>NW_026126567.1:18452500-19052500 GCF_943737965.1 Phodopus roborovskii | reverse complement strand
ACCCGTCTAGGATGACTTACGCAAATGCAAATGTAGCTTACTTATTCTCAAATGACAGCCCAGGGGCAGGCAGGGCTGGCCAGCATGGTGGCTCCTTTTGCGTTAGGTCTCACACTCTGTGGCTTTTGCCTTGTAACCTCCCTTCACGGCACTTCCGTTCACTCACCCCCTCCTCCTCAGCTAAAAGTTCCTCCTTGGACAAAATTAAGGTTCTGGAGGGAGAGAGGTAGACTGAACACTGGGGAGTCAGCCAGCAGCATCTGTCATGGTCTCTGCTTCCAGCACTGACGTCTGCCCACTCTGGATGACAAAATGAAAGATGCAAAGCAAGGGAATTTCACACGCCACGGAATGCATTTCATAACCGCGATGGAGTTCTGAGTCATATCCTCAGAGAGTAAAGGCTGTGCCGATAGAGAGTTCTAGTAAAGCAAGGCCTGGGAAAGCCAGCTCCCATGCAGCCTTCTGGTTTGGGCAGCTGACAATCCAAGGGCTAGTCTGATGTTTTTGTGGACACACATGTTTATTATCAACCTTCAGTTCATATCGTCAAGCCTTATTGTGGTAAAAATGTCTGGATTCTTTTCAATACTATCCCTCCCTCCTTCCTCCCTCAAAGGACTGCAGATGCCTCTCTTTGTACCCTTCCTTCACCTCTTGGGATAACCCCGGATTAACGAAAGTCATTCTCTGTGTGTTAGGCTTCACAAAATGGTGACAGACAGGCTCAGCCTCGAGCGACACTGGGGTGTTTTGGTAGGGTGAGGCTGGCATCCTCTCAGGAGACTGAAATAAGAGCTCTGGCCCAAGAATAAAGCCAACCTGCAGCGAATACTGTGCCAAGAGGGCCACCAGGGCTCTAAGAGTATAGCAAATTTCTGCTTTCCTAAGTCAGCCTGACTCCTGCTTTGTTTTGTGTGTTTTTCCAGCTGAATGTACCAAAACGTTTGCTTGTTTTGTTTTTTATGTAAGTGAATCTGAGTTGTGCCCTTCATTGCTATGTAAGATTCCTAGGCTTTTATTATCTTAAATAAATTCTGTGTTTTGATAATCTGTTATTTTATATATCTACATGTGTGTACACTGGAACATAAATTTATTTTGAAGTTGACAGTCCTTGGCTGTAGCTGAGTACACACGTCCCTCACTGTTGCGCTGCCCGAGTAGCATCAATCCAAGCACCTGATACCATGAACTGCCCGAACTGCTCTTTGTGGGGACTGTGCCTGTGACATCACCCTGAGTCCTTTAAGCTTATGGCTGGAGAGGAGGGCTGAGCTGCAATGGTTCTCATAGATGTATTTCCTGGTTCCTGTTTGCAAAGAAGACATAAAAGTAACCTAAACTTCCTTGCTGCCGCCAAGCGTTCTGGTAACTCAGTGGCTGGCTGTGTCGCAGTTGCTGAGCCTCAGGCTGCTGCTGCTGTGGAAACCTGCCTGGAGAGAGAGAGAGCAGCTTTGAGGACAGATGTGCTGGGACTGCCGGATGTGAATATTTCCTATGCTCTCGAGAGGCCTGGACTTCAGACTGTGTAAATTCTGATTTAAAACGCACAGATGTTTATGTCGGTGAGATGGCCAAGTCTTCACGTTTGTATTTGGTAAACAGAGGGTACTGGCTTACTGTCCTCAAAGCTTTGTACTCGGTTGCCCGTTGCTGTGGTTAGAATGAAGAGTGCACAGAACTAAAGGCAAAGCTGAACATTTGCCCCAATTTTCTAAGAAGAAAAGAAAAATATGTTCTATTTTATGTCACTGACTAGATAGGAGCCGTATTTAAGTATCACACTTATGAAAACAAAGCAAGTCAAAAAGTAAAATGGGAGATTTATCAGTGAAGTAAAAGGCTGGCTATTGCTTCCTAGAGGAAGACAAGGACATCCAGCCCTTACCTCTCAACTCTGCTTGTTTGTTATGGAAAACTGAGTCTACCATACTCTGTTGGGATTTCTTTCTGATTCAGGATGATTCTGCTGAGAATCTCTTACAGTTCAGTGAGGGTCACACTGCAATATTAAGTCTCCTGCTGAGACAGGGGCAGTGTCACTTCCTAATGTGACCACAGGAGGAGGAAATCGGCTTTTCAGGAAGGGAACTCTCCCCGTATATGAGTTTCTTGGAAAATGTTCAAAATAAGCTAATGGACCCAGATGAGAGCCAGCCAAGACTTGGAGGCAAGCTACTATGGTGTAGGCGTTGGCAACATTATGTTTTTATGTGCGTGTGTGGAGTGACTAAATGACTCTTCATCTCATGTGTCCTTGGCCAAACAGTTTTGTGTGAGGGAGAAAATGGCAAAAATTAAAATAAATAAGGGCAAGACAAAAACTTAAAAAAAAAAGGTTGGTGTTAGAGGGAAGGACAAGGACACCAACCCATGAAATGATCTTGTCTTAGCTGCACAGCTCATTTACCCCATTAGGGTGAGTGGAGTAAGTGAAAGTCTGTGTTCCGGATTAGCTGGGCCGGTTCTCCTAAGGAAACCTGTAGGACCTAGCTGAGGTCATGTTTGAATCTAGCGTGCTGCCCCCAGAGCTGAGTCTCAACCCATTGTGTTTCTCCTGGAGCCTGAAACAAAACTGTCCGTTTAAATCCATTGAAGGCAGGCAGCTGGGGGAGTCCTTCCTTCTTGTGACATGTGAGCTGCTTATGGATGTCGTAACACTAGACACTAGACATGGCAATCTTTCTGACGTCAGTCTAAAGCACCATAGGACATGTGTGTCGTCTAAAGACAGCAGAGCAGGTGTGAGAGTCAACACGGGAACCCTCTCCTTAATGTGGGGCACAGGGAAAGAATCAGTAACACTATTGACTTCCAGGGGCTCCTCTCTGTCATTTGTGACAGGGTCTCACCATGTAGCCCTGAGTGGCCTTGATCAGAGCCCTGCTTCATCATCCTGAGGGCTAGGGTTATGCCTGGCTAGGCTTCTGGTTGCTCTTATCCCCCCTGTAACATCCCCGTGCCCATCAAGCCTGTGCTGTGAGAAGATTCTGTAGTTCTCCAGTGAACATAAAGAAGTCTCAGCTTGCTCTCTGGTTAATGTGGGGACCCTCATAATCCCTGGTTCACACATGGAACATTCACCACACTCCAAAAAGACTAGTTAGGTGAGACTGGCAGACAAGCGCTCAGAGAGCAAAGAACCCATTCTTGGCTTGACAGCTCTTGGCTGCGGAGAGCAGGGGACAGTCTTAGGGGGAAGTGACTCTTAGTGCAGGTTTAGACCTCTTAACTGTTGTTTCCAAAAGAATGGTAAGTCAGCCAATCCCCCTGAATTTTGTGGGTTGTGGGGAATTTTGTGCAAGAAATACAGACATGAGGAAGACTGGCCTAGTGGCAGATCCCAACAGCAGTAGGCAGGAAAGCTATGTGTAAAGAAACTACTTTATGCTGAGACAGAGTCTAAATTGGGGGTCTCCATTGGGTCCTTCCCCGAAGAGACTGGTGAATCCCATGGCCGCATGTGTCTCACCAGGACCTCTGCATACATGTGTGGGATCAGCTCCGTGTTTTGCGGGATGCTGACAGTGGGAATGGGTGTGTCTCTGACTCTTGCCTGCTCTCGGGACTCTTTCCCTCCTGGTGTGCTTCTTCTCTAGACTCAGTGTGAGGACTTTCACCTTGTCTTTCGTATCTTGTTTTGTCCTGTCCGGCTGTCTTCTCTTGGAGGTCTGCTCTATTCTGAGGAGGAGATGGAGGGTGAGGGGACCTAGCTAAGAGGGGAGTGGGGGCGGGGGAGGGGCTGGGAGGAGTGGAGGGAGGGGAAACTGGCAGGATGTATTGTATGAGAGAAGACTCTATTTTCAATAAAAATTAAAATAAAATAAGTTAGAGCAGCTATTTTGATGATGAATGTCTAGCTTTTAGTTCTTTTTTGTAAGAACTTTTTTCCTGGGTCCCCAAGCAATTGCTACTTTCCTCCAAGTCTCCTCAAGTGGCCAGCTTTTCTTCTATAGAGTGTGTACATTTTTTTCTACAATGGTTTTTTTCTTTCTTTTCTTCTGTTTTCATTATCGACCACTTCCCTCATTCTCTTAAAACAAGGAAGGAAAGCCTTTGGGATGTGTTGTTTTCTGCACAGTAAGCCACCAGTGATTTTAGGATGTGCCATCAAATAACAGCTTTTAGCCCGAGAGCTCACTACCTATTATTTTAAATGTCCCATAAGTGCCCCTCTGTCACAAAACACCTATTGTTTTCAACTGACTACATCATTCCAGAATAATAATTGAGAGAGATTGTCTTTGAGATGTAGAGTACAGGATGCCAAACATTCAGAGGGCAATTGAAGTTTGAGCCCAGATGTTTACAAACACTCACACAGATACTAACATTGGCCATCCTAGCAGTTGACTCTAGGTCAGCCATTTTCCACCCATCATGCATTCAATCCCAGAACAGCTAATGCATTCAATGAAAAACAAAAACAAAACTGTCTTTTCATCAGGACACACAAAAAGCATAGAGCAAGGGTAGCTAATTTCCTAGTAGTTTTGTAAACAAGACCTCCTGGTGTTCCAATAGAGACAGGGGCATGTGCCTGGAGCAGATAAACGGTCATTTCAGCAACAGTCCTGTGTAGACTTGGCACCCACTAGCTTGAGGCCTGGAGAAACAATGAGTGGTGTTGTACCATGCATTCGATAGCAGTTCGTGTTCAGATGTTTTATTTATCCTAACAATAAGCACTGGTTGAGCCATCACCGTGTGCCAGATGTTGGGGGCCAGAAGGTGTGCTTTCTGCCTACCATTTAGTAGGGTAGGGCTTTACTTTGGCCATTGGGTCTCTCCCAGAAGGTCCATGAAATGAACACTTAGTTCCCATCCCACACGACTACTATTGAGGGGTGGTGCTGCTTTCAAGAGGTATGCCAGCCCCCCCCATCTCTTGTTGGTTTCCAGATGCCATGGGGCAAGTAGCTTCCTCCACTATCCACTCCTGCCATGTTGGACTGCCTCCTCATGGGCCTAAAGGCAATGAGCTCAGCCAACACCTCTGAAACTGGGAGGCAAAACCAAACCTTCTTTTCAGTCTGTTGATTTATCTCAGGTATTTATCACCATGGCACAAAGCCAACATGGATGGCTTAGGGGAGGGGATAATGAGATGGTCACACAGAAGTATTTCACAAGTGTGTGTTAAGGGTTGCAGTGGTGGGAGGGGAGTGGGGGTAGACAGAGGACTAGGAGCCTGTAAACTTCTGATACCGCACCTAGCTTCATCGGGAGCAAGGGGGACAGGTGTCCCATGGGAATTCTGAAGGTGTTGGCAAAGACAAGAGATGGATAGAAGGCGCACAAAGTTTTATGTAGCCTGAATCATGACCAGTGTTGCTGCAAAGCAAGGGGCCGTGATATAAAGAAAAGGACTGGGAGAGAACGAATGAGTAAAAAGGCACGAATAGTCCGTAACAAAGAACATGGTCTACTAGTTCCCCTCCTTGGTGTGAGAATAAAAAGAATCTCACAGTTGTTCAACAATTCTGTCCTTTGTGGGAATTCATCTCTTTATTCATTCATTCATCCAACCAAAAAACAGAGGCAAAAGTCCCTGATAGAATAGATATTCAATTCTAGTGGAATGGGCAAGATGACACTCTAATTAAAAAAAAAAAAAGTGTGGGTTCCATGGTGTTTTTATTTATGAATATGTGATATAAGTGGTATTTAGATAAAATTTAGATACAGAGAAGAATGGAGTATTCTTCACTGGATATGAAGTATAGTGACTTCATGAAGTATGATGACTCCTCTATTGAGTAAGCTGAAGGTTCATGTCCTAGCTGCCATGTGACGGTGCTCTGGACTGGTGCTCATAGCACAAGTCAGTCAAAGACTGCAGAGAGCTTCCCGAGAAACAAGGAAAAGAGGGGACTGAGGTGTATACTAGTTTATTCCTGATGCTGAGGATTGAATGAGGCCACTCTTCTTATGACTCACTATTTCTCTCTGGAGGGGTAGGGAAGGACAAGAGGGGCGATGAAAGTCTCTGTGGAGAAACAATCCAGGCTGAATCCTGAAAAGGAACTGCAAGGCAGAACACTTCAGAGTCTTCCTGACTCGGAAAAGTAGAGTTTATTAGACATTTAATATAGTTTATAGATGTTCCACGTTTATCATCTCTAGGTGAGGTTTGTGTCTCACTGTCAGGGGCTACATCCAAGGGGAATTATTTCATTCCTGTATCCTCTGAAGCTGTTACTTGATGGTGTACCTTAAAATTGTCTATGACTCACCACTCAGAACAATGCATCCCTGGATCCCTGCTTGAGTCCTGATTCTGGTGACAATGAGATCAGCTCTCACTGTATAGGTTTGCAGTTGGGCCTGTCTTCTCCAGAGCTCAATAGAAAGAGTTCCTCATGACAGGTGAGCCTTTTGACTCAGGCCTGTAATCCCACCTATCCAGGATGTTGAGGCAGGAAGATTGCAAGCCCAAGATTTGCTTGGCCAACAGAAAAGAATTCCTCACAATGAGGAAAGTAGATGGAATTAAGCCAGAACACTTATGGGGTCACTGTCAAGTATGAGATGCAAAAGTCAGGTTTATCTGAGTGGTTCATTCTATCAAAGGGAGGCATAAGAACACGGCCTGTGAATCATCAGGAATGTTGGACTTGTAGACTTTCAGAGGGTAGGAGTCAAAGTGGCTGTTTCGGTAGTAGTCATTGTCTTGATCCAGAACAACAAAATGTCATAAACGAAGTGGATTGCAAACAACAGAAGTTTATGTCTTACAGTTCTGGAAGCTGCAAGTCTCCAGTTAAGGTAATGGCAAATTCTATACCTGGGGAGGGTCCGTCTTGTAGTTCAGAGATAGTGTCTTCGCTAAGAGTCTCAGAGTAGATGGGGGATGGAATGAATGGATGCGGGGGAGGAGGGCCATGATATGTGGTATTGTGTGTGTGTGTGTGTGCGTGTGTGTGTGTGTGTGCGCGCGCGCGTGTGCATAGAGAATAAAGAACAACCTTATTGTAATTTTTTACACACTCCACTCTTTTGCAAAACAAGATCTCTTACTGACTTAGAACTCACCAAGTAGGCCAGAACAACTGGCTAATGAACAAACCAGGAATCTGCCTGTCTCTACTTCTTAGCATCAGGATTGCATGTGTGTGCCACTGTGTACATGGTTTTACCTTTAAACTCAGGTCCTCATGCTTTGTGCCAAATACTTTACCAACTAAACCATCTCCCCAAATGTCTTAGTCAGGGTTTCTATTGCAGTGAAGAGACACCATAACCATGGCAAGTCTTAAATAAAGTAATTAATTGGGCTTACAATTCAGAGGTTTAGTTCATTATCATCATAGTGAGGATGGTGTCATGCAGGCAGACATGGTGCTGGAGAAGGAGCTGAGGGTCCTACATCTTGATCCACAGGCAGCAGAAAGAAACTGTACCACCCTGGCCAGACTTGAGCTTCTTAGACCTCAAGGAGACACACTTCCTCCAATATGGCCATGCTTACTCCAATACCTACTTCAACAAATCCACACCACCTAATAGTGACACTCCTTATGGGCCAACCATCCAAACCCCATGAGTCTATGTGTCACAATTACATGGCAAGCTTTTCTGCTCAACTAAGAGTATGTTTTCTGCTCAACCAATAGTCCTGTGGTTCTCACAGCACAATAGAAAAATAATAACATGAGACCAGAATGAGAAGACTAAATAACTGTGGGTTTGCACATCTGGGTTGTAGAACCCTAAGACAATGATGCACTTTTTGGGTATGAGGGGAGTCATGTATGTACTCAACAGTCTTAATGAATTTGCTATCATCTCATAGCTTTAACCTCAGAGTTTAGAACTTATATGGTGCTTCAGTTGCCTTTTTTTAAAGATTTGTTTATTATGTACAGTGTTCTGTCTGCATGTACACCTGCAGTCCGGCAGAGAGCACCAGATCTCATTACAGATGGTTGTGAGCCACCATGTGGGTGCTGGCAATTGAGCTCAGAACCTCCGGAAGAGCAGCCAGTGCTCTTAACCACTGAATCATCTCTCTAGCCCCTCAATTGTCTTTTAAAATATGCACTTATGAGAATCTCAGTGCCATGGAAGGCTCTGACTCCGATTTGAGTCACATACACGAACACATTTAATGAAGTAAATTGTGGTTGTACAGGAAGCTAGAAACAACAAGGGGGTGGGGGGAGAAGCCACTGTGTCTGCTAGTGCCGATACTTGGTCTTTCTGTGTCAGTTATTGCAACAGTGTGTTGATATCTCACGGTTTAATCAAAACTAGAAATGGAAATTCTGTTCTCTCTCTCACTGTTAAGCTTAGAGCAGATAGTTCAAAATCGCTTTATCTGCACATGGCTAGATCTCCTAAAAGAAAAAAAAAGCAACTTCATCATGCCATGGAGCTTGGAAAAGACTTCAGAACATATATGTTTACAGAGACACATGGCTCATATATGGCACCATAAAGAAAATGATTTCTTGAAAGTTCCTTTTCCTGCTATTTGCCTCCTGCCTTGAAGTGTCTCACATGGCTCCCATGAAGTCAGAATGTTTGTAAGATTGAGCTGTCTTCTGTGTTACTGACGTGTTCAGGGCTGTTTAAGGAGCTCTCTTCTAGAAGGTTTGAGTGCTCTGGGCTCGTGCTTCTTAACTGCTCTGTGGAATGGACATGCCTTTCTGTGCAGAACCAGCACACGGGCCCTCATAAAACCCAACAAGCAGCTTCAGCAGTAGCCAGCAGTCTGTATTCTATTAGTTTACAGGAGTCCACTTGATCACACCCTTGGATATCGAATCAACGTCTGGTAGCTGTCCCACAGCTTCCATGACAAGTGGCGATGTGCTTGTCATCTTGAGGTCTGATGAGCCTCGCCCACAGGCCATGTCTGAAGTAGCACCACCCTCCTTGGAATCAGAATAGCAATTTTACATGGGAGAATCCTAGAACTCCTCTACTATTTTCCCATTTTCTGTGTCATATCCATCTTACGTTCTTGTATTAATTACTTTTCTATTGCTGTGATAAAACATCATGTCCATGGTAACTAATAAAAAAAATAAGTATTTAACTAAGCTTACTATTCCAGCGGTTTAGAGTCCATGATGGCTATGGGGGCTTGAATGAGAATGACTTCCATATATGGCCCCCAGACTCATATATTTGAATGTTTGATCCCCAGGTGGTGGAACGCTTTAGGAAAGATTAGGAAGCGTGGCCTTGTTTGAAGAGAGTATGTCAGTGGGGTTGAGCTTTGAAATTTCAAAAGCTCACACCATTCCCAGTTAGCTCTCTCTGCCTCGTGCTTGTGGATTGAGATGTGAGCTCTCAGCTTCCACCCCAGCACCATGCCTGCCTGCCTGGCACCACGCTCTCTGCCTTGGACTCTAACCCTCTGCGACCATGATCCCTAAGTTAAACGCTTTCTTTTATACGTTGCCTTGGTCATGATGTTTTATCATAGCAGTTGAAAAGTAACTAACACAATGGCAGAGTGAAGGCATGGCAGCAGGAACAGCTTCGATCTCACATCTTGAACGGCAAGCAGGAGGCAGAGTCTTTTAAAACCTCAAAGTCTGTCCCTAGTGACACACCTCCTCCAACAAAGCCACACCTCCTAATCCTCCCCAAACAGTTCCACCAACCGGGGTCCAAGTATTCAAACATATGAGCCCAGAGGGATGTTCCTGATCTGCCTGGGAAGAGCAAGACTTCCCTGGGGTTAAGATGATCTAGGATCCTATAAGGAAGGGGGCTTGGAGAAGAAAGGAGGACTGTGAGCCTTTTCTAAAAACAATGAGGTAAGACTCGGTTTGCTAGCACAGCTAGGAAGGGATGGAAGAGATGAGCTACCGCCTGTGATGATGTCTGCTCAATTCCAAGACCTACAGAGCTACTTTGGGGATCTGAACCTATGCACACGTGGATTGAGTCCTTGTCCTTTTTGAGGAAGGACCTGGTTTGTTCTCACACATTTCCAGTCTTCGCACTTTCTCCATCCCTGGTTTTGTTTTTCCTTTGTTGTACCCTAGAGTCGCTAATTAATTATGGGCCCAGTTTCCTCTGTGCACTTGCTAATTGGATGCTTTGAAAACTTGTTCCATGCTGGCTTAAATAATTAGTACAGAATTACAAGGCGAAGGGGTACTGGGCAAGAGAGACCACAACGGTTTTGGAAACCCAGCAAAAATCACCCAAAGTGACTGTTGCCCCAGGGAAGCAATAGAGAAGGAACGCTGGGCAAAGGGTTAGAAAATGTAGCTATGGTGATGTAAAGGAGGGGACAGGATCATCAGGAGGGACTATTTTTTTAAATATAGTATTTTATTAGTTATTTGAGAATTTCATGCATGCATACAATGTATTTTTATTATAGCCAACCTCCACTTCTCTCCTTAACCCCTCCCACACCCACCCGCCCTATGTCCAACCCTCTCCCAACTTTGTGTCTTTCTAAAAACCATAACCCAATGAGTTCAGTTTGCACTATCCATATAGTCATGAGTGTGAGGCCATCGATTGGAAGATGGCGGACCTACCAGGGGCCACACCCTTAAGGAAAACTGGCCACAGCTGCTATGCATTCCTCTGTGGCACAGTCCTATCATGTCCAGAAGACGGTCTTATGATGGTCCTCCCCGACCTGTGACTCCTACAGTCTTTCTGTCTCTTCTTCAGGATGGTCCCTGAACCCGTGGGGGGGGGGGCAGTCTAGACATCCCATTCCACTTTCTAACTGGGGGTTGGAGGGAATGGCTTACATTCTCTGAGTATCCAGTTCCTCATGGGTGGGCAAGAACCACACAGTCTGTGTGCCATAAGGTTACGGGAGGAGTGAGATCAAGTTGGGTAGAGTGTCCAGACAGCTTCCTGTTCACAGGAAACTCTAGCTAGCCATTGTTAATGTGAAGTTATGCTATTTGTGTCATGATGCAGTAATAGTAAGATATTACCATGGGGGGTGTGCTTAGCCTGGCACAAATCAGGGTTTAATATCCCTTGAGAAGAGCCAATATTTCCATTTCTCCCTCTCCACTCTTAAACTAGACACTTTGTTTCCTTCCCCTACTACCTTGTATCTTCCACTTAGGGCCATGAGAATTTAAAAATTGGGTAAGGAAAGTATAGTTGTCCAGCTAAGACCTTCAGTTGTTGGACTAAAGCAGATGTGTAGGAAATGTTGACTGAGGGCCACCAGACTCCAGCTGGCCGAATAAGCCCTGGAAACCATCCCCATGTGTATACCACCATCCCGAGTGACAACTGATTCAGCATTTAGACATAGGTGACTCACAGCTCTGGAATCAGATACCCCGCCGCCATTAAAACACCAGCCTTCCCGATGACAAAGATTTGTATGTCCTTTTGTTCGTGGCTAAAACTCTGGGGGCCTAGATTACAGCCATGAAAGTCCTTAATCTGGTTCATGGGTCAATCTCACCCACCCTGAGTTGCTTCTCTGATTTGATTTCTCTTTGATCAAGCTAGACATCATGAGAAGGATGAACCTTGCTGGGTAACAGAAAGACTCATTTATCACCAATGATGTGACAGAATGATCTAGAGTGAGTAAAGGTTGTCTTTAAACCTTTTTTCTACTTCCCTTCACAGGGGAGGTCCTGGGATGAACCAAGGTGGAGGTTCAGCCTCCAAACGGAAAAGAATGGACCAGGTGCTTGGGATGGGGGGGCTCAATGGCAAGGCTGTCCTTGGCTAGTTGGTTATTCTTCCAGAGGGGACTGCACAGCTCTTTGGTCCTGGGTATGAAATTGTGAATTATAGTCCAGTGAATCATTGGGAAGCAGCTGCTCTCCCACCCTCTGCCCTGCACTCAGGGCATCGATGGAGAAGGCGAGACTGCCAGAGGCTGACATCCATCTGGCTGTCCTTCTAAGATCTCATTCATTTCCATAAACACTGTGTCCCAAGCCTTGGTCACTTGGGTTCCAGCTCCACGATTTTCACATTCTATCTATGCTATTTTTAAACTTAATAGTTTTAAAAGACCCACTTCCTCTTTACACATCCACTTGACATGTGTGCCACATAGCAATACCTATGAAATCACCAGTTGCATGTACCAATTCTATTTCCCCTCAAATACATTAAAACAAACACACTGCCATACTTCACCATAGCTGTGTCCCATTTAAGTGACTTCCAGTAACATTCCTGGTATGTATCCCACACTTCAAGAGACACGTCCCTTCAAGAGACACGTTCACAGAGCCAGGGGGCAGACCCCTGAAGTGGTCCCCCTGACACTGAAGTCCTCCCTTTTTCCAGTGATCTCAGAGCTTAAGGAGAAAGCAACAGCCAAGATCTCTGCCTAAATACCAGGGATCCCATTCTAAGTAATCGGGGATTGCCCATTTTCTTCTAATGTGGAATGAAGTACAGATAGGACTAAACCTTCTCTTTGAGGAAGCAGACAGGGAGTGTGAACCGTGAAAGATAATTTGCTGGGTTAAAAAAAAAAATAAAAAAATAAACACAACAGGGCAGGTGAGAGGGCTCAGGGGTAAAGGGGCTTGCTGCCAAGCCTGGGAAGTCAAGTTTGATTCTCAGAACCTACAGAGTGGAAGAAGATAACGACTCCTGACTCCTGCAAGTTTCCTCTGATGTATGTGTGCAAATGCGCACACACAACACAAATACATATTTTAAAAGTCATCGACAGCAGAAAGAGCTAGAGCAAGAGCAATTAATCAGACTGAGGGAGAGGGACAGCACAAGAAGAGGGTCTCATCTGCAGTGCCCTAGGCCCCTGCAGACGCTGGTAGAAGTTGGCTTATGGGGCGGGTAAATACAGGACGGATACAAGTTAACTAACTGCTTAGAGACCAGTCTTGGAGAACCTCTATTGTTTTGCATTTCGGATGTCTCTATTTAAAAAGTGTCCACTAAGATGGAACATTGATATGGTTTCCTGTCTTTCCAAAGGGCTTATGAGGAGGCTGACTGTGGGCCATGCCTCAGGGAACAGATCCTGATGTACAAGCGCTCTTTGTTAACTTCCAAGAACACTATTGATTACCCTTTCCGGGATGAATATAGGGAAACCTCAATAATTAAATTAGATTTGAAGCACACGAAACACAGTCCCATATTCCACTCTCCCCAACACAAGCCTGCATATTTACAGTACCATCTTTATTCCTTTCCAGATCAGCGGGCACACTCCTTTGACATTAATTGTCAGGTCTGTGTATGCCTGATGGTCATTAGATAAGTTATGAATATTTTCTTCTTTCTTTGTCCCTTTCTGATCATACTATTTTTACTTAAGGTCTCCTTGCCTCTCTCTTTATGTATCTCCCCTAGCTCATTAAACAGTTTTAATGATTTATTTATATCATTGTGTGTGTGCTTGCCTGCATGTATGTATTATATGTGTCCTACATTTGTGCAAGGCGCCTGTGGAAATCAGAAAAGGGTGTCAGATCCCCTGGGACTGAGTTATAGATGGTTGTGAGCCACCATGTGGGTGCTGGGAACTGAACAGGTCCTCTATAAGAGCACCAAGTTCTATAACTACTGAGTCATCTCTCCATCCACCCATCTTATTTCTTCATTTTGTTCATAGGTCCATACTTCTAAAGCAGACTCTCAACCAGACATCATTTCTCCAAAACTTCCTTGTCATAATAATAGAGTTCGTTTGCTTTTCAAAATTCTCAAGACCACCCCAAAGCCTTGACCAAGGCAAGCATTCATGTACAATCTGTGAATCTCAGAGATAGCAGTGAAGGACTAGCCACACCCGGAAAATAATTCAGGCACACCTCACTACTTTTGAGTAATTCTGGGATAATTCAAGAAAGGAACAAACAAAAAAACAAATCTAAACTAAAACAAAAGGCTCTTGGATTCCTGTGAGTACTTCCTTTCATGTGATTTTTTTTTTTATTCTTGTTTGTTTCTTATGAACCTTATGAGAACAAACCAGACTGGTGACTATCTACCCAGCCAAATCAAAACTGAACAGAATCCCCTAAGATAAAACAAGCACCTTGTAGGTGTGTGGTCTGATTACTCTAGGAAGCGCATCTCTAGCACGGCTCTGTCTGGTGAACAAGGCCACTTTTCTGTGGATCTTAGCCACTGGAGCAGCCACATTGTTGCCACGGGTGACATCATAAGCTTATGACATGAGAGGGGCCACAAAAGGCTGAGAGACAAAGATCACAGTCCCTGTTTCTTCTGGTGAATTACCATTGCACCCATGCTGATGGCCTGATGTGTTTTCTGTTTTTAATTTCCTCAATTTTCAAACTGTAGAATAACAAAATTCGCTGTCTGTTTCCTGGAAACAGAAAACACAAGTAAATAGCTGAGAAATTTGATATAGAGAAAGTGGGTTTGCAACTTCTCAAACAGATGCATGAAATCAAGTCCAAGCAAATGCCACTCTTCCCTGCATCTGGTTGGTCTGGCCTGGAAGACATTAGTCTTCCTAGATCATGTACAAGGGGCCCCATAAGTGATGTGTAAGTGGACAGATCAATAGCACCCTGCCAATAGTGCTGCATAGCATGACATTTAAAAACTAGAATTTGTGCACAGTGCAGACTTTAGCTTAAGCCCTTCTCTACAACAGTGTATTTTTGTTGTTGTTGGGGTTTTTTGTTTGTTTGGTTTGGTTTTCGGGTTTTTTTTTTTTTTTTTTTTGAGCCCATGTTATTGTAGTATGTGAGGATACCCAAGGCAAGAACCCCAACCTGTCACCCTGCAACCCAGTGTCTTTTCTTCCTCTCCCACTCATGGCTCTCTTGGCAAGCATTCTGGCTTATCTTCTGTGACATGGTCCAACTCATAGTCACTGTCCTGAAAGTTGGAGTCTAAAGTCAGGGTCTGGGCAGAGCTGAAGTCCTTCTGGAAGTCTAGAGGGAAATATCCATCCTTTGTTTTGTCTTGTTTTTCATCTTTTAGAGGCTGCCTACAGTCCTTGGCTCACAGACCCTTTCTCTCACCACAGAGGCCAGTCCAAGGTGATCTTAACATAATCCTGTTTCTGAAGCCTCATTGCCGTATAAAGGAAGTGTTTGCCGGTTCTCAGTGAGGAGATGAACATCTTTGGGAATTCTTTCTCATACAGGGCCCTACAGCTTCCTCTAAGATCCACCTTCCACCCCATTCTACTCCCTTACACACACACACACACACACACACACACACACAGAGAGAGAGAGAGAGAGAGAGAGACATAAACACACACATAAACACAGAGAGACCCAGACACACACATACTCATATACATACAGAGAGAGATGCATATACATACAACACAGAGACAGAGAGAGAAACACACACAGAAATACACACATACACACACATAGATACATGTACAAACACACACAGACACAGGCACACAGAGACACATGCATACATACACACATACATAATGCACACACAGAGAGACACATATAAACATATGCACACAGACACACACACACATATATACACATAGACACACACACATACCTGTCCATACCAACTGAGCAGAGAATTCCAGGATGCCAAATACCCCAAGGGTGAGCCTTTAGAGGGTCAGATTGAGTTTAAGAAGGACCCATAGTTTTGGGTTTGGGACCCTTCGATCCTAACAAGTCTCACAAGTGAAGGCTAGGTAAAGAGGGGTTCTCTGAAGCTTGGGTCCGTTACTGGAGCCAATGCTGATGTTTGCGAACAGGCAACATAATTGGAAACCTGCAGATGGACTGCAGTCAGAAGAGACACCCACTCCTCTAAAGAAAACAGCAGAAGTACAGAACCAGACAAAAGAATCCAGCATGGCATCAGGGGTTTCTAAAATATAAACCCCTAGACATCTATTTTTATTTTAAATATTGTGCATGCTGGGGGACATGAACAACATGAAATCATGGGGTAAACCCCTGGTTCAAAATTAATAGAATAAAATAATCTACGTACCACCCATAATTGATCTCATTCAGTCAGCTTGGGATTGCAGCGCCCCCACAGGCTGGCAGCACACCCTGGTCAGGGTCCTGCTTTCCTGTTGCCTGAGGTGAGGGGTTGCTTCCAGCAGCGACTGGTGAAAAGCTGTGTCCCTGCGTCACCCACTGTGTGGCAGAAAGTCGCCTCGCTTTGTGTGTTTCAGAAGGTTGATTGGGGCTAATGGAAATGACTGAGTGTGTGCTCTCAGAGTTGAGCTGATTATCATGGTTCGGTTCTCTGCCTGCTGAGTGCTGGGGTCATACAAGGTGCTTTACAATAAATAAATAAATAAATAAATAAATAAATAAATAAATAAATAAATAGGTAATGTCCCAACCCCAGCCCCAGCCCAGCCCCACCCCAGCCCCAGCCCCAGCCTCAGCCCAGCCCCCAGCCCAGCCCCAGCCCCAGCCCCAGCCCCAGCCCAGCCCTAGCCCAGCCCCAGCCCCAGCCCAGCCCAGCCCCAGCCCCAGCCCAGCCTCAGCCCCAGCCCCCATGAGATTCCAACCTCACTGCTGAGGGGCAGCCTGGGCATCAGCATTTTTCGAAGCCGTCTCTCCCTGAGCACTTGAAGCACCCACCATCCTACTTTGCTCTTCCCTGACACCCTGTCCTCTGACAGCTCACACACTCCTCTAGGTCTTTGTCAAGTACAACTGTCCCTAAGCGTCCTTCCCAGCCTGGCCAGTGGCACTCTCTCCTCTTGTCGAGCTTCTGAGTTTTCCAGAGCATTTCATGACAGGATGTCACCCCAGTCTCAACAAAGAGGACACGAGTTCCTTCCAGTGGGAATGCAGCCTTGCCCTGAGGACGCAGGCCTGAACTTTAGCTTCTCTGTTATTTTAGGAATACAGGTATAGGAAGGAAGGATGCTCCCTAACCTGACCTGGCTAAAGGAGGAAGACTAGAGTTGAGGGCAGACAGCGACAAAGGGAGTCGCCCCACCGCTTTATTTGTTTGTTTGGTTGGTGTACAAGCATAAAGACATGAGTTCAAATCCCCCCCCCCCCAGCCCATGTAAAAAAAAGTCTGGCATGGCCCTGCATATGCCTGTAACCTCAGCACTATGGGGACGGAGACAGGAGAATCAGTCTGGCTTGCTGGTCGCCAGCTAGATCCAGATTCAGTAACAGTGCCTGCCTCGAGGGGCTAATGCGGGCGTGACGGAATGGGGTGCCCAATATTCTCTTCTAGCTTCTAGGCTCCATGTGGGCATGGGTGCACGCAAACACACTCACATGCATGCAACAGTTTTGCTGCCGTGTTACTGTGAAGCAAGACAACTTGTATCTCAGCCACATATGATATTACTGAATTTCCTCTTATAAATTATTTCGTCCCGCCTCTGGGGAAAGCTTAACTTTTCCTCTAAGGGGATCTGACATTTCAGTCACTCTGGCAGTTTCTTCTTTCTGTGTTTCTTGAAGCTAAAATGGCCAATCTCTGCTCCAGCCAGGACTGGTAGTTCCTTTGACTCACAGCCTAATGCCGTTCCGGCTTGAGGACACTCCCCATCTTTCTTGGGTTGGGTTTCTCTGTGAATCTCATTTTCATCTTTCCTGATGTCTTTGGTTGTTTTTGAGAACAACAATAAAGCCCATACTTCTGGAGAAAGCATCAGACGCATCAGAACACATCAGAGTTAATTATTTTTAGCACTCATGAAAACATGCCATAATCTAATCCGTGATTTAGAGATTAATTTCATAGCTCTAATGGCATACGGAGGCTCATTTCCCCTTGTGAAGGCAGGGTTCCTCTGTTGCATCTGAAAGCTTTCCATTCTGTCTTCTAAATCTCTTTTTATAATAACCTATTATTTCTTTCTATGATCTTTTGGATTGTCTCTGTTATTGGCATTCTAAAAATGTCAAATGCCACAGTATTACCTTTTTCTCTCTTTTTCTTTCTTTTTCTTTTTCTTTTCTTTTTTTTTTTTTTTTTAAGTTTTTGGTACAGAGACTTGCTATGCATCCCTGGATAGCTGCTAGGACTCATTTGGTAGCACTGGCTGACCTAGAACTCACATGATCCTCTGGCCCCTGCCACCCGAGTGCTGATCTATGGCTTAGTGCCATCATACCCAGCTAAGGTTTCATTTGGACGTTGTTTGTGCCACTGTGTCAAGTGTGTGAACACATGCACTCCAGAAGCGAAACGCTCTCCATCTAGAAAGTTCTCTAATAAATGTGTTCACCGTCGTTTTCTCTTCCAGAACGTTCATCATCCAGTACTAGGCATCTTGTTTCAATTCTCTATTCTTATTCTTTCTCTCCCTTCTCCTTCCCCTTCCTCCTCCTTTTAGCACCTCTCTTCCTTTTCATATGTGAGGGAAATTCATTGAAAAGAAATTCCTGCCATGGTACTTCCACGTCTTGGCCACCTACCCTTGCTTCCTGGCCATGTCGTCTCATCTTTTTGACCATCACTCGCAAGCTCTGTTTGTTCTGCTCCTCACAGTTGTCTGATTTTGGTTTGTTTATTTCCTCCAAGTGCATCCTGTCTTTGGCTTTTTGGGAATCCATCTTCGAATGTCTGATACCCCCCAGCTATCCATTCACAGTCAAGAGTGAGCTGCTTAACGGAAGCTGTGCAGGCTGGGAGCTCCAAAGGACTCTCCATGGGATTGCTAGCTCGTCACTTGCTCGTTTTGCTGGGGGATCCATAATGATCTGGGCTGTTGGTGTTTCCCTGGGGCTGTTCTCTTTATTCCTGGAGAAGTCCTCTGATTTCCTGCTAGGCCCTTGATGCCCTAGATGCTGGGTGAAGGGCAGAGACCGCAAATCCCATTTTTAGCCTTTTGTCTCACTTCCTGGCTGGGCCTCTTGTTCAGAAAGCCGGTGATGCCCTTCTCTGTGCGTAGATCTGGTTGTCCTGGAATTCCCTCTGTAGACCAGGCTGGCCTGAAACTCAGAGATCCACCTGCCTCTTCCTCCTGAGTGCTAGGATTAAAGTTGTGCACCATCACAATGTTTAAAGGTGGCTTCTTAGACTTGGGAGTAACAAGATCCTTGGGCTAACAGCTGGTGCTCACTCAAAGTCAAACCTGTAGCAGAACCTGCTACCATTTTTCAAACAACTCACAGAGGCTGCCTTACCACAAGGGATGGTTTTCAACTTTCTGGGTAATCCCCAATCAAAATAGAGTTTCATTTTGAAATACTTTTTATCTCTCATTTTAAGGGGCTTAAGCTGGTTCTCGGGCTAGCCCAGATGTTCCATTTCTGACTTAAAATCCTTGAGGCAGCAGTTGCTCCTTACAGCCCGTTTGCTTCTTTGTCTCTTGCAGTGACCTGTAGGTCAACCAGGCCTCTCCCGTGACTTTTGATGTCTAAGGACCTTGAGTTGGTGGTGGGAGGAGGTTAAATGGGATGAGGGTTTGAGGGGTGGTGGTGGATATTAATGTCTGGAGGAAGAAGCTGCTGAGTTTGCAGCCCATACACACTTAGCAGTTCTTCTGCCCATTGTTGGCAGAGAGTAAACAATGGCTCCCTAGCCTTGTCCAGCTGCCACTTCTTCCCCACCAATGACCTACAGGTCTAGCCTGCTCTGCCACAATGAGGAACTTAAGCAGCTGCTTGCTTCTTCTGGTGTGTAGGAGGCAGCAGCTGCTACCCTTCAAAGCTTCCAGAGTCTTGTGGGGAAGGTGATTAACATCACCAAGAAATACATCCTAATCAGGTTGCATCTCTTTTCCACATAAAACCATCAGAGTTCAGTGCAGGGAGACTTTGATCTCTGTCTTCCAGGCTCTGCTACCATAAACACCAGAGTGGGGTTTCACGTATCTCCTCGTTTATTTTTGCGGAATCTTTTATCCCCAATTATCTTCCCACCCCAGTATGGCTAAGCCCCACGTGAGGAATATTAATGTGCCTGCCTTCCAGGAAGTTCTAAGGCCTCCTGGGGTGTTGTTTGCAAATGTTTCAATCCCCATTTAACAGGTTAGTAGAGTCTCATATCCAGTGAGAGAAATGTACGCATAAGAATGTATTTAATGCTCAGAAAACCCTACTAAAAGGGATACCAATATTATCTTCATTTTACACGAGGCCAAGGGATGACAAGGTAGCTTGTGAACATAAGAAACAAATTCTAAACATAGGCAAAATGGAACCCAAGGGGACATCCTGAGCTACATGTCCCTCTGTCTCTGGACCCAAGTGGGTGCTCTGAGCTACATGTTCCTGTCTCTGGAGAAGTGTCTCTTCTTAATTAGTAAATAGCTCACACAAGACTTTGATTTATTTTTGTAGGGAGCACAGACAATCTAAAGATACAGAAAATGTATACAGGAATGTGGGTATTTCTGGCTGTTTGAAACGGGGAATGGTGGGCAGCATTAGCTGAGAGACAGCCGGCAAATTGGACAGGCATCCATCAATGCAAACCACAGACAGCATCCCACCACATTTCTTGGCTGACTTCTAGAAGCTTCAGGGCCCATGGATTCTATTCTTATACTGTTCCAGTAATCATAAGCTAGCTCCAAGACACAGCTACTGATGTCCTAGAGACCAAACTTACTTCTCCCTGTAATTAGGATCTGGTAAGTTCTGTCTAATGCTTGATCTGCTCCAATGGTAAAAACTGAATGGAAACGAGTCACTTGCTGTCCATGGGCCCAAACCTGTGTTGTTCTGACAAAGTTTTCATCAGCTGGGTGATGTTGTGGGAAGATGTACAACAAGAAGCCAGATTTTCATTCCATACAGAAAGGTGATTCCAAAACAGAATAGCATCACAGGCCAGGAAGCCAGGGCTGGTTCCCAAAGGATTTAGAAATGTACCAGAAAGGAAAAGAACACAATACAATGAATGCTGAGTATCAGAGGCAAAGTGTCCATAGGGTAGAAACAAAGCCCTTTGAGTGTCATCCAATCAATGATGACTTTACATTTCTTTATGTTATAGTTTCGCATTTAAATGTCCCCAAATGTCTATATGCTAAAGATTTGGTCCCTAGCCTGTGGTGTCATTGGGTGGCAAAGCCTTTAGGATGTAGGGCCTATAAGAAGCTAGAGAGGTCACTCAAGGCATGCCATTGTAGATGATATTGAGACCTTGGTCCCTTCCTGCCTTTCCCTTTTCTTCCCAGTTGCCATAGGTGAGTAGCTTTCTTCCACCCTGAGCTCCCTGCCATGGTATCCTGCTTCAACACAGGCCTCCAACACAGGGGATCCAGGGTGATTCCCAAAACCCAAAGTCGAGAGCATGCAAACAGTAGCGAAACCAGGCTGCACACACTAAAAAGACAGGTGGAGCTCTATTCTTGAAACTGTAGTCCAAGATGGCCAAAGGAGTACCTCAGCGACAGAGAGGAGGTCATGTTGCTTCACTGATAAAAGGGGAGTAGCAAGCTCTAATCCGTTTGCTGTGATTGGTTATGTGTTGGTAATCGTCTACTGGGCATGGGCACTGTGCCCAAAAATTCTTTTCCTCCTTGTACCCAAGCACTGTGACCCTGAGGTGTGCAGTCAGGTGGCCGAAGTAACCATGGGTCTCCTGATGTCTTCTGTTCTTGATGTCATTATCTTATTTAAACATGTCCTTGGATTTGGTTCGGTCTCAGCAATCCGATAGGACTGGGGGCCTGCAGCTGCTCCAGCTGCTGAGAACACAGAGGCAGGATGGAAGAGGCACACACAAGCACCCACAGACCAAATGGTCCTGCATCGGAGCCTTGGGCAGGGATCTTTCAAATGGTCAACATGGCTGCTTGCAAAGCCAAGCAGATGACTCAAAGGTAGAGGACTCAAAGACAAAGGGAACAGACAGCGTGAAGACAAAGTCGCCACGATTGTGACCTGTTTCAGTCATCCATCAACTAGGGCAGCAAGATAGGTGGGTCTAGGAGAAGAGGAGGATTCTGGGAGGTGTAGGCAAAGAGCAGTCGCCATGTGATCCCGGGAGGAGAGGCTACAAATCAGGCATTCTCTAGATAGAACCACGTGGAAATACATAGATGAATAGAAATGGGTTAATAATTAAGACAGTATTATAATTAATATAAGCATGTAACAGTTCACACAGCATAATAAACCCAAAATCAAGGCGCCAATTCATCTGGTGTCTAGTGAGGGCCTGTTCCTCCATGTAGTCCTCCATGTACAGTGCTTTAGGATGCCCATCTCAGCCATGAGAGAGGAGACCTTACGATTTAACCAATTCCCCAAATGCCACAACTTTCTTAACACCACCTGACAGCAGATTAGGTTTCAACATAAAATTTGGAGGGACATTCAGCCTAAAGAACCACATGTTGATATTGGTATTCCAGCTTTGTAAAGTTGTTGTAGAGATCAGTGGTTAGCATGGTGCCTGCTATGGCACTGAGAACCCAAACACCTGGGAGGTCCCAAGTGGTCCAGAGAATACTCACAGATGTTGTCATTTTTCTGTGTGCAGCGATGGACATGGGGCATCAGTAGGTCTAGTCATTTACCAGTAAATCGAAGCCAGGATATGATTGTCTTGTTATTGGTGTTGCCATCATTTAGTTTTTAGTACATTATATAGTATATCACACATTCATTTTCGTTGTCAAAAGTAGAAACAGGTTACAGAGTTAGAGTAGACTACAGATGATAATACCTAGCTTTGTTTTTTGTTTCTTTTTAATTACACTCACTTTATATTACTTTTATAGTTAAGTTAAAATGGTATACTTCCCCCTCTCTTTAGACCTTGAAATACGGTGTGACAATTTCACAAGCTTCACGTAGCTCCAAGTGGTCTCAGATTCTTAACTGTGTTGTTTCTTCCCTTCTTTGTCCTCACTTCTGTCTTTTCAAACAGTACAGCATTTCCTCAGATGTGAGCCCCAGAAACACTAATATCATAAGGTCTATCAGACATAAAAGTGTTTTGTGATCAAACAAATTTGGGGAAATTCTTGATATTTTATCTCCTATTTTGGAAATTGGCTTGGCATGTTAAAATCTACTAGTGACTTAGGGCTGGAGAGGTGGCTCAGCAGTTAAGAGTCCATACTGCTGTTCCTGAAGACCCATGTTTGGTTTCCAGTACCCACTCTGGACACCTCATTACTACAGAGGGACCTGTCTGGTCTGGCCCCTGTGGGCACTGTACTCATGTGCACATGACTACACACACACACACACACACACACACACACACACACCTAATTACAATAAAATATTTTTAATATAAAAATACATAGTCAAGACTTTAAGTTGCCTTGAAGTGAAGAAAAATGCAATGCAAATACTCTTAATCCAGTGTTTCTGAAGCACACTTTACCTTGGAATGATCCCTGTCTTATATAAGCCCTATTAACTCCCTGCTGGATCTACTATGAAAATATTAATCTAGATCTAGCTAGTATATGGCTTTCTAAGCTAGGAACTGGCTGGTTATTATCACTGCTGTTCTCATTAAAAGTGTCACATTTTAAATTTATAGATTTATCTAACACCCAGAGACCAAACTTTGTGTTTTCTACCCCTGACATCTTGTGTTTTAAGACATAAGGTTAAAAATGAGAACTCTCTCATATGTATAAAATTGGCCTGAGCCCTTCAAATGTTTATCTTCAGATTTCATACTGGCTTAAGATAAAGCTATTTTGTTCCAGTTTGCATTGGTCTTCATTTGTCAGAGTCTCCAAGAGCCTTCAACAACTTAGTCTTTTCACAATCCTTTCTTCTCCAATTGGCCTTGCGCTGAGAGATCAACCTCATACAATGTCTTTGGGACAAGAATGAGACTGTTCAAGATGATATTGTTCTTCCTCTTTTCCTGTTGTTACTTACACATAATATAACCTATCAGAATACAGTCTGCTTTGATGTAAGCTCATGTGTATAGTGGTTTGCTGGTGTGTCCATTTCTGTATACAGGCCACCATTTCCCAGTACCTTGGAAATCCTTGATTGGGCCATCTCAACTGTGTCGCTGTAAAGGAGTGCTTCAGGGTATTAGGACAACATGAGATGTGAACATTTTCCTATTCAGGATGGGCTATTTGGGCTCTATTAGGTTAGTGCGTTATGTTAGTTTTTGTCAACTTGACACAGACATAGACATACCTGGGAAGAGGGATCTCAATTAAAGAATTCCCTCTATCAGACTGGCCTGTGGGCAAGTCTGTGGGGTGTTTTCTTGACTGATGATTGATGTGGGATAGCCCAGCCCACTGGCATCAGCCTGGGCAGATGATCCTAGATGGTATAAAAAGAAATCTGAATGACTTCTTTTCTCATCAATTAGATATCATGTGCTCTCACATAATTATCTGTATTAGTTTGACTCATTTTTTGAAGCCAAATTTAATAATTACCTATTATAGGCCGATACTATACATACATTCCATGTTCCATTCATGGTACACACACACATCTCTTAATCTGCAAGCAGTTGTTAAGTACACATTATGTGTTTATGCTAAAAGAGGATCAATTGTCTTGACATGGAGCAAGCTGTTGGATGTGAGAACATGCTGGGGGGAGCTATGTATGAAAACTGTTTTATATGCACTAATTGGTTATAAATAGAGATAATTTCCCTGTCTATTCTTATCTCCTCCATATCCTGTTATGTGCAGCTTTCCTGCCAGCCTGGTCCCAGAGCCCAGTCAGCCTCAAATAACACACAGAGATGCTATATTAGATATAAAGCTGTTGGCCAGTTACTAGTGTTTCTTATTGGCTAGCTCTGTCTTAAATATTAACCCATCTCTATTAATCTAAGTGTTTCCCTGTGGTCTTATCTTACCAGAGAGAGGGTCCGGACCTTTTACTCCTCTTGGTCCTACATTTTGACCCTCCTCTACTACATCTCCCAGAATCCTCCTTGTCTTCTAGTCCCACCTATCTTGCTTTCCTATTTGCCAACAATGCTTGCTTTATTCATTAACCAATAAGAGAAACATATTTACAGAATGACATCTCCCATCAGTATCCCCTCCTACTCTCCTCCCTTTTGTCTTTTCTCTCTCCTTCAGTACTAACATTATCAGTTGACTAATCCAACACCTTAACACCTTTCTGCTTGATGCCCATTAACAGAGGTTCAAGAAAAGCACATCTTTACTCTGCCAGATTCCCTGGGCTCCCCAAGGAATGTCCTTGTTGAGGTCATTAGATATAAGCAACACTAGTTGGGGGCCTTTAGGGAAGGATGCTGCTTCTCTATGAAACGAACAGAAGAGGGATGTCATTGGTGTGGTCAAGAGAGTCATCTTGTGACCATGAGGAAGATCACTGGTGTAGCTCACCTCCAAGTCTTCCTGCCTTGGGGTTTGACAGCCATCTTGTGACCATGAGGCAACCAGTATGAGGATGCAAACGCTAGAAGTGACCACATACAGTTAATGACTGCACCTCATCTTCAGTGGCACAACCTGTTAGCAAATGCTCATATTCAGACCATGATAATGCTGGAATAGCAGTCTATGTCAGCATCCAGAGAAGAATTCATTCTTCCTGAATGCATCCCAACTTTTCTCTTCTGCCTTGATTTCCCCTTTTCTGCCCCCTACTCAGCACTGCACTCTCTCCCCACCCCTACCACCTGCTCCGTATTTCTGATGTCCAGATTCTCAGAGTGTGGCTGTATGCAAAAGTAAAGTCTTACAGAGCTAATGCTGTTCAGATGAGCTTGTTAGGAATGGCCCCATCCATTATGACTGGCATCCTTTAAAGAAGTGGCTGTCTGGCTGCACACCCTGGACGGATGGCTGTCCCGATGCCAAAGAGATAAGCCTCAGGTGAAACTGCATTGCTGATGCCTCCTTGATTTTGCTCTTGCAGCTTCCAAGGCTATAATACTAAAATTGTATTGTTTAGGTCTCTGGTACATTGTTAAGGAAGTCTTTGGGTAATGGTTGGGTGGGTATTTAAACTTACAGGTTAACAGTCCATCACTGAATCAAGATACACTCAAAATACAATCAATATATTCTCTCTCCTCAGTTGGTTTGGTTTAAGCAGAGCAGATTTCTTTGGTGGAACCTCCTGAAGTTATATGATGACTATTCCCCCCCAAAGGTCTTTTTGTTATACACAGTAGTGTGGCTGGGAAGTCACAGAGCCTTTGGGGGCGGAGTCTATTGAGGTCCCCAGAAAAAGGCTGCATGTGCATGCATGTGAGCCTCTGCTTTCCACCTCATTTTCAGTTGTTTCCTGGCTGGTGAGGTCAGCATCCTGTTCTGCCATGGTGTTCCCACTCTCCAGCGTGTCTACCCAATCCTGGTCTGTAACCTTCAAAACCAACCCTTTCTCTTTACCAGGTAATGACTGCAGGCATCTGTTTCATTAAAGTCAGTGAGAGGATGCTGACAGGGATCCTCTCTTCTGTCTCCTTAGCCACAATTGCATTGCACACTCCTGTGCAGAAAGTGGGCTGGGATCACTGCAGTCAAAGCTTGCTCTGTTTGGCTAGAGTGGACCTTGCCTTTCTTGCAGTTCACAGATTCAGAATGGTGAGAATGAGACCATAAATACATCTCTGTGAAAATGGACCTGGTAAACCAAGGGCGATTTTGCTTTCCCTTCCCACGCCCAAACTTAAGGCATGCATTGCTTATGTCTGGAGATGTTGTCTCCAGACACAACCTGGTAGAGTTGCTGTTGGCATCCAATTGGCGAAACATCATGAACATTGCTTCCAAGTAGGCTAAGGCAAAGCACGGAGAAAAGCCCCTCCCAAAGCAAAGCATCAGAGCCTCTCTGTTAGCAGAGCTGAAGGTGAGAACCCCCCACCCCAGGGGTTGGAGAGAAGGGCTATAGCTGTTCCTGTTTGGCTATTACTGCTGTTTGCAGTATCATGTTCTATCCCCAAATTCAACGCAGAAGAAGTATCATAGAAAAAAAATGTCTAAATTGACCAACAGTGTCATATTAGTTGGGGATTGGAAGGGAGGATCGTGCCTACTATGGTTGGAACCTGCAATGTGCAGACTCTCTGTAAATCTAGCTGGATCCTGGCTCCAGGCTCCAGCATCCCTCAGGCAGAAGCTGGCCTGATCACACTGCCTGCCAGCCCCCAGTCTATAGCTGTCTGTCAGAGACCTGAGTAAAGCAGAGAGATTATCTGTGCAGACTAAAATTAGGAGAGGAGATGAAAAATGATTATTTGGAAATAAACTTGAAGATGCCTACTTAGATCTGCTAAGACTTTAGTCTGACACATAAGCAAGACTAAAAATATGGAAATATGGTATTGTCACTCTAATCACTAAGTTTCAGCTAGCTCTAAATAGAATAAGATCTTAGTTGCTGTGTAGAAGCATTGTACTTCACATTTAAGAGACATTAATAACTATGCTTTGCTATATCATCTGTTTATGCTTAAAATACATCATTATTTCAAAGAGTAGCTCTTTAAGCACTAAACTCAATGATTTGGTTTTTTTAATATGTATCTGCAAATGGCGACATTTGTCATAAGTAATAAATGGGACAGTGAAATGTATTTGTAGTTTAGCAGTCCATCGCCTTAACCACTCAGCCACCCCATCCTACTGTATTTGCAGTTTAGATTACAGCTCAGCAGTATTTTTAACTTCTTTGCCAGATCACTTAAACATGGCTTAGATAAGTGAATGGCAGGCATCCTTGTTTCCACAAAGACAGCAAGATTAAAAATAAGTCAGCGTGGGGATCTGTCACTTCCTGTGTAGACACCAGCATTTTCCTGTTTGGATTATGGCTGCTGTCGACAGCAGCATCACATTTTTTTCCCTTCAAGTTAAAAACACAGACACAAAAAAAGAAAAAAAAAAAAAAAAGACCAAATTGATCAACAGCATTGCATTAGTCAGGGTTCTCCAGAATAGCAGAGCTGAGAGAATGAATATGTATCCAAGGAGATTTTATTAGATTGGCTTGCAGCACACTATCAGGATAGACTAGAAATGGCTGCCTCCCTCACACTGGCCAGGCTGAGCCCCCCGCAGCTGCTCAGCCATGATCTGGATGTCTCAGCAGTCCCGATCTGATACTAAAAACCTGGAGTATTCCTGAAGAGATACTTGTCATTAGTCCATGTGGAAACATGAAGAAACAAGGTGTCAGTGGAGGACAGCAGCAGCCACAGAGTAGATGAACTCACCAGTTGGGCCAGAAGACAAGCAGGCAAAAAGCAAACGACTTTTCCCTTAGCCCTCCTTGTATCTGGGTCACCATCAAAAAGTGTTGCCCATGTTTAGGGTGTATCTTCCCACTTCAGTTAAGCCCATCAAGAAAACCCCTCCTGGGGATGCCTACAGCTTTGTCTCTTGGCTGATTCTAGATCCAGTCATTGATAGCTAAGACTAACCATTACAGACATGCTTGGGTTTGTTCAAAGCCAGCGTGCACCTGCTCTTATAAGTAGTTGGTATTTCTCACATGTGGACTCAGCAACTGTGGATTCAAGCAACCACAGACTGAAAATGTTTACAGGGGGGGGAAAGCAGCGTTATGCCCTGAAAACATGCAGACTTTGTTTTTCTTGACATTATTCCTTTCATAAGGCAGTACAACGATTTATGCATGTAATTTACATTGCATTGGGTTTACAAGAAGTCTGCGGTGAGAGTTTGTTCATATGCTTTATGCAAATATTCTGGCATTCTGTGTGTAGGACTTGAACATCCAAAGGCCTTGGTGTTCACATGTACTGTGTGTCCTAGATAGCTTTAATTGTCAAGTTGACATAGCCAATCGAGGAGGGAGTATCAATTGAAGTCCCAAATGGCCCAGATCAGATTGGCCCTTGGGCATAGCTGTGAGGGATTATCTTGACTTTTACTTAATTCAGGAGAGCCCAGAGCACTGTGGGTAGCTCCATCCCTAGGCAAGTAGTCCTGAACTATCTGAAAAAGCTAGATGAGTAGTATGCACTGGCCTTGGAACCAGATAGCAAGCAACACTTCCCATGGTTCCTGCCACACTTCTTCGGCTGTGGCTGAAGGTAGGCAAGCAGGCCTACCTTCAGATTCTTGCTTTGAGTTCCTTCCTTAACAGTGCCAAGAAAAACTTTGCTTCCCTAAGTTGGTTCAGTTAGAGTGTTTGTCACAGCAACAGAAAGGGAACTAGAACAATGTGGATCCTGGAACCAATGCCCTCCAACCCTCCAAACACAGATGGATGCCTGTGTATTATAGTGAACCAGCGTTGCATACACAATGAAGGACATAGTTAGCTTTAGCTGTTTTTCAAGCTGTACATTACAAGACCCACTAAACAGCGCAATTGCCTAAATGCTCCATAGTCAACTAACAAAGACTTTGAATTGGGCTCCATCTTTCAAAGAATTGCCATGGATGTATTCCCTAACACAGGTTCCTATATACTCATATGCATTTCTCACAAGTGAACATATAGGAATGTATATCTGCGTTCCTACATACTTACATTAATTTCTTGTACCTAACAAGAAATATCTAGAAGTCAGAGCCATCCTCTTTAATTCAGTCTCCAGTTTAGTACGAAACTAACATTCTCTTAGGAATTTCCCGTCAGCCTGAAAATGCTCTTTGGCTGAGTTTTTCTGTTAGTTGCTTATGGATGACAGCTAATGATGTTTTACTCATCTAAGAGCCCTTCATTTCCTTATTACGCAGACATATCTGGTGTTGGCTCCAGGCTTCTTGCTATTAATAGCTGTTGAAGATGCACTGTACATCTAATTTGGTGCTGCCTGTGGTGACACAATTGGTTCTCAGTTACTTTACTGCCAATGTGTGCAGCTCACACCACGGGGAGCTTTGAGCTAATTGGTGAAGTCTCCGACCTCCGGGACTAAATCTAAGACACACTTTCTTCTCTCTGGATACTTTAGTAGCCCATCTCTGGTTTGGTGCCATGACTGAAATCAGGGAGGCAAACCACCTCCTAGATTTCATTTTATCTATGCTCATACCCAGGGAATGTGAGAGCTCTCAGTCAGCTTCTGAATTTCCATATGACTAGAGTTGTAGATGGAGAAGGTGCCTAGAGGGCTTGTGGGACAAGCATTTTTGTTTTGTTTAAATTGTTTTTAGGAAGCTATGAGGAAAAGTGGTGAGTATTTGGTTGGGGAGAAGGATAAAGAGCCTCTTATTACCTTTTTGGCAGGGCCTTTGCCCAGGCTTCTCACAGAAACTGAAGAGCATGCCTCCTAATACAGCATTTCAGTATGTGGCGTCAGCTGCCTCTTGGAGCTTACACCCTACTTCTCCTGCCCATCCAAGTCTCCCCTCAACCACACTGTGACCATGCCCAAAACAAAACAAAGATACATGCCTTTTTCTTTCTTCTCTTCCTTAGTTTGGGGCATTCCTGATTGTGGATTCACCCCTATCTCCCTTTTCCCAACATCTTTTCCTAATCCCCATGGGTCAGACAGGAAATGCTAGTTATCTGTCCAATTGCTTTCCTGCATCAGGGGTTCTTAGAAGGAAACTATGTCTTACTGTGACCATGCCCAAAACAAAACAAAGATACATGCCTTTTTCTTTCTTCTCTTCCTTAGTTTGGGGCATTCCTGATTGTGGATTCACCCCTATCTCCCTTTTCCCAACATCTTTTCCTAATCCCCATGGGTCAGACAGGAAATGCTAGTTATCTGTCCAATTGCTTTCCTGCATCAGGGGTTCTTAGAAGGAAACTATGTCTTACCCTGATACTCTAAGTGCTCAGATGGCCTCTGGGCTTAACTGGCATTCAATGTGTGTTGCGTGAAGCTCTTTCTGTTACCTTGGCACCAGCATCAGTACCAAAGGGTTGTGTAGTAGAAGGGTAGCAGACACATAACTCTATGAATGCTAGCTTGTTTGGATGGTGAAAATGTACCTTGTACATATTTTTTAAAACTTCAAGAATCAGGAGTCATGATGTGAACACTGGCTGTACAGTGAGTCCTGCTATTAGCCACATTCCTCGGAGAGCTCCAAGGTGCCCTAGAATGGTCCTCCAAGTGCATCTATAAATACAGCATGCATATTGACAAAACATAGCCCTGGTTCATCTGTGACCTTCCAGTAAGACCAAATGCCATTCTGTTTTGTCACGTTTGATTTCAATGAACACCTGTATGTTGACTGGATTTATTAAACATCTAGAATATACTATTCTTTTCCAAGATTACTGAGTGTGAGCATCACCAAAATTTTTTCTTGTTTTAAAAATTATTAATATTCAGAAAGAAAACCTTCAAATGTTCAGTGACTGCGGACGGGTTTGGGACCTTGGGCTGTGTGACATTTCTCACATGACAATTTTCTCCTCTTTTTTTTAAAGAATCAGGTTGGTGTCACAGCAAAAATGGTTGGCCACTGTATTAGTTATCCAATGATGTTGTGTCTTTGCTATGCTCAGTCATTCAGTGACTGCCATGTCCTTTGCCTTGTATTTGACAAAAATGAACAAAGATAAGCGTGATTTCTGCCCTGGGGTCTTCATGGTTAGAGAACACACAGAGTAGCATCTAGAGTTGTAGTATGGGATATGTTTAAATTTTGAAGCTTTACATTAACCCATAAGACATCAGTAACAGAGATGGCTCAGTGGTTAAGAGCACTGGCTGTTCTTCCAGGGGTCCTGAGTTCAATTCCCAGCAAATACATGGTGGCTCACAACCATCTATAATGAGATCTGATGCCCTCTTCTGACATACAGGTATCATACATGTAGATAGAACACTGTATATATAATAAATAAATCTTTAATATATACATATATATATATATATATATATATCAGTCACTTTTCTGAGATTCCTTCAAAATTCTTCCAACATTGTTGTTGCTGTGTGAAAAGTCCATCACAGAAGAGGGCCTGTGGAGCTGTCCTGGTGGTGAAAATCCTCATTTTAAAGAGGTTAGAGACTTCTCTTATGCTACCATTTTGATGTTTTGTGATAGCACAGGAGAACCAGCTATGGTCAGGATGTTTATGAATAACCTCAGTAGTTTGCAGAGAGAGTTGATGGCACCTGTCAGCTGTGGATGGTAGTCACCCACGGGAGCCTCAGCCAAACCAATGGTGCCTAGAGGGGGACATGGGAAGTAACTGCTGCTTGGAGCAGAGCTCTTATCTGGGGGAAGGGTTCTGAGGCGTATTTTGCTTATACATCAAAATATGATTAACCAGTGCAGCTGTCTGAATGTTAAAACAGAATTAAACTGTTTGATATGGTTTTAGTCGTGTGTGTGTGTGTGTGTGTGTGTGTGTGTGTGTTGTGTGTGTGTGTGTGTGTGTGTCTCACACTATACTTAACTAAGTGTGGTTCATTTATGGGGTATCTGATACATGTAAATTGCATAGGATGACAAGGGGCTTGTGCTGTTTGCGTTTTTTATCAGCTTGACAGGAACCTAGACATATCTGGGAAGGGGAACCTTAATTAAGAAAACCTCTATAACTTGCCGGTAAGCAAGTCTCTAGGACTTGTTTTTGATTAATGATTAAGGTGGGAGGACCCAGCCCTCTGCCACCCCTGCGCAGGTGGTCTTGCTAATGTAAGAAAGCAGGCTGAGCAAGCCATGAGCAGCAAGCCAGTAAGCAGCTCCTCTCCGTGGCATTGCATCAACTCCTGCTTCCCAGGTTCCTGAGTTCTTGTCCTGACTTCCCTCAGTGAGGGAATGTGACCTGAGAGCCATAAGATGAAGTCCAATTTGCTTTTGGTCACAGGGTTGTATTACAGCAATACAAACCCTAAGACAGGCTCTAGCAGGTTGTTTTGTTTTGTTTTAGTCTCTGACAATTACGGACATGCATATAATGAATTTAGTCATTCGTATTCCCCCCATTGTTCTCTCTTATCCCCCTTCCCTCTCTTACTGAGATCTTTCTCTCCAACAAGTCCCTCTCCCACTAGATGTTAGGGTAAGACACACAAAACTAAAACCACACACACATCAAGCAATGTATTTTCTGGAGCAATATTTATGGGCAATATTTAGGAGGCAGTTTGACAACGACCATGTCTGATTAGCAAAACGACCTCCCCAGCCACCAGTTCTTGGCCACATTTACAGTAACGGGCATGAATTCCCTCCTGTGAGTGAGCCTCAAATCCAATCAGATTGTGGTTGGCTGCCTCCATCATAATTGTGATGCCAGTACACCTGCGGGCACATCTTGCCGGGAAGGTCAGGTTTGTAGTTTCCCAGAGTTCACAGCTGGGTCCAAGATACTTGATGGCTTTTTAATCCCAGCAGCCTTGAGCGCACTTAGGAAAGCCAGCTAGGAGGGAGGAAGCTTCCGGTTGAGTTTCAGCACGATTCATCTTATAACAAAGCATATGGTGTCTTCAGCAATAATTTCTACCATGAAATTCTGATGGTCAACCAAGAGCAATAGCAATCACTTGTATTGTCTGGAGGACAACTCATAGGAAGTATCCTGCACCTGGAACTGGATTTTTTAAAATAACCTTTAACTTCAGGGAGGAGCATTATTGACTTATGTATGCAGAGTACCTCTGTGCAAAACTCTTTTTTGAAATTGCCTTTTAATAAGCTTATAAATTAGACTTCCATGTGGCTTTGTTTTACATCTGTTGGTTAACCCTCCCCACCCAACCCTACCTCCCCATCACTAGTTAAACCTTCCTACCCTATACCCTGCCTTCCACTCCACGTCACCTATGTTTTATTCTCTCTCCCAAAGACCTCTTTGTTTCTTCCTTCTCCCTCTATTGGCCCCTGTCTATCTTTCAGGTTTAAAGGTGCTCCAAGCTAGGCACAAAAGTTGAGTAGTTTATAGAGCCCACATCTGAGAAGAAAATATTTGTCATTTGTCTTTCCGGACTTGGGTTGCCCCATTCAGTATAATTTTCCTGCAAATTTCATTAAAAAATTTCTTTAATGATGGGGGATGTCCTTATGTATATATGTTTCTCTTATTGGTTGATGAATAAAACAGTTTGGCCAATAGAGGCAAGAAGATAGGCAGGACTAGGAGACGAGGAGAATTCTGCGAAAGATAGGCAGAGAGAATTGTAACTAAAGAAGGAGTAACAGGTCCAGGCATTCTCCAGGAAGCCAAGACCATGTGAAAATACATAGATTAGTAGAAATGGGTTAATATTTAAGACAGAGATAGCCAGTAAGAAGCCTTAGCCATCAGCCAACGATTTATGAACTAGTGTATGTCTCTGTGTGTTTATTTGGGGCTGAAGTGGGGCAGGGCCTGGTGAACAAAGAAATTCCAGCTACACTTTATAGGTGAATAAAATTCCATACTTTCATTATCCGTTCTTCAGTTGAAGGACATCTAGGCTGGTCCCATTCCCTGGCTAGAGGGCAGGTACTAGCCTGGTCACAAGGTCACACTAAAAAATCAAATTTATTACAAATACTTTAGATCAGGGTTGCCTATGTTTGGTGTGTAAATCTTCAGTTTAGAAACTACCAAGATTCTCTTTAGTCTGTGAGGGATTTTAGTGCAGATGGTACATGAATGATATTTGAAGACCTGACAAGCACATGTGGAGAATTAGAGGGTTTGGGCCAGCCTAATTTTATCTTCCTCAGTGCTAATTAAAACTTGGAGATGGACATTAATCTTATAGGTGGAGGATGTGGGGATCACAGGTGAGCCTATTAGGAAGCAATTTTTCAAGTGTTGTTTAGCTGTAGACTCCCTTGTTTAGATGGTTTTCCAGTGAGGCTTGATGTGTCAAACCATCAAGGTTGGAGACAGAGGGAGGTGTGATCTTTAGTGACTCCCCTCCCCTTTTTAAATATATTTTTAAATTCTATTTTAAAATAACTAATTTACATATTGATCCCAGGTCCCTCTCTCTCCCATCCTCCCATGTCCCCCCACCCCCTTCCATCCCATCCCCTATCCACTCCACAAGGAGGGTGATGCCTCCCAGGAGGGATCATCAAAATCTGTCATTTGGAGTAGGGTCTAGGCCCTCCCTCCTGCCTCTAGGCTAAGGGAGTATCCCTCCATGGAGAATGTGCTCCCAAAGTCTTTTTGTACACCAGGAACACATCCTGGTTGCACTGTCTGAGGTCCCTTAGACTGCCCAGGCCTTCTAACTGAGACCCACATTTAGAGGGTCTGAGTCAGTCCAATGCTGGTTTTCCAGCTATCGATCTGAGGGTCCATGAGCTTCCCCTTGTTCAGTCAGCTGTCTCTGTGGGTTTCTGTAGCCTGGTCTTGACCCCTTTGCTTATCACTCCTCCCTCCCTGCAACTGGTGACTTCCCCCTTTAGACTCTTCAAGCCCCACCCATCAGGGAACCCACTGGCTGTAGGCCAGTGTCCATAGTTTACCAGTGAAAGTACTAGGGTCCAGGAAGCAGACACCAGTGCTGGTCTCCCCAGAGCACTGTTGACAGAGGCAGAAGCAAGTCTGGGCTTCATTTTGTTTTGTTGTTTGGTTTGTTTTACTGACTTTGGCCTCTTTCCTTGAGTTTTTTTCTGAGAGGGTACACGATTTGCATAGCTTTCGTTTGTGTTTACAAATGCCTGCAGCTTCTGAAACTGGGACTGACTGAGGAGAAGAATGTGTGTGCCCTCACTCTTAGGAGAGGATCTGGGCTCATCTCCCTGCATCTTTATCTTTGCCTCCATTGGATTTGACTGCATCCATCCTTGCTCTAGAGAAGAGGCCCCTCTGTGAACCCCATGCACAGTGCGCTCTCTCCAGTGAGAAATGCAGTTCCACAGAGATGGTGGGTTGCACCTTGTGTCCTTTGTGAGCCACATTAAAAACAGCACTGTCTCAAAGGCTTTGGTACAGGGGCCTACCATATGGCTCAACAGATAAAGGTGCTTGCCACCAAGGCTGAAAAACTTGAATCCGATCCCCTTTGTATCTATGTGGTTGAAGGAGAGAAGGGAACACAGAAAATTGTCATCTGACCTTCACATGCATCACCCCCTTTTTCTGCATATAGTTTAAAATAAAAACCTCTGGTACTGGATCTGAGGATGTAGCTCAGTGGTAGTGCTTGCCTAGCAATGCAAGGATCTGAGTTCGATCCCAAGCACATCAAAACCAGCAAACAGCCTAGTGGTGGTGGTACACACCTTTAATCCCAGCACTCGGGAAGCAGAGGCAGGTGGATCTCAGTGAGTTGAAGGCTAGCCTAGTCTACAGAATGAGTTCCAGGACATCCAGGGGTACACAGTGAGACCCTATCTCAATAAAACAAAAACCAGCAAACAAAATAACAACTTTCATGAGGGTGGGGAGACAGAAGTGCTTGCCTTGCCCCCAAAGGACCTAGTCAGATCCCCAGAGCCCCTATAAAGGAGGGAGAGGAGGAGGAGGAGCTGCTGCCAAATGTGGTGGCACAGGCTTTCAACTCCATTGCTGATAAGGCAGAGACACAGATCCTGGGGCCCACTGACCAGCCAGCCTAGCGTACTAGACGAGCTCCAGGCCAGCGAGAGAGAGAGACCCTGTGTTTTCAAAAAGGTAGATGGAGGCTTAGAAGTCATACCCCAGGTTGACCTCTGACCTCTGCATGCAGGAACACGCAGATACAGCTGCATACACATATGCATGTGAGCATGCAGACATTCAAAACAACAGTTATGCAGCTTTCCCTGGCCTTCTCAGGCTGTGAGCATCACAGTCCCACAATGTTGGATAGAACGCCTTGGGTTGGTGAGCTGCAGGCTCCAGTGCACGGAATGACACTTGGAATGAACTACCTTTTAGTGCAGAGTACCTTCTTATATAGGTAATCTATCTTCAAATGGGACAGACCTTAAAAGAGGGTCCTGAGCAGGACAGTCCCCGATGAGCCAGCACAGGATTTCTGGTTGGGACAACAGGAGAGCCGAGAGCAGGAGAAGTGAGGGTCTGTCAGTGACCTCCCCATGCCTGGTGAGTCTCTGAGTGCAGAAAAGTCACCTCTGACTGAAGCTGAAGCCTGGCTCTGTGTGGCAGAGGCTTTGGGCAATGCTAAATGGGCATGTCACTAATCTAGCACTTCTTAATTTGTTAGAAGAATGTCCTGTGGAGAAAAGCCATCAGCTGTTGTCTGGGCTCCAATCTCTTGGCTTTGCTGTGCACCTGCCAGCTCTGACTCAGCCTGGGGCAGTGCATGGATTCATACATTCTACCCCCCGCCCATTACCCAGTCCTTTCTCTTTTCCTTGTGCCAGCTAAGGGGAGAAGGATGGATTTACCTTCTGCAGCGTTATTATAGAACAACGAGTATCTTTTCCAGGTGGTTATGTTCCTATAAATCCTCAGCAGTAGCTGAAGCCAGGTTTCCACCCAGGGGAGGCTGAGAACTGGCTGGCATAGTCAAGTGCAGTCGGATCCTTCGATGCTCCTCTACGGGCTCTTCCTCCAGCCAAACCCTTTCTCCAGGAAAATTCAGAGAAAAAATTCTTTGAAAATTGCAAATTGTGTTTTAAACTGGCATAGCCCCCAGTTTTAAATATTTCACTGTCTTTCGTTGAGTTTGAATAATATATATTTTTAAATTAACCCTTGGCCCCAAGATATCAGCACAGGAGTTAATTGATCAGTAGCACTGAGCCAACAGAATTGTTTTTAAATATTCTATTTTGTTTAGTTTACTAACTAAACCATAAATAGCCTTTGGCCAAGACAGTTCCCTAAGTGTCCTGAGTTATATCATTGTTAAGATTCCTTGGACTAGATATCCAGGGTTTTGGTTTGGGTATTATGTTGTAACATTAGTTGCGGAATCTTCTACAAACTTTTTGAGTAAGAAAAAAGGAAAACCTTCCTCGTTGACAGTCTTTTGAAGGCATCTACCCATATCCAGAATATGGCAGAGGACTGCCCTCTTTGGCACCACCTGAGAACTGGTTCTCCATCTCTAGCCACTGACAAGAGCCTGTATTTCAGTCAGGCCACCAGCTGCCTTGTGTACATGTTGGTCTAGTCTGAGACTTTCATTTGTCATCTGAGAAAAATGGAGGATCAGGGAGGTTCTCAGGGTTAGGTGAAACCATCTTGACCGCCAGCTCCATACCCTCCCTGGATCCAGGCTTACAGCATGGCTGAAGGTTCCGCAACTTCTGCTTTAGACCACGATTTACTGTGATCACAAAGTGAGGGAGTATTTAGATCAACTACCATGGTGGACGATTTCCTAAAAATCGCTGAGGAAGACTAGTCCTGCACACGGATTAAGGCTGGCATGGCCATTTCAACACTGACAGATGAAGAACATGTCATCCTCTGCATGAGCTGTGGGTAGTTTCTGGAGGTGACAGAACCACCTCCAGGTTGGAACCCACAATATTGATGTTGGAGTTTTCGCTGTTTATATAAGAAAATACCTCCATCAACCCCAAACAATTCTGTTATTGACTGGCTCCTGAAGTCAGGTGTTTTCTTAAAACAACAAACAGAACCTGCTCTTCCAATTTCAGGTTTGCCGTTAACACAGATCATCTCCTTGGACTTGGTTAGGTTTTTATTTCCACTGCAAATAGGACCTTGTGTAGAATAGCCTAGGTCCCTCTCTCCATATGTTCATGTCCTAACATCTGTTATAAAGAAAGATGTCCAACCTTGCTGGGTATTGAGAAGCAATGAGCCAGTGACCTTGAAAGCCAAGCTGGGGAGTCAAATGTTAACTGTTTCTGACACTCAGAGAGAAACGCCCTGCCCTTTGTCCAGTTCTGAAGTCCCTGCCTCAGGCAGAAGACAGGGCTGGTAAAGGCTGAAGCAAAAGTCTCACACCTTCCGGCTTGGAGAAGAAACTTTCACCTGAGGAGAAACTGGATGGACATTCCTTTGTTACTGTTGTTAATGAGAGTGAATGTTTTTAACTGAGGTGCTGGTCTGGCCAAGATGCACAGCGGCTGGAAGCTGAACAGATGGGAACCCTCGGGAGGCAACCCTTCCTTCTCCATCCCCTTCTGCCTGTCAGGCTTGATGGCACAGTCCAGGCAAGCCCCAGAGACAGATCTGGCTAAAGAACCCTTCATCTGCATGGCTCAGCATGGGAGAATATTCCAATTGTTTCTAATAAGAGCAACTCCAGGCATCATGGCTGCTTGGAGAGAGCCTCGGCAGCAGGCATGGGTTCCTTGCGTCTGAGGGAAAGTGGGTTCCCTGGCCAGCCCTAGGACTGCAGCCTCAGCCTGAGATGGTAGGAGGAAGATCCATTATGCCCCAGGTGTTGACAGATGAGTTCTAGAGTGAAATCCGTAGGGACATCTGGCAGTTACCCATTTCAGTTGCTGCTCTAGATTCCCCTCAGCAGAAGATACTGGAATTTGGGGTGATGACACAGCTGGTCATCCCAGGAAGTGACTCTTGGGGATCTAAAGTAACCTTAGGCTCATGAGAAAGGCTACCGCAAGCCCACAAAACAAATGACCTTGTAAGGGAAAGTGAGTCTGTCTGACGATCCCAGTTTTTCTTGGAAAGGTTATAGATGGAGATGATAGAGATTGCAAAATCAAAGAAGCCACGCCTATGTTAAAGACTCCGTTACGACTGGAAATTTTGGGGAGTCTCACCACACGTACTGAAAAATCAGGGTCCCCTCTTGGGGTTCTTAGTCTCATTAGTAAAAGAATCCCTTAAGAACAGACTCAAAACAAAAGCCTGAAGACTGTTTTCTGGAGTTTAGGAGAAAAACCCCGGGGCAGCCAAGGCATAAATCTTAGCAGCTGCCTGGGGAAGGAAGACGAGATGAGAATGGTGTGGGTTAGGCGGGTCAGAAGTCAGCCACACCATGGGCACCAGGGCTGCAGAGAAAGGGTAAGGCAACCCACGGCACAAAACAATCAAAACCCACACTTAGGCTCTCGCCAGCATCTGGGGGGGGGGGGAAGGAGGGGAAGGGAATGGGAAGGGACGGGAGGGGTGGGAGAAGTTATCCCTTCTGAGTTCTAACTCACCTGTCAGGCCCACCAGAACCTCATGGTGGCCTGAAGGCTGCTCTGGAGGCTGGGCACTATGGGTAGGAAAACTCCATTATGTCACTAAAGGGCTAATCATTCCTTCTATCACTTTAATAGGACTTACGGTGGATCCCTAGCTAGGAGTGGTTCCTTAGCCAAGTCATTTGCCTGCCCAACCAGAATGTTAGGTCTCTATCCAGGCCAGAGACTCCATTCTCTGAACCAGAGGAAGTAGTCTTCCCTTCCTGGGCCATAACTGCTACTGTGAAGCTATTTGACCGGTTAGAACTGATTGTAGAGAGTTGGCATGTTGCTCACCCACAGCCACGTTACTGTGGGCTACTCACAGTCCCCTTCATAGCCATTTACTGACTACCTTTCTGTCTGACCAATATCCTTGTGACTATCATATGAGGCATTTGGGAGATAGATAAACAGGCAATAGCTTCCAAAACCGGAAAGTCAAAAATGTCATTGGCCAAAGCGGCTGTAACCCATTACCTGGTATTTCCGCCAATGTGTTTAAAAGGTGCCTTGATTCACTGCCTGACTTTTGCTGGACAACTGCAACACTTCCTGAACTCAATACCACCCTGGGAAATGGTATTTGGAGCAATCTGAATCCATATCTGCAGGCCATGATCATTCACACATAGCTCCAGAGTAAATTACCTCTTAGTCCCTTTGAATTGAGAGCTGTGTTTTGCATCGGTAAGATTAGAGGTAAAATGGCTCATAGAGTAAAGATGCTCGTCCCCAAGCCTGATGACCTCAGTTTAATCCCAGGGTCCCACATGGTAGGTGGAGAGAGCTGGTTGCCACAATTGTGTTCTTTAATTTCCATGTGCATGGTGCAGATAGGTATGCATGTGTGTGTCCACACAAATAAATACATGCAATTAAAATATTTTAAAGATATATGGGAAAGACTATGGCAGTGGCCTGCAGAGCTTATAATCAGTAAATTCCATATCTCAGATTACTGCCATGGCAACTCACCAGGGAACTGGAGATGGACTTGAGAGTAAGTTCATGCAAGATAATGGATTTAGGGTAACCTGATGGATGGCACAGTAGTGTCCAAGCATTGATAATCATGCCATTGGTGGCAGTCTTTTGAGGAAGGCCCCCTAATCAGCCACATCATCCTTGAGCCAAAACCCAAGTGTGCTTCTTACCCACCAGCAGCCCCTGAGTCCGTGCTGTGAAGGCAAACTATCTAGGAATATTTTTCTAAAAACTAAGAAAGCGGGGCTGGAGGGATGGCAGTGACTGAGGTCCGTGGCTCCTCAGAGAACCCAGGTTTGAGTCCCAGCACCCATGTGGCACTCCCATTCCAGGAGCAACAGGCGCCCATGCTGCTCAGATATACAAACAAGCAAAACACTCAGACACAGAGAAATAGAATAATACATTTTTAAATGGAAAAAATTAGAAGAAAACAAACTTTACCGATACTGTGATATGGTTTGAGCCTAACACCGGTTGTATGTCAGACAGCCAACCTCATATTGCGTGTGTCCATGTGAGGTAACGTTTCAAATGAGGGACTTTGCACATATCAGAGGATCAACACAACCTGTTTCACGCCGAATGTGATATCTGTTGCTACCCCAGTTCATTTAGCTACAGTGGAATCAATCTGTAGATTGCATCAATTTGTATCTTCTTTACTCTGATTAGGATAGGTAGGCAAATTAAAATGATTCTTGCAAAAGGAGAAGAAAAGAAGAAGAAGGAGAAGGAGAAGGAGGAGGAGGAAGAAGAAGGAGGAGGAGGAAAAGAAGAAGGAAGAAGAAGAAGAAGAAGAAGAAGAAGAAGAAGAAGAAGAAGGAGAAGAAGGAGGAGGAAGAAGAAGGAGGAGGAGAAGAAGGAAGAAGAAGAAGAAGGAAGAAGAAGGAAGAAGAAGAAGAGGAGAGAAAAGAAATGACAGAGGCTGGCATGGAGCACCAAGCCCAGGAGACAGGAGGGCTCCTAACAATAGGAGACTGTAACAATGGAGAAGGCTCTGAGCTAATGAATTGCCTGCTGAGACATTTTCCAGAACAGGATCTGAAATGGGGCTTGTTGTCACTGTCCTTGGTGCTGTATGTCACCCACCATCTCTTGCACTGTGTAGCAAGAGTGCAAGGACACTGGGAAGCATGGGGACTTAGCTACTGAGCACAGACCTTGGAGGCAACGCCTGTAGTCCCCCCCCCACCCCCTGTAGACATAAAATCCACAACGGTGCTTTAGAACTTCTCAAAACTTGTTGATAAATATTGAGGCGCTTCCTGTGAGAGTTATTGTTTCTTTGCAAAACGGGGGGGTGGGGGTAGCCACCTGCAACTCAGTAGAGCTTGTCCTTCTGAAAGGAGTTGAAAATGGTCACAGGGTTAGGGAGATAGCTTGGCAGGTAGAGCCTTTGCCATGCTGTGCATGTTCAGATCCTGGGGTTCAGATCCCTAGGACCCACGTAAATGCCAGGTAGGCATGGCATCCCACCCGCAGTTCTTTGAAGGATGGAAACAGGAGATCTTGAGCAAGGTGGCTACCTAGCCTAGCTACGTTAGTGAGCTCTGGGTTTGATTGAGATGCCCTGTCTTGATTAAGGAGATGGAGAGCTGGGGGTGGGGGGAGGGATTCCTGACATCAGCTTTGAACCTCTACACACTCACACTGGACATGTGTGCCCACACACATACAAACACTAGTACACGCACAGAGACACACGCAAAAGGAATGGGAAAAGAAAACTGTTTTCTTTTTTAAAGGTCACACACACACACCATATATATCATGCCAAATGCTTGTCTTGTTAGCTAATATTGTCAGAATGGGAATACAAAATATTACTAACTGTGAAGAAACAAGGATGAAGACAGATGACGCAGTGTGGGATGTTTGCCACTCAGTTGTTTGAAAGCATGTATGTTGTCAATCTGTCTCAGTGCGGAGTGTTTGCTGCAGTCTGTATTAGTAACTCATAACCTAGAGGTGCTTCAGCTCCCTCTCTCACTCTCTCTCTCTCTCCCCCCCTCTCCTTCCCTCCCGTGTATGTGCTCACACATGTGCATATGTGTGCACATACACGTACATTCCTGTTGCACGCAGGGAAACTGCACTAAGAAAGACAGCTTCCCCACAGTCAGATTCCTTCTCTACTTACAGAGTAAATACTTCGTGGGAAACAACTTTGGGGCGCACACCCACTGAGACCAGATGGGAGAGTCATTGCTGAGCTGCTCACAGGAAAGCTTTTGAACCAGAGTCTCTAATGCTAGGAGTGCACAAACCGATACAGGGTGTGACCCACGTGGGTTCAGTCTCTCTAAGTAAGACTGTCTAACACTGTGTAATGGAGTGGGTTTTAACCACAGGCATCTTCTATTACATATAGACTGGGCTCTTTCAGTCATCTCCTGCCAGAATGCTAAGGGAATTATTAAACTTAGGATGGATTACACATTTTTTTTTTCTTTTAGAAAAGGACTCAAATAAGTTGACCTTTTCTGGGGTAAACATTATTCTAGCCATCTAGTAAATAGTTTTAAAAATAATCACTGTGGAAGTTTCATGAAGGATGTTTACCTCAAGCAGGTGTGACTAAGGTAACCGAATGATTTAACCTCCCAAGTACATTACCTAGGTTAGACTAAATGCCCACTCCTCTCTGCACCCCTCAAATATGCTGCACAAATATCTCTCTCTCCCTCTAGCCGTGCAAGAACCTGTATTGATCGCGTATTGGGTATCAGTGCTCATGATGGCGAATGGGAGAAGCAGCCTTTAAAAAATGAGAAACCTGTGTGCATATGGTGATGTTGAAGGAAAACAAAAAAGCGAAAAGGACATGAAGGTGTGCCGGGGGTACCCTGTCACTTTAACTTCAGCCGTCAAAGGAGCCGTCATTGAGAAGATGACTCCTGCATGGAGATCCGAAGGATGTGAGCGCTGGATGAGTAGATGCCTGGAGTGAGGTCTCCTGAGAGAGAAGCATGCTCAGCCCCGAGGAAGGCTTATGCTTGGGGTTTTAGTGGGAAGCAAAGGAGTAAGTGGGGGAGGAGGCCACCATCAGGAAAGAGGGAAGACAGAAAGAAGGTGTCCCCAGACTCCCCAGAAGGGCTTGGGGGACTTGGCTTTGTTCCAAGTGAAGCTGCTGCGGAGCTCCACACTGATGGAGTGGTGTGCTCCATCCCTGCTTTTGCTGGAGTGTTAGAGCCATGCTGCAGGGCAGGCTGAACGGAGACACTGCGGTGGAGAGCTGTGAGAGCCATCAAGTCATCATAGGGAGAACCGGTTCAAATGACCTGGGCGGGCTGGCGCAGATGAAAGGGTTTGGTGTGCAAGCATCCGACTGCACTAAATGAACTACTGAGTGTCCCCTGCCTGCACAGCACAGTCTCAGGCCCTGTCACAATGCCACATCCATAAAGTCACAAGCTGTCTCCTTATAGAACTATACCCTTTATGAGAACCCTATTGAATTCATTGTATACATTATGGGTGAGGAGCAGCCTGGATAGACAGTAGTTTATCTAAGGATTAAAAAGGGAGGGCTGTGTTGTGGTTTGCGTTTAGGCACTTGGTCCCCAGCTCACGGCACTGCTTGGGAACTTGTGGGACCTCTAGGGCACAGAGTCTTTCCCTGTCAAGCTGCCACAGGGATGCATAAACCCACATCACAGAGTGACTTATGTGCCCTTTATGTGCATTCAAAAGTTGCCCCTATCTAATGAGACCATTCAACGATCCTTATGAAGTGAAGATTACTGGACTCGTAGTGTTCCAGTTATGTACAAGAAAAAAAAAAACAAAAACAAAACAGAGCATCTTATTGTTGAAGTAAACAAGAGGAAGAGTGAATTGATTGAGCCAATTCTAAAGATGCGGTAGGGTCTATAAAAGAGATGATGATAGATTTCCTGGCGTCATTAAAAGCAGGCAGGGGTACATATGTTGGTACCCCACGCTGGCGAGTCTATTTTAAGTCCTGGAAGCTGTTGCCAGCTTGAGAACAGCAATACTAATGTTTTGTGTGTGGGTACAGCTTTGGGCCCCATCAGGGCTGTGGTACAAAAAGCCAGCAGCAACCAGGAGGGCTCAGTAGATCGGAAGGCTGGCACAGATGCTGCCACTGGCAATAACAAAGGCCAACTTCTATATAAAGGTTGGAAATAGGCCAGGATGGCGGTGAGCATGGAGCACAGCTCCAGGTCTCCAGGCACAGGAGGCCGCTCTCCCTTCCCTTAGTATCTGAGCCGAGAACAAAGAAACAATTGACTGGATATAGAAGTCTCATGACAAGTAAATGACACTTTGTTCAGAATAATTGTAGGGCTCCCAATGTTCCTTTGTCAGTTGATCAAAAAGGAAATTAAAATCTGCTAGGCAAACTGCCCCCAGGAAGATCAACAAATAAGCCTCTGAATTCAGTTTTCTCTAAGGTTTTGGAAGGCAAACAGACAGGTATTTCCAGAATTTTCCCCCTTGTTGAACTCAGTTGGTGATCCCTGTATGCTTGGCTCCCTGGACTTGTCCCTTGGGTGGCTGTCATCTTCCAATCCACTTGGAGAATTTTGTTTCACCTGATCCCAAGCCTCAAAGAACAGCATATTCTGGTATAATCTTGAATTTTTCAGCATTTCAAGATTCCTTTTAACCTATAAATGTCCAATGGTTCTTTCTCAAGTTTTTTTCCCCTGTTGTCTTAGTTAGGGTTCCTATTGCTGTGAAGAGATGCCAATACCACAGCAACTTTGGTGGGGGGGGGGTGTTGAGACAGGGTTTCTCTGTAGCTTTGGAGCCTGTCCTGGAACTCACTGTGTAGACCAGGCTGACCTTGTACTCAAAGAGATTCTCCTGCCTCAGCCTCTCAAGTGCTGGGATTAAAGGTGTATGCCACCACCTGGGAACCACAGTAACTCTTATAAAGAAACCATTTTATTGGGGTGGCTCACTTACAGTTTTAGAGCATGGCAGCATGTAGGCAGACATGGTGCTAGAGAAATAAGTAGGAGTCCTAAATCTTGCAGGCAACAGGAAGCTGACTGAGATGCTGAGCAGTATTGTGAGCATAGGAAACCTCAAAGCTGGACCCCCACAGTGACACACTTCCTCCAACAAGGCCATACCAACTCCAACAAAGCCACACCTCCTAATAGTGCCACTCCTTGTGAGATTATGGGGGCCAATTACTTTCAAACTACCACGCCTGTGGATGTACATGTGTGTGCAGGTGCATGTGTGCACGTATGTGGAGGCCAGAGATTGATGTTGGTGTCTTCCCCAGCTGCTGCCCCACTGGCTTTTGAGGCAGGGTCTCACTGCATCCGAAGCTCACCAATTTGGCAAGACTGGTTGGCCAGGGAGGTCCAGGAATCTCATTTAGTTTCTTCCCCAGCATTGGAATTACAGGTGTGAGATACTGTACCTGGCCTTTTATGTGTGTGCTGCGGATCCAAATTCATGCTGTCATGCTTGCACAGCAAGTGTGCTGGGTAGTTTTTGTTAATGTGGCACAAACTAGAGACACTCAAGAAGAGGGAGCCTCATTTGAGCCCCTGCCCCCTCAGAATGGCTTGTAGTCATGTCTATGAGGCAGTGTCTTGATTTAACGAGAGCCATGGGAAGGCTTATATAAGAAAGCAAGCTGAGCCAGTCCTGGGCAGCAAGTCAGTGAATGGCAGTGTTCGGTTCCTGCCCCAGTCATAAGGAAGAGGTTTCTTGTCCAGTCAGGTTTTTGTTTTGTTTTGATTAATAATTGCCATAAAATTCAAATGAGGAAAACAGAAAACATATTAGTTATGTCAAACAAAGGAGGTTTAATTGGAACATGCGAAATAGGAAAGGCTACCTTTATCTTTCTGAAATTATGCCTCAGGGGAGACATCACCACTCTTATTCTCAGGGCTGGGATGAAGACTCTCTGCCTCAGGTTCCAGCTGACATGGTTGCCTCATAGCCTGGTGAAATTATTTTGACTTATAGTGTGAGAGTTCCCTGGCTGTGTACAGAATGGCCTCCTGAGTAGCTTGCCAGTATGGTTCCTTTCTACTTGGGAACAACAGTTCTATGGTCTCAAAGACACAAACTGCAGTCTAGCAGATGGGGGAAGGCTCTGGACTTATAAAGCTTGTTGCCTGAATCTCCCTCCTGGATTCTTTCTAGTGTTCATTTGCCCATCTATCACTTCCTGCCAAAGGCCTAGTGGCAGGCTGGCACTTGAAAAGGCTCAGCAAACATTTGGCAATCCAGCTGTGGGTATTGGGAAGCTCTGCCTATTTTGTGGGTCATGTGCGATCAGTCACATGACCCACAATCTCAAAACTACTTGATTGAAATCCGGTTGCTGTAACTTACTAACTATAAGAGCTTATGAATGTCATTAATGTTTGAATGACATCATAATGTTTGCATAAAGTACATTTTCCCTTTGTATCACTGTCTATAATGTTCTCAGTGTTGTAGCTAGAATATACTGAATAAACACCAGCCTAGTGACATGCCATTTCTTAATGACAATAACATATGTGAAAATCCATATGATCAGGACTCGATAAATACTTAAGTAAATGAGTTTTCAGAATTTATAAATAAGGAGCCATCTGTATATGAACAGGATTTGTTTTCACTGTGAATCATCTGGAAGCCTTGTGAGGGAGAAGACTACTGAATGAATTTGAAATGATCTGGGTTTTCACATGCAAGCATGAGTAAATCCACTCATGTGTGTAAGCATGTGTGTACTTACATGTACATGAGGTACACCATGGCATGGTCTGCTTTGGATTCGTGTTCTGATAAACTAATCATGCTTTGGTAAGCAGTGAAAAATTGTAGTTGACGGCTGTGTGTAAGATACTGCTGGCCATTGCTCCTCTGTTGCTGTCCTGGGCTGGGTGCTTGGGCTGTCGGTGGGTCACCTCTACGCATGGGCAATGGATTCTCTTGGTCCTTCTTCATTCATGGTGCAGGTGCTGTGCAGCCTTTGCTCACCAGGCAGGAGTTCCGTGAAACGTTAGAAGGGTGTTTCTAAATATAAGCTCATTCTTTCTTTCTGATCCAAACTCTTTTAAAGAGTATCTTTAGGTAGGTAAGATTGATAGGGGGTGTCAACAATGCCCAGACAGTGTAACAGATTCTTCTGGTGAGACCCAATGGCTGGGAAGGGGTTATGGTGGAGACTAGCAAAGCGTTAATGTGGTAATGGCAATGAGGATGACCTCACCAGGACAAATTAGGAATTGGGAGAGAAAATGAGATTAGTTTTGGAATTGAGTAAAGCTGTTTATGATGGGTCAAATTCTGGGTCGCAATAGGAGCAGCCATCAGAATTTATAGACAAGGAAATACAAGTGTACACAACAAACACACACACACACACACACACACATTATGCTGTGCCAAGAAATCTGAAGAGAAATAGTATGTTTAGTTCTTGTTACTGAGGAGACAATTATAGTTCATTAGAATATCTGAAGAGAAAGTCTATTGACAAGCTTAATAATCTCCATAACCACAACTCCTAAGGATTATTCCTGCAAGGAAGAAAGCACAGTGAACAAGGATGTTTACATGTTACTATTTATGATAGAGAAACTCAGAGGCAAAGGAACTGGCTGCAGTTAGAAAATGGTTGACTATCAACCCACAAGAATTATTAGAATCTAGACTGCAACTTGGAAAGATACAAAAAGCTGGTTGGAGGTATCTATTAGCCTACATGAACAAAAAGAAAATGAACAGCTGAGTTTGGTTTCTCAAAGTTCTCAATTTGAGTGGCAACCCTTGCCACAGCATGCTGGCATCAGGCACTTCATGCAGTGCAGGCGCTTACCAAGACTCACCTTTGTCCAGTCTGGAACTGTGCTTTGTACCATATCTGGCTGCTGTGAAAACTGACCGACAGAATCCCAGTGAAGTACTTGCGCAGCAGAACAGCCAGGGGAATCCTCCTGGCAACAGTTCTATAAATATTTGTTATGCTCTTTATCAAACTGAAGGTTAGAAGAACGCATGGAAAATGGAGGACAGTTCTTGTTTGTGATAATAGAGTGAGTGAAATGTTTGCTTTAGGGTTTCATCTTATAATATTTTATAGTTTTTAAATGTGAGCATTTTCAAGGATTTATTACCTAGCTTAAATATCTTCCAGGGCAAATTCCCCCCAGGGCTTTCTTTGGGGCAGTTGAGATGACTTCATACCCTACCACACCAGTTCGGAATGCCCATGCTGAACCAGAGAGTCCACGGGCCAGGCAGAACGGCCTCTTTTATCCGGATCATCCCTGCATGTGGCTTAGAGAATCTGTCCTTTCAGATGTCTGATTATCCACACCTGGGAGGATATAGTGTCGCTCCTTGAGAGCCAAACCTTGTTTGAAACATCTGATGTCAGAGGGCCTTTTAAAACGCGGACAACCTAACACGGCCTCAGAAGGCTGCATTCACAAGAGGCTTCTTCCCCCGACCCGTCCAGAAGAATGTGTCTTTCAGGCCATGAATGAGATGCTCTTAGCTCTTCTCTTTAGGGTGATTATTCTGAAGATCTGTGCTGTCCACAAGGCCTTCTTGGCAGCTGGACAGTAAACTGAGTCTTTCTTTGAACTCGATCTCCTCTCTCTATTTTATATTTCGTTTTATTTTGGTGGCTGCTTGGCTAAAACAGCAAAGCTTTGCATGGACCTTGCCTTTCTGTGCACCTGTGTTCTTTAATTGTGTGTCATCGACTCACAAGGCAAGAGGCTGAAGTAGGTTTCTAGTGGGCCTGGGAACTATGAGAACAGCGGTGAAGAGAGATGTTGTCTCAATGGGGTTGGCAAGGAGATGAAACGATGGCCCTGAAAAAACAAATCTCAGGGCATGAGCTCTTAAAATGGTCTGCCAATCAGCTGTGCAGAGGACAGCATTGATCAATTCCTCTGGGGAGCAGGAAGTGTGACTCTGCCAGGCCTGCTAGCACCTTCCCGGGAAGAACAAGGGACTTCTATTCTGGCACACTGATCCTATAACAAGGGCTTAGTTTGGGTTTGAAAAAGGAAGAGGAAGGCATGCTAAATATCTTGAATGGTGGAAACACCATTTTCCAGTTTTAAAGCAGACAAAAACTTTATGAAGAGAAAGCTGTGACTAGACAAGGGGATGAGCTGTCTTAATTATTTTAAAAATGTGAAGACAGGATTTTGTGAATCTCAGCCTGGACTCAAATATCTGATCCTCCGGTCTCTGCCTCCTGAGTGTTGGGATTGCAGGTCTGTGCCTGCATGCCTGGTTTGCGCATTTCTGGGAGTTGAACTCAAGGCTTTGTGTATGCCTAGCAAGTACTCTGCCAACTAAACTGCATCCCCAGACCTTAAGGACTAATTTAAAGATTTCTCTTTTCACTTTCTTCTGTTCAAGTGTGTGTGGGTGACATGTGTGCACCAGGCCTGAAGTCAATTCAAAGTCTTAATTAAGATACTTCTCCCATCACTTCTGGACATATTCTTTGGGCAGAATCTTCCAGTCAAACTCGATACGGCCAGTCTTGCTAACCAGCTTGCTCCGGGATCCTTTGTCCTCCCCTCCTTCTGAGGCAGAAATTACAAGCAGGTTGCCACAGCCACCCGGCATTTACAGGACTCTGCTGCCCATGTAGCAAGGATCCAGTTACAGAAGTTTCACAGGTGGCCTATCCTTTGTACCCTCTGCTATTATCAGTTTTCACAGGGTGACATCTGTTACCTTGACACTGCACTGACACCTAATTCCCCAAGTCCCCTGTGTCTATAAGGCTCATTCTTGATTTTGTACACAGTAGGGCTAGGGTTCACTTTTGAGGTTGTACATAGTAGGCTTACATTCACTCTGGGTGCTGTACATGGCAGAACTAGGGTTTACTGTGGGTGTGTATGTAGCAGGATCAGGTTCGCTCTGGGTGTTGTATATGGTAGGATCAGGTTCATTCTGAGTATTGTGTGTAGCAGGATCACTTCACTATGTGTGTTGCATTCTTTGGGCTTATACAGATTTGTAACACATGTCCACCCTGCAATGTTATAGGGGAGAACATTTTCCCTCACCTCTGATGGCTGGCTCAGGTAGGCCTAGACAGCTTTAAGGGAAGAAAAGCATCCCAGCATCATGTAACTCTTATATGGCACAGGTGTCTCGGGAGGAAATTAGGAGCCCAGCAAGTGGTCTGGATGTTTCTTTGATTCCCTGTCCAGGACTGGCAGCTGTAGGAAAGTAAACCATGTGAGGGAGGAAATAGCATAACAACCACTTTCAGATCCATACAGAATTCTCTAAGCTCAACGAGGGAGGGCATCTGTTGCAAGGGGCTCTTATCGCCTACTCTCAGAGAGAAAGGGGTGAGATTAGAACATCTCTCTCCTGCTGTCTATAGAGCCCTTAGCTCAAGGTGATGCTTGTATGAAAGGGGTGTGTATTCTCCGACCCTTCCTTACCACACAGTTTTACAAGCACACACTCTCCCGTGTTCTGCCCACTCGGCCCTCCCTCCCTCCAGCCCCTGACCACCACCTCCCTTCCCAAGTATCTTGCAGTTGGTACCATGCTTAGCTCTTCTGGTTGCTACCTTTTCCTTAGTAATATGTATTTGAAGATGGGGGTTTCTGTCCCGCCTGCTCCCACAGCTGCTTTAGTACCAAATAAACACACAAAGACTTATATTATTAAACTGTTGGCTAGGGCTTCTTATTGGCTAGTTCTGTCTTAATTATTAACCCAGTTTTATTAATCTATGTATTTCCACGTGGTCTTGGCTTACCAGGGAACGCCCGCACCTGTTACTCCTCTGGTGGCTACATGACATCTCTTCATAGCCTCTCCCTGCCTTCCTCTCCCCAACCTTCTCCTGGTCTCCTAGTCCCACCTATCTTCTGTCTGGCTATTGGCCAAACAGTGTTTTATTCATCAACCAAGAAGAGAAACATATATACAGAAGGACATCACCCATCATGTATTGAGGGTGTTTTCGTGTCATTTCATGGCCTTAGTTCTCTATTAATAGTTGACACTATTTCATGGTCTAGACATTTTGCATTTGTTTCTCATTTATGTGAAGGGCATCTTGGTGGTCTCTGAATCTTGACGATTATGAATAGAGCTGCTGTAAACATCTGTGGGCTGGTTTTCAGCTCTTTTGGTAAGTGTTAAAGTACACGGTGTCTGCAACACATGTTAAGGGTATGTTTTGATGAATCTGCCATCCAAAATGACTGTTGGTGTGCATTGCCACCAACAGTGAGTGAGAGTCTCTGTCATTCCACATGCTTACCAGCATTTGGTTGTCCATGTCTCAGATTTTGATGTGTATTGGTGCCTTATTGTTCGGATTTACATTTCTCTGATAATATCTGATATGGTCCATATGCTTTTTTTTTCCTACTGTACATCTTCTTCATTGTGGTGTCTGTTAAGTCCCTCTGGATGGTTTCTCTTCTCTCTTTGCTGAGTTTTGAAAGTTCTTTGTGTATTTTGTATATCCAGAGGTTTCTCTCTCACCTGCCAGTTCCCTAATAACCATTCTGAAGCTTAATGTTAATTATAATTGTTTGGCCAGTGGCTCAGGCATATTACTAACTAGCTCTCACATTTAAATTAACCCATTTCTGTTAATCTATATATTGTCATATGGCCATGATGTACAGATAATGCTCTGACATGTTACTCCCCAGTGGCTACAAGCTGTCTCCTCCAGACTCTGCCTTCTTTCTCTCTGTATCTCTGTTTGGATTTCCTACCTAGCTATAGTCTACCTAGCTATTGGCCAAATCCACTTTTATATTAATCAATGGTAATAAAACATATAGCATACAGAGGGGCATTCCACATCAATTTTAGATAACAGTGCTCTTCCAGATGTGTCTTTGGCAAATATTTTCTCAGAAACAAGTTTGTAACTTTCTTCTCATTCTGTTGATACTGACCTGCACAGAGCAGTTTGTGTGTGTGTGTGTGTGTGTGTGTGTGTGTGTGTACACATATGTAAATCCACAGAAGACAAAAGAAGGCATCAGATCTCCTGGAGCCCCAGGAGGTTATGAGTGGCCTTGTGTGCATGACTCACTTCTTCTGGAAGAACAGCAAGAGCTCTTAGCTGCTGAACCATCTCTCCAGCTCCAGAAGGTTTTTTAAATAATAAAAATGATTTTAATGGTCTTATTGAGTACCTTTTCCATGAGTCATGCTTCTGGATTTGGACCTAAAAACCCAACATGGTAGCAATCACCTAGGTTCTCTTCCATTATCTTCTAAGGCATTTGGAGTTTCCATTTTACTTCAAACTGATGAGCTTTCTTTTTTAAATTTTTTTTATTTGTTCTTTACCAATTCCATGCATGCATACAATGTATCTTGATCATTTTCACTCCCAACTCCCCAGAATGCCCTCCCCTTAAGATGATCGGCTTTGAGCTAATTTTTTTTTGGGGGGGGAGGTTTGTGCTATATTCTTTCTCTGCTGGACCCAGAACTCATTTGAGTCAGGCAAGCCTTCTGACATGACCTATATCCCCAGCGCCCAGCAGTTTATTTTGGAAGCACTACCATGGCTCCATTTTATTGCCATTTGATCAACTGACTTTATGTGAGTCTGTGAGCCCCGTAGTCTTTTCCATCGATCTGATTGTTCCTTCACCAGTAGCACACTTGGGGTGGCTTCATTTTGTCCTAACCTTGTTCATTCCCTTCAGAATCATGGCCTCTTTGTCATCATCCAGTGACTAAATCCTAAATCTCCAGAATTTCAATTGCAGTTTATTGTATCTATAAATCAGAGTTTCTTAAACTTTTCCTACTTGCGGCTCCTTTCACCAAAGGAATCTAATGTGATACAGGTCTATAGGTATAGAAACCAACATTTAAAGATTTAAAATTCCTATAGATGTTCATTTTAAAAACAATTTCTTGGCACACAATAATTAACCATTCATGAAAGATGAAAGCAAATTTATTGCTAATGAGATTGATGTTCTTGTTTATTTATACATAAAAATAAGTCTTGGCTGAGTGTTTGATACTACAGGAAGTAGAGTATCTTTAATATTTTTCAGTTTATTAATGTTTTGATTTTATAATCATCAATTCTGAGAGCATAGCTTTGCACAAATGCATAGTACAAAATGTTAGATGTTTAAGGCCATTCCAAAAGTTGTTGGGAATTTTATCTTAATCCTAAACCCAACTTCATTTAATGATTTTAACAAAACTCAAACATTTCGAACAGAATTTTTTAAATCGGACATTATAACAAAATTCAATCTGAAGATACACTGATTTCATACATGCTGAGGAATGATAGCAAGAAAATATTCAGTCTTTGTTGTCTGTAACTAAATCATTATTTTTTATAAGAGAAAAAAAACCAAACAAACAAAGAAAATCTTTGTAGGTACAGGGAACATACGCTGAGAGACTGGCTCCAAGCCCCTCAGATCTTATAGAAGGTTCTTCTGTTCCCCATCCCCACTGGATAGCAATAATGGGATCATCAAGATGGCTCAGTGAGGGAAAGTGTCTGCCCCACAAACCTAATGACCTCACTTCAATCCTTGGAATCCATAGAAAAAGCTGGATGTGGTGCACACCTGTAGTCCCAGAACTCCTGTGGTGGGAAGGAAGGTGGGGGCAGCAGAATTGCTAAGAAGCTCAAGAGCCAGCTAGCCCAGAGTACACAGCTGGGCATAAACAACAAGACCTTGACTAAGTTCCGTGGGAGGGGAGAGCCCACTCCCAGCCTCTACACATAGATTGGGAAATTCATGCACGTGATACTTCTACTACGACTCACTTCTCTTTGTTTGGTGAAGGAGCCTTCCGGCTGCCATTCCACTCCATCATTTCCATCTTCAAGTAGAATTTTATAAGAAAATTCTTTTTTAAAAACTGCTTAGGGAAGCTGGGCATCGGTGGTGCACAGCTTTGATCCCAGAACTCAGGAGGCAGAGGCAGGTGGATCTCTGAGTTCAAGACCAGCCTGGTCTACACGGCTAGTTCCAGGATGCCCAGGGCTACACAGAGAAATGCTTTCTTAAAACAAACAAACATGCTTAGAGAAAAGGCCTGTACAGGTACTTGTTGCTCTGGAGCAGGGGTGGGGGGGTGAGGGGGGTCTTCAAGTCTCCTGTTTCTGCTTCACATGGATACAGTGACTCTGGGCTCAATGAGAATGTTGATGAAATTGCAAATATCATAGCAGGCTTAAGAAAATAAGGACAACTTTATGTTACCACTAATTAGATTACAAACGAACATCTCCCTTTCATGGAGGGAATCAGGGTTGTGTAAAGAGCTTGACACACATGCCTTGATGGAGGTGGGGATGAAGTAATCCCCAGTGACCCTTGAACAACCACACTGCCTCTTCAGAGAGAAATTAAATCTTGAGTTTCAGTTGGTTTCCTCTCTCTCTCTCTCTCTCTCTCTCTCTCTCTCTCTCTCTCTCTGTGTGTGTGTGTGTGTGTGTGTGTGTGTGTGTGTGTGTGTGTGTGTGACACACACCAAACATAGAAAGCTGACATGGCCTCCAGGCAGGTTTGACAAGATGACTCCTTGAGACAGATATTTAAGGTCCCATCCTTTCTAGGGACAAACCTTGCCCTGCAGAGCTGTTAAGACCTTGTGTCAAGATGATAGGAACACAGCCTTGATCCTGGAGAGATGGCTCAGCAGTTAAGAACACTGGCTGCTCTTCCAGAGGACCTGGGTTCAGTTCCTGCCAGGTACATGGAGGCTTACAACCACCTGTAACTCTCTCTCTTCTGGCCTCTGCTAGCAGCAGGCACACACATAATGCACAGACACACACATAAACTACTTGTCCACATAAAATATAAGTAAATCTTCAAATATCATTAAATAAGACCAAAAAAAGGGTAATGTCCACACAGATGGCTCTCTAAGAAAATACATTGAAGCAGTTTTTTTTTCTGAAATTAATATTTTATAATCATCGGAAGATACAAGCTTTGATTGTCCTGATTGTTTTTGCTACAAGATTTTTTAAAAATGTTAAATCACTATGTCTGTGTACCAAGTGAGTGCTGAGCCTACAGAGATCAGAAGAAGGTATCAGGTCCTTGGGGACTGAGTTACAGATGGTTGTGAGCCACTGTGTAGGTGCTGGGAATGAACCCAGGTCCTCTGAAAGAGCAGCCAGTGCTCTTAATCATTGAGCCATCTCTCCTGCTCCCACACTGGAATTTCTAAACACTGGATTTTTATTGAAGTAAGACTCATATTTGTTGCAATGTTAAAATGTTTGTTTTATGTATGCTTATATAAATGTCATTATAGAAACAGCCTTGAATTGAATAAATAGGTGTCAGTAGTTCTGTGTTGTGTGTGAGAGAGATTTTTTTAATGTGTATGAGCCTTTTGTCTGTATGTATGTCTGTGTTCCACATGCATGCTTGGTGCTTACAGAGGTCAGAAGGGAATGTCGGATCTCCCAAAACAATTGCAAGCTGCCCAGCTGCCATGTGAGGACTAGGAACTGAATTTGGATTCTCTGAAAGAGCAACCCCTGTTTTTAACCCCTGAGCCATCTCTCCAGCCCCCTGAGATTTGCTTTTTAATGGACAGCTTCCTTAGAAGAGAAGCTAATATCATCAAACCAACACAGTTCTGTCCTATTCTCTCTCTTTTGTGAATAAAAAGAGAAAAAGGAAAGAGAAAGAAAGAAAAAAAGCAGCCATCTAATAGCTAAGTATTGGTGTTGTGCTACCGTTTTAGCTGTCTTCAAGTCTGTTAAATGGAAATAGAGGCTATGAAAGCATAAAAACAGAAACAGTGTTCCAATTAGTATGGATTACTATAGTTCACCCACTAAGGAATTTGGTTTTTTTTTTTTTTTTAATCACATTTCAAGTAAATATATTTTGGAAAACATGGGTTTTGGGTAACCTGGACCTTAATAGGCAAATTTCTTCACTATTCATCCTAATTCTAGAGATTAGCTTTGTCTCCCAGACCTTGCCTGCTTCCCAACTAAATGCCATGCTTTATAGCCACATCCCACAGACTTGTTAGCATTTCCACTTTACATGTGTGGGAAAGGACGTTTTCCTATCCCTCTCGGACCTCACTGAGTTTACTGGGCATATAGGTTAATTTCCCCTTTCTTTTGGAGAAGCTTGTGTGTGAGTGTGTGCTCCTGTCCTAATGGTGTCCCACATTTCTCTGAGTTTCTCTTTATTTTCCTTCCATCGCTTCGCGTTTGTTCTTTGTGCTGTATAATCCCTGCTGATCTATATTCAGCCTCACTGGTTCTTTTTCTTCTTTTCTTCCCTTTAACTGTTGATTTCCTAGAGTGGAATTTTACTCCAGAATTTCTGGAAACTCCTCACAATTCCCATTTTGTTCTTTCACACAGCTTCTGTCTCTTTTTTTATTTTATTTTTTTTTATTTGATGAGACACTGCCACAGTAGTTCTTTCTTTTGCTCTCTTAGCATCTTTATAATGGCTACTATGAAGTTTATCAAATAAGACATTGGGTCTTCTCACAGGTAGTTTTTTTTTTTCAATGTTTTAACCTATCTATCTATCATTTATCTTCTATCTATCATCTATTTATCATATAGCTTCTATCATCCATTTTTATCTATCTCTATCATCTATATCATCTATCTATCATCTACCTATCATCTATCTTGTATCTCCTATCTATCATCTATCTACCTATCATCTATCTTCTATCATCTATCTATATTTATCTATCATCTATCTATAACACAATCCTTTTTCTTTGTTTTATCACATTTTATTAAAAGCTACAGCTCTAAGGCAGTGTAAGTGTAGAGGTTTGGGACATCTGTGTCCCTTTGGTCCTCTGTTGTATTGCTTATTTATCTGTTCAGTGATTTGGTTAAACTATTTTCATTGTTGATGCATTGTTCACTATGAATCACAGGGTGACCACTGGATAGCCCTGGCTGACGTCAAGCCCATGATCCTCCTGCCTCAGCCTTTTAAGTCACTGGATTATGAATGATTAAGCTGTTTCAATGAGGTCTGGCACCCATACTGGCCACCCATAGCTAATTTTGACAATCTGAATTCAGTTCCTGAAACCCTAGAACTCATGATTAGAGAGAGAAGTGACTGCTGAACGTTGTCCTTTGACACATGTTGTGCAAGGCACACACATGTGTACACACACACACACAATGATGATGATGCTAGATTTAAAGGAATTCTTTTTTAAACGAGAGAAGAAAGAAGGCCCCAGTCTCTTGGCTATGTGCACAAGGGATTGAACCACAGAACTGGAGACCTGCTGGTAGGCTGCCTCTCCGGGTGAGAGGCTGTGTCCTTGATTAAAAATGAAGGGGAAAGTATGCTCTGTCTTCTCAGAGAGGAACATCCATCATGCTGAGCTGAGGCTTAGGGAGGGAGGAGTCATTCCCATACTATGGAATCTCAGTGATTTTTCAGAGTTTTATATTTTCCTGAGTAAATATTTCTTCATTGTTGTAGTGAGATATTCACTTTGTCTGCACCTGTGGCACTGACCACGTCCATTGAGGGTGGGGACAGGGGCAGAGGTTACCTGGGGGAACTAGGTCTGAGGAGGGGACTCACCCCTCCTGGGAGTGCTCTCTTGCTGCAGCAAGGGAACAGAAGAGCATCTGGAGGCATCCTTGGGACCTGTGTGTAGGTCTTGCACAGGACCCAGATTCAGTTTCCAATACCCATATAGTGTCTCAGTCACCTGTAACTCCAGCTCCAGGGGCTCTGACACCTTCTCCTGACCTCTGCAGGCACAGACACACACACACACACACACACACACACACAGAGAGAGAGAGAGAGAGAGAGAGAGAGAGAGAGAGAGAGAGATAAATTCTTAAATACTTGTGTGTATATATGTGTGTTGGTAATATGATTTTAAATAGATTTTAAAATCAGTCACACTTGTTTTACTGGGGAATATGTTTATAAGATATTTCATTCAGTCTGAGACCCCCATCTGTGAATGATGCTACCCACTTACAAGGTAAGTCTCCCTCCTCAGTTAAATGTCTGTAAATGCCCTCACACTTACTTAGTAATGTGTCTCTTCGGTGACTCTAAATCTAGTCAAGCTGACAATAAAGAATAGCTCTTACAACTAGTGACATTAAAAATGTTTTGTGTGCCTATTTGCTGTATTTTTAAAATAACATTTATTTTCATGTCTTTTGCCCATTTTTGGTTGGATTGTTTATTATTGGATCCTGGGGGTTCTTTGTGTGACCTCAATATGAGTCATGTGTCCTTCCACTTGCAAATTTCCTTTCTCCTGTCTGCCCCTGGATGTTTTATCCTGTGAGCAGAACGCGTGTTCCTTCTGTTGCCCGCTTCCTTTGTAAGCCATGGATGGCTTTGGCGTTAGGCCTGAGTGTCACTTACTTGTAGACCTCCCAGATTTTCCCTGATTATTCTTTTTCAAGCTGTACAGCTTCCTGCACCCACAATGATGAATCTGTGTGTGAGGGAAGAGGTTCAGGGTGAGAGCCTTCTGCCCCTATAGATAACTAATTGCCCCATTGCATTATGCTGAAAACAATTTCCTGCCTCTGTGTGATTGCCTCTGCATGTCGATCAAAACTCAGGTGGACTGAGCCAGGCATAGTGGCCATGCCTGCACTTCCAGATTAGCTTTTGTTAAGCTAAGAGGAGAACTGTGGGTGGGAGGCTAGCCTTGGCTACAGAACAAGTTCAAGACCACCTGGAGCTACATGCGAGTTCAGAGAGTGGGGCAGGGGCAGGGAGCAATAGGAACACGTCATCGGTCTCCCAGGGTTCAGAAATGGGAGGCAGAAGGATCCTGAGTTTGAGGTCAGCCTGTGATGCGTGGTGAAACCCTGTCTGAAACAAGACGAACAAAACCTTCCCCACCATAGCTTGGTCATGATTTATAATTACACAGAGGCTACTTGTGAAATTTCTAGTGTCTCTCCCCTGGAGCATTAATCTATTGCTGTCCTTATGCCAGTGTCACACAGGCTTGATAATTATACCCATGTGACATGTTTCAGAATGAGGTACATTTTTACATTTTTATTCAAAATTATCTTAGCTTGTTATAATTCCATTCTTTGCCCACATTGGTTTTTATAACAAATTTATGTATAGCTACCAAAAAGAAAAAAACCAACAACAAAAAAAAACAAATCTTGCTACAGTTTTTATTAGAATCGGGTCAATCTTGAATATCAGTTAAGAGAAAACTGTAATCTTTACTATACTGAGTCTTCCAGTCTATGCACACAGTTCCTCTCTTGGTTACTTTTTAATTTCTCTCACTGTCTTTCTAAAATGTAACCTTTGCACATGCTTTTTAGGTTTACAATGTATCCCGCTCACTTTGAGACATTATAAATGGCATCACATTTTTAAAATGCAATTTCTGCATGTCCTTTACTAATGTGTAGGAATACATTTTATTTTTGTAGTTATTTTTCATCCTATGACCTTCTTGAATTCATCTACTAATTGTAGGAGGTTTTTTCATTTTTGTCTGTACTGGAAATCCTCTGGAATCTTCTGAATAGATAATTATTCACGCATAGTTAATAGAGACCATTTTTGTTATTTCCTTTTCAGTCTGCATGGTTTAATTTCTTTGAAAGATATAGGCAATTTAAATTCATTTTTGTTAACATATGCTAATTGCAGAAAGCATATTTCTGTCCGTGCCAATGACGTGCCTTGACCAGCTACCTCCGCATTGCTTTGTTAGGTGTCTAGAAGGTCTATGTTATTGTTGAATAACTGTGCTTGCCTTCACCTTGCTCCTAATGTAAGAGAAAATATTTATTCTTCTCTCTGAAGTATGGGATTCTATGTGAAGTTTTGGTAGGTGTTCTTCATTAACTGTGAATTATCCAGTAGTTTCTTTGATGAATTTTAACTTTTCTCAAATGCCTTTTCTGCATCAAATTGATATGACTTTATTAATTTTCCCTTGGTATGGCAGAACATGTAGATTGATCCTCAAATATCTAACAAATGTTGCCATCATTACAAACTGGGATGGTTTCGGTACACAACCCTCTACATGCATACTTAGGGGTCACGTCCCCCAATGATTTGTTAAGGAATTTTTATATTCTCTTTGACTTTGGCAATAGAATACTACCGCTTTCCTAAAATAAACTGAAGATTTCTTGTGCTGCTAGTTCCCCACCCCCCACCCCCCCAACCCACAGAGGAGATTGAGTACAATTAGGTATCAATTCTTTCTCCATTTCTTGAGAATTCCCTGTAGTTCTAGAATTCTCTTTTGGAGGAAGTATAAAATTATTATTTCAATTCTGTTAACAGTTTATAGAACTGTTCAAATTAGGATTTTATGTTGGATGCATTTTAGTGGTTCTTATTTCTCAATAGGTGAGTCAGGTTTTTTCCTAAATTATCAATTTCACTGATGGTCACAATATCTATAGAATAATGGTGACTCTGGAGTGATGCCTCCCCCTTTCATGGTGATAACATGTTGATTTATTTTCCCCCTCAGTTGAAGGAGCCTTGTCAACTTTATTGATTTAAGTAGCTGGCTAATTCTTAGTTTTGTTGTTTTTGTTTTAATTGTGTTGGGGTTGGGGGGGGGCATTCTCTGTGTGAGTGCAGTGCCCCCAGAGGCCGGAGCTGGAGTTACAGGTGGTTGTGAGTCACCTTACACAGGTTCTGGACCCTGAACCTGGGTTGAAAGCAGTGTAAACTCTTAGCTGCTGAGCCATCTCTCCAGCTCCCTGTCTTGCTTTTATGTGTAGAACTGCTCATGTTGTCATTTATTTTCTTCTCCATATCAAGTATGCTCAGGACCTTGTTTGACTATGGACAAGTAGCTTGTGGTTCTGTTTCTACTGTCTGTTGTGACTTGGGTGTGGCTTTATCTTCAATGCTTTCTTTCACCGCCCCACTTTGCCCATTTTCCCTGATTCAAACCTTCCTCGGTTCATTTTCCCCAAGTCCTATTACTCCCAGACCAAAGCTAGATTAAAGACTTTACAATTCCCAGATGCTGAAGAATCTGTCTTTCTCCCTCTCATACAAACAAGCAAAGTCAACAAAAATAGGGACCTGGGCTGTAATTCATCTGGTAGAGCGCGGTGTGAAAGCACAGGAACCTGGGTTTGATCTCAACACCACCAATCAAACAGTATTAGAGCACTGATTGATTTGCTCAGTGGTTAGAGCACTTACTGCTCTTGCAGAGGACCTGCGTTCCATTCCAAGCATCCACATTGTGCAATTGCCTGTAACTCCAGGAGGATGCAAACCCAGTGTCTCTATCCTTTCCAGTCTCCCTCATTCACAGAGAACAAAACATATGCATCATTTTAAAAATAAAAATACATTTAAAATTAAAACAACCCTAGTATGTAAAATTAAAAAATAAGAAATAACTTAATTTTGCCTGAAAAATATTTACCAAATACATTTCTAAAAGTATATGAAGTTAGGCTTCCTAGATATCAGTGTTGGTCCTTCTGTGTGCTAGGGGGGCAAGCAGCTTGATCTACACTTGACTTCTCTAGTTGTGAAATGTGGAAGGCACAGTACATGCCTCATAGGGTTGCAAAGTAAGTGACTTAATGTGTGTGCATACTCTACAGACGTGTTCCATGCATGGTGAGCACTCGATGGCAGCTAAAGTAAATTAGTATCAGGCATCAATAGCAATAATGTACTATAATGTACGCCAGCAAATATCTTACTCATGACTTAACTAGGATAAGATGGATTTACTTAGAACCATTCATCTTTAGAAGATTTTGTGAGAACTCAACATTTTTGTCTTCTATTTTTTTTTCTTCTGCCTTTTTTGGGGTTGTAGACAGCTCAGGGGAAGCCTCTCTTCTGTGGTAGAATAAATTAAGAAAGCATTCTGTCTTCCTATTGCTCCACACTCTTTCCCTAATCCGTGAGTCATTCTGCCCACCCTGAGTGAGCCCTGCTGTGTCTTGGAGCTGCCCTAACCACAGACATCACGACAGATAAGATTGTTGCCCTGGAGGTCTTCATAGATGTATCAACGCTGGACTGGTCAGTGAGAACTGTTGAACACACACTGAGCCGCAGGCCCTGTGGCAGGGGGTTGGAATTTAATGATCTCTTCCCTTTATAATCCTCACAACAACTTTAGCAAGTGGGCACTGTGGCTTAGGGCAGGCGCTTTTGTGACTTGCCCAAGGTCCAACCAAAAGAGGTAAGATTTGCATCAGAAAGCTCCAAGGATAGGTACAGAACCTCCCACTAATGGTAAGACAGTCGAGACAGTGACATCACTGCCTAGAAATAGTGAGGGTTTCACAGCTGATTAAAATTGCCTACTCACAGCCCAAAGCACCTGTTAGTTGAGGCAAGCAAACCTTGTTCAGTGGCATTTACTTCATATTCCTGGCAAAGCAGTCAGACTAATAATAGGTAGACCCACCCTACTTTCAGCAAGTAAAGATTTGGGGGAAACCTGTGTTTGAGTCACTATTTTAAAACCAGGTGAATCATATTCACCTTTAAAATGACCTGGCCTCCAGAAAATGAGGGGACACATATTCTCTGTAGTGTAACGCAGAGTCATAGGGGAAGGCACTAGTGTGCTGCCTATGATGTTTCCCATCAATTAGCCAAATCGGTAGACATCTGAGCTCCAAGGAGATCAACGTCATGGTTTTAATCTGAAGATGACTTCTAGTTTCCTTACTTGTTGGCAAAATCTCAATCCCATGTTGTTTACAAAGAATGGATGATGGAGTTTGGATGCAATAGCACACAGGTCTTCATTCACCCATTTTCTCGTGGTGAATATGGTCCACTGGTTAGCTTAACCTGCCAGCAATTTAAACCCAAGTCAGTATAGAGCAAAGCATACTTAAAAAGTTATAGGAAACTCAGAGTGAAAATGTGCTGGAGTTTTTTGTTGTTGTTGTTGTTTTGTTTTGTTTTTAATGAATCTGTTTCAAGTATTGAAATGTAGAGGTTTCTAAGAACTCCTTGCTTCAGAGGATATCACCTACTGCTAGGAGTCGACATTTGGTCGTACTTCTTGATGTTAAACTGTATAAAAGGGAGAAACAATTGAGTAGCCATCACAGCTTCAGCGCCTGGGCTAAGAGCGGGGAGAACTGGTCCCTGGCCTACACTGTCTCTGCTGTCTTCCCTCCCTACCACACCACTAGGACCCACACTTCTAAACAGAAAACCAGAACTACAAATAGGATGTGAATTTGGGGATTAGAACCATTGCTTACATCTGCTCCTCATAAGCATCCAAGCCAATGTACATAGACACTGGTTTCAACTGCTGTCACTCAAACAAGTAGGTCCCTCCCCAGCTGTCATCAGTCTGGCATTAAAGGATCTTTCTTTATGGTTTGCCTTTATGTTTGCCAGGCTACCACCAACAGCATCAGAGAAGAACTACTCTGATAAAAACCCATCTTGTCTTTGTTGGAGCTAGCGTGGACGTCAAGTACGACAAAGACAAAGATGGAAGGGGAAGCTTCTGCAGTCAAGCAGATCAGGGTTATTAGTCATGTGAAGGAAGCAGCTTTTACCTCTCTTGAAGAGGTGTTATTCTACAAGTGTAATTTTACCAGTTGGCCCCAAGGCTACTCATATCGTGTGTGTGTGTGTGTGTGTGTGTGTGTGTGCACACGCATGCACATGCATGTTTGAGTGTGCACATTGTGTGTGCGTGTCTATGAGCATATATGAGTGTGCACACATGTGTATATGTGGATGTGTAAGCATAGATGTGTGTGCTATATGCTGTGTATGGATGTGAGTGTGCATGTGTGTGAGCGTGTGTATGTGTATATGCATGTTTACACGTGAGTGTGTGTACATTGTGTATTTGTGAATATGCATGCTCATGCATTTGCACGAGTGTGTGTGCATTGTGTATTCGTGTCTATGGGTGTATATGAGTATATGCACTCATGTACATGTGTGTGTGCATGCGTATATGTTATGTATGGCTGTGTGTGCATGTTGTGTGTGAGCATGTATATGTGAGTATACATGTGTATATGTGAGTGTTATACGTGTGTGCTTGTGAGTATGCATGCTCATGTGAGTGTGTGTGTGTGCGCACATGTAAGCCTTGTAACACCGGCACATAAGGGTCTTTTTAAAACAATCTCCCCTCCTCCCCTTTTAGCTCCCTTGTCTTTTGAATGAATCCACATTTTCTTAAGTGACTTTCTCATAGTACCTTCCTCTGGGCTTCATTTAATTTTGTTTAATTGGCTTCCTGTTAATTAAGAATGAGAATCAACTGGGTCATAAGCATGTGTGCAGAGCTGGAGGTAAGCTAAAGTGGCCCTGGAGGAAATGAAGCTGTAATTTGGGAACAGGTGGGTGGGACCTTTCTCTCCTCTGGTCTGGGTAATTCGGCTGAACTTGGTGTCTGTGGGCTGCGGATCCACTCACTCAGCATGAAACTCCAGCGAGCCCTTACTGGTCAGAGAATCGTGGGCGGCAGGACTTGGTGCCTGGAATGGGGCTTTTACCTTTTTCTCATGATCACCAGGTCATTTAAAGTTGTGCCGTGGTGGAAGTTTTCCAGCCTTCATTTTTCCAAAGGCTCTTAGATAGCGCATGCCTTGGATTTATCTTATGTGCTTTCTATGTCGCATTTCCCGTCAGTATTCTTCAGCTGTTCTATCTTTTACCAACATGCCGTCAGTACACTGAGTGGGTTCCGTTTTAAGGATAGTTTTTCCTACCAATACCCCTTTGAAAGCTGTTTTCCCTCAGTTTATTTACAGGGTAATTTAATTCACTAAGAAAACCACATCATGGGTGTTTTCAGTTTCTTTCTTTGAGTGGAGGGGGAGGGGCTTCATGTTGGGATAGCACGACCATGGGTCACAGCAGTAAGTATTTTCTGGCTGCTGGAGAAAGGACAGACAAGCTTTAACAACAAAAGTTGCAGACACTCGTGAGTCACAACTTTGAGGGCTGAGGTTATCAGGCGCTGTTCACGATGGCTTTGCACTCCATGTGTACACACGTACGCACACACACACAGATGCATGCACACACACGAGCGCACACATCACTGACAGATGACCTATTGAAATAATTTCAGAGCCGGTCTGTGGTTGCTACGACAACCAATGCTCTCTTGGCTTTTATCTGGCCATGTGACAGGGACTTTGACGTCAGCCAGAGGCAGAGTCTGTGCCTGAGTCCGCACAGTCAAAGGCTTGTTAGAAGCTGGTGGATGCTGGACCTTGCTGCTGCGGCTGCTGCTGCTGCTGCTGTTGCTGCCTCTGTGGCTGTCGCTTCCCAGGAGCATGGACTACTAAACCCCACACTTCTGCATGAGGTAACCAGCTTGCCTAGTACACAGGAGTTACGAGTTTTCACAGCCGGTAGTGGTTTCCCCTCCCCTCTTAACCTCCTACAACTTTGTCTTCAGGAGCAGTTACTGATGGACCCAGCCAAAGAATGTGAAGCGGCTTCTAGCCACGAACTTCAGGCAGTCTCTGGAATTTGGTTAAATATGGATTAATGTTCCATGAAGTAGGTTAAAATGTAATCTCCTTGCACAATGCTTGCTGACATACGTTATTTAGAGATTCACATTTTGCAGCACGGGCCAGATTTGCTCCCTTGAATTCCAGGAATCCTCATTCGGTATTGTTCGGAGTCTAATAACTCCAGCCCTGCCTTGCAGGGTGCAGCTAACTTTTCCATGTTGCAGTTGCTGATTCTGCATCAGCCCGCAGCAGTTTGGAATTTGGTTTCTATCTCATTTGCAGCCTGTGCAATTAGCAACAATAGGAGTGGTGAGAAAAGACTTTAGACTCTGAGCGTTGTGATTCTTATTGTGCAAAGGGGCTTTTGGTACCCTGTAAGCAAGAAGGGGAACTGTCAACAGCTTCCTGTTTAGAGAAAAGAATCTTCAGTATGCCAAGGAAGTTGGGGTGGGACCTGTACGTGTGTGTGCCGTTGTGTTTTGGGTGTTACTGCGAAGGGCTTGTTTTTTTGGTTTTTTGGTTTTGTTTTGTTTTTTGTGGTTCTCTCTGAAAACCCAGCAGTGAGTGAAGAAGGGAGGCTAGATGGCCTTTGGTACTGTAGGCTGGCTCCGATCTTTATTCTTAATCAGAATAATTATCTACAGAAGAAAACAATAGCCTGAAACTAAATATTCACTGATGTGAGTTCTACCTCAACTGCAACAAACATTTAAAATGCTCACTAAAAATTTGCTCCCAGTCTTGCATGGGTAATTTGGTAACTCTGACTAGCGAGGATTCTCATTTCTCTATTTCTCTGACACACTGTGCTGGAGGTTGCTGTGCATGCATTGCTGTGGTTCTGCTAGCTTCTTCTGTAGCTTGTAGTTTCAAGGAAACCTCTGGCTCTGAAGCAAGCCCAAGTCTAGATGTATAAACAGGATCCTAAATCTTACAGACTTAACAGACTCATATTTTAGAGTGCCATATGGGATAGAACCAGCATTTGAAGGAGCTAAGACCAGCTCTGCTCTACACATGATGGCTGTATGCTGATGATATGTTCGTTATGTTTTAGCTCTGTGAAAGAATAATTTTTTTTTACTTATATTCCCAGGTGTAGAATTTTAAGTTACACATTTTACACTTGTGGGTGAGGATTTTGAATAGCTCTTAGCTGTCGAGATAAGTGAATAGCTGCTTCCATCGATTATTTCCTAAATAGCTCTCAGTGAGTGTGGACCTGTTTTGAGCAGAGTTTCCGTTAGGCTTGTCCACTGTCTGATGTGCCTGTGTGTAGAATGTATCTCCCCATCATGTAACTCACCTCATGGTTCCAGTAACCCAGAGGCTACTGCTTTAACATGCCAGCTGGTATGTGACATCTCATTTGAGCATGGTGAAGAACGCCAGTGCTGTCATTTAAAAGTACCATCTCTGACGGTAGACACTCACTCGGTGCTCGACTTTTCTTGCTCCGGTTGCTACAATATCATAATTCTTTTTCCTGGTTCTCTCCTGGGGTTTTAAATTCGCAGGAGGATTGTGTACAAAGCCCTTGTATGTGAGACTGAATTTCAGTCACAGAAACACTAGAGAGTTGGTATTGGTGGCAAAATGCCAGTGATAAAGTTGGGGAAATCGTCTCCCTGATGAAGAGGGGTGCTTTCAAAGCCATAGGTCCTTTCTTCATAGAAAAATAGGGATAATGGATTCGTGAGAACCATTTGCCTGCAGCAATGAGCTTGTGTTGCTCTCAGGGTCAAGTTGGTTTCAGCCTAAAAAGATGCCAGTGTGGAATGATTGACTCTAGAAACCTGGCTGCTGCATTATTAGATGTTCTGTGTATAGTTTTAGGGAACCTTAACCCTTTTGGTGCCGTGAGTGTTTTGGGCAGTTCTTGATAAAGCCTAAGGACTCTTCTCAGAATGATATGTGAAATGCATAAGACAGATCATGCCAGGTTGCAGCAGAAACCACTTTTCATTAAAATGTGTTTAAAAAAAAGAAAAGAGGCTGTGAATCTGAAAGAGAGCGGGGAGGGGATATATGGACAGGGTTGGAAGGAGGAAAGGGAAGGAGAGAAATTGAAGTAATTATAATCTCAAAAAAAATGTACTATTTCTTTAATAAGGATAGGATGGCTCTTTGTTAATATGTTATTAAATCATACAAACCGGCAGTAGGTGCAGTAGCTACCACAATTTTGAAGTGGTACTATCCAGAAATGCCTTTTTGAGATTGAGCTAGTCCAACAACTGCGATACGAAATGCAAATATCTGTGATTTCTCTTGGCACCAACATCACAAGCATTTTGGTGTATAACCCACATTTTAATGGAAGGGAAATAAAGATGTCATGTTTTTAACCACCCAAATTTACAGGGTTCCTTTGAATTCTGCCTGCCCTCAAGTTAACTAATAAGTGAGGTCGTGGTGCCAAAAGGACACAGAGCCTCCTGGACCAAGTCCATGGCCTCGTTTTGGTTCCACCGTGTCCGATTTTATTCTTGCACCATGAGAATTTCACAGTCCTGGTGCAGAGGGGGGTGACATGGCCCCTCAGGTGCTGATCTGCAACTTGCCTCTACTCCCCACCTCCCTCGTCATCCTAAGTGTCATCTTCTGTTACCTGGCTAGGAACAGGTAATGAGGAAAACAGTGTCACCATGCTATGCAGGTTCAAATCAGGCACCATAGAGGGCTGTAGCTGCTCACAGAGACCTTTACCCACACAGAGAAGGTGAGTGAGAGATGCTTGAATGAAGGCTGCTGGGCGTTATGTGAGATCCCAGGGAAGAAATCCTCCACAGAAAGTGTTTCATGCACTAACAAGCATTAAAGATCTGACGGGACTTTCCAGGTTACAGCAAACCACATGTATACGCAAACAGACAACCTGTAAAGCTATTTCCAGCTGCATAAGACTGACTTGTTGGGAGTCTCCAGGCTGGTACACAGTCAACATGAAATGGGAAAAAGAGACAACTTCCTAGGAAAGCTGAACTGGACGCATAGCATATTTAAGCTGAAGCAGGAGGTGTAAATGTCATTGTTTAGCTTGACATGAAAAAAAACTCTCATTCCCCCACATCAGTCTGAATGAGAAGAAAACAGTTTGTGCAACTCGGGGAGCCTTGCAGTCAGCCAGCTGCTGTCACGGCCCCGTGTTTAGAAACTCCAAAGCCACCCTTTCGATTACATCATCACTTACCACCTAAAAGAATGAAACTAAGATGTATTTGCCCAAGCTGTTGTTTAAACCAAATCCAAATCCCTTGCATTTGGAATGGAAGCTGAGCGATTTTTCTTCACGTGTCCTCAGAGGGATTACGAGAGAGGATGTTCTCGAATAGTTCTTGCTGTTTGGATTAGGAGAGACACCTGCTTGGAGATTGAGTCTCTGTGGGAATCTGCAGAGAGATTTGAGAAACATCTCCAGCTGTCCTTGGCTTCTAATAGTAGGTGTCGGAGATTTCAGGACAGAACTGAATGTGTCATTGTCAAATATATATATATATATATATATATATATATATATATATATATATATATATATATATGAACCTCTCTTAAGTGGTGCCTTGCAGTGGAACGCCAATTAGAAACATTACAAAATTTAATATTTTTAAAAATTGCTTCCAGAAGGGAGGCCATAAAAGCTGGCACTCATTAAGACTTTATACAGAAATTGTGTGATAAATATTTAAGTTCACTGGTACCACATTCTCCAAACCAAATCAGTTCGTTCTGTATTTGTCTCTGTGCTTAAACTTATACTTTTGTAATATGTATAAATATGACTAAAGAGGCCATTTCTGTCATGCTGTAATGACTCAGTGCTCAAGAGCATGTGCTGTTCTTCCAAAGGACCTGAGCTCAGTCCCCAAAACCATGTCAAATGGCTCACAACTTCTTGCTAAATCCAGCTATAGGAGATCTGACGCCCTCTCCTGGCCTCTACAGGCACCTCCATATGTGTGGCACACACTCACACAGGCACACACATGCACAAATAATGATGATGATGATGATATAAATTATAAATGTTAATCTAGAATGGGATATTCTCATATCTCAATAAAGTCCTATATTTGATTTGTAGGCAATAAATCACTAATTTAAAAGATAGTCCAGTTGCAGCTTTGCCTAATGAGAGGCCTTTTCACAGTTTCTGACTTCTGCTCAATGACCCCAGCAAAGCCAAGGCCTGTGAGCACATGTTCTGGTTACTATCCCTGTGGCTGTGACAAAACTTCCCAACAAAGGCAAATTAGCAATGGAAGGGGTTGCTGTGGGTCACAGCTAAAGGAATGTGGTCCACCATGGCAGGGACAGCAGGACCACAAGGCAGTTGGTCCTCAGCTCGGCTTGCCTTCTTCTTTTTTATTTAGCTCAGGGTCCTGGCTCATGGAATGGTGCCTCCCACAGATAGGATGAGTTACCCTCTCCTCAGGTCACCCAGTCTAGAAACTTCCTCACAGATGTGGCCATAATTTTCTCTCCTAGATGACCCTAGACCCTGTCACACTGACAATCAGTATTAGCCATTACATCAAGGTGACATGCTTTAAGTGGTGATTCTAAAATGTCTTTATTTCTGTTACTGTGCATCCACCTACTGGAAATAAATGCCAAACAGTATGCCTGCTTGCTGAGAGGACTGACTCCCACAGGCCGCAGTCAGTTCTGTGATGATCATATTTACAACATCCCAAAGACACAATGACAAATAGCATTCCACAAAAGCCAAGCATCCTGTGCCTTCCGGTGTCTTACCATGGGTCAACTGCAGCAGGACCAGTCAGTTATTGGTCATTTAGTAGGCGGCTTTTGTGGTCATCACATTATTTTAGGCATTTTGAGCCCCTCCTTACCATGGTGGTGCCTACAGCTGGAATAGAGAACCCTGGTGGCTTAATTTCATAGACTCTGGCTTCTTGACTGAAATTTTTTACTCAAGCATTCAACCTGGAATACATCCAGTAAGTTCTGGACACCTACTATGTGCCAATATTGGACTAGACCACCTACTATGTGCCAATATTGGACTCGATGTGAGATATGCCATGTGGAACGAAGCAAGTCAGGTCCCTGCCATTGGGACACTTCCAGTCTAACTATAAAGGGACTGTAAGGGACACTTACAGTCTAATTAGATAAGGAACCGGAAACCTGTGTGTGCCAGCAACCAGGATCCCTCCCTGACAGCCGCCCCATTTACTGTAGTCAAGAAAGAAAGTCCTCACTAAAATACATCAAAGCAGGGTAAAGAAACCATGCAATTCTACTCCCAAATCAAACTTCCAAAGAGGCAGCTGCTGCACAGCCAGCCTCGTGGGTGAGCGATCTCTTCCCCCTCACATGGTCAGAGACTCTGGGTGAGTATGTCAAGCCTACCCCAGTGGACCAGAAGCCCATATGAAGAGGCCATACATGGCTGTTCTGGCTGATGGCCCTGGTCAACACCCATCATTAAAGGCCAAATCTATCAATGGGGGAGTCTGCAGATGACTCCAGTCCCCAGCTGCGGGTCTCTCCTCCATCTCCTTCTGCCAGGTTGACCCCAGATATGTTATCCTTTCTGAGCCCTTCCTCACAGCTTTGGATTAATGTTTGAGGTCATCAGAGTGAGTAGCATGTGGAAGGTGATGGTGCAGTACTTGCATGGAGGCCTCAGCTTTAGAAACACAAAGGCTAAAAGGCCTTTGTGCTCTCCTGTGAGGGACTAAGCCAACCTAAAATTATTCCTGAGGAAAAATGTCTTTTAGGTACCAATCAATTCATCAACGGTGATAGCTCAGCCTGGGGTGCTTCCCATGCCAGCATGAGGACCTGACTTCAGATTCCCCGAACTCACTTAAAAATCCAGGCACAGTGGTTCACCTCATTGGGCTGGGTGGAGTGGGAGTGAGGCAGGCTAATCCTTGGGTGTCACTGGTCAGCCAGTCTAGCTGAAACAGAGAGTTCTGGATCTAAGTGAGAGACCTTGTCTCAAAAACAAGATGGAAAAGCAACTGAAGAAATCCTGACATCAACCTCTGTCCTCCATGTGTGCCTGTTCAGACATCACACGTGCACACACTGCCATACATATGCTACAAACCCACATGCACACACCGCACACACACACACAAACACACACACACCCTGCCATACACATACTACAAACCCATGTACACACTCTGCACACACACACACACCACACATGCACATACCACACATACACATTACAAACATATATAACACACTGCCATACATATACTACAAAACAACACACACACCACACACATACACACACTGCCCATGCATATACCACATACCCCCACACACATACATAAACATACATGCTGCCTGTGCATATACTATATACTATATACATGCATACACATACCACACACATACACACATATACATGCCAGACACACACACATGCACTGCCCACACACACACGTACACACATACATATCACACACATATATTATCCACAAATATACTACATACCCACATACACACATGTATACACATGAACACCACACATGCACTGCCCACACACACACGTACACACATACATATCACACACATATATTACCCACAAATATACTACATGCCCACATACACACATGTATACACATGAACACCACACATGCACTGCCTATGCATGCACTCACATACATACATACCATATACACACTGCCCACTTATATACTGCATCCCCACATGCACACACACACACACACACACACTGCCCCCACATACCCTACACACGCACATGCACACATAAGCATGAAGAAAGCAAGGACACATCCTGCCTTGTAAATTTGGAACAGCAGTCTATGTACTGTGCTGTGGGTTTGCAGGTGGTCGCTGTACGCCCTGCTGAAGCCTCCTGCCATCCCTCCCTGTGGTGGTCTGTGTGCATGGCAATGTTTGTACTTCCTCCTTTGTCCCTGTGTCCTGTCTTTCCCACACACCATGCTCTACCTAATCTGCTGCCTGGTGTGCTATTGTTAGCCCTGCTGTCTCCTTGACACTCTTTTGGCCCATTCCCAGTGCTGCAGGAACTATTTTTCACTCTAATGGTAAAACTAGGGAAATCCCTTGGTGGGGTAATGTTTAGCTCACTCGGCAGCCCTTGTTCCTCTTACCCAAGCTGCCAAAATGGCAAATGTTGTGCATGCCAAACAGCACTCGAATCCTTAAAATGCTGTCCTTTTACATTCACTTGAAGAGGCGTCCATGTGCCTTCTGCTGCAGAGAGATCCGTGAATCCAAAGCCCCCATTGGCTTAAACTGCACCCGTTTCTGCTGGTCTCCCACATTCCCCTAAGAAGTGCTCACTCCTGTATCCATCCACCAGTTGTCAACTCCATACAGTGGAGCACCCGTGAACGTCTTCCTTCTGCCAGAGGGATACTGAATGTCTTTCATTTGTCCCTTATTCTCTCTGAGGGACATTGGCCTGGTGTGGTCCTATCTTCACCAAGAGGCCTGTTCTGTAGCACGAGTTCTAATAGGTCTTAATAATAGAAACCCAAAGTCGGAGATTGAGGTGGGGGGGTACTGAAAGGTCAGGGAAACAAAGCAGGCAGTCACTAGCTCTACCTCTACCTCAGACCAAGGGTACAATCCTATCCTCAGACTGCCTCCTCATTCTGCATCCTCAGACTGCATCCTCAGACTGTACCCTCAGACTGCATCCTCATTCTGCATCCTCAGACTGCATCCTCAGACTGCCTCCTCATTCTGCATCCTCAGACTGCATCCTCAGACTGCCTCCTCATTCTGCATCCTCAGACTGCATCCTCAGACTGCCTCCTCATTCTGCCTCCTCATTCTGCAGCCTCAGACTGCATCCTCAGACTGCCTCCTCATTCTGCATCCTCAGACTGCATCCTCAGACTGTACCCTCAGACTGCCTCCTCATTTTGCATCCTCAGACTGACTGCCTAGACTGCATCTGTCTCCATGAATCTTCAGACTGTCCCTTGTCTCCTCCAGCCTTACATTCCTCTCTCTGCCCAGCCATATCCCTTCCTGTCTCCACCTCCTTGGTGCTGGGATTAAAGGAGTGTCACTCCAAGTGCTGAGATCACCTTTGTGTGAGCTCGGTCTCTCTCTCAGACTGGATCAATTTCTTGTAGCCCAGGGTGGCTTTGAACAGGCAGAGCTTCATCTGCCTATTTCCCTAGTGCTGGGGTTAAAAGTGTGTACCACCACTGTCTGGTCTCTATGGCTACCTTGTGTGGCTAGCTTTGCACTCTGATCTTCAGGCAAGCTTTATTTGTTAGATCATAAACAAATATCACCTCAACCTGCCAATGGGCTTTCTTTACTAAAGATACAAACAGTGTCTGCTAAGGGAATGCTGCTAGGACCAGGTACTCTTTGCAAAGCACACATTCTGGTTAGGGAAACTGGGACAGCACATGGCTGAGGACAGAGCTCTGACATCATCCTGATTAAATGTCTGGAGCCTGGTGTCATGGCAGACACCTAGAAAGGACTCATGAGCTCTGAATCTTAGAGAATGGAAAGGTTTGTCATGAACAATAGATTTAAGTAATAAACCATGAGTGACAGTATGTATTATGTTATATACATTAATATGGCGCGAAAGAGTATCTTACCCATTTGGAATCAAGACAATAATTAGGAAATCTAAAATCATATCATTAGTAAGGGAAGTCCACAGAGAACCTTTAAGAACCTTTAAGCTGCTGCGCTGATCACATAGGGCAGTGGGAAGCTATTGGAGGTCAGAGACACGGATCGAGGTGGCAAATGTATCCACAGGGATATGGTGTGCTAATCATCTCTTTCCTTTTGGCTCACCCAGGTATGTCAAAAAGTCTGAATAGGTAACTTAAGCATCTTATTTTTTCTCCATGTTGCTCATAGGAAATTTCTGACTTCTAAACTAAAAGGCAAAGCATTTTCATTTGCCCACACTGTGAAGGTTGTAAGTAGCTCTTTCAAATTTATCTGGGTGGCATTTGTAGATGGAACTCTGAAGTGTGGTTTTTCAAGACATTAGTAAAGTCACCATCATATAAATCCCCAAACCAAGTGAATGCCTGAAGCTTTCATAAAACTTTGCATGAAATCGCAATGACTATATAATTGTAACTAATATCCCTAATGAAAACCCTGGACCATTGCCTCACGTGGTGGCTTGAATGAGAATGGCCTCATAGGCTCATAGATCGAAATGTCAGTTGGTGGACGATGGCTTTTTCGAAGAGGTGAGTCACCGGGGGGCGGGCTTTAAGGTTTCAAAAGCACACACCAGGCCCAATCTCAAGTGTTCTCTGCCTGCTGCTTTTGGAGGCAGATGTGAGCTCTCGGCTGCTGCTCCAGTGCCCCAGTGCCGTGTGCCTGCCTGCTAGCATGCTCTCCTCTCTGACAGTCATGGACTCACCCTCTGAAACTGTAAGCAAGCCCCCAGTTAAATGCTTCCTTTTATAAGTTGCCCTGGTGATGGTGTCTTCACAGCAATAGAACTATAACCAAGTCACCTCGTTACTCTGAAAAAAAAATCTTTGACTCAATTCACCACTGAAAAATTAAGTGAAGTTTTAGTAGTAAACCTTTATACCTTTTGTGGTATCTGATGTCTTCGAGTACTGTCACCAACATTGTCTTAGGCAATAAAGGGAATGTTCTTAGCCAGAATATGGCACTCTTAAGAAAAATGTCATGACTCATACATGGAAAAGAGTGTGCATAACATATATAACATAGTGGGAGACAAGTCCTTGTGTAGACCACAAAAGCACTTGCTAATCGTTCTATTTAAGTGTGAGGTTGGATGTCTGTATTGACAGCGGCTTAGCCAGCCGCGGCATATTGGAGATGGATGCATGCTATCTCCTAGCATGAGGGAAACTGAATTAGCAGTGTTATTTCAGTGCTTCAGTTAGCTACTGTCTTAGAACACTTGGAGACAGTCAGTTGGTGGACAATGGCCTTGTCGGAAGAGGTGAGTCACCAGGGACGGGCTTTAAGGTTTCAAAAGGCCACTCCAGGTCCAGTCTCAAAAGTTCTCTGCCTGCTGCTTTTGGAGGCAGATGTGAGCCCTTGGCTGCTGCTCACATCTGCCAAGGAAAAGTAGCCTCAGCCTTGCAAAATGCCACTGACCAAAGCTTCTGGCAAGATTAATGCTTTCAAGTAGACATAACTTCCACCAATCCTCTGCTGCTCCTTACTCCCTCCTGGCCACCCAAGAAGGAGTGGCCTGGGAGCCTTGCCAAGCCGGAAACCCCCTAAAAGCTCATCTGGCAGCAGCGGCTACAGATGGCCATGTGCCCTCAAGACCATTCTCTATCTAGAGAGCTTGACCAAATTTAAGTGGAAGTTACAGTTTTCTTCAAGTACCGTTTCTGATCTATTCAGATGCTTCACAAAATGGAAGCCACTTAAGAACAATGCAACCAAAAGTCACTGTTTAAAAGAAACTTCAGACCTGCTGCTCACCCACAGAATCCTTCACCTCAAGGCCAGCCATCACTATTAAGGAGGTCTTCTCCTCTCTTGACTCCCCCAAGCTAACCACAAATGGATGTCAGTGACTGAGAGGTGGTTCCCCGCCCCATCACTAACCGGCCAGGAAATCACTTGCGCACAGTCACCAAGCCTATGTTACTGGTTGGCTGAAAGATACTAGATTGTATCACAAAAGCATCCATTTTAATAATAATTTTAATAACGATTTTGGTTACACAATTCAGTGGTGTTAATTACATTCACTTATGGCACAAGCTTCTCACTCTCCATCTCTGCAACTTTCCAGTCTCCCAAGGTGAAGCTTCAGACCCCTTACAGCAATGGTTCTCAACCTTCCTATTGCTGCAACCCTTTAATTACAGTTCCTCGAGTTGTGTTGACCACCAACCATAAAATTGCTTCTGTTGCTACTTCATAACTGTAATTTTGCTACTGTTATGAGTTGTAATATAAATACCTGGTATGCAGGATATCTGATATGCCACCCTGTGAAAGGGTCATCCAACCCTCCAAAGGGATCGTGACCCACAGCTTGGGAACCACTGTGTTAAACAGCTACACCAGCCTCCCTTCCCACCAGTGTCTGGGCTACCCTTTTACTACTTTTAAAGAGGAACGTTTTGAAGTAAACCTACCTTTTGTCTATTGTGTCTGTTCTTCAATTAATAAGGTCTACATTAAAAGTCCTGAAATGATTAGAACTGTTCTGAGGCATTTACAAATGGGAAAATGTATATATTATTTCTTGACAAACAGATTTCAGACATACAACAGTGGTCTTGATGGAGGGATGAAAAACAGTCGCCATCATTTTCATTTTATTTTTCAATTTGAGTATGTGTGTGTGTGTGTGTGTGTATGTGTGTGTGAGTGTGTGTGTGTATGTGAGTGTGTGTGTATGTGAGTGTGTGTGAGTATGTGTGAGAGAGACAGAGACAGACAGAGACAGTGTGAGAGAGAGAGAGAGAGAGAGAGAGAGAGAGAGAGAGAGAGAGAATGCCCACACACGCCAGAGGACTAATTTGGGAGTAGGTTCCCTCCTTCCCCCATGGGTTCTGGGGGTGGAAGTCGGGCCATCAGTTACCACTTTAACTTGCTGAGCACCCTCCACCCTTCAACCCCCCAACCCTCCCCCCACCACCACCACCCTACCCCACCACCACCCCACCACCACCCCCCTGCCCCGCAGCAATGTGGATACCATTTTCATGAAGTCATTGAGCTTGGCATCCTGAGTACCCAAAAGAAAATCCTTGGGCCTAGGAAGTTGTCTGGCCCCAGAGTGCTTCTCAAACAGTCTTCTATCGGTCTCTGTGATAGAGAGTTTTAGTCATCAACTTGAGACAACCTAGAGTCATCTGAGAAGACGGTCTCACTGAGAGATTGTCTACATCAGGATTGTTGGCAGCCATGTCTGTGGGAGATTTTCTTCAATATGTTAATTGATATGGGGGACCTAAAAGTGGGCAGCACCTTTCCCAGGATTTGGGGCTACAGTATTACAAAAGAGGATGTGAGAGAGTCTTCACACTCTCTCTGGTCCTGACTCTGAATGAGACCAGTTGCTTCAAGCCCCTGCCTCGACATCCCCATAGTGATGACCTATGACTTGGAATTGTAAGCTGAATGAATCTTCTTCAACTTACTTTGTCAAAGTATTTTATCACAGCAACAAGAAGGGAAAGTAGGGCAGTATTCAATTAATATTCATCTTAAGTAACAAAGATGAAATCAGTTTATGATCATGGTAGAGTAGAACATTTGGAAAACACACAAAAAAAAAAAGAAAGAAAAAAGAAAAAGAAAAAAATACCACTATCGTATTCTATTGCCTTAAAATTACTACTACTATTGTTATTAAGTGAAAACACTGTATATAATTTTACTCTAGTAGAAGAAAGAGAACTCTAAAATGAAAGTGAGGATTTGGAGGTCAGATAACATCTGTAAATCAGAAATTTTTATTTCCAACTAAATTATATTTCTAATTAAAAGCTAAAAATCAATTAAGCATTGAGAGATTAGAGTTTATCTTTAGGGGGGGGTTATTTCTCAGAAGATAAAGGCTTATATTTTCAGTTACTTCCCTCTCTCATGGAGACTAGAGGGAGACATGGATAATCAAATAGAAATACTATTGGGGAGGAAAACAAAAGTTAATCACACCTACAGGACTGTTCTCCTGGCAAAAAAAAAAAGAGATTCAAAAAAGAAATAAAGGACTTATAAGCAGCAGAGTCCATGGTGTCACTCCCAGAAAGACCAGTAGACCACTGCAGGGAAGTTATCACCCCTGTGTGCATGTGCGCACGCACACATGCACGCACAACACACAACATACAGGATTAGACCCACAGAGAATCCAGAGGGATCTCAATGGAGTTCTCAACCCTGTCTTCCCTTGGAGGCTCAGCTCCTGGGCTTGTGTATTCCATTATTGCTAAAGTGCCTGTTGTGTTTTCTATTTCTTATTGCTATCCATTTATTTTCTGGCATTTCTCCTGATCTTTGGCCTGGAGAGTCAAGTCTACAGTATGTGTAACATGCCCCAGGTTCTTTTTTGATTAATTATTTGGTCATGATAAACTGAAGACTCATTTAGGCAAGGAATATAAAATCAACGTGTGCTTATGGTAGGGTAATAGAAAAGGCATGTTTGTGGTAGACTATAGATGGTTGTGGTAGATCACTTAGAAAATTCAGAAGAAATATCACTGTTGGTCTCTTGTGGCTTCAGACTATCCATTGCTATTTTAAGGTTAGAAACTATTGTAGTTAATTTTACTTTAACAGGAGAAAAAGTGAATTAAACTGAGGCTGCCTCAAATCTTATATCTTGTTAAAATATCTCTTTACCAAGCCTCCTGAATTACTTTCAAATTCAGCCAGTCTGCTGGGATGTTTTTCCCATGACAAATAGATTATTTCCATTGTCTCCAGGTATACCTTTCTCTTAGAATCATTTTCAATCTTGCTATGGTATATTTATAAGGGTTTTTTTAAATGGCAAAAGGACTATGATCTTCAATTTCCCCTAAAATTGAAAATATATTCAAGATAACTTTGTGCCATGAATTTCTGGGCTTCATTCCATTGTCCTCTAGCAGCCTAAAGAGCAAAAGGGAAGCTGGCTGCCATTTTTATTTTGATGTCTTTGGGGGTCTTTGATGTCTCTTCCCACCTCTGTAGGCTTTTGGTATCTTCCTCATTATCTTGTTGATCATAAATTTCACTAGAATGGGTCCAGCCATGTCTTTTTGGCTTTTGTTTGATTGGTTGGTTTGGTATGGTTTGTTTTCATTATTTCTTTTCAGGCTTTTGAAATCCCAGTTGACTTCTTTGGGGAAGCTTTCCTCCAGTATCCTCTCTCTTTGCTTCCCTTTTCTTTAACATCCTCACTCCCCCCTCTGCGTTCTTGCTTTCCTCTCCTGTTTTCTTCACTCCTTTTTCCATGAATTCGAAGATTTCACCCAATTTTGTCCTTTGGGTCACAGATTCATTTCATATTATTGAAATTATCTAGACTTTCCACTGAGTCTTGTTAGTTTGTTTTTATTTATCATTTTATATATGTATGTTTTTGCCTAAAATGTTTGTCCATGCACGTTGTCGGTGCCTGATGTCCACAGAGGTCAGAAGAAGTTGTCAGATGTCATGGAACTAACGAGTTTCAGATGTCTATGAGTCACCCTGTGGGTACTGGGTATCAAACGTGGGACCTCTGGCAGAACAGCCAGTGTTCTCAGCCATTGTGTAATAGCCGCAGCCCCTAGGTTCCTGTTCCCTTACGTCCTTTGTTTTTCTTCAGTAGCTGCTAATGGTTTGACTGATGGAGGCAGCCTCGGGATTCCCTGGGTAGTTATGCAGGGATAGTGTTCTGCTTCCTGTCATGGACACTGGAGCTGGGAGTTGCCCATGGAAGCAGACAAGAGGCTCATGACTGTCTGAACTGCCAACATGACAAATGCTTTGTTTCTAGGGGTGAACTGCTTATGTGTGCCCTTCTAGGCAGGGTGGTGTGGGGGAGAGAAAGGTAGGACCCAGCATCCTGCAGAGTCCTTTTAAAAGCCACCCTTGACATCCCTCTCCTTGTAAATTTAGACTTAAATTCCACAGGATTCTATGGGAATGAGCAGCATTCACCTCGTTAGCTGCTCACCCTGAAATCTGTTTTACGTCCTGATTTTTATTGGCCTGACCCGACCACATGTATGTGATGTTTCCCATAAGTTCCCAGAAAATCCTTAAAATGTATTTCTACTGTGGCAACCTTTCCTGACACCCACCCTCTTTCTCACATGTTTCCCAGGAGACATAAGCACTTGTGATTTTAAGTGAGATTCTATGGACATCGAGGATGTTTGGCCCAGGATGTTGGTTCACGACTGGCTTGGGGCCATGGCACATGTCTTACTTTCCATGGAGTTGTTCTTTCCTTCCCTGTTACAGACAACACTTTTAACCTGAAAGACAATGATGATGAGTCTAGTCTCTGACTCTGAGTAGCTGCCCAAACTAAGAACTCCTTGTCCTTGCAGCACACCTCTCAAGCCCAATCCTACACCTCAGTTCTGTATAAGGCAGTATAATACACACCCTAGTTATATCACTGACCACACAGTCATACAGTTCCTCTGTTAAAACAAAGTTCCCTGTGGTAAACATGGTGCATCCATAAGGCTGTGGTGAGGCACATAACATAGATGAAAAGCTAAATGAAGGAACAAAGAAATGAGCAAGCTTGATGTTGACCTTGGGAACAGGTGTATTGTCTTTCCTTGCTAAAATGGCCCCTGGCATCCTTGGTAGTCTGGTGCTGGAGTTTCTTTTCTCACCAGGTCCCACCACCACTGAGTTGCCCCAAATAAACACACAAAGACTTATATTAATTATAAAACTGTTGGCCGATACCTAGGGCTTCTTATTGGCTTATTCTTTCTTAATTATTAACCCATTTATATAAATATAAGTATTTTTACATGGTCTTATCTTAGTGGAGAAGGGTCTGGACCTGTTACCCCTTCCCCTGCTACATGGCATCTCTTCAAGATCTCTCTCTGCATATCTTTCCCAGAATTCTCCTCGTCACCTAGTTCTGCCTATCTTCCTGCCTCTATTGGCCAAACCATTTTATTTATCAACAGAAGGACATCCCCCATCAGTAGTCCAGAGAGGCTTTTGAGAAAGGTATTCTAATCAAAAGAGATCATTTGGTCAAGGAGCAATGGCAAGCTTGGCACTTTGTTGGGGGGGGGGATAATGGAACTTGTTCACACTGAGCTGTCAATCACCACCTCTTCTAAACAAAGTCTCTTACCCTTGCCATGCCCCTCTGTGCTGAACAGTTATTCTGTTATTACCAGCCTAGGAGCACAGGTCTCAGTAGGGCTGTTGTTGTTACTTCAATTGTATAGACATCAGTAAAGCCTTCTTGGTTTAGTATAATCATGATTTAGAGCCTATGCCAGCCTTGTTTGCAAATTTCCACTAAAGGATGTGCTTGTAGCATCAGTTATTGTGAGCCATCTCTTCATGGGATCATTTCAAAGCCACAGGTAAACTGGAATGATGCTTCGGAGCCATGGTTGGTCTCTGTTGCCTGCTGGGAGCCGGCACAGAATGAGAGCCCACAAGTGTGCAGCACTGCTTGCAAGATTGCTCTGCTTCCTTGCTCCAAAATTCCCTATGGAATTCTGAAAGTCTTCTCAAAGGTCCTTGCCTACAATTTCCAATAACTTCATTCAGAACAAAGCCTACCGGTTGTCAGGCATAAGTAGGTTCTCAATTCCTGGTTCATCAAAATTAATCTTTTAGTTTTGAGATGGGTGTTATTTTATCTACAAAGTAGATGTTCAATGAATATGTGTGTAGTAAATGAAAACAGACTCAGGAACAGAGTTAGTTTGCCTTTCCTGCAGTAGAGTCAAGGGGCAAGTAACCTAAGAGTTACTCAGGTACAGTTGAGGCTCTACTGTGATTACATCATCTACTCTCTATAGTGACCATTTTCACTCCCACTATGTTTTCCACACAACAGCTAACTTTTAGTTTTGAGACTAATTTACTCTAGGATTTAGAAGGTCTTAATGGGCAAGTAGGATCCTTTTATTTGCTCATTCGCAGGGTTGTCTGGGGTGTGTGCTTTCCATCTTACACACTCTAAGCGACCATCTATCACTTCCCAGCTTCTTAGGAATGAAGCTCTACAAACCATCAACATTGTGAGGTTAGCTGTATGACACTAGAAAATAGGAGGTTCCCAGTGCTGTGACTCAGAAGCTGTCTTGGTGAAGGGCTAGGCTAGCCTAGTCGGGAAATGAGGTCTGGGAACGCCACAGTATAAAATTCCCAGCATCGAGGGATGCCCTCCCAGCAGCCCTTGAAGCAGTCAGTGGTGACGTCTTGAGGGAAGAAAGATGCCCTAGGGGTGGCACTGGCAGGGATGCAGAGGCCCTCAAGTTGCTCGGTCTCTACTGAATCTGAACTCCTGGGTCAGTGAGGAGCACCAGCCTGAGCTGACCCCGAGTCCTTGGCTGGAATCTTCCCAGTACATCATCTATTGACAGGCCTTTCTCTGGGCTGGAGCCTGAATCTTAGGGAATAGTTGAGAGTTGCTGATGCCTGAGATAAATTCAAAACTTTAGGACTAGAACCTATAGAGGGGGCCATGAATTCACCTCTTTCTGAACGTCCTTGGTGGTTCTTCATTCACACCAAGGAAACCTGGAGATCACTTCCCCATCTCCTCAGTCTGTAAGGATCTAAGATACAGACAGATCATAGACACCAGGAGCTTCAAAAGCTCACATCTGCTCACCACACAATAGGAGTCAGGTTCTATGCCTTGTCTTTAGGAGAGTAAATTATGAAGTCATAATGCCAACATCAACCTAACGTGGTGGATCAGGTAGCATCACTGGAAACTCTTGTAACACTGGTTCCAATGAGATATGGGTCCTCTGCAGACCACTGCAACAAAAATCAACTCTGAGCAAATTCCTTCTTCTCAGTAGTCTTTGTGGGTCCTTCAGTATAGATGGCTAAAGATCAGGGCTGTCAGACTTCAATATCTGGACACCTAAGTGGGTCACAAAGGTCAGGGAGCATTGCTGACTTTGTCTTCCTTGGAAAGCCTAGAAGAACATACAGCTTATAGTAGATACACAGTGAGTCAGTGTTTAGTGGCTGACTTGGAGGCTGGCCATGTGGGAATGGAGGAGGGATTGTCTTAGTTAGGGTTTTCTGTTGCTGTGAGAAGACACATGGCCATGGCAACTCCTGTAATGAAGACATTTAATTGGGGTGGCTCATTTATAGTTTCAGAGGTTTAGTCCATTATCATCATGATGGGGAGCATGGCGGCATGCAGGCAGATGTGATGCTGGAGTAGTAGCTGAGAGTCCTACATCTTTCAGGCAACAGGAAGTCAACTGATACACTGGGCAGTATCCTGAGCATAGGAAACCTCAAAGCCCACCCCACAGTGACACATCTCCTCTAACAACATACCTACTCCAACAAAGACACATCTCCTAATAGAGCAACTGTTGTGGAATATTGCTTAACTATGTAAAGATGTGTTACACTTGTTTCTGTTGTGGAATATTACTTTAACTATGCTTATCCTGCCTTTGGTTAATTATATAAAGATATATTGCTTGTTTACCTTGCCTGCCTAAAGCACCTGATTAGTCTAATAAATAGCTGAAAGGCCAGTAGCTAGGAAGTAGAGGGGTAGGTGGGACTGGCAGGCAGAGAGACTAAGTAGGAGGAGGAATCTAGGCTTGGGAGAGACAAGAACAAGAGAGAACAAGGGAGAGGGAGACTCCCAGGACCAGCCAGCCAGGGAGGAAGCAGGAAAGTAGGACATACAGAATGAAAGGGGAAAAAAAGAGCCAAAACATAGATGAAGAGAAACAAGTTAAGTTATGGGGCTGGAGAGATGGCTTAGTGATTAAGAGCACTGACTACTCTTCCAGAGGACCTGGGTTCAAATCCCAGCACCCATGTGGCAGCTCACACCTCTCTGTAACTCCAGTTTTAGGGTACCCAACACCTATGGCAAAAAAAAAAAAAAAAGCCAATGCACATAATAATAATTATAAAGTTGTAAGTGCCAGTGGGATAAGCATAAGATAAGGCTAAGCACTCACAACTAATAATAAGTCTCCATGTCTTTATTTGGGAGCTGGTTAACAGCCAAAGAAAGTCTGCTACACACTCCCCATGAGATTATGGAGGCCAGTTACATTCAAACTACCTCAGGAGTCATGACTGTAGAGCACTCTCAACAGTGCACGAGTTTCTGTGAGAATTTCAAAGCTTCAATCACATTTCCCTGCTGATCTCAGAGTTACATCCTCATCTTACATGAATTTTCCCCCTTCTCCTCCAAGAGCGGGTTAAAGAACATGAGGGAAGTTTTTATTTCCAAACCTCATAAAGTAAGAGCATACATTGCCCAGTTATTTCTTTTACTTCTTTAAGTTGGGGTACATCTATTTCTAGGGAATAGTGCGTCAACAAGACAGTTTTGGCTTCATGGGAGTGTGCCCAAAATTTTCAAAATATTACACAGGGGCTGGTAAGATAATCCAGTGGGAAAAAGGCGCTTGCCCAAGCCTAACTTCATGAGTTCATTCCCCAGGACTTGTGTGATGCATGCAGAAAAACAACTCCTGCAAGCCGTGGTACTTGCCTTCAGTAACCCGCCTCTTCCAGCAAGGTTTTCCCCCTTAAGGTTCTACGGCCTTCCCAGACATCTCCATCACTGACATTCTAAATGTTCAAACACAGAATCCCACAACATAGAGTTAAATGGAAGCCCTATGATTTGCATATCGTTTAAAAGCTCAGGGAGTATACTTTTTTTAACCTGAAACACAATGCAATCTAAACAGTCTCCAACCCATGTGAAGAATAAGTCTCATTTAGTTTTAAACACATCAGCATTGAAAATTGTTTGGAAGCCTGACATTTCGAGAACACGGCTACGGCTGTTCTGTCCTGTGCCTTGAGAGGAAAAAAAGAGAAGCCTTAGAAGTTTGCACTGTTTGCCAAGTGTGTCAAGAGTCCCGGTCGTCCCAGATGACAGCTGGCACACACAGGCAAGTCACTTGCTCCAACTTTATGCCCCCCCCCCGTTGGTAAAGAAATAGCAGCTCCTTGCCAGCCTGCTTCTTTGCAGGAAGGAAGTCAGCGAAGAGTTTGCACACAAGATCTGTCATTTTTAATCGTTACGTGTAACTTGTTGTTACCAGAGAATAAAAGCTCGTTTGTTAGAAAACCTTGGGGGGGTGGGGAAATGTGCAGAAATGAAAAGTGGGGTTGCCACTAACTTGGGCTACTGATGATAATGTCAACCTCCAGTTGAATTTCCTTGAGGGAGCCGTTCTCCTGTGCCACACATTGCTCTTTCCCCTCAAAGGCATGGATATAGGGATTCACCAGACCAATAAATTAAAGAGGAGTTTATTAGTAAATGACTTACATGGAAAGCAATAAGAAACTGCTGTGGCGTTCTTGCTCCGAGGAGACAGACCTTGCTCCCCAATGCTCTCCACAACCCGAAGGGGCTTCCGACCCTGAAAACCTTCCTTTTCGCTGGTCACATTCTCACCTATGCCCACGCCCCAAAAGGTGTGATTTGGTACTTACTACAGGTGTGGACACAGACCTATCCGTACATACTCCAGACAACAATCAGCTGTTTCCAGGTGATGAACAGTGCATCTCCAATGGGTAACCAACCAGTACACATTTAAGTCTAGTATCTGCAGGAGAAGGTTGGTTAGATGCCCTGTTGGAGAGCATAGAACACAAAGCAGAGTTTTTTTTTAAACCTAGGGCTTTCCTCCTGAAGTGTATGGCCATAGTGGATGCATTTCTGGAATCAAACAGCAATGGTGATATTAGGAACCTTTCAGGACTACAAGGCTCTACTGTCCTTCATACTCAATGACGAGAACAGTGTGAGTGTGCTGATGTCTTTGCTCCTGGTTGGGTACCGTTTCTGGGCCAGTGGGTCCCTGCCAGTGGCGGCCTCTTCCTTCAGCATTCTGCGAAGTTCTGGGGATGGAGGTGGCTCAGACTTCATTAATTGGGTTATCTGATTCCTCTTCAGCCACCCACCCTGGCTAATTTTGTTGAGATTTCACAGTGCTTCTAAATTTATATATGTAAACAAACAGGGACACACTTTTCTTCAAGTCATTTATTAGACTTCAAATTAGGAAGGGTTTTCATCCCTCATACAACCGAGCTGATAAAAGAGTCCAGGGCAGGCGAGTGTTCAAATTATCTCAGGCAATAAAGAGAGGGCAGGGTGTTGGCTTCCACAGCTAACCTGACTGACTGCCTGTCTTAGTTTTCTGAAGTGTTGTCAGAATGAAGGGGCTGCAATTCCAGCACACTTTGTGTGGGTGATTTTCCAAGGGAAGGAAGACGACCTTCTGCTGTTCCGAAAATACCAAAAGGCTGTTCTCTCAAAAGCTTATGGATTTGCTGGACAGAGGTGGCACATGCCTTTAATCCCAGCACGAAATAATAAATAAATAAGCTTATAGATCAGACATTATGAGTAGCTTTCTTTATGCAGAGGGAGATCAAACAGGAACATCTGTTGGACATCCAGAAAGCACCAATCATGGATTATAGGAAGCTGCAAGGATCTGTTTATTATTGTTGTTGGTTGTTGTTATAGGTCCGTTTGTAACCTAGCGACAGAAAGGAAGGGGGTGGGTGGGGAAGTGGGAGGAATTGAGGGAGGGGAGACCATTATCAGAATATATTGCATGAAAAAAATCTATTTTCTATTTTTTAAAAAAATGTGTAGCTTTACACACATACACAATTTCATTCACAAATCAGAATTTCAGGTCAGGGATCCAACCGCAGCTTAATTTCTTCCTGACAGACTACTAACGCTTTCCTTGTGTCATAACCGGAAATGACTAATTCCCGCCTCCCAAAAACTTGCAGACCATCTTTATGATTGCACTATAACTTGTCTGAAAAGCAGCATTTCCCGAAATTCAAACTAACTGAAAATAAGAAGAGATTAACTGGGTCAGGGAGACCGGAGAGAGCATTTGTAGGGGAATCTTCAGGGTGCTGGGCTGTGTGTGTGAGGCATGTGTGCAGCTCCTGTGTGAGAACCAGGTGGCTTTGGCAAGTGAGTGTGTAAACTCTGCAGGAACTGCTTGGACATGAGCCCCAGGAGAGAGCTGAGATGGGCTTGAAGGGTCAGGGCAGTTCAGTCCACCACTGGCTGAAGTGGGTGTTTCCAGGGTACCCGGGTACTTCCTGGAAGTGGGTGTTTCCAGTTCCTCGGATTCTTTCAGGAGAGAGTTCCCAGTACGCCTAACCTGCTCTCCGTGTTGCAGCCTCCTGAGTTCTGAGCCGGTATTTTATCCTATGTAGTAGGTAGAGTTGGATTTAGAAAAACTTTCTCCTGGTGCCCAGGTCACATGTTTACCTCTCTCTCTCTCTCTTCATTACAACAGCTCCTATGAGTGTTATAATCAAATAAAATAAAAGAAGACGTCAGAGCATCTTACTTTTTACTAAAAAAAAAAAAAATGTTTACTCATGCATACCCTTTAAAGGTATCTGTAATCGAGAAGCCTCGTCAATTTGTGGTGCCGTCTGGATTATTGTACATGTTGGGCTTTGAGAAAAGAGCTGCAGGCCCCAGTAGCTTTCACTGCAAGGACAGCAGTTGACCTTTCCAGTGCCGGGTTCCCAGAATATTGTCCCCTTCGGTATGGTGTAGCAACTGTGAGAACAGCAAATATTTCCAGTGCTCCTCGGATCCACACCAGAGTCTGGGTAGGAAAGGGTGGAATTTTGTCTTTTCTCTTGCCCACCCTGGAGCTAGGATTTGCTAGTGGTCTCCTCTTGGGTGGGACGTAAGTTCCGTGTACATGGAGTGGTATGCATGGAAGATCATATGGAGAGGTTGCATTTGCTGTCTTGTTCTTTAACATTGAAACCAGACCGGTAAGGATTCAGGCATTATGCTGGCCTGCCCCTGTCACCTGGCAGAATGTGCTCAGGCAGTGCCCTGGTCAGCCCAAGTGCAAAGGACCCCTTTAAAAGACAGACCCCCCCCCCCCCCCGCCCACTCACACTCTCATTCTGGCTCTTCTCTTCACTGCCCTCTTCCTGCCATTCCCCTGGGGCTGGCAGGGCTTTTCCTGTCTCCCTCTTCTGTCCTCTCTCTGTGTCTCTTTACCTCTTTTCTCTTTCCTTCCCCCTCCCTCCCCTTGCTAATAAAACCTCTCACTAAGCTCTGTCTGCCTGGCATGTTTGTCCCCCACCCCGGTCACCCTCGCCTGCCATGGAACCGGCTGAGGCGCGCGCTTTGTCATAACAAGACCAGGATACAGACGTCCTCGCACCCTTCACTACTAAGAGCTTCCCACAGCGGTCTTCGTGGTTCTCACTTGCCTATGCTCGGCCCCTCCACAAGCCGATCTTCCTGCAGGAGGAGGGCTCTGGCATAGGGCAATTTGCCAATCAGAACAACTTGGCTTTAAATCACGGTGCAGCCACTTACTGACCGGCTTTGTGACATTTCTCACTTTCTCTTAACATCTGTTGCCTCCCACAGCGGCATTAACATCTACTACAAAACCATTGAGATCCAAGAGAGCTTCACAGCTGCTCCTGCTACCACAGTGGCAGCTAATGACAAACCCAGAGCCCTTCTCCTGACTCCTCTCCCCTGCCGGTTCGCCCTGTCCTGTACCCTTCAGGGAGAAGGTCTTCCAGGGTGGATTTGTTTCTTGTCAATTTGACACAAGCTAGGATCATGGGGAAGAGAGGACCTCAACTGAGAACATATCAATGTCTAGTTGACCGATTGGAAAGCCTGTGGGGCATTCTCCTGATTGGTGACTGAGTAGAAGGACCCCGCCCACTGTGGGTGGTGCCACCCCATGACAGGTTGTCCCGGGTTATGTAAGCAAGCGGGCTGAGCAGTGTTCTTCCATGGCCTCTGCCCCACATCCCTGCCCTTCCTTGAGTTGCCTTTGCTTCTCCCGTTGATGGACTGTGATGGGGTGAATAAGCCCAATAAGCCCTCGCTCACCAAGCTGCTTGTGGTCATGATGTCTTAGGGCTGCAGCAGAGAGGAAACTAAGTCGTGGGCCCAGAACCACTGCCTCCTGCCTTGCTGTCACATTCGCTCCCAAACTTGCTGCTCCAGAGGTATTGCTGTTAGGGTCACTGTGGCCTCTACACTATTACACAGCGGCATTTACCAATGACGGACACCCAATGGCAGCACTTGGTAGGAGTCACCTGTCTTTCTAGTGACTGTCCCCTTGACTTCTCAATGCCATCGTCTTTGCTTTCCTCCTAACAGGCCCTTATTCCTAATATACCTGGGGAACACAGAACACCATGTGTCTCATTTTCTGGCCACATTTTCCCCCATGAGTCCAACTCAGTCTTACAGCTTCTAATAGTACTTACCGGCTTGTTTAAAACCAGTCTTAAACCCAACCTCAGTGCCAGATTCATAGCCAGCCCTTTCCTAGATGATTCTCCACTTTAACACCCACCTAAGGGTCCTCAACTCTGTGTGTGTGTGTACATGTGTGTGTGTGTACGTGTGTGTATACATGTGTGTGTGTACATGTGTGTGTATACGTGTGTGTGTGTGTACACATGCACACATGCATTTCTGGAGTTGGTGAGTTTTTGTTTTTATGACAGAGCATTTGACACAGCAACTTAAGGGAGAAAATATTTGTTTTGGTTTATGACATCAGAGGGTTCAACTCATGGGCGCTTGGGCAGAGCGTGGGGCAGGAACTCATCGTGGAAAAGTGTGGAAACACAAGACATGACAGAATGGGGCCAAGGACAAGATACCCCAAGTCCCCCACCTGTAGTGACTGCTTCCTAAATCCCTCCTCAAACTCCTAGCACTGCCCAAAATAGCCCCATCAGCTGGGGACCTCAGTTTTTGGTAAACATGCAAGGGCTGAGGATTTCACATTATGGGTGTGTGTGGGGGGGACTCAATCATAAGGGAACTGCATGCTGTGAGGATGGAGCATGTGTTCCAAGGTCTGCTGAGTGAGTGTGCAAACTAGAAGCCCAGAATGTAGCTGTGAAGTCCCAGTCCAAAGACCAGCTTAAAAGACAGCGCCTCCATTTAGATTTGCAGGGAAGGAGAAAGCCAGTGTCCCCATTTGAAGGCATTCAGGTGAGAGGAACTCTCTCCTACTGGGATGGGGTTCGGGGTTTGCTCTCTTTTAGTCTTCAGATGGTCGAAGGAAGCCCACCCGTGTCAGGAGGGACAATGTGCATTACTCAGTCTACCATCCGTGTCAGGAGGGACACTGCGCATTACCAATGTGAATGCCTGTCTCCTTCAGACGCCCTCATAGAAGTAGCCAGAGTTCTGTCCCACCAAATACCATGGCCCAGGCAAGTGGACGGGTGAAATAACCTTCATTCAGGAAGTTCAAACACTGGACTCCAGATGTCTTGAACCCAAATCTCTCTGTGCATACCTCTTGATAAGTCTTCACGTTGAATCTCTTCACCTTGCAGGCTCAAACAGATTAATGGTATAGTACTGTTGCTTCTTCTTAAGTGTTGAGCCACACATCACTATGAAGCCTCCCTTGCAAGTTGTTGTTGTTTTTCTTTATTGTTCTGATATGTATAATCATATTTTCTTATGAGAATAAAAATAGACATCTATGGTCTTAAAATATGATCCAAAAATGTGAGTGATTCTACTGAAGCGCCCAGAATAGCAAGGCTACTGGGAGATATATGTCAGTTAGGATAGGGTTTGATTGCTTCACCACACCCTGAGGGACAGCAGCTAAAACAGGGTAGATGGGTTCTCTCCCACATCTCAGCTGGCTACTGAGAAAGTAGATACCAGGCACCGGTCACCCAGGCCACCACCCCTGCCCTCTTTTTACTCCACCCTACTGTGCTGTTCTTGTCATACAGTAGAATTTGGCTCGTGTCCTACATAGACATGCCCTGGGATGAAAGGCCAAGGAAGCGTGAAAACGTGGCTTCCTATTAAGGATATGACCCACACACTCTACATCTCACTTCTTTTCATAAATGACTGGTCACTCCTAGTCACATGGCCATTCTTTGCACAAGCCAGGAAGCACTATGTTGAGTTGCCATATGCAAGCTTGGGAGATCCAACTACAAGCATTAAAAAGGAAGCTAGAGTAATGGCAGCCACTAAAGCATCTGCTGTGTAGACATGAGGACCAGAGTCTGACCCATGCATCCACGTAACAGACTGGCAGTACGTGTCTGGATCCCAGCACTGGCAAAGCAGAGATGGGCAGGTGCCAGGGACCAAGCCACTTAGCCTTTTTGCTGAACCACTGGTCCCAGTGAGATTTGGTCTCATTAAAGAAGGCAGATGGCTCCTGAAGAATGATGCCTGGGATGTCACCTGGCCTCTACACACACACACATACACACACACACACACACACACAGAGAGAGAGAGAGAGAGAGAGAGAGAGAGAGAGAGAGAGAGAGAGAGAGAGAAAGTGACCACTGTGGAACAGTACATCCCTGCTCAGCCATATCTGTAAATATCTCCGTCACATCTGACTAAACAATAAAATCTAAAGATCAAGGTATGTTTTTTATTCTATTGGATCACTTTAATTTCTCAATCAATATTTGTGATTGGGAGATTTGTTTAATGTATTTTCACTCAGGTGATTTTTGTGGGGAGTTTTTATTATAACGCCCAAACAAACATCATTCAATCCCTAGTGTAAATACTGGAGGAGAATAAATGTCACAGGACCACAATGTCAGAGAAGGTCTTCTATGGTGGCTTCCGTGCCCCTTCATTCTAAGCTGGGGCACCTGTAGGGCAGGCACGCTGACTAAAGGCTGCCTGTGTGAGCTGACCACCTGCCTCATTGATGCTCCGGAGCTAAGGCTACTGCTGTAGCAAATTCACTGACCTAATTTTGGAAAACTAGAAGTCAGTGCTATGTATGCATTTGGGGACCCCCACACACACATTCTGTTTCTAACTCGTCATGCTTGGTGGGAGCTGGGATCACGGGTCTCCCCTTAGCAGCAAGTCTGGGAGATGTGTCCCCGCCTGCCTGCTCGGAAGGCAGTGAGAACAGATCCTTCTGCAGGAAGTAAATAGAGCAGCAGTAACACATCCCTCCCCTGACTCTGAACATCTGTTCAAACTTTTCACAGCTCCCAGGAGGAAGGAGACCCAGAGCCAGGCCTCCAGCTATAAAGGGAAATCTCTGGGCATGTGTTCCCTGCTCACTGAGATTTATGGTGATATGCCCTGACCTAGCCCTGGGCTTATCTCTGAGGTACCTTTGAAAAAAGGCCAAGCTGGTAAAGAAATAAGTCAAGCAGGAGGATAAAAGATGGTTTTCATATTCATGAGAGCGAGCTGTGCAGGGCATCACGACCCATTTGCTTGAAAACGCTGCTGATGCCAAGTGAGCCGCCTGTCCCAGGACAGAGCACAGACCCTCCCCACCCCTCCTGTGAGAACTTAGGCTCAGTACAAAGTTGTGCTGCTCTGTGGACTGGAAAAAAGCAGCCAGCGCTCCCGATACTGGAATTTTTATTTCACCGATGTTTCGGGCACTTTCTCCAAATGATCAAGTCATCTGCTGGTTAAGATAACCAGCTGCACCAGGAACCTCAGCTGCTCCCCAGACAGAGGTCAGTTTGCACTGCCCCCTAGGATGAATGAGATCCCTCCGCCTGCTGTTGTCATCTGCCTTTCCCAGAGCAGTCAGCAGAGGCAGCATGGCCTTTGGCCAGCGCTTTCCTCCTTCCCGGTGCTGCAGGAGACTCTGAGGGCTGACCACTGCTCTGCCGGGCCCCCAGCTGCCTCTCCTTTCCAGCTGCCTCCGAGCCCCCTAGCCATGAGGTAACCCTGCAGAAGGATAATCTTTGTAAAAATAAAACACGTTGCTAGCCAGTCCAGCCAAGCTGTGTGGGAGGAGTGGAAAATTCAGGCTCTGCGTTCTTGGCGTAATAGATTGTCAATAGCCGGGGTATTCTGTGTGGAGAGCTGGGATGAGCTGTATATAGACCTGAATGTCACTCTGAAGCACTTGGGACATCTCAGGACTAGGCTCAAGGGGCTAGAGCTGTAGCCACAGATCGGCTCTGCCATTGGCCACCATCTTGATTTGAGCAACCCTGAGAATCTGGTGTGGCCTTAGGAACCTCTCCAGCAGACACCAGGTGTGCTTGTGCTTAGCTGAACTCTAAGGGACAGCAGGTGCTGGCCCTGCTTATACAGCGGACATGGCCCAGCTCACCCGCAGTGTACCCCATCAATGGTATCCTTCCCTCTCCTTGGTTAAGCTCTGATGCCAGCTTGCAGTTGACATTTGTCACATGAAATGACTATAGCTCTGGAAATTTCATGTGGCCACCTGAAATCCAGCTGCTGTTTATTTACTTATTTATCAGAAGGGATGTCTGCTTAGCGTCAGTGCTTCTGGACCCTGGACCCGTTGCTGTGTGGTTGAATTGATGCAAGAGAAGTAAGAGAAACACCAGTGTCCTTCCCACAAGGCGGCACATCTCCCATTGCTCTTGAGCACTTCCTTCAGTTCAGATGAAAGATTGGAGAAAATAACACATCGCTTCTCCCTCTCATTGCTGATGACTTCCCCTTTGTGAGTCCTCTTCTTACCTGTCTGCATCCTCCTCCCTCCTCCTCCCTCCTCCCCCTCCTCCTCCCTCCTCCTCCCTCCTCCCCCTCCTCCTCCCCCTCCTCCTCCCTACTCCTCCCTCCTCCCCCTCCTCCTCCCTCCTCCCCCTCTTCCTCCCTCCTCCTCCTCCCTCCTCCTCCCTCCTCCCTCCTCCCTCTCCTCCTGCCTCCTCCCCCTCCTCCTCCTCCCTCCTCCCCCTCCTCCTCCTCCCTCCTCCCCCTCCTCCTCCCTACTCCTCCTCCCTCCTCCCCTTCCTCCTCCCTTCCTCTTCTTTTCCCTCTCTTTTTCCCTCTTCCCTTTTTCCTTCTTTTGCCTCCCTTTCTCCCTCTCCTTTTTCCTCTCTCCTCCTACTCTTCCTCCTTCTTCTCCATCCTCCTCCCCTCTTCTTCCACCTCCTCTTTGACACTCCCCTCTCCCTCGGCATCCTTGTCTTTAGAGACACTGAGGACCACTCTGGCTTGTTGCGTAGGCTGCAGAAAGAATCTTTGTAAAAAAAAAAAAAAAAAAAAAAAAACCTGCTCCTGGCATTGGCATGGGAGTACCGTGTAAATCAGCAAGACGCTCTGCTGTAAACCTTTCTTACTATCGGCATTCACTACTGTTTTGGTGTGTGAATGCTTCTTTGTCTTCCAAGAAGCATTTCCGATTAAGCAATGATGTTGAGGATGTGGGAAGTTTCTGCTCCTGTGTTTGGCTGGTAGATTTGCAGATGGTTGCCATAAATATTACAACACTCAGATCCTACATTGCAAATATTAATTTGTAAAGTAGGTTGGAAACCCAAATGGAGATATAGCTTCCCTGATACCCAGTGGAGCGGATGGAATTGTTCTCTGTAGTAAAAGAGCCCTGAGAGCTCGTTGGGGTTAGGGTTAGGGACAGGGGAGACTGAGGCATCAGAGGAGATCCAATGAGGGTGAGGGCTCAGGGCCCGCCTAGGGGACGCTGTCCCTTTATGGTTGGGACAGGAGTAAATGAAGAGGGTCAAATGCTTTTAAAAAGTTAGTTGGGCCAGATTGTGAAGCCTCTGACAGGGTCAGCCCGACCTCGAGAGCAGTGGTGCGTTACCGGTGCCCGTGAGCAAAGAAAGATGAGTTTTTTAACATCTGCTCCAGCTGAAGGCCTGCCATGTCCCAGGTGCTGCTGCCTATAAATGAAGGTGAGGCCAATTACTGTGGTGAGAGAAAAAGGAAAACAGTATAATGAATGTTTTCTGATGTCAATTTGATTTTAAAGGGGAAAAGGACAGGGCAATCTCAGCACTCAGGAGACAGAGGCAGGCAGATGGATAGCTCTGAGTTTGAGGCCAGCTTGGTCTATATAGAAAGTTCTGGACCAGTCAGAGCTACACTGAGACCCTCCCTGTCTTAAAATTAACAGTGAGCATAAAATTGAAAAACAAACAAACAACCAGTGAGTTCCGAAAACATGTACATACAAGTAATATTATATGGGTTGAGCAAGTAGGAAATATATACATATATACATGTACATATACATGAATTTGAATGGGAATAGAAGTTGAAGGGAGAAAGGGGAAAGAGAGGAATTATGTAATTATAATCTCAAAAAAAGAAAATAGATTTTAAAAATTCAATAAAAAAAAATTAGACCTGGGGGCCACTTAGAAGTGCAATGATAGGGAAAGAGGACTCGTGTAAGCCTGTCATGGGAACGGAGCACTTCGGGAACCCTGGGACTCAGGCACTTCATCAGACTTGGGAAGAAGGTAGCCTCGTTTTGCCCATTGTCCTTGCACTTCTTCATCCTCTGGGGAAAGGGGCTAGGAAGCTAAGCACAGGCGGTGCTAAGCACAGGCGGTGGCCTCTCTCCCACTCAGCAGTTGCATGAGATCCCCTCAAGGTCGGGGCATGTACCAGGTTCGCTTCCAGAGAGATGCTCATAGTTAAGCGAGGGACAGCAAAGGGACAGGCAGCTCTGGCCAGGGTTCTCAAGGCTCCTTGTGGCCCCCTTTAGTGGTCGGTTCTTTTACCAGAGGCAGCATGAATCATGGGCTCTCAGGTTTGATGAGAGCTTGAGGGCGGGCTCTGTAGGCCACCTCAGGTAAATAGTAGGCATGAGTGGTGATGCGTAAATATTGACATGGAACCAGCAGGAAACCCGGATAGGAAAAGGGTTGTGGCATGAAATGGCTTTGGCTTATTGGAAAGATGTTCGTGAATGTAATAAAATCCTACAGAAAAGACAGACACAAAGCCACAGAGCCGCTATTGCCTCTGATAGTGCTGGTCTTCCCAGAAATTATCTCAGGCACCTTTATCGGAAAAATGGCTGTGGAGTGAATCAGTGCCAATGCTTTGTTGCATAGTAGAGATCCTAGTAGGATAAATATAATAATCCTGAAACAAAAGACTTCATGTATAATAGGAAGGCTCCTGCTGTGAAGCTCTTGTCTGGGCTTGTCCGGGCACACTGAAGAGGCACGCCACACACTGGACACAAAGTAAGTTTCATCCTTCTCATTTTGGTTAATTCCTCAGACATTCCATCTTAGCAGGCAAGCCAGTGTCTCTTTCTGGAAGAGATAACCAGCTCCTCTCTTAGCTCAATACCTTAGCCCACAGTACCACATCCATCTTACCAGTAAAGTTCCTCTTCTGAGTGCTGGGATTAAAGGTGTGAGCCACTGTGCTGGGCAACTGTCTGTCATTTTGTTATTCAGGAAGGGCTCTGTTGTCCAGGAAGGGCTTTTCCAGTTCCCTCCTCTGAGATTTTACACATCTGGCTGCACTTGCCCAAACCCTGTTGCTGGGAACCATGCCTTTCCTGTTCAAGGCAGGCCCCAGTTGTGCTGATTCAAGATCTCCTACAGATTAGCATCTAAGAGGTTCTTTCCCACAGGGCCATTCATTCAAACAGTGGACCAACTCTTCTATGAAATCCTCAAAACGAAGGGTTTTGAAACTGAATTTTCTAAGATGTAATGTCTGATAGATTCCTACCACTAGACATCTCAATACTCATAGTATGTTTTGGGGTTGTTGTTGCTGTGGCTTAGTCCCATTTTATCAGATTCAAGACTTGAGATGGTACCATCTGAGCTCGAGAACCCTGTAACTACCACACATTCTCACCGGTGAAAGTATATTTTACCTTACGTCCTGAGTAAGCATACATACAAATTGACAAATACCACAGAGGTTAAAAGTAAGTGCCTAGTCCCAAAAGGTTGGTTTTTCCTATTCTATTGTGTACAGAGGGTGTTAATCTTTCATTGAAAAGGACTTGGGCCTAGAATAACAGCAGGACAGAAGGAGCAATGTCATTGTACAGTTCCCTGGCTTTTACAAAATCTTTTACTGCTGGTGGACCTGAGGATGTGGGATGCAGCTGGCAAGAGCAGCTGGGGGAGCAATGATAAGAGGAAAGGAGAGATTCAAACAGAAGGGAAGGGGCTGGGGGATGGTAGAGCCAAGAGCCTGGAGAGAGGCATCATGGGTAATGTGCTTCATGAGAAAGTTCTCTGTGTTCCAGCACTGGGCATCAGTTCTGATGGCTGCCAGGTCCATTGTTACCCAAAGGCAGCTGTTGTGGTGTAGTTAACAGAGCATGGCTGTGCAGGCCAAGCAGAGGGCTTGTCTATGTGATCAACAGGATGCATAATTTATCATCCAAATGGGGATACCCTTAGAACAAAAGGAGCACTGTGAAAGAAAACCGGGGCACAGGTGTAAGCCAGAAAGGGCGACTAGGGGCTAGAATCGCGTATTTTGTAGATGATTTCAAACTGAGCCAATAACTGTGAATAGTAAATTATTCTTGTTACTGGGAAAGTTGGGCAGAGGAGGGGGGCAAGTTGTGCCACCCAAAGGTGACAACATGGTTGGAGAGAGTCATACACAAGGCAACTGCCAGCAACCAACCGAGGTGATGCTTAGCAAGTAAAAGTCAGTATTAGTCAGAGAACATCAAAGGGAAACCTGGGTGGAGCCCCAGATCTCTTATACCTGGGCAGTGATCTTGTGGGAGGTGCTTAATCTCTCAACATCCACTCACTTGGGTGGGTTGATTGATTGGCTGATAACTCAGCCAATGAGTAAACCACATGGGCTTACTCTGCTCAAGCTACTGTCATGATAGTAAGGACTCTCTACAGACAGAGACAGTCTGGGTTCAAGTAGTTGATCTGCCGCCTGCTTTGAGATCTTGAAGAATAACTCTACCAGCACCAGCCTCTTGCAGTTAGGAAAAACAGGCCTGCTTCCTCCGGTTGAGCTCTGCTACTACCCGAATCTCTGACTTCCCAGCTTCTGGAACTGTGAGGAATGAGTTTGTTGTTCATAAGCTACCAGGCTTATATTTTTTGTTGCCATTGTTATAGCAACACAAATGGACCAAAATACTTCCTATAGGACTGTCTTGTGCCATTGTAAGCACGGAATTAAACATGATGTGTTCTACAGAATGCTCAGTGATTCCTAACATAGAAAGGAACAAGAGATAGTAGCTGTCTAAGCACCATACTAGAAGCACAAAAGAGAAATGGGGAGAGGACCACACCTGGGAGAAAGCAGCAGGGACATTGTGTAACTAATAATGTTCTATTTGCTGGACTTGATCTCACAAAAGAAAGACTTTATAATTACTGCCAGTATTTGGAGAATTGTCTAGATTCTTCTCTTTCTCTACCCATAGGATACTGTCAACTGAAAAGAAAACATCACTGTTACGAGCAGTTTTCCAGCCAGCCTGGTCCCACAGCCGTGTCAGCCCCAAATAACACACAGAGACACTGTATTAGATATAAATCTGTTGGCCTGTTACTAGTGTTTCTTATTGGCTAGCTCTGTCTTAAATATTAACCCATTTCTATTAATCTAAGTATTTCCACGTGGTCATATCTTAAAGGAAAAAGGGTCTGGACCTCTTCCTCTCAAGTCCCTACATCTTGACTCTCCTACTACATCTCCCAGAATCCTCCTTGTCTCCTAGTCCTGCCTATCTTGCTTTCCTATTGGCCAATAGGGCTTTATTCATTAACCAATAAGAGAAACATATTTACAGAATGACATCTCCTGTAACATCACCCCAACTGTTTTCACTAATATATGCATGAATGTATTATCCCAAACTGTTTTCATTAATGCATGCATATATTATCTCACAGAGCAATGGTTCTCAACCTTCCTAATGATTCAACCCTTTAATACAGTTCCCCCTGTTGTGGTGACCCCCAAACATAAAATTATTTTCATTGCTACTCCATGACTATAATTTTGCTACTGCTGTGAATCATAATGTAGATATATTTGGAGATAGAGGTTTTCTAGGGGTTGAGACACACAAGTTGAAAACCATTGTCATAGAGTGCGAAATGGGCAGGGGGAAGGTCCAGGATTGATTACGTTGTGCCTCTCACTATTTTCTCTGTCCAGTTTGGTCACGGTGCCACCTGAAATGTGTCTATCCCAAATTAGATTGTGTTCATAAAATATGCAAGTTGCAAATATTTAGAATTTCATTTTTTAAAAGAAAATTCCCTTAATGATTTTCTGAATTGCACCAAGTTGAAATAAAAATTATGTTAGATACATTTTTGTTAAATAACATATATATTAAAATTAATCCCAAGTTTTAAAAAGTATTTAACATGGCTAGAGTATTAATGACATACATAGTTCCTGTCTATAGTTCACACTGTACTCCAGGTACTTGATTCCTGCCTAGCAGAGGCTTTGTCTTACCAATTCAGGGTTCCCCACCTCAGCTCCCCCTTCCCAGGGAAAAACCCACCAGAGTTACAACCATGTCTACTTAAAGTACAGTTTAAACTCTCAGTTGCCAGGTGTAGAGGCTCGAGAGCAGAGACGGGGTATTTACTTTGAGTTTGAGGCCAAGTCTATATAGAAAGGCCTTGTCTCTAAAAACAAGCAAGCCAAAAAGAATTCTGAATCTGGGGGTGAAAGTCAGCGCCACTTGACTCTGAGTCGGGCTTACTGGCTGTGTATTCTGAGGAGCAACTTGCTGGACTGAAAACCTCTCTGCTGTAGGGACCTTGAGCCAATGACCTGTTACAGGTTCATTTGGGAGGGAGGACACTAGACACTGGAGCTTCTACATCCTAATTAAGATTATTAATCTCTGTCTTCATTCTGCCTGGTTCTGCAGTCCCCAACAAAGTCAGTTTTCCATTTTAAAGGTAGTAGTGTCTCCATGGCTACAACCTCCAGAATATTTTAGTTATTTCTGTAATCGTCATTCGGCATGAAGAAGGCCATTTTAATTATGCTCTTTCTAGTCAGTCTCACCAAAGCCAGCTGTTGGCATTTTTTCATGGATAAAATATACACATGTATTTTATTATATTACTAGCAAGAATCATTTAGAAGATCAAGAAAATGAGTAAGTTTTCAAAAACATTTAAGAAAAGCTACTTAAAATGGCATGATGAAGTAGGTAGAAACTCAGTGCAGAAATGAGAAGTGTCCCAGCTTAGTTTGTCCTCCTCACAGGCAAGGTTTGAGGATGATCAATAATATCCACAGTGATAACTTGTAGGCTGAAGGACACCACGGGATCATTCACTTCCTGCCTGATGAAAAGCTCTCGGGGTCCATGGAACTGTCTGTCCGTCCTCCACTACTAGGTCTCCTGTCTTCCCGAATGAACCAAAGCTGTCATGGCGCCCACGTCTGGAGTGGCTCTGCTTTCAGGCATGTTCTCTGCCAGGTCTTGGGGAGAGCCTGGTTTCTGTTGGCACTGATGACATCTCAGTCACTGGGAAGAGCTCTGTCTCAGTGTCATGTGGATTCTGGGAAGCCTGGTAGAACTATAAGTCCTTCCCCTGGATTCCCGCCCTCCTTTGTCTCATATACATAACACCAAGTTTTTGGTGTGTGGAAAAATGGTACTTGTGGCATTTGTAGCGTTCATCGCCACTATCCATTTCCATGGCTTTTTCATCACATCAAACAGAACCATAAAGTATGGAGTCCCCCACTCATCCCTGTTCTTTAAGCTGTTAGTAAACCATCTTAGTCTCTAAGAATGGGTCCATTGTAGCTACCGCAGGTGACATGATCTTGCAACACTGAACTTCTGGCCGGCTCCTGTTGGTTAACATGATGTCTTCAAGGTCTTCCCATGTTGAAGTGTTGGTCATGCCTTTACTCTTGTTAGGACTATAGTATTCTGCTGTAATATAACCCATGTTTGGTCGGTGCATTTTCCCGTTGAGTATTTGGATTGCTTCCATCTTTTGGCTGTTTATGATTTTTGTTCACGTGTGTGCTGTTTTTGGTCTGAATTCAGAGATCAAATCTGGGGCCTTGTGCATGCCTCTGAATGGTTTTCTAAAAAGATGGTTTCTTTGAGGAAACTTACCTGTCCGCGGAGACCATCCACACAGCTACCGATGAGACTTAATCTAGAAACAATTGAACTGATTATAACATAAATACTTTAGAAGAAAAAGACCAATGGCCTCACTTCAGGATAATGTAGTTAGTTCAAGAGCTGCTGCTTTCTAGTCGACCATAGAATCGTGATTCAAAAATAAACCCTAGAGAGTAAAGCGGTAGCTTTGCTGAAGGGCTTGTGAAAGCCTGCTGAGTCGGACCCTAGGTTGACTTCATTGTAGGTAACACATACACTCACACACATGCATGCATGTGTGCTTACACACACACACATACACGTGTGTCTGTATGCCATCGTAGGGGGAGAGGAGCAGAAGGTTCCACCTAATGTTACATGGTGCTTTTAGGTGGAACCAGCAAATGCCATAGGGTGGCTTGTTTTCAGAGAGCCTAACTCTGCACTCGCTCCAGGCACACTTCTTGTGCCTGTGTCTTAGGCCTTTGGCAACATGCACTGGGATGCACTTGTGGAGAGCAAGTGTTCCACTGTTATGCCCTGTACTTTAACCCTGACTGCCAATATTAGCTGTGTGATCCTGGTAGCTCACTAGATCCCTGTGATCTTGGAAAGCCCACTGGATCTCTGCGATCTTGATAGCTCACTGAATCTCTGCAATCTTGGTGGCTCACTGGATCCCTTTGATCTTGCTTGGATGGCTCACTGGATCCCTGTGATCTTGGATGGTTCACTGAATCCCTGCCATCTTGGATGGATCACTGGATCCCTGGGCTTCGGTTTCTTTAATCTTAAAACTTGTGTGATTGTAGTGCCAACTTCAGAAGGTGTTCATGAGGATTAAATGAATTAGTGTGTGCAATACTGTTTCTTAACTGGTGCTTTGTTGGTAGTAAAAAGACAACCAATCAGAGCCCACAAAGTGGGAAGCAGACAGGGAAAGATGGCATGTGTGATCGTTTAATACAAGTGGCCTCACAGTCACAGAAAACCATGTTGATAACTTTTGTCACTATCTCCATGTAAGTTGCTATAGCGATTCAGTACTCCAGGACTCCCTCATGCCACTTACCCATGAAGCCCTGAGCACAGCACCTGTGGTAAGCATGAATGAATAGTCTCTGATTCCTATAGTCTGCTAGCCAGTGTTACAATCATGGTGCATCAAATCATGATATGCTCAAAAAGCATAAATTCATGAGAACATTAAATACTTAAAATTATAATTTTAATCATATATCTGGTTTTTTTTTTCACTTTTTTTTCTTTATGAACCAACTAGGCAGTAACGTGTTGCTTCCCTTGCTCTCTCGGCTAACCGCAAGCCTTTGGGGGTATTTTCTGAAGTACCCAGCCAGCCCTGTATCATCACAGGGGGGAAGGGCCATGTGGATGGTAGCAAGTGGTTCACACTGTGGTTCGTGTGGAACCATCACTCCCCCAGGCTCTGCGCAGGAAGGCAACCCTGGCCAACAGAAGGAAGAGGCAGGCTGCGGGGCTGGAGGACCACGGTGGTTGATGTGGTGTCCCTTGTTGGAATGTTTTCAGACGAGCGCCTCAAAAGCTGCACCCTGGCCTGCAGCAGAGAGGTCTCTCACACCGCTGGCACTGTGGCACCCATCGGGCAACTGAGTGCTGTCCACAGCCGGTCTCCTGTCTCTTCTCGTCTCCTTGGCGGCATTTCATCCTGAGACCTTGTGGCCACCACGACATCACATCTGGCTGAGGGCACTGTCTGTTTCTCTTGGATGACAGTCGGGACTTGAAGAATTCAATTCAGTCATTTATGAGTGAAAGGTGGCTGGTGGAAGCACCAAGCATTTCTTATCTTTTGAAATTTTAAACATGACAGAAGGAGGAAGATGAGGTTAAATGGAAAGCGCTCTTGGAAATGAAGAGCCTTGCATTCTTCTTTGAGAAAAAAAGACAAAGACTGAAAGATGTGCAATTTTCTTTTCTTCTTTCTTCTGTTTCTCTTTCATTGTATCCTATTTTCATTTATTTGTTCTCCTTTTTTTTCTAGTACTAGGGATTGAATGAAACCACCTTCCCATCAAGGTATAGCTTCCTTGCATGGGAGACACAGTCACCAGCACTGGCTTAGCTCCATTACAGTTTCTCTGTGCCATGGGAGAAGACATCAAAATGACTTGAGAGTTGTGCTGATGTCCATTTGAACAGGGCCAGAGCTATTGGGAATGCATTTGACATGTGCATTCCCTGGAGCACTGGAGACCAAATCCCTTTCCTAGCTTCAGCATGTGATGACTAGTTCACAGGCTCCTGTGATGACTAGCTCACAGGCTCGTGTGATGAGTGTGATGACTAGCTCACAGGCTCCTGTGATGACTAGTTCACAGGCTTGTGTGATGACTAGCTCACAGGCTCGTTAGCTCACAGGCTCATGGAAGGTTAGCTAAGATGTGGGTGTGAAGATGCTTGGTAACTTGCACAAGGCTATGGTAGGTGCTAGCTTTCCATTCATTTCCTTTATATGACATAGTGCTCCGTAGTAATCAAAGCAGGAACTTAGAGTCCCCTGTGCCTGGAATTCAAATCTGTCCCCAACTTGCACTCTCTGTCCAGTCTTAGAGAAACTATCTAATTTCCCTAAGCCTTAGTGCCCTTGTCTGCGAGGTGAGGTGAGCCATTCTTTCCTCATGAGGATTAAATGACGCACTGTACAGAAACATTGGGCAGGTGGCAGGATTGTGAACAGTGGTGATGTAAAGTGACTGTTGGGCCTGGGACATAGAGACTCATGGCAGAGCAGGTGACCATGGTGACAGCAGCAGGGAAGGAAAGAAGAGACCGTTTCCACTCTCCACTGTCCCCTCATCCCCCCTTTCTCGCAGCAAGTCCTATTTTCATATCTTTTTCATCACCCACTTGAGCTTATTAGGGTTATTTGCAGATTGTGGAGGTTTTTTTTTTTTTTTTTTTTTTTTTTACTGGGTTAGGAGCAACCTGCCACTGTCTACACCACTGAAGAGCCACTCTCCCTCCTACAGCAGCCACTAAGAACTCTTCAGGAAGCAAGGGACCTCATGAGCTCCTCCCCGATCTACGATGGATTGCAGAGCATCCCTGACTTTTTAGTGTAGGTTCTGGGGATTGAACTTAGGTCCTCGAGCTTGTAAGACAAGCTTTGTTGATGGAGCCATCTCCCCAGCCCCAAACTTTCTACTTTCAGAGAAATCCATTCAGAGTTTGTATGAAACTGAGTTGACAAGAAAGCATCTGTTGACTGGCTTTCCTTACCTGAGTCTCAGCTGCCCATTTCAAAGCCGTTTCCACACTCCTAGAACTGCTTGGACCCTTTAAGTCTGGGTTTATGTGTATTCCAAACAAGAGATGTGTGTTAGGGTTCTCTGAGGAAAATAACTGATAGAATGAGTATATAAATACACACATATATACATACATACATACACACACACACACACACACACACACATATATATAGAGAGAGAGAGACTATATACCACATATGTGTTCATTTTTGTTTTATTCATATATATGAATATATTAATAATATATATTTATATATCTATATCCATCCATCCCATGGGATTTATTAGAGTGACTTAAAGTCTGTGATCCAGCAAGTCCAACATGGCTATCTCCTGACAGGAGGGCCAAGAATACAGTAGTTGTTCAGTCTACGAGGCTGCCTTTCCCCAGTCAGGTGCTGGAATCCTCAAGTGTTCCTAGAGAGCGGCTAGTCTTCAGTCCACACAGGCATCCAGCAGAGGAGGCTCAAACACCAGCGGAGGAATGCCCTGGCAACAGGATAGATTGATGAAATTGCTATTGACAGCAAGGGCAAGTGTCCAGAAGAAAAAACTTCCTTTCCCGTGGCCTTTTGTGCAGTCTGCCACACAGAGGTGCCCAGCCGCTTGAGTCTTAGTTGATTCCCGATGTGGTCAACAACCTAGATTATCCCTTACAAGATGGTAGGTTAAAATAGTAAATTGCATCTATCATCCAAAGAGAAACGGTAAATTATTCTGCGTCAATGGAGGAGCATGATTAATACATTTGAGATATTTTCTCTTTCTTTGTAATTGCTAGGTTTTCCTTTTTAAGATTTATTTTTTTGTTGTTTTTTAGTTATGTGTCTGTGCGTGTGTATGTGCACATGAGGGCAGGAGCCCTCTAGAAACACAGGAGTCATACCCAGCCCCCAGATCTGAGTTTCAGGAGGTTAAGAAACCATCCAGGGTGGGTGCTTGAAGTGAAATAGGATCCTTCCTAAGAGTAGCATTCACCCTTAACAGATGAACCATCTCTTCCATCCGGGAATATTCTTTTGGTTGGTCTTTCTCACCTTGCCTATGATGACTCCCAGTGAGCTGGGAACGAGGTGTATGCATCCCTCAGCCTTGTCTGGACAGCTGCAAAGGCTTGGCTTTGTCAACCCTTTAGCGCCCTCCTCCATTTACCCCAAGGAACGGCATAAACAGTCCTTTTCCTCTCTATAAAAAGCCAGGAAGCTGGACTGCTAGGTAACTGTGATTACTTCCTGCTCCCGCACTGGGGATACAAGTTAGTAGAGATTCCCATAGACCATTTCCTGATTATGTTTGACCTTGACAATGAAGATAAGGCAGATAAACTGACAGCAAAACTGGGTCCCCTCTCTACCTGAAGCTTAGATCCTCAAGATGTTTCCAGGCCTTGGGAGGAGGAACTTTGAACAAAGCGCCCAGGCTGAAGATGTGACCCTGTGGGTACCAGGCTTTCAGGGCTAAAGGATGGAATGTGGTGACCTTGTGCTTAGCATCCCCAGGCTCAGGGCTCAGTTCCAGCACCCAAAGAGAAAGGGAACCCATTCAAAGTTCTGCCTACAGCCTATCCTGTTAGCTGGAGAGAGACTTCTTGTTTATGTAGGGTTATTCCCAGGGCTGTGAACACTCCCCAAGTGAATTTTGAATTATATGATGTGAAGCTGTGATTTGCTTTGAAGACTGAGTTATTTAAAATGTCCCCATTTCTAAAAGCTAAGCACTGTTTTGCTTAGGATGGTAGGGGAGGGGATGCGACCCTGCAAAGGTAGTCGGTTCTGATCCAGGATCAGCAGGTAGACTGGGACTCAGCTCTCAGCCCTGACTCCCCTAGGTGAGCCTGGGCAAGAGACACAGCCTGGAGATTTGTCATGGATGATGGAAGCTGAGAACAAGAGGAAGGAGGCCTGGGGGGGGAGGGAGCGGGAGTGAGAGCCAGCGACTGACCCTCCTCCTGGCCTCCAAGTTCCACAGCCCTTCTCGCAAGTCAATGGCCCGGGTGCATTTGCGTTTGGAGTTTGGCCAGCCTCTCTTAAGGGCTTTATGAGGACACACTTCCAAGGTTTCCCTCTGCCTGCTGGCCTGGAGGGACCCCACTGCCCTTTCCTGGTGTGTTAGCTGAGACCTCTTTGCCTGAAGTTCCCTCCCTAGCAGCCAGGTTCACACTTAGTCACAGGGTGTTGCAGTCAGAGAGCTCCTACACACTTCATCCTTTGGGCATTTTCCAATTCCATCTCACAAACCTGTGAAGAGACTTTTTCTGACTGATAAAAGTAGCCCCATATCCGCATGTCACAGCTATGCTTTGTGAAGGAATCTAAGGAGTCTGCGAGGGCTTTGAGGAATTCAAAAGGAAGTCTTCACTTTCTCTTTGTATTTACCTGTTATCCTAGTTAGAGTTGCTATTGCTGCAGTGAAGTGCCATGACCAAAAAGCTTATACTTCCATATTGTAGTCCACCATTGAAGGAAGTCAGGACAGGAGCTCAAACAGCAGGAACCTGGAGGCAGGAGCTGATACAGAGGCCATGGAGGGGTGCTGCCTACTGGCTTGCTCCTCATGCCTTGCTTTAGCCTGCTTTCTTATAGAACCCAGGACCACTAGCCCAGGGATGGCATCACCTACAACAGGCTGGACCCTCCTCCATCCATCACTAATTAAGAAAATGCCTTTAGCTGGATATTATGGGGGAATGTTCTCAGTTGGGAGTCCCTTCTTTCAGATAAGTCTACCTTGTGTCAAGCTGATATAAAACTAGCCAGCCCCCTGTCAACATCCACAAGCACACTGTCCTCTCCCCAGTGATCATAAAGCCCAAACCAACCATTCAAACTGCCTCTGAAGCCAGCCTCAACAGAAAGACATTTAACCCTAACCTATTATAGATTTAAACGTTTTCCTCAAATGTAAAGAGCAAGGCTTCTATAGTAAGCAGTTATCTATCTGGTCTACCAACTGGCAGGCTCCCTCAGCATCCCACCCTACCTGGTTTTTAATCTACTGTGCTAATTAGGCACACAGCTTTCAGGAGATTCTTGTGAAGTAATTCAACTGGAATTTGAGAGAAGGAAATTTAAAAAAAAAACATGATTCCATGATTTCCATGATTCTTACGTGTACTATGGGGCCTGGTTTACACTTTTAGTCTAGGAGTAATGTTCATTCTGATTTTTTTAAATAAAATACTTCCATTAACTCTTTGAGGATTTCATGCACATATACAATGTAGTTTTTTCATATTTATCCCCAACTATTCCCCCAGATCCAGCTGCCGCCACCATTCAAGTGTCCTTTAAAACACACACACACACACACACACACACACACACACACACACACACACACACACATTCATATTGAGAAAACTCACCAAGTCCAGTTTGTGCTGTTTGTAAACTCATAGGTGTGGGGATCATTCAACAGAACATGGCTGTCCTACCAGGGGCCACACCCTTAAAGCAAACCAACTCCCCTTTCCCCAGAAGCCAGCAACTGCCAACAGTGCCTCAGCTAAGGGTGAGAGCTCATAATTCCCTCCCTAAAAGCATCCTTTAAACGCATCCTTTAAACTAATGAGGAATGAGACAAGGATCGAGTTATTGTGTCTTGTCAATATCACTTTTAAAATACAGTTTTTAAGATTTTGAAAAATGGATCCAATTCACTTTTAATCTATGACTGGTACTCACTCCTGTTTTATGCCTGGCTTCTGTTACCTTTCACTATCATCAGTTTCTCTGTGAATGCAATCAAATCTTCATTTCACATAATGTTATCACAATGAATCGTGCTACCCTTTAAAAAACAAGCAGTTGGCTTGGAAAATTACAGTGGTGTTCTCTGTCATTTCATACATCCCCAAGGGACATGAGAATATTGGCAAATTCACACCCCGTTATTCAAATAGAGTCACTGTTCACTGTACCACACCCTGCCTTTATTGCTTTCTCCCTCAACAAAATTGCTCACATGAATTTAATATTTCCCTCTGGCATTCTTCAGCTATAATCATCTAGTCCGACCTCATCCTCTAAGTCTGGATTTGGCTATGAGAGCAAACATACTGGAGTCCTCAGGCACACCTACAATGCACAGCTCTAGAGTCACCTCTGCCTAGCTCATCTCCGCCACTCGCCATAAGAGGCTATACTGGAAGGCATGGTGTCTGCTGACCTGAGCCTGCCGATAAACTCTTTGCAGTTGTGGCTAAGCTTGATTGACCAGAAGTCACATTAATGTAGAAAAGTCAGAAAATGGTTTTCTTTGCACTTGCCTTTGATGAGGTCAGGACATTTCTAGGTCCAGCAATGTGGACATTTTCAAGTGTGTGACTATATATAAAGGACCCAGGCAGCAGGGTGTTTATGCTTGACCTGGCCTGGTTAGCATGGGGACAAGAATTAAGGTTGGTGTGTGAGTGCACCCCACATGCTGGTGGGTTTGTCCATTTGGTCCCCAGATCATGGTGATGTAGATAACTGTTGGTGTGGACGTGGTTCCTATCTGGCAAACTAAGATGCTGTTGTGGGGAGTGAGGAGGGGGCAGGGGTGTTGATAATTCCTTCCAGCTTAAGCCTGAGCTCTTTGCTTCTAATCTGCCTCCTTGATGTCACCAGCCACAGGCTCCACTGTCACAGGCTGAGCCACTTCATCACGATGGACTGTCCCTCTGAACCACAAGCCAAAATGAATCCTTCTTCCCTCAAGTCACCTCTGTCGAATGTTTTGTCACCACCATGAGAAAAGTGACAAATACTGTAGCTCTGTCTGATACTGCTTCAGCAGTCCCCAGCCTGGGTGTGAAGGCCAAGAGAGACCCAGAGCATGTTTGACCTACTTATAGATATTTGCAAACACTTTATTTTCTGCATTTTTCTAGAGCTGTTCTTTTTATATACATTTTTAATCTATTGAAAATTACTGTGATGTGAGGACTAGAGACATCGAAGAGTTCAGAGTGAACCACTCTTGTTAGCATCTAGAAAGAGCAGAAGATATATATTCTTGGTGGTCTCGGGTGTGAAAGGGATGAGGTGGGCTCACAGGATCATCTGGAGTAAACCCACCCAGGCATACTGAAGAACCTTTGTTGGATTCATTCTGATTACTTTGTGGCTATTTAGTCTCCATGACTTCCTTTAGACTAAGATTGCATCTGTGAATGAGGGATGAAAATAATAGCCAGAGAGTACATAGGCAAACAGGAAGGCTTTTCCCTAAACACACACACACACACACACATACACACACACACGCACACGCACGCACGCACGCACACACGCATGCACCCCACCCTCCCCCTACCATCTGCTGTGTTTTCTTCCAAATCCCTGCACTGACTAGGGAGAATGCAAAGTGTTCAGCCTCTATCCACTGAGCCTCGCTAGCTAACCTTAGGCAAATACTTAAGTCTTTATCCTCTGATTCTTTAATATAAAAATACTCTTTCACACAATATTTCAAGGGAACCCGGCTGCATGAACTTGTCAAACTGGTCATGTCTTTGTAACTCCTGTCCTCGTACTGAAGTCAAAACCTTTCAGAGCAAGAGGTGAAATCATTAATGAAACTGCTGTGAATTACATCCCAGACCCGATTCTTGCTACTTCCTTACCCCTAGTAGGATTATTTTTATAGAACTATGCCTTGTAAGCCCGGAAGCAGTATGCCAAATAAATTTTAAAAATTATGAACTATTCTTGGACTCCACGGGGCCTGGAACCACTTACTAAATGCATTTGTGCCCCCCCCCACCCCTGAGGAAGTCTAAAATTGGGGACTTGAGCCTCCGGTAAGAGATGTGGCCTGGATGGCTGAAGCTGATCCCTTTGCTGCCCCAGTCCAGGAATCTCAGTGCCCCGCCCTGCTGTCACAGTGATCACTGTTATGTGATAGTTTGTGGTTTAAAATAAGTAATGTAGTATAATGAGTTGAGCAGACATTTGTTGGATCAGATTTCCAAGCAGCTCCACCTAGTAGGGCTGTTGCAGGCCTGGGAGACTACTGGGCCCCGGAGCTCCCACATTTCTCCAGCCCCTGACGTGGTGTAGTCAACTCTACCCCAGTAGTTCAGTGGCCATGGACATAAAACCCTTATCCGACATTCACATGGTCTCTTCGCTGGGTCAGCTTTGGAGTATGTAAAGGCCTGGGCAGTGACCAGTCACCTCGTGCAGAGAAAGTGGGTGTGGGTGTGTGACCATCACACAGGAAGCATGAGCCGTTTCCTGGATGAGAGATTTCACTATAAGCAATGGCTTCGTGCCGTCATTAAATGATATCAACAAGCCGCTAAACTCTTCCTTCCTTCCTTCCTTCCTACCTTCCTTCCTTCCTTTCTGATTTATGTGTGTGCCTGTGTGAATTTAACATGCACTACCTCTGCATGCAGTAGTTCATGGACATCAAAAGAGGACGTCATTCCCTGGACCTGCAGTCACAGACAGTTGAGCTGCCAAGTGGGTGCTGGGAACTGAACCGGCTCCTCTGTAAGAGCGGCTTGCTCTTCCAACCTCTTCAGCAAGCTGTTTTGTTTCCTGTGTGGGACTGTGAGTCCTGTGCCCTTACCTCAGCTTGTCTTAGCACAGACTAGAGGAAAACAATACTCTGGTTCTGGAAAAGATGACGTAGAGATATAACACTCCCTCCCAGCCCTCACTCTTTCATATCTAACCTCTCTCTCTCTCTCTCTCTCTCTCTCTCTCTCTCTCTCTCTCTCTCTCTCCCTCCCTCTCTCTCTCTCTCTCTCTCTCTCCCTCTCTCTCTCCCTCTCTCTCTCTCCCTCCCTCTCTCTCTCTCTCTCTCCCTCCCTCTCTCTCTCTCTCTGCATTGCTGTTTAATTTCCTAGTCTGCCTGAGTGAGTGTGCCAGTTGGTTTGGGTGGCCTCCTGTCCTACTCCACTGGGTTTGCTGAAGGAAAGTTCTGAGGCCCCTCATGCTTTCCCCCAGTAAGAATCATGAACAGACAACACAAAAGCAAATTTGTAGATTTTTTTTAACCATCACTAGTCAGATGCAGGCATTAAAACAAGTCATGGTAAAGGACACACTTTCCTACTTGTCAATCGCATTTATAATTTTCTTCCTGGTGTTTTAGAAACCATTTTTTCTAGCTATGGTTTCACAACTGAAGCAGAAGAGGCAAAGCGATGCTTAGCAGGCAGGGTTGGGCTGCGCCACACAAGGCAGGCATTTTAGCCACCCTGGTCTCTTCTGCGGACTGCCGAGGGTTCCGTGTTCATTGCAGAAAATGTGACTTTGGCCGCTAGCACCTTGTAAATTCCATTTTAGGAGACCTCGGTGCAGCTCACATTGAGACTTCTCCTCCAAAGTTAGCCAGGCTGTCGAGGGTAAGTTATGGGCTTTTCCCTGGAAAATCTAATTCTGGGAGCTGAGGGATGAGGTTGCAGGGTTTCCAGAACCTTTTGGGGAATCGCAGGATTGCAAGGCCACACCTCCTTCCCTCCACAGATGCAGAAAGGGAGGAAGGGAGACCATGCCCTCCACTGGCCACAAGGGCTTTAGTGGAAGTGTGCTGTTTGTTTGTTTGTTTGTTTGTAGGTGTGATTGCTTTTCTTTTTTGATGGAATGTTGGCTTTACCTGTCAAATTCTTGATTCTGTACTGATAATTTGTTGTCTTTTCATGTATTTGTTCTTTTCCATCTATGACCAAAATCTTCTTCTCTCCTCTCCTCTGCTCTCCTCTCCTCTCCTCTCCTCTGCTCTCCTCTGCTCTCCTCTCCTCTCCTCTCCTCTGCTCTCCTCTGCTCTCCTCTGCTCTGCTCTCCTCTCCTCTCCTCTGCTCTCCTCTCCTCTGCTCTCCTCTCCTCTGCTCTCCTCTCCTCTGCTCTCCTCTCCTCTCCTCTGCTCTCCTCTCCTCTGCTCTCCTCTGCTCTCCTCTCCTCTGCTCTCCTCTCCTCTCCTCTGCTCTCCTCTCCTCTCCTCTGCTCTCCTCTGCTCTCCTCTGCTCTCCTCTCCTCTCCTCTGCTCTCCTCTCCTCTCCTCTGCTCTCCTCTGCTCTCCTCTGCTCTCCTCTCCTCTCCTCTGCTCTGCTCTCCTCTGCTCTGCTCTCCTCTCCTCTGCTCTCCTCTCCTCTCCTCTGCTCTCCTCTCCTCTCCTCTGCTCTCCTCTCCTCTCCTCTGCTCTGCTCTCCTCTCCTCTGCTCTCCTCTCCTCTCCTCTGCTCTCCTCTCCTCTGCTCTCCTCTCCTCTCCTCTGCTCTCCTCTCCTCTGCTCTCCTCTCCTCTGCTCTCCTCTCCTCTCCTCTGCTCTCCTCTCCTCTCCTCTGCTCTCCTCTGCTCTCCTCTGCTCTCCTCTGCTCTCCTCTCCTCTCCTCTGCTCTGCTCTCCTCTCCTCTCCTCTGCTCTCCTCTCCTCTGCTCTCCTCTCCTCTCCTCTCCTCTGCTCTCCTCTCCTCTCCTCTGCTCTGCTCTCCTCTCCTCTCCTCTGCTCTGCTCTGCTCTGCTCTCCTCTGTTCTGCTTTCTTCTCTTCTCTTTTTTCTTTCCTTTATTTTTCTTTTCCTTCCTTTTCTTCCACTTTCCTTTTCTCTCCAGTCCCCTAGAAGATTGGGTGTGGCTCAAAATAAATTAAGAAATTCCACGATGCCCTTCTTGGAATAAACTATTGAGAATAGGACGCCAGTGTTTGATGAAGCAGGTGTGTTCTCACCTGAGGAAAAATGGTCCCTAAGAAATGTGCAAGGCATCTGGAGTGGAGAGAGGCTGGGGGGACGCTGCAGTCTGGGGTGGAGAGAGGCTGGGGGGACGCTGCAGTCTGGGGTGGAGAGAGGCTGGGGGGACGCTGCAGTCTGGGGTGGAGAGAGGCTGGGGGGACGCTGCAGTCTGGGGTGGAGAGAGGCTGGGGGGACGCTGCAGTCTGGGGTGGAGAGAGGCTGGGGGGACGCTGCAGTCTGGGGTGGAGAGAGGCTGAGGGAACGCTGGAGTTGACTCAGAATCAGCACAGTGCGTGGACAAGCAGAGGGAGCACAGACCATGTTTTGAGGGTGGTGGGAAGTCCTGTAGGATTTGTGGAGATGAACATGGGGCACACAGATTTGAAACCAACTTCTGTTCCAACGCCTTATCTCAAAATCCAGTGCAAACCAGGGAACTTGAAGCAGAGGAGTGGCGTAGCATGGCTTGTGTGTGTTTTGTTAAAAGTCACTCCGAGGCTGAGTGGATGGATGGGGACTGGGACAAAAAGGAAGGAACTGAGGGTAAAAAGTGGGGCTCAGGCAAGGGAAGGCCTTGGTGACCAGGAAAGACTAGCGCACTGGTGTCTTTGCTGCCATGGTGATAAAGATGGTGGGCAAGGTGGACCGGACATTTTGGGTAGAGAATCAATGGCCTATGTCAGAGGAGTTAAAGCAAAAGGAATCACGGGTGACCCTTGTGTCTTGGAATGAGCAAGTGAAGGGTGAGGGGGGAGCTCTTTACTGAGATGGGGTTGACTGGGATCTGGGAAAGATAGAAAGATCCAGACTGGAAGCTGGGAGCTCCAGCGCACCGCCAGTGTGCAGCCTTGAAGTGGGCATGAAGGGCGGCCGCCCACTGAGGGGAATGCGGTCTCTGTGTATTGTCCTATCACCTGCCAGCTCTGCCTTCTCCCTCTCTTCGGTTGGTTCCATCCCATTGTTCCTGGTCCGAATGCCAGAGTGATAATGTCCGGCGCAGTGGCTTCAGAGACATTAAGAATGTTGGCTGTAAACTCTACGTATGCCGATGCCTTCCCAAATCATATTGGCTCCACGGACCCCCTCTGACTCCAGACTTGTAGGTATCCAATTAGCTGCTTGATTTCTGCAGCTGCATGTACAATAGACCTCTTGGGATTACCGCGTGCACATTTGAGAGGTCCGTGACCCCCAACTCACCCCAAAGCCCTACTTCTGAATTTTCCCCATTTCTGTATCCGTACTTGGAGCTACTGACGCCAGAGCCTTGGCATCAGGCTGAACTTCTGTTTTATTTTGTTCTCACCAACACCACCTTACAACCCAGGAACTCTACTATCAAGCTATATCTGGAATCCAGCCACGTGACCCCAGGGCTGTGACTGTCCTGCTTCCAGACATCACAGCCCATGTCTGGACCACTGCAAGGCTCCAGACCTCACTGGTCTCCTCAGAGTTGTCTGTCTTGAGCTTGTCTTAGTACAACAGTCACAGTGACACTGGTGGAAACAAGCCACTCCTTCACTACTCTAGCTCAAGGCCACACCCTTGCATGTCTCCTAGGACCCACAGAGGATCTGGTCCCTCGCGGTCCTGCTGGGTCATGCTGTGTATATATACCCCTAGTTCAGAACCATTTAGCTACCTGTTGTCATCCATCCATGGAGACCTCCTCACGACTCTGCTCTGGTCCATGGCCCTTTCTCAATGGGGCCTTCTCTGGCTTCTTATTCAAAATTCTAGCACATCTGCCACTTACCATCCCTCTTCATCTCCTCCATGGCACATCTCCAACATTTCACCTACCGTTCTTGTTTCCTGTATGTCTCTTGTCACTGACTATAAACTCTATTTAAGGAGGGTCTTGGCCTGCTTGGCTCCTAGTGGGTCCCCAAAACTCTCTCTGACAGACACTTAGTACCTATTTGTGGCATAAAGGGGCCACAGCAGGATACTGTCTGCTCTCTCTCATCTACTTCCTTCTAACATTTTATTTCGGCATGTGCTTTGTCCATAATATAATATAGGGCAGAACGAAAAAGCCAGTGGACAGCCATCCAGGCTCACATGCTGGCTTCTCAGTGAGCTGTGTTACTTAGGTGATGTCAATTAGTCTTTCTGAATTTTAATCTCTTTGCTAACAAAATGAAGAAACCCTGCCCTGCCTATCACAATAGGGCTAATGTGAGTGTTCAGGAAAATAGTGTATGAAGGACCATTGTCTTAATCTTTTATTTTCCTAAAACAAAATATCTGGGAATGCCTTCACACAGAAAGGAAGTTTATTTACTTCATAGTTTTGGAGATAAGAAGGCTGTGATTATGTAGCTCTGTCTATTTGACCCCTGGTAAGGGTCTTCAAGTCATACCACAGCATGGTAGGTGGCATCATGTCAAGAGCATGTATGACAGACAGGGAGAGAAGTCACATGGCAAGGTAGGAAGCAAGAAGCTGGGAAGGGGAAGGGACTTTTGTAATAAGCCATTCTCTCAGGAACTAATCCAAGGGACTCACCCTCTCCTGCAAGATGACATTACATCATTGGAGATGGAGGAGCCACATAACCTTCTACCAGGCCTCACCTCTTAATGACTCTACCATTTCAACACTACTGGGAACCAAACTGGCAGCACACCAGTCTTTGGGGTTACCATGAAAACCATTCCTAAGCCAACTTTATATAGGTGACTATTTCATTGAATGCCCACATCGGGTCAATGAAATGTGAACTTGCAATATTAAATTCATTTTCCTGAGTTGCACTCCCAAATTAAATGATTTACTCAGCAATTAAACAACAGAGCTAGACTTTGATCCAAGCATTTTCTTAAAAAAAAAAAATCTTATTTCATTTATGTGTGTGTATGTTTATGCATGGGCAGATCTCCTGGGGGATGGGAGTTACAGGGATTGTGAACCTCCCAATGTGGGGGTGTGGTGGTGGGCACTGAACTCAGGTCCTCTCGAGAGCATGGCCTGCTCATTCCTGATGAACTGTTTCCAGCCCTCTCCTCTGTCCCACTGTGTTCAATAGCACAAGATCAGCGAATGACTGTGTGGAGCAACGCAGAGGATTTGACCCAGGGTGCAACTTTTCCCTCTGCACTAGTTTTTGTTTTGTTTTTCCTAACCATTAATGAAGGCAGTATTTCCCTATTGTTAGTCTCCATGCCCTCCTCTCTGTTCAAACAGGCACACACTCCCATTTTCCAAAATGAAACCTTCAGGCCTTCCTCCCCTCTACCCAGTGAGTGAAAGTCTACCGTGGGTCTACCCATGAACGAAAGCCTATCACAGCTCTACCCATGAAGGAAAGCCTATCACAGGTCTACCCACGAACGAAAGCCTATCACAGGTCTACCCATGAAGGAAAGCCTATCACAGGTCTACCCATGAAGGAAAGCCTATAACAGGTCTACCCACGAACGAAAGCCTATCACAGGTCTACCCATGAAGGAAAGCCTTTCACAGGTCTACCCATGAATGAAAGCCTATGGCATATCAAGGCTTTTGTTTTCTGTTTGACAAACAATTGCAGATGACTTTGCCAAGTTCAGGCATCAGTACTCATTCAAGTGTTTGTTGACAATTCTAGAAACGAATCCTGGACAGAGCTCAAATATCTGCTTTCCAGATGACTTAGTTTATGCTCTTCTCTCTGTTTGTGTCACGATCTTTCTGTGCTAATGAGATTGTGAATGTGGTTTAATTAGTGTTTACTGAAAAATAGCTGCACACAGATCAGTCTTGTGAGAGACTTAGTCAGAATGTTGAGGCAATGTTGTTCCTTGTATAAAACAGCTAATAAGTGAGAAGCTCTTAATAAACGCTAGGAAAGGGCCATAAATTGACTTTAAAGAAATAGAGTATGTTTCTACAGGAAAAGAAATATTTCTTTAAACAGGTAGATTTAAACATTAGAATAGCAATCCCCTCTACTTCCTCAGGTACCGGATGATTTGCACAGAACAGAACTGTAATGGTGGCAATCTGAATACTATACAAGAGCTGACGTCCACAGACCTCCCCAAAGGAGAACTTAAAATCACTTGTAAATTCCATTAAATGTTTTGGCTCCCTGCAAACTTTTGCATTATGTATCAATTCTTGTTTCTGAATTCTGGCCTCAGGCAAATTGCCAACGTAGCAACTAAATTAGGTTTTTAAAATTTTAATACAAAGCAGCCTCTATCTTTGGGAGGATTTTTACTTCCAGGAGAGGGAAGCAGACATTATTGGAATGTTTGGTTTATAAATTAGATCTGTGCTTCATTTGTAAGTCTTTTTTTTTTTCCTCTCTATATAAGTGGGTTTTGCTCAACTTCACATTCACACAAACCTCCAAACGAGGCCTCCTTGCAGCTGTTGCTCATGCTAATAGAAGGAAAGTCCTTCTTCTCCTCATCCCTCAAGAGGTTGCTGTATGTTAGCCAAAGCAGGGCCAATTCCCATCTGCAGTGCAGAACTCAGAGTCTACAAAGCAGTGAGACTGAGTGCCACAGCTGAATGAGGGGACAGGCTTTGTTTCTCCCACACAGTAGGGCATCATTAACAACAGTGTATCTTGTGTTTCCAAACAGCTAGAAAAGAGGCTTTGGTGGATGTTTGAGATGATGCATGTTCTAATTAGCCTGATCTGATCATCACACTGGGCAGGCATCTCTAAAAAGAACACGTTGTAAGCCACATATGTACAGTTATCATGTGTCAACTACAGAGAAAATAAAACTTGAGAAAATCAAAACTAGCCAGCCAGGCGATTCCTAAGGATCCCTCTCATTTCCCGATCTATAGATGTTACAGAGGTTTGAGTACTGAGAGACTCAAACACTGCCCTGTGGGAATTTCTTCTGAGTGGGGGCCTCAGACAGACTGTTCCATATCAGAGGCCCCGAGACCAAGTTGCGACTCTAATAATCATCTGGTAGCTTCTAGTGTGACAAATAGCATGGCAAAGCCAGTCTGCCTCCTGGCAAAGCTCCTCTTCCAAGACTATCCTGCATGTCCATCTGGAAGTCAGTCATCTTTCTGTCTACCAATGAGTGATGCCCCCCCCCTTGTTCCTTTGTTTTTAGCTCACACTATGCCCTGTAGGATGGGCCAAGGAGAGGCAACACCAACCTCCTCCCCCTTTATGATCTGCCTGCAGGGCAGACAACAGCAGGGAGGCTGATGATAAAGATCCTGCTGTGGGAAATACACGCAGTCAGGATTAAAATTGGTCTGGATTGTCCTTCAGAGCGCCTGTAAAATTCACGGATGGAGCCTCTTCTATGAGAAGGGATGGATCCTGACTACAAGTCCTAGTTAGCTTGACTATCACCCTGACAGCCTCCAGTCAATTTTGAGAGGAATTGCCTAGACCAGATTGGCCTGTGGCTATGTCTGTGAAGGGTTGTCTCAACTGCTAATTGATTTAGGAGAGCCCCAGACCACTGTGGGCGGCACCATCCTCTAGGCAGATGGCTTGAGCCTTCAAGGCAGCCAGCAAGCAGCATTCCTTCATGGATTCTGCTTCATGCTTACGCTTATGTCCCTTCCCTGGCTTCCCTCCATGATGGCCTGTGACCTGAAACAAATCCTTTCCCACCCTGAGTTGATTTTTGTTGGGGAGTTTTACCACAACACTGCACAATGGTCTGAAAGTCCTCGGCTAAAGTCAGGTACTACGGCCTGTAAGAAATGTGCTATGGTAGCACCTCTCCCTCCCCCCTCTTCCCCACCCCCATTCCCCACCGGTGTCCCTCCTCCCAGTGCCTCTGCCTCCTCTTCCCTACACCTAAGCCCCCCCTTCTCCCTGCACCTGATTCCTCTCCCCCAACCCCCACGAGTGCTCCTGCTCCCTGTACCTCTGCCCCCTCCCCCTTCCCATCACCCATGGGTGGCCCTCCCCCCTGTACCTCTGCCCTCTCCCCCATGGGCACCCCCTCCTCTGCTCCTGAGCCCCCTCGTCCCTGCACCACCCCACCACACCCACTTTCGACCTTCTGACTCCATACTCGCTGCCACCCCCACCTCTGTGCCTAAGGGTGTCCTAAGGGAAAGGTCACATCTGACCCTCTCATCCCCAGAAGCCTGAGAAAAGCTGGACGGACACAAAATGGCTATGTGAGTAGAATTTACAGCCACCACCTCCCCCATCAAAGGGGCTCCCCACACCGGAACACCAGAGTGTGCACTTCTGTTTTGCAAATGGAAACTAGGGGCTAGGGAGATGGCTCAGCAGTTAAGAGCCGTTGCTGTGCAATCTTCGGGTTCACAGTTCAGATCCCACCACCTGTGTGAACAGTGTAGACCTGTAACCCCAACCCAGAGAGAGCAGGGACAGGAGAATTGCTGTGACTTACTGGTTGGTTTCCATGACCTCCACCCATGGGCAGAGACACACATATCCAAACATACATTAGACACAAATGAATAAACCTTTTTCTCATGGAAAAAAAATATTAAGAAGTACAAGCACTCCTTAACTCATGGTGAGGCTAAGTCCCATTAAACTCATATAAGTTGTGATATTGTGATTTGTGCTTAAAATGCATCAAACACATCTTACCTACCCAGAACCCCGGCACCCCAGCCCGCTGCAGAACAAAGCTCTCGCTGCAGGTCAGGGCTCCACCTGAGATCCTTCAACAGAGTGTGTAGGGTGTGAACAATTTGGCATCAGGTAAATGGTTTCTGAAAACCAAAAATTAATTCAAGGGCTGGAGAGGTGGCTCAGGGGTTGAAAGCACTGGCTGCTTTTGCAAGTGGCCCAGGTCAGTTCCCAGCACCCATATGTCAGCTCACAACTGTCCAAAATTCCAGTTCCAGGGCGTCCAATGGCCTCTTCTGACCTCATCAGGCACCAGGCCCACATGGGTGCACAGACAGACATGCAGGCAAAACTCTCAAGCTCAAAATCAAACATATAATGAATCTTCGATGTTTCTGTCAGAGCTTGCTCGAGTTGCATCATGAGACTTCGCTTCAGAGTCGGCTCCACAGGCACAATGTACACACCTTGCACACTTTGAATCACACACCATGCTGCCACACCCCACAAGGCAAAAGGGGGCTGCCTGAAAGAGCTCAGATAGATTCAAGTCTCCTTTATGCTATGAACTCCGAAGTGTGGACTCTATACATAAAGGTTTCCATTCCAGTGGAAACATAGTGGTTTAGTCACAGAAAACAAAGACGGTTAGTATTTTCGGTTAATATTCTTCTTCTGTCAACCCTCCTCCTATTTGTCTGGAATCAGTGTGTCTCTGGCTTAGGCAAACAAACATACCCATCTCATGATTGGGTAATTAATACTGCTGTTGCCTTTAACAAATGGAAAATGTATATGTTTATAAAAGAATTGTTTTAAGATAATTTCTGGTTTGTTGTAAGTAAATGTCTCATTTGCATATCTGTTTTATATACCTGTGAGCCATAGTCACATAAAACTTTTGAGGGTAAGGAGAGTCACAAGTGGAAGGCCTCCTGCTGGAGAGTATCTGTAGCCTCCTCATGGCATGCCACCCACAGAGCTGAGGCTCAACGGTAGCCATGCCATTGAGAGAGCACAGACCCAAACATCACCGGCCTGGACAATGCCCAAAATTCACAAAAGTACAACTCCTGCTGAATATATATATATCACTTTTGTGCCACTGTTAAGTTAAAAAAAATAGCTAATCTGGGAACTAGATATTAATAACATATTTAAACAAGCCCACACATACAATCCTGGAACATACGCACCAAAATGCTAGCTGCATCTGTCTCAATGATTAGGATTTGGAAGATGCTGGTTTTCTGGACGTGTCACTTGATGTGCTACCGTCTGATTGTGGACATGTGCTACTGTTGGGATAAGAAAGTACAAGGTTATATATAATTTAGAAAACTGAGGTTGACCTATTCCCTAAGCCATAATCACAGAACATGACTATGTTTCCGAAGCGTCCCCTTTACCATCTATATGCAAAGTGGCCAGCAAGTCCCTGTGGATCTAACTAACCAGAGTAGCTAGACAGAGGTTTACCGTGTGTTTCCATTCTTTCTTCCTGCACTTATGGTGTCCAGAATTCATGAGCCACACTTTACATGGAAGCATAATGACTATGAAACATGCTAAGATGTGTCTGTCTGCCTGACTCTGTCTCTCCACCTTTCTTTCTACCTGACCATCCATCTGCCTACCTGACCATCTATTCACCCATCTGACCATCCATCCATCCATCCACCCACCCATTGCTTACTTTCCAGATGGTTCTGGCTAGCATGCCTTTTCTGCATCCTTGACTGACCTGTTTGCCATCATTTTGTTTAGCTACCAGGTTAGTATAGAGTTTGTTCGCTTTTCCCTCTTCCAGGAAACAATACCAAATGATCACATGACCCTAAAGGCTAGCTCTAAATACATATGCTATGTATTTTCTTTTCCCTCTGCAGCTGAATTCTTGCCACCAGAATGGGGAAACAGAACAGCAAGCTGCGTCCTGAAGTCATGCAGGACTTGCTGGAGAGCACAGACTTCACCGAGCACGAGATCCAGGAGTGGTACAAAGGCTTCTTGAGAGACTGCCCCAGTGGACACTTGTCAATGGAAGAGTTTAAGAAAATATACGGGAACTTCTTCCCTTATGGGGATGCTTCCAAATTTGCAGAGCACGTCTTCCGCACCTTTGATGCAAATGGAGATGGGACAATAGACTTTAGAGAGTTCATCATAGCCCTGAGTGTAACGTCAAGGGGCAAGCTGGAGCAGAAGCTGAAGTGGGCCTTCAGCATGTATGACCTGGATGGCAATGGCTACATCAGCAAGGCAGAGATGCTGGAGATTGTACAGGTAGGGCCCCTGGCCTCTTAGAGAGAAGGGCACATGTCACAAGAAAGACTCAAAAGGTACACAGGAGAGAACGTGGGACTGAGTTTATAAGTTGGTGTGTTCAGGAAAGACATTGTCCTTGTGCTTTGGATTGTGGTTTGGAAGAGGAAGTGGGAAAAATGCAGGGACATGTGGAGGGTGACAGTAGACACCTGGACCCTTATGGGGGAGGGGGGGCCTCCCACCACGTTCAGTACCAGATGCAAAGCCTGGTAAGTCATGAAGGTGTACTGAACAGGATGGAGGCAAGCTCCTCTCTGTAAGGTGCCCTGAGCCATCCCCAGGCCTTTGAAAGTGTCCAAATCTGAACTATAGGAATGCAACATGCCTTCAGACATGCCTGCATAATCCTCATCCGTTTTTATATGCCCCATACCCCGATGGTTAATATTCATGATTGCAAGTACCACAGGCACCCTGCAGTGACTTCTGATCATCAAAGAGATTAAAGAATTTCAAACCATTTTCATACCAGGGGCTACTTTGCAAGCTGACAATTCACGCATTCTTTCACATTCGTGTGCTAATCCCCTTTTCCCATTCTTCGGGATGAATTGGAATTCAGTGTGGGATCTCACCCAGCTCCATGGTCCATTTTTCTCAATCTTTTGAAGGCCCTGTGACTGTCACAGGAAGCCCCTTGTGGGGATGTTCCTGGCTGTGTCCTAGCTGATCGGCACCATTTAGGAAAACATTCATTTACTTACTCAATGCCGTCTCTGGCTGTTGTGTCTCAGTGTTGAGCTTGGGTAAATAGCTGTGAGAAATCGGTGAGGCAGAACCAGCTCTGGCCCAGGAGCATCATAACCTCAGGGCCTAGGATTCAGTGTGACACTTGTAGCTTAATAACACGCCTTGAATGTAACTTCCTCTCTGAATCTTTGTCCCTTCAAGGCTCGGCAATTCAAGCCATTTAGTGGGGGCGGGGGTGCTGGGGGGCAAATTTATGACCATTTACAAACACTAACCACTGGCCAGGATGTAGACCAGGAGGAAAATAAATCTATAATTGGGATTTGCATGGATGGGAAGGGAGAGATGCCATTCAGAAATCATCTATTTGTTGCCCTCAGATATTTCCTGTGGCTTAGTCTGGGCAGTCACAGAACACCATTTTTGACAAAAAGCTAGAATTCATTTGTATATCCGGAGGTTGGTTAAGAAAGACTAGAGTGTACCGTACTGCATGAAACTCTGTGTGGTGCTGAAGAGGCCTCCTATGGCTGCTGCAACAAAGAGCATCAAACCTCATGGCTCACAGACTTGTAATTCGGACAGTCTGGCCTCAGTTTCACTGGACTAAATATCAAGGTGTCCTGGGGGCTACATCCCCTTCCGTGGACATTTGCAGAAAAGATTTCTTACCCTCCCCAGTCTCTAGAAGATGCTCACACTCCGGGCATGTGTCCCAGCTCACGCACCTTCAAATTCAGCTGCAGCTGATCCATGCTGCAGGGGCTGCCACCCTGCTTTTCTCTTCCATTCATGCATTCACTCATGCAGTTATGGATAGTACCGAGCACTCCTTTGTGGTTTTCTGGGGCCATGTGGGGGGTGGGGTCAAGGGGCATCCTTCCATCTCCATATCTGTGATTCAGCCAGTTTTGGGAAATCTCTTTACTATATATAAGGTAAAATGGCTCACGGTTCCAAGGGTTGAGACACAGACATACGTGGGGAGGTATTACTCTGTCTACCACATACTCTGGAGTATAGTTGTGGCTGTTTTTAAAGAAAACTATTTTCACTATTTTCTGAGTTTCTTTTTTTAATTCCCCTCCAACCCCTTCTCCAGCCTCTTCACTCCCCACCCCCACCCCACCCCCTATCTCCTCCTCGGAGGGGATAACGGTCTCCCTTGGGGAGTCACCAAAGTCTGGGATACCAAGTCCAGGTAGGACCAAGCCCCGCCCCCCTGAATCAGGCTGGGCAAGGTATCCCACCATGGGGAATGGGCTCCAAAAAGCCAGTTCGTGCACCTGGGATAGATCCTGGTGCCACTGCCAGCACCCCCACAAACAGATCAAGCCACGTAACAGTCACCCACATTCAAAGAACCTTGCTGGGTCCCATGCAGGATCCCCGGGTGTCAGACCGGAGTCTGTGAGCTACCGCTAGCTCAATCTTCACTATTTTTGGTGAACCATCATCTGGATAAACCAACAAAACCATCTGTGGATTTGTTTTAGAGAATTAAATGAACTTTTTTGTTACATTTATGGGCCAATTTCCTTCTAGTGACAAATTTAGGGTCATGATTTAGACCTGTTTCTGTTATTGCGCTGAAGCACTTTCTCAGGAGTCTTAAACCTTTCCTCCATCAGACACTAAATCCCCTCCTCCCGATGGGAACATAGTGTGCCCGTTACTTCATGAGGAAGGAGGATCCTTCCTGCCCTTCACAGTTCCAACCCCCTGTCCCACTGGGCCAGTCTGAATACTCACACACCTGCCATAGCACAGGTTGGGCCTAAGGAAGGGGCCAAGTGATCCACTGAGAGGAGCCACCCAATCTCCCATGGGTGCCTAGAACTGTGGGAGACAGAAGCAACACTCTGGGGATAGGCACATGTCATTCAGTGTAAGAGGTGGGGCTGCATCTGCGTCCCTTCCATTCTCAGGAAGTCACTAAGCAAGACTCTTACTGACAACAGATAGCAGGGCTGTCATTATTTAGATATACAGGTACTATACTGCATCAGCCTGAATGTGAATGGCAAGCTTAGGCAAAAAGTCACCTATAACCCAGAGCAAAGATGACGAATAGGAATCTTGAGTAAAGTGGACCAATACCCCTCCTTTTTCAACCCTCCTCTCCCATCTATTATTGGCACCTTGTAGGTAGGTCACTTGAGAAAAATTTTAATCACGAATCTGCTTTCGTAATTAGACGGTGGAATGAACAAACCATCCAGTTCCTTCTGGAGTGAGCATGCTATGGTTTTTTTGTCTATCAAACTTTGGTATGAAGACCTGTGGTTTTCACCAGCTTTGGATTATTTTTAGTAATTATGCTTTTGAATCTCTTTCCGGGTTCCACTCTCTCTCAGCTCCTTCGGCCTTTAATTGTGTTTGGACTACACAGCCCAAAGGCCACATACAACCCACTAGTGCACTGCAGATGTCATGTCTCCCCCCTTCCTGTCTTGTGTAGCTAAGTGTGCACTGGTATTCTCTTTCCTGGAAGATCTAATTTGCCATCAGTCTCCCTCTGTGTGTTTTCCACCTCTGGTACTGTAGCTTTCGTTGCTAGAAGTTTGATCGGGGCTTCTTAATGCCTCCCCTACCTATTCTGGGGACTCGTGAAGCTTGGTTTTTGAACTCTTCCAAGGGCCTTTTGCTAATCATAACATCTATGTCAGTTCTGGGTCACTTGATGGATCTTTTCCTCCTCCTGTGCGGTATGATAGTGTTTCCTTGTGTGGACGTTAATTTTTTTTATTGGGCACTAGACATTGTGAATTGTACCCCGTTGAGAGTTGGATATTTTTTAAATATAAATATCCCTATGCTTTGTTCTGAGATGTAGTTAAGTTGCTTGGAAACAGCTTGAACTTCTCAGGTCTTGGTTTTAAAATTTGATAGGTGACACAGAGCAGGGATCATCCTGGACTAATTCCCCATTACTGAGGTAAGACCTTTCAAAGTAGACAGGACCACACAAATCAGGAGGTTTTCTGTGGATGGGGAAGCAGTCACTCTCCTTGACCTTGGGCCAGGGGCTCCTCTCCACTTACCTTTTCATATGGGTCTTTCAACACAATCTTCAGTAGTCGTCATCCAGCTACACAGGGACTCAGCTGAACACCCAAAGGGACCAACAATGGCTCTCTGGAATGTTCTCTGAGTGGCTGGACACCCAAAGGGACAGACAGCAGCTCTCTCTCTCCCTCTCCCTCTCCCTCTTTCTGTGTGTGTGTGTGTGTGTGTGTGTGTGTGTGTGTGTGTGTGTGTGTGTGTGTCCTTTAGTGTGACCTGTCCTTGGACACTAAGCACTTTGAACAGTTCAGCTTTTGGTGTCCACCCATCAGTGACTCTATCAAGCTCTAGATATATCCCTTCCTGTAGCTGTGACTCAGACACTGCCGTCATTGCAAGAGAGCTGTCCAGGGCTTGCTTACGTCTTCTGTTTCTAGTTCCTCAGAAATCACTGTCCTTGGCTGTCTAATTTATAGGTTCTTATAAGCTATGGTTCTATGTGTATTGTCTTTTTAAGAGTAAATGCATTTGTCAACCATTTTACACATGTGTATAGAATCCATTCTGATGACTTTAACCCCTTGATTTTTCTTATCTCTTTCCCATTCACAGCCCCCATGCAAGTTATTTTCCCATGTTCATGTCTTTCTTTTGTTTTGTGATCCGATGAGTTTAACCAGTGCTGTCATATGATATGTGTTGTCTTTGGGTTTGTTGTTGATGGGGTAAGGGGGTAATTCAGTCCCTAAGTACCCTGGCTGGAAGCAGCATTCTCGTTCTCATCTTAACATCCATTCTGATCACCTGTCTCTACCACTTGTAAGGTGACTTCCTTGACCTGGACCATGCTTTCCCTTTCTAAATCTAAAGGGCATCATGCCGTCCCTGTACGTATTGTAAAACCAACATGCATTTGTCAGTTGAAGCAAGCACTGGGCTCCCAAGCATACAGAGGGAGGCAAACATCCTGTACTGAAGCAATATAGACACCACTGGGGAGAGAAGTCTCACGAAGAAGCATCATGGATAGTATTGTATATCATTAGTCCTGCCAAGTAGAAGAGGGGAAGAAACAGGACACCGGGAGAGGGAGCTAGGGTAGGACTCCGTCTTGGCTCAGAGAGAATTTTCTTAGGGTGCTAACTTTGTCAATGCTTTGTAACAGAAGGATTGGTCAAACCAGTTTGGGAAACACTAGATTAAACAGGGCTCAGTGGGTATCTTCAGTATAGGAACTCAAGGGTCTTTAACATATGCACTGTGGGTTCCAAGCATCGTAAAGCAGTGTTTCCCACCAGTTGGTGATGGCTGGTCTGAGAGCATGTTGAAAGGCATATTTCTTGGAAAGAGCCTTAGGGAAAAGCACAGTATCTGCAGGGTTTGTCCAGCCTATGTGAAAAAGGCATTGTGCTAGACCCTTTTGTTTTATTTATTTGTTTGTTTTATTTTGTTTTTACATCCCTACTGCAGTTTATTCCCCCTCACCGTCCCTTATCCATTCCTCCTCCTCCTCCTCTATTTCTCTGCAGAAAAGGGCAGGCCTCCATGGATATCAGCCAGCCATAGTATATCAAGATGCAGTAAGACTAGGCCCCTCCTCTCCTATTAATGATGGATTAGGAAATCTGGTAGGAGGAAAGGGTCCCAGAAACAGGCAACACAGTCAGAGACATCCCTGATCTCAACTGTTAGGAGCCCCACAAGAAGACCAAGCTACATAACTGTAACATGAGTGCAGAGGGCCTAGGTCAGTCCCATGCAGGCTCCCTGATTGTCGGTTCAGTCTCCATGAGGCCCTAAGAGCCCAGGTTAGTTGATTCTGTGGGTTTTCTTGTGGTGACCTTGACCCCTCTGGCTCTGCAGGATTGACTATGGGTCTCTGTATCTGTTTCCATCGGTTGCTGGGTGAAGCCTCTCAGATGACAATTGAGCTAAGCACCAATCTTTGAGAATAGCAGAATATCATTAGGAATAATTTAATTGACCTTTTTTTTCTTTCTTTCCTAAGCCTAAACACAGCATAAAGCACAGTAGAACCTGTTTAGAGGCTGTTCCGTCTGGACCTCTTTTATTGATTATCTCTAGTCTTTTTTGACCACAGAGCTAACTTTATACTGTTAAGCTATACATGGGTCCTCCCTGCACAGTTCTACCAGCTGACTCCGCCCACTTCTGACAGGTGTGGCTTGCGATTGAGCTGAGGGAATCCACCTGGGTGGGGGCATGGCCCAGGGGCAGCTTAGGCGATGAGGTGGAGGGGCAAGGGCTAAAGTGGACCTCAGGGGACAGAATTTGGGGAGTGGGGCAGCTGGCTGTCAGGCAGGTCACTCACCTGTTCTTCTGACTGATTGGCCTAAGTAGCTAGCAGAAGTTAGCAGGTAGAGCAGGGTGCTGGGCCTACCGGGGAACAGCCCCAGCTGGACTTCTGAGTGTCCCAAAGGGACCCTTGTACCTTAATTAAAAACAGGCCTCCTCTGCCAGGTCCAGTACTGACACTGCTAAATGTAAGATGGGGAAGTAGCCTGATTCCTCCATGATTTAATCCTATTATGTTCGGGGAAGATGGTGCTAAAAAGAAGATGCGGTGTGGCTCGGAGCACTGCCTATAGTTATGTCCTCTCTCTGGGTTCAACAGCAGCCAGCTTTGGTTGCTTGTGCTCTGGGGAGGGGAAGAAGGGACCAACCACATCAAATACTGGGTTTGGGGAACAGTTCACTAATCCTATTGTCTAACTGTGCACAAAGACCAACTGTAACCCAATTGCATAAGGAAGCCTGGAAAGGTGAACCTCTTAAAGGAAACCTCACCTCCTGAGTCTGTCGTGAGCCCAGTCCACAGCTACAGCTGCTGGTTATGGTCTTTCGAGGCTTCCAGCAACTATTCTCACAGGACTGGTGCCCCATGGGTTGGTAGGTTGGCTCCCTTTCTCCGAAACCAGTTCGACGTCTTTATCCTAACGGCCAGGTAGCAGGCCTCCTCTCCATCACGCTCCCGCCTAGCTTGCTTTGTCTTTCACGCCTCCGCTCAAGCAGGAGGGTTAAAGACTGAGCTCTGTGTTGTAACTGGTTCCCATCAAAGTCCCAAGAAGGAGATTATCATCTTCCCCAGCCTTCCAGGACCAGAGTTCTTAAAAGATCGGTGGGTTTCTAAGGGATAATTAGGGGACAACTACTAAGGCATTGCCGGGGTGTGGTCACTGGAAAGTGGGGTGCAGTGTGGTACCCTCCAAGTTCCTTTCTAAAGGACATGCTTTTCTTTTTAAGAACTTAAGCTTTTTTTTTCCCCCATGTTTTCCTCCTTGGCCCGCCCTCAGGGAGACCTGCCCTCACCCTCGGAACAGCTCATCACACCACACGGCCACCTTTGCTTGTCCCACAGTGGCCTGATTTTTAAGAGTATCTGCCTGCTTTGGTTCATAGTAAAATCCCTGAAGACAAAGGCAGTGTCAGACGATGTCCCTGGTGTGTCATATTCACACAGAAACTGTCTGATGAATGAGTGAGTTGGGTAAATGAATGGGAACTGAAAAGTGGGGGGGGCGGGGTCTACTAAGAGCAGAGGTAATGGGAGTGGCAGGTTTCTGTGCACCAGCTTCCAAATCTGCAAGTCCTTACATTCATCTGCAGTGGTAGAGATGCATGGGGGGCGGTGGGGGGCGTGTGTTGGCAGCTGTGGGCAGATTCAGAACTTTTGGGGATTTTACACGAATGTTAAATTTTATGTATGGATGCACATTTACAGAGAGAGAGAGAGAGGGAGAGAGGGAGAGAGAGAGAAGAGAAGAGAAGAGAAGAGAAGAGAAGAGAAGAGAAGAGAAGAGAAGGAAAAGAAAAAAAGAAAACAAAACCAAAAACTCCAGGGACACAGAGGGAACTTTATACAGAGAAGCAGGATAGGAGAGAAATGAAAGAAGGGAAAGGGAGAAGGCAGCTGGGTGGGGACAGTTGCACCAGCAGTGGCCTGATGAGTAGCCAGGCTTGATGGCCACAGTCACAGAGCCAGGGGGGCCTGGCCAACTACAGTTTAGGGTAAGCAGAATGAAGTGATCCCAAGTAGGATGCAATGGAGCCGTTGGTTTGTGCAGAGGAAGGAGACCACCCGTGGAGATGGAGGAAAGGAGTACATGCAGAGGTGGCTTCCTGCGTGCGTGCATGCGTGCAGAGGTGGCTTCCTGTGCGAGGGCCACAATTCCATCAGTCCTTAGTGCATGTGTGGGGGTTGGGGGCAGGCAGTCGAACAGGCAGGCAAGAACAGAGTAACAATGAAGGCACTGATTCAGGAAACCTAAATGCTTACATATTGACCACGAAGGTGGGAACTGGCAGTGGCCTCAGGAGAGCATTTCCCATGATGCTCCTGGGTTCAGTCATGCACAAAACAGACTCGGCAGAAGAACAAACAGGTCTGAAAGAGATCATAGTCTGCTGAAGTCTTCTGGAAAAGTAAGTCCCTCCTTTGTGTATAAATACTCCTCAGCTGACACTTGTAAAGTCCTGAGTGGACGGAGGCTTGCCCCGGGAAGAAGCTGTGCTGGGGTGAACTGGGGGAGGGGCGTGTCCAGATATCAAGATGATGAACTCATAAAGATGCTCCAGTCCTCTGTGAGTGTGTGTGTGTGTTATAGGATATGTGTATGTTTGTGTGTGTGTGTGTGAAGTGTGTGTGGTATGGTATATGTGGTGTGTGTGTGTGTGTGTGTGTGTGTGTGTGTGGTACAGTATATGTGTGGTGTGTGTATGTTGCCACTGGTTTCATCTTGCCTTGTTCTGGAGTTAACCAGAAATCTTGGAGATCTCAGGTCTCTGCTTTCCCACTTTTAAAACGATCATTATGCTGGGCAGTGGTGGCTCACACCTTTAATCCCAGTGCTTGGGAGGCAGGTGGATCTCAATGAGTTCCAGGCCAACGTGCTCTACAAAGTGAGTTCCTGGACTGTTGTACAGAAAAACCCTGTCTCAAAACACAGATAGATAGATAGATAGATAGATAGATAGATAGTGGGGAGGGGGGGGGGGGGGGGTGGGGAGAAGAAGATAGATAGGTAGGTAGGTAGGTAGGTAGGTAGGTAGGTAGGTAGATAGATAGATAGATAGATAGATAGATAGATAGATAGATAGGTAGATAGGTAGGTAGGTAGGTAGATAGATAGATAGGTAGGTAGGTAGATAGATAGATAGATAGATAGATAATAAAACGGTCATTGTTTCTATGGCCAACAGCTTGGCATATAGCACTGCACCCACAGCACCAGTGGTAACACAGATGAGGCTTGACAGAGACAGCTGACCGGTGCAGGAGGACTAATTATGACTCTGTTCTTGCCTCCAGGGACCCATGTGAGCGTGTTTCAGGAAAGCTGGCTGTGCCTGAGTTTACCCAGTGACAGCCGCCACCCACAACGGCCATGGTGCTGGCCTTGGCTGTCCTGGAGTGACTCACTGTGGGGTGGCCTGGGAGCTCAGCAAGGGCTGAGTCTGTTTCTGGGCAATCGTGGCAGTCTGCCGCAGGGGTCTCTGCAGGATGGGATTGGCCTGAGGGTGGCACTCTACTGCATGAATCCGTCTGCATTTTTATTTTGTTGACTGGAATTAGAACATTCCTACAATATTTTAGGTATTTCTAACAGGGTTGATCCTAAACAAGAATATGGAGTGTGAAAATATAATCCTTAATATCACTTTTGCTCCCACAACCCCTCTTTTTCTTGGTTGTCTTTCTTTTTCTGTTTTTCCCAGTTGCCCTGTTTTATCAAGAACACAAGAAACTTCTAGAACTTTCTGGCAAAAGTCTACTTTTTCCTAAACTCCCCCCCCCCATGACTGAAGTGCCCAAAGTGAATCTGATTAAGAAGTCATAATCTAAGGATCGAAACAACGGCCTCATTTTATTCTTCCCAAATTCAAAGTGCCTTTGATGAATGAGCCCATCCCACCCCTCAAAGCCTTCCCTGGGTGTTTGCAGAAGGCTGTGGGTGGTGGGGGACACTTCCACTTGCACAGTCTTTCCATCAAATCATCTTTTTCCTATCATATTTCACAGATGGACTTAGTCCCGTCTCACCCTGAGATGGTGATGTTATTATAATCCCAAACTGGCAGCACCAGTTTCCCTCTCAGAGATACTGGGAACTTCAGAAAAAGTGTGAGCCCCTGGCCACAAACTGTAGAGGAAAGGCAAGTGCTGGATTGCCTGAGAGAAGACAATGACATGCTGAAGATGGAGTTTCTGTCCCGCCTGGTCCCACAGCTGCTTTGCCCCAAATAAACACACAAAGACTTACACTGAGTATAAAATGTTTGGCCGATGCCTCAGGTTTATTACTGACTAGATCCCTCTTAATTATTAGCCCATTTCTATTAAACCATATATTGCCACGAGGCTGTGGCTTACCTGTAATCGGGTGTAAGGAGTAAGGTTTTTCCTCCCGCCACCTGGTCTTGACCCGACGCCTCGCCGGCCCCAATTAATACACCGAGACTCTGTATTTGATATTATGCTGTTGGCCAGTTACTTGTTTCTTATTGGCTAGCTCTGTCTTAAGTATTAACCCATTTCTATGTATTTCCACGTGGTCTTACCAAGAGCAGAGGAATGGCGGTTCTGTTCTCTTCAGACTCTCCATGTTGACTCCTCCTTACTTCTTCCTCTTTCCTCCTTGTCTCCTAGTCCCTCCTACCTTCCTTTCCTATTGGCCAACAGTGCTTTATTCATTAACCAGTATGAGAAACATATATACATAATGGCATCTCCCATCAATCAGGCTTGTTACTTCTTCAACAGCTACATGGCTTCTCTCTAGAGACCTCTCTCCCCATCCTCTGCCCAGAATTCTCCTGGTCTCATAGCCCTGCCTACATTTCCGTGCCTGGCTACTGGACAATCATAAAAAGCATACATACCAAAGACCATCCCCCATCAACATTCACTGACAGACTTTCCAGTGTCTGTCTTCCTGGAGGAGCCAGGGTTATGACCACAGTAGGCCATACTTGTCACTAAGCCTAGGCTCAGTCATCTAGAGTTTGAGCACAATGACATTGAACAGCCCTTGGTAGGAGCACACACCTCAGCCCTGCAGCTCTCCAGCACTCCTCAGATGATAACATGACAGGCGGGGGATGTCTTTCTGTACACACACACACACACACACACACACACACACACACACACGTATATATACATATTATTGATTGATGAATAAAACACTGGTTGTCCAATAGCTAGGCAGGAAGCCTAGGCGGAGCTACCAGACAAGGAGAAGGCTGGGGAGAGGAAGGCAGAGAGGAGCCGCCAGAGAAACACCATGTAGCAGCAGAAGGAGTAAAATGCCAGGGCATTACTGGGTAAGCCTAGAGCATGTGGGAATACATAGATTAGTAGTTATGGTCTAATAATTAAGAGAAAGCTAGCAGGGAGAGAGAGAGAGAGAGAGAGAGAGAGAGAGAGAGAGAGAGAGAGAGAGAGAGAGAGAGAGAGAGAACTAGCCAATAAGAAGCCTGAGCCATTGACCAATAATTTAATAATTAATATGTCTCTGGTGCTTATTTGGGGCTAAAGGGCAGTGGGACCTGGCTGGATAGAAACTCAAACTACACGTGACTACTGGGAACTCCTTTATACATTTTCTGCAGCAGAGGCAGCAGCTGTGGAGTTTTCGCCATTCGATACTGCTGAGAATATCCCGGTGGAACGCAAGTTCTGCTGGCCTTGCTTCTACCAGGGACCACACATCCTGTCCTATAGCAAAGTCCAGGGACAGACCCAGCTCCTGTAAAGCTTCACTCCAGATTTTGACACTCAGTAGAGCTGCTCTTGGGTTGAACCGTGTCTCCATATCACCACCCTGTTGCTTCTGTCCCTAGGCCATCTACAAAATGGTTTCTTCTGTCATGAAAATGCCCGAAGATGAGTCAACCCCAGAGAAAAGGACGGAGAAGATCTTCCGCCAGATGGATACCAACAGAGATGGTAGGAAGCTGGAGAGCTTTGCTTGGGCCAGGCTGTGGGTGGAGGCCAGGCAGGGCATCTCTACTAGAGGACAAAATGTCCTGGGCAGAAAGGAGCAGAGGTAGACCCCAGAGCCGGGTGGGCCCCGGAGCTGTGAAAACCCAGAGCCAGGTGGGCCCCGGAGCTGGGTGGGCCTGGAGCTGGGTGAACCCAGGAGTTGGGCAGGAAGGACCAGTGGCTGAGTAGACCTCGGAGCTGGTGAAATGCAACCAGCGAATGCATAAACCAAAGTAAAAAACAAGTTGGTTTCAAACAAAATAGACAAGTCTGGTATGGTAGTGACACAGGGAAACCACACGTTTGAGGACAGCCTGGACTACTACACAGGGCATCCTTATCAGTAAGACAAGTAAATAAATAAAAGTGATTCCTGCACATCGGGCTGCCGTGTAGAGTCCAAGAGGTCCAAGCAATTGATAAGCAGTGACTTCTTTCTGACATAACTATGTCTGTATCCACTATCTGGGATGTACTTCTGCAGTTACTCAACTGAAATTCAAAATCAATTTGGCATTTTTATTTTTCTTGCCAAGTCTTGAAATGCTGTTCAGAAGTACTGGAGTTCACAGTGCTAAATCAAGGCTAACCCAGGCCACCAAAAGCTTCCCAGCTCTCTTAACTTTTTTATCCATTTAATTTTTTATGTGCATGTATATTCATGCCCATGTGAGTTCATGTGCACCATGTGCATGCAGGTACCCACAGAGGTCACAGAAGGGTATTCAGTCCCCTGGACCTGGAACTACAGGTGGTTGTGATCTAATGAACATGGGTGCTGGGACTCAAACACTGGTCCTCTGCAAGAACAGCAAGTGCTCTTGACTGCTGAGCCATCTCTGAAACACAAATTTTATTCTCTTTATTACTGTTGTGTGTGCTATTACACATATTATTAGGTGGCCTCCGTGTGTGTGTGTGTGTGTGTGTGTGTGTGTAAGTCAGAGGACAGAGTTACAGACCCAGTCCCCCACCCCAATCTGTACATAGGTTCCAGGGATTAAACTCAGGTCTTTGGGTTTGTGTAGCAGATACTTTCACCCACTGAGCCATCTTACTGGCCCCAGATCTACAGCTCTTGATGTTGAGCAAATCCTCTCAGCAGTGTAGAAATGAGCCAGGCCCTGTGGGATGCTGATGTGTGTAGTACAAGGCTCTGCAGTCAGTAACAGCAAGCCTCTTTCTATACCCACACGTGGAGTACCATCTCCCTGAGAATCTTGGTTTGCGAGGTGCAGGCTGGTGCGTTTGTTGTTTCCTCCTCAGAGTTGCATGAATCCTGTCTCCCTTCATGTGCCTCAATTCATAGCACATGGTTTGTTTTGCAAAGTTTAGACAAACAGGATTGTTCTAACAGTTAAAGAGCTTGCTGGTGCTGAACCACAGGTTTTGGTAGTCTGGGGAACATGATGGCTTTAAGAGCCAGCCTTCTCCTTAAAGGAGGACTAATGGATGGCACAAGACACCTCCAGATGTGTGGCTCACAGGCCACTGGGACTGTTTCTGCAGGATTGAAGGGCCCTGGCTGGGTTACGGTTCCTCCCGGTTCCTACAGTGCAGCTGACAACACTGCCCCGGGCTTGGCTGAAGAAAGATTTGTTTAAATGGAGAAAGCTGTGGGGAGGGAAGCGATGAGGGAAGCGATGCGATGTTGAGCACTCAGGAAACTCACAGCTTTAGCCCTGGGTCCTCAGGTCTGAGTCCCTGTGCCTTCTCACCAGGAGCAGAGCAGGCTTTGTGCATAGCGCACTGTCATCATAGTCTTCTTAGTGAAAGGCCTTTCCATTTTCCTGCTGCCTCTGCACCTCCAGACAAGTCACATGGATGTCTGTGCAGGAGGGCAGAGAGTTCATTCATGTTGGGCACCCAGTCTTCTGGAGCTTATGGTTCCAGCGCCGGCAGCGCCTGGGACTTCAAGGTGTTCAAATGGCGCTTCTGTTCCCATCACCCCAGTCTCATATCCCGCAGTACCTGAGCCAGTCACTGGGAATAGCGGCTAAGGAGGCCTGGAGGAGCCAGAGAGGCCTGGTGCCTGTCTCTGGAAAGGAGTTAGGACTAAGTCTCTGGGAAAGGAAAGAGGACAAAGCTGGGTAAAGGTGCCCGGCATTCCTATACCCACTTCATTAGTGAAGGTGTCACTTCACTCAGAGAGCCTCCGTGGAAGTGCCAGGGACACAATGACAGTGACAGAGGACCTTTACTGGAAGAAAGTTGAGGAAGAAGAAGAAAGGTTCTGGGGGTCCAAGTTACCGAGAAGGCAGAGGTAAGAGATCTAGGGTTTGGACAAATAGTGAGACTCTACTGTGCCCTGTGAGGAAACAGGTCCCTGTCTTCCGTCTCAAGCCACCCGGGTTGAGGGACTGGTGGGTCACTCTCTAGAACACACTCCTCAATTCTCCTGGCTTTGGGTAAGATGCTGCTGTCTTCAAACACTTGTTGGAAAGAACCTACATTCCTGCTCGGCTCACCCAAGGGGAGGAGTCTGCTGTAAACCTGAGTAGACCAGTACAGAGTGGCACCCTCAGCCCAGCTGCTTTGAGAGCCTGGCACACTCAAACCAGGAAGCCTCCTCATCCCTCAGACACTGAATGGGCCCCTTAGCACAGGCAGAGGCAGAGAGTCAGGTCTGAGTGAGCTAACACCCTCTCCAAGCCCTGGGTCCGGGTGGGCAGTGTTCCTGGTGAACAGAGAAGTAGGGTCCCTCCCTCATTGCCTCCCGGCTTCTACTGAGGGTTCCTGCGGCTCCCAATGTGCAGTGCAAAGGGCCATGGGCTGCCACTCACTGGTCCTCTTGCTTCCTAGGAAAACTATCCCTGGAAGAATTCATCCGAGGGGCCAAGAGCGACCCATCCATCGTGCGACTCCTGCAGTGCGACCCCAGCAGTGCCGGCCAGTTCTGAGCCCTGCACCCCAAGGACGCTACAGCTGCTCGTGTCTCCTGATTAGTGGTTAAACTTTTTTTTTTTTTTTTTTGCCAAACAATATTGATGGTGACGTTGTCCCCTCTTCGGTCAGATGTGCCCTCCTGTGACACCTTTGCCTCTTGCTTCTTTCGTCGTGGGCGCTTTGTGGGAATGCCCAGAGCCCTGTGTGCTGTGGAGTGCATGAGCACACTTCGTGGTGTTCCCTGTTGGATGTTTTTTTTAATCATCATTATCCCTGTCCCCACCCCCTTGATTCTAATGTCTCTGTCTTAAAAAACCCAAGACTTGGGTGCAAGAGAAGGGTTTCCACCCAACCCGGAGGGGCTTTGTTTGAAAGACCAAACTCCTCATGTGGGTCTGTTGTCACGCATGCCCTCGGAGCTATCGTGGGCACCTGGGGCTGTGATTCCTAAGAACAGGTTACCCTTTGGGGTAAGGCTGTTAAAGAGAGCTGGGACATTCCGGAAGAGGCCAACTCTTCTCTCTACCCCAGAGGGCTGTAGTTTCTAAGCTGTGAACATTTCAAGGTAAATTAACAGGAGACGGGCATAGATGGCTCAGCTATTTTTTTCCCACAGGTTTACACGAGTTGAGCTTATAATAAGAGTTTCTTTGAAAAATCAAACACAGATGGTAACAGATTCTAAAACCAGACCCATCTAACTCCCTACTTGTGATTTATAAAAAGAAAAGACTGCTGTATATATATAATATTGGGTATTGCAGACCAAATTAAGTGTTTTGCCTTGTAAGTGCATGTTTAATAAGTGCTAATACAATCTTACTACAGAAGACTGTTTTTAGCTTATTGTGAAGCCAACTACAATGAATGTCAATGTCTTGTTTTCAAGTCATACCTGTCTTTGCACAAATGTACCAGTCAACAAGTGTATTTTATATACTCCATAAAATCACAAAGGGATGATGAAAGGGCCCAGCTCTGATGTCTGAACGGTTTTCCAGAGTCCAGGTGGCTGGAGGACATGCGGAAGGCAGCTTCCCCAGTGTCTTGTCCAGCATGGAGAGCTCCACACTGACAGGGGCCAAGGCCCAGCAGCGCACCGCCAACAAATGCAGGTGTGACATTTTCCTGAGCAGATGAATGTTCCATAGACTTGAAAAACAGAGACTTCCTAGCAGTTTAACCCACATCCTTGGGTGGGGGAGCCACATCTAGAATGTTCATTTTTCCTGTCCCCAGGTACCCTTCAAAGAGTCAGGTGAGGGGCAGATGGACAATTCACCCACCGTAAGAACCAGCAAGGGGGCCTGAAGTGCCCAAGGCCCATGGGGATCCCAACAGCACTGTGTCCTCTGCATGTAGCAAAGTTGAATTGCTGCTTGGGTGGGTCACCTCACACACACTACTTTGAAATGAGGGCTGGAAGTAGGAACTTCTGGCCACAGGTGAGCCAAAGCCCCACAAACCGCTGGCTGGCAACAGAAGGCCCAAATACTCAAGGGTGTCGGCAGCGGAACCTGCCTAAGAGGAGGCAGGAAGGTCTCCGTGTGCTGCCAAGCCACTTCCTGTAGAACAAGAACCACAAAAAGATAAACACAACGGCAAGGAAAGTGATGCCCACAGGTTCTTGCCAGCCTGCAGGTCCCCACGGCAACACTCTCGGGACCTGGCGGAAGTTCAGACTTCAATGGTGGATTAATATGAATCACTTCGTGTGTTGAAATTTTGTAATCTTCATTTTCCCTAGTGGCTTCTCCTTACGTTTTGTACCAAGGCTTGCCAAATCCTGTGGGCCAAATGGTGAAGTCTGGGTTTGAACAGCAGAATGAACACGAGTTGTGGAACAAGTCAGGGTCCCAGCACTCGGGCCACGTAACCCCCGCTGAGCTGAGGGCTGAATTCCTCTTTCTGACTCAAATTTCATGAATGGCATCAGTTGATGTTGGAGATCCACTTGGGTGGGTTCTGCCTCAAGTTGAGCCAGACCCCATGTTTCCTCGAACTTAGACCTGGGGTGGAAACTAGAAAAGGTGGCTTCCGGCTATTGGGAAATCAAAGAGCCAGAGGCATAGGTTGGAAAACCCCGAGGCCACCAGAAGATGCACAGAGTCCCAGAACTAGCTAGCCACACAGACATAGCACACCTACTTGTACTCCCCCCAGGGAGGTACGGGGTATGTCTAACTTTACACATGTTGACCAAGGGACTTCACAGTTCCCAGATGGCTGAGCGCCTGAAGACATGTTTCTCTGGTGAGGCATTGTTGGGGCTGTGTTGGGGGATATCTGGAGGATGTGGGACCTGATTTGTTCCAAGTAAAGGCAGCCTGTGTTGTTCACGGACTGGACTAAATGGATGACTTGAAGGATGTTTCAAAGTTGACTGTTCATACCTCTCGTAAGACAGAGAAGGGATGCTGTGGGTGTTGTCCCGTCCCAGCAATACACTCCAGGGGGACTTTCTACAGATGGACTTAATAATATGTATGTCATACTACGTGACGTGGCCCCTTGTCAGTTGATTGTATAGCTCTTGCCTGGCATTAAAGCATGTTCATTATTTAATATAATTGTCTGAAACATGAGATTTTCCTTACTAAATTGCCCCAGATGGCTGTGTCTTGGGGAGGGTCCAGGTTTGGGGATGGAAGGGTTTTGAAACTTTGTTGGTCCATGTATGCCTGCCTGCTTGCCTGCCTGCCTTCCTTCCTTCCTTCCTTCTTCCTTCCCTCCCTCCCTCCTTCCTTTCCTCCTTCCTTCCTTCCTTCCTTCCCAGCTTGGCCTTCCCTCCCTCCCATTTCTTTTCCTTCCCCAAACAAGAGGAACCCAAGCAAATCCCCAGGCAAGTGCCTCCTCGGTAGCGAAGCCCTTCCCACTGTCAGAAAAGATTCTGTGGAAGAGATATCATGATGGAAGACCTGTATCCCCAAAGCCCTTCAGATTCTGTTATCACTGGCCTTGACTGCAGCCCAAAAGGCTCATGCTGTACGAACAAGGGCTATTCTCTTGCTCTCTAGAGTAGGAGCTACAATACGCCCCTCAGAGGCCAAAGATGGGCCCCTCATAAGCCTAACAGTGGGCTTCCAATAGGCCAACTAGACCTTCGCAGAGCAGATGTGGAGTATTTTCCAATTGCACACAGTTAGAATCTATGTACAAGTACTGTCCAAACTACATCAAGTCATTGGTGGTGGTGATGGTGGGATTTAAATGAGTCCACCTGACCCAAGATAAATGACAATTAGTTGTTTATTAGGGAAGCACTTACACAGATAAGAGTAAATAACTACCGCGGTCTTCCTGCTCCAGAAGATGCGGTCTCTGCCCTTCCAATGCTCTCTGAGACCCAAGAGAGTGAGAGCCAGCTCCTCCTCAACCTCATAATGGGTCACATCTGCACCTGAAACCATGCCCAAAGGGTGTGGCCACCACTACAAGCTCACTGGCAAGGCAAGATGCCACTACAACTTACAACCCAGCCATTTCCATGCATTTCTAACTCGGAGCTGCCTGTTGCCTGGGAGTCCGTCATACTGGGGGCATTGATGTGTGGTGCATGGACCCAGAAACCTCTAGGGATTCAAAGACAGTGACGCTAAGTCTCTCTTGGAGCACCCAGGCTGCAGGAAGGCTTGTCTGCATGAATTGCTCAGGGAATAGCTGATATTTTAGTGTTTCTCTGGGAGAAATGGTGAAAACCTGTTAACCCCTACCCTTAGTTAAATATTCACTATAGTGCACAAGACTGGGCCCATCAACAATCCCTCACGGATGGGAGGAAGATGGGGAGAGACTTACAAGACTCCACTCTTGTCCCCAAGAAGCTATTTGCATTAAAGGTAGCTGGGGAAGGGACAAATGGGGTAGGAGGAAGACAAAAGGATGAGGGATGAACAGGACCCAATTATACATGTATATACAAATATAATGAAACTAGTACATACTAATAAAAATACTCACCAGGACGTACCACCCCCACAAAGATGGGCAAATGGTCAGTCAGCCCTCACCAAGCTGAACTTCTTCAATAGCAGTGTCTCATCATGGGGTTAGGCTCATGCTGCAGGCCGATAGTGCCCCCAGTCAGTTTACGTGTGGAAGGAAGGCTTGGAAGTGTGTGAGTTGGGGAGACATTGTTAGCAAAGGGCGGGACCACCTGGAGGGGAGTACTTGACTCAAGAACAGGTGTAAACTTCCGTCCATAATGGACATTTGATGCCCAATGAGCAACGGTGGCATGCGTCTGCTGTGTCTCTTCATGGCTCTCCTCTCTTCTGCTTCTAACTTATCTGAGGCCCTCACCATCTTTCCTCAAACTCCCAGTACTAACCACACACCCATCTAGAGGAGCCTAGAGAAGTGCAGAGCCTAAGAACCTTTGGGAGCTGGCTGGTGGTGGTGCACACCTTTAATCCCAGCGCTTGGGAGGCAGAGGCAGGTGGATCTCAGCCTGGTCTACAAAGCTACAGATGAGTGATGTCCTTCTGTGTGTTTCTCTTACTGGCTAATGAAGAAAACACTGGCCAATAGAGCCAGGAAGATAGGTGGGGCTAGGAGACAAGGAGAATTCTGGGAAAGGTAGGCAGGGAGATGCCTTGTAGCTGCCAAAGGAGTAACAGGTCCAGGCATTCTCTGGTAAACCAGGATGATGTGAAAATACAGATTAACAGAAATGGGTTAATAATTAAGGCAGAGCTGTCAGTAAGATGACCTCCTAGCCACTGAACAACAGTTTTATAATTAATATAGTGTCCATGTGTTTATTTGGTGCTGAGAAGGGTGGCAGGACCAGACAGGACGAAACTCCAGCAACAACCATGTCTTGAAAAAAAGAACACTTGGAATGAATGGAATATGGCACCAAGGGAAACTTCCACAGTTCAGGGAACTGTGTGTGTGTGTGTGTGTGTGTGTGTGTGTGTGTGTGATGATCATAGTTCATTGTGAGGGCCACAGCAAAGGGTAAACATGGTGAGCAATCACATCCCTCACACCTCCCATTCAGGCAGGTGTGAAGATAGACCAGTCCAACCCAAGGAAGAGGAAAGACATGGATAGTAATAAAAGCCCATTTCATTCCAGAAGTTCCCATAATAATAGTCCTCTCTTCAGGCTTGTTCTTCCCGACTTCTGATATGAACACAGAAGGCAAGGATCCCACTAGGGTTGACATGAGCCAGGGATGGCTTTTGGGGCCCCACTGTGCCTGGAGAGAGAAGGATGCTGTCAAGGATATTGGGATGGATGCTCTTGGGAGATCACTGAAGATACAGCTGGAGCAGTGTGAATGGTTCTGTAATACTGTGTGGGTACCGCAGGAGCCCCACAACAGAAGGTATGCTGAGATGTGCGTCTTGGAGTGTCAGGAAATGTGGATGTCACCTTAGACTCTCGGTAGAGGTTAGCACCAGTATAAGGCAGCAGAAAGAATCTCTGAAAGTCAAAGAGTACCAGGGAGGAACCCTGGTGGGTAGACAGAACTCATCTGAGGGAACCAGTCACGTGCAGCTGTGAGGGGCGTGCAGCTGTGAGGGGCGTGCAGCTGTGAGGGCCCTCCAGAGCCACACTAGAGGCCTCTTCTCACTATGGCCTGGTATAATGGAGGGTGGGGGTGTGGAAGAGCAAGTCCATGCTCTACTGCAAGCAGAGTCTAAAGGTGCAAAGAGCAGCCCAGAGCCCAGGCCACACAGAAATCAGACGCTGCTGCTTGACACATGTTATGAATATTTATTTTTCTTCTTAAAAATGTACAAAAAATAAAATAACATATTTATAGTTTATAGATTCCCCCTTTCCCATTTACAAAACTATTAAGTTACATTTACTCTTTTTATTTTTTTATGTGGGAGCAGAATTGTATGCATATTAATCTCCCCTTCTCTTTCAGAAAGGGCCATTCTTAGAATTTGGCACAAACCCTCTTTTCTCTTGCATTTCCATTACTGTTAAATACGAAGGAAAAATAAATGTTTTGACTCATTTCATGTTTCCCAGGTTTCTTCATTAGGACTGATTTGCAACGTGACAGCCCACTGTGTATTTTTGTGTCATTTCCAATTTCTAAACACTGGGGAAGTTTCAACAATATAAGGTCATGGACCAAAAACACTTTCTCGCTTCAGGCATCACCCATCTTTTATGAATTTAAAAAAAAAAAAAATCTTTATTTGGGCGGGACTTTTCAGGGAACAAAGTCGAGGCATGCTTTTTCTATCTTGCTGGAGTGTTTTTGATGATCAAGATATGACGCTTGGCAAAGGTCTGCTAACACAGCAAGGGGCAGACACATGGAAGTCCCCCCAACAGATACTCCAGGACCTGACACTGTCACTCGTTTGTGGCACTGGCTTCTATCCCTTGTTCTGGCGATGGCTATCATCTGTAAGATCAGCCAATCATGGTTTGAGCCAACCCCAAGCACTGTAGAGCGCATATAGTGTTAGTCCAACAGTGTTAGTCCATCTTAGATTAGACACCCGCTAGTACTCTGGAGGGTCCCCAAGCTGCTGGTTCAGGGAATGGCGTTTGAAATGGAGGAGGGGACTGGAAGAGAGCTGAGCCCAGGATGCAAACCTTTGGCAACACAAAGGAGCGCTGGGCTCTCAGAAAGGCGTCCCTGCTATCCCTTGAGATCCTCTTTGTTAAAGCACCTACTCTCCATCCCATTTGATTCCTCTCCAGTTTTGCAGAGCAATGGCTGGGCTCGTAACTGCCTCAGCTGCTCTGAGCCTCAGGGGCAGGTGAGGCAAGAAGGCAGGAGCCGAGAACGGAGCCTCCAGGTAAGACATCAAAGTGCTTTACAGACAAATCTGGACCTATCCATGGAAGCTGTCCCATCACCCAGGCCTTGAAGTGGGATGCGCCTGGCTACTCAAACTAGTGCTCAGCCCACGGGGCACATACAAGTCCGTAAGCTACCGACCTGTCCACGCAAAGAGAACAGCGGCCCAAGATGGGGCACACTTTCGCGATTTTCAGGGAAGTTTCTCTCGACCTCCAAAGGGTAAGGAGAGGAACAGCCTCAGCTCTCCCGTGTGTCCCCCAAAGCAGGTTTTAGAAGTGCCGGGGTTGCTCCTGCGGCTTTCCACAGCCTGCATGGATAGCCCCACCTCTTCCGGTCTTCAGAAGCAACATCTGCTGCAGCCCAGCCGAGCTGCGGATTGATATGCTTCGCAAAGCTGCAGTTGGGTTCCCAAAGGGGCCACTTGAGATGAAGGGCATGCTTGTAAGCTGTGAGGCACTACAGTGTTCAGGATCCCCACGATGGTCAAGTAGTTCTGCAGTAGGTCCCAGCAACAGGGCCCCGGTGTAAACCCCGGCAGAAACTTTGCAAAAGGCTTAAGATGCCCCATGCCAAAGTGAAACAAGGCACTGACAGTATGGCCTTTCCCAGACATCACCATGAAATAAAATGTGATGGCCTCAGAGGAGTCCGTCACATTTGAGGCAAAAGGGGCTCCGTCTGGGTACAGGGAACAAGTCCTCAGGCATGAACCAATGGAGAGTCGATCCTGGCATTCACCACAGTCACATGACACCCCAGGGCCACTTGAATGCTCTGAGTATCTAGGTATGTGTCTCCTCCAGGCCAGTGGCAGTAAACACACCCACATACCACAGGTAAAATATATTATTGCAATATTATGTACAAAATATGTACATGGGCATCAGGCATCCTTTGTGTTCCTTATTATCGGAATGTCTTCCTGTACAAAGCCCAGTGGCTACTTGCTGAGAACCCCTGGAGGTATTTAGTAAAATGACCTTCCTCAGAGCTATCTGGAGGTTTGGGGCCAGGAAGTGGGTGTCCTTACCCCACACATGAAGAAGACTGCATCAAGAAGCAGCTCCGTCTTGTCCATCTGCTCAAGAGATGTGGAGAGGTAAGAAAAAGACACACCAGCTCCCCGGGCACTTCGAGATGAGTGGACTGGCTGTGTTGCCCTTGAAGGGGGAACTCTGGATGTCTCAATTGGAGCTATCAGTAACCTGTAGAGTCCTGGAGGGCCTGGACTCCAGGCTCTTAGGGGGAAATGGGCAATAAATAAGGGCCTGACAGGCCCAAAGAAATTTGCTGAGGGAGGGGCTCAGGCTTCAGCTCCATGGGGAGCAAGTGGATGAGTTCAACAGTCACCGGGCCTTGGGCCCCGCACCCTTCCCAGCAATCTTGTAACAGTCTTGTGAGGTGGGTGAGATGGATCTCCAGGTTCTGGGGCATCCAGGATCACATCTATCCCAGGAAGGAATGCATTGAAGGAAGCTCCTGTCAAGGGGACTTGTGCCCAGGGCTCAGATCTCCATAAGTGTGATCTTGAAGCCCTCCACCATGCTCTCCATGTTAAGAATGAAGGTGTCCTCGTTTGAATAGTGTTCGATGATGTTGTCGTCCATGTTCACCAGGATGCTGTCACAGTTGGAGTGACATGGGGGGGGGTAAGAAATAAAACCAGTAAACAGAGGGCTCAGTGAAAGGGTACCCTTCAGGCTGGGTGTTCCCTAAACTTCTAGTTCCTTCCCCCAAAACTGGGTTAAAAAAAAAAAAGAGCCTCAGTTTCCCTGAACTACCTTCACGATTTCTTATTAAACGGGGCTTCTGAGACCATTTGGCTCAACACGTATGCCTTTCCACATTAGTCAGCCAGGGCTCAGAGAAGCCAACTGAGATCCAAACTATTGTTGGCTACTAACAAAATCACAGCCCAAATAGTTTGGCCCCTAAGGACTTTTATTACAAACCTCAGCTGCCCTTGGCTGAACACATATGTATGGTAAAAGACAGTACACAGGGCTTCAGAGCAACTTCAAAGACAAGTTTTATAGTCAGTAATTTGCAGGTAAGAAACAACTTGGCAAGGTCTACGGCTCCCCTAGTTCATCCAGCCAGTAATGACTAGGCTAGGTCTAAAGACGGGTTTACCTCACCCCCAAGCTACCCCCCTATCTCCCCCACCCCGCCTACCCCATGTTGGTTTTGTTTCAAGAAAACGCTCTTCCGGAGTCTATCTGTGATCTTAGTTAATTTTTGTTTTCTATGTGAGTGTTTTGCCTGAATGTATGTATGTGTAGCATAAGTGTTATGTGGTGCCCTCAGAGTTCAGAAGGGGACATTTAACCACCTGGACTAGAATGGCAGATGGCTGTGAGCTACCATGTGGGTGCTGAAAAGTGAACCCAGGTCCTGTGGAAGAGTAACAGGTGCCCTTAACCAGTAAGCTGTCCCTCGGGACCTCTCTCTGTGACCAGGGAGTGTCTGAGACTCTCTCATTCTTCTTGTCGAAGAGCTTTTAGTTTGAGAAGGAATGACTCGCTAAATCCTTTTATACTGGTGCTGTCAGGCAAGATGCTTTGCCTGTCACAGCTTCAGCCTGTTCCTTCACAAAACTAAGGACCACCCATGCCTGGTGAGTTGCTGTTAGGATACAAGCCTGGGAACAGGACTTCACACAGACATCAGGCTTTCTAGCCAGCAGGACTTTATAGTGTCACACAAAGAAATAGCCCCCACCCACTGCATCAACCTTGGAAAAAATTGCAGCCCACATTCACTGAGTTTCCAACAAGAACTTGAGTTTGATGCTTGGTCACCCAAAGGACCCAAATTCTGAAAGCCCAAGAATCCCAGGCCATGCTTCCTTAATGAAGAGGGTGCGGACAAGGGTTTAAAGGCAGCTACTCTCCCAGAGGAAGCCCATGAAGGGCCCTGAAAGGAACAGGTGAGCCAGACACCCCCCCACACAGGTCTGTGTTCTGTTTACTGTAAACACAAGACCAGGAGCAAAATGTATAAGCAAGCCTGGCTTCATTTCCCTATCAGTAAACTGTGAGGAGACACAAATACAGGTGAATCAGAGTAGGGAACTCAGAGCCACCTGACCACCCAACCAGGAAGGGCCAATTGTTCTTAACAATGTGGGCAAGCAAGCCCAATGACCGCTTGAGAAGATTTCATTAATCATTGCCTTGGAATAATAATTCCCTATGCCTCAACTTTTTTTCCTACTGTGTCACTCAGGAGCCAATGTCAAGAGTGATGACCTCTTCGTTGTCCCCAATGTCTCCACTACCTCTCTATTCCCCCCCCCCAACTCCCCCACACCCTCCACCCCAGATCTGCTGGTAATGCTGTCTTATAGATGCAAGCATCTCGGGTGACATCTTGACAGTGCACGGTGGGTCTCCTTGCCTCAATCACTAAAGATCTTTAAGTGGCACTGTGGGTCACGGAGGTGATAACACGAGATAAAGAAAGTACCGTTTTAAAAATGCATCTTGCAGACGAAAGCTGTTAGTATTCAGGAACCTGTACTGGCCTGACAGGTGTCCTGACAGGATATAACCTCAGCTGCAGCCACTAAGAGCACCACCTGTGCACACTCACTATGTTCCCTTTTAAAGGGCCCTGCCCACCTCCCCCCCCCCATTTCCTTTCTCCTCTCTCCTGTTGCTCCTGTCCCCCCTCCCCTTCTTATGATCTCTTTCCCTAATTAAAAACACCCTGCTTGAACCCCATTCACATGGCATTTTTCTCTCACGTGCTGCTTTAATTAAATTACAACAGACGCTAGCTGAGTTTAGCTTCTTTCTTACCCCTTTTTGCTCTTCTTATAAAGCTTTGTGATTTTCTCCACTGGCAGTCCATACTTCTCAGACAGCTGAAACATGAACAAGCAGGTCAGCAGGGGGCAGAGGCACAGTACAAGCAACACAGACCATTTGGGCTCAACTCACATGTCACTGAGCAGAGGACAGTGTCCCCCAATGTCCCTCAACTACCCACACCACTGGCTCCATACGCCAGCAAGTGAACGGAGCTCCAAATCACAGTTAGCAACCGATAGGGTCTCCACCAGGCCTACAGTGTCCCCTGACTGTCTTCACGAAGTCATATTTTCTCTGTCCTTAGCAGGAAGAGAAAAAGAAACACTTGAATTGCAGTTCGTAATGTGAACACACATTTCTCTTTGGACAGAACTTAAATCACTCAGCAAAACAATCTTGATGGAAGTGGCATTTCCGGTTGGTTTAATATAAAAAACAAAAGGCTTCTAATCACAGTGTTGGATTAAATAGGTAGCCATACTTCAAAACAGATTTCAAGTGAGCCAGGTGTGGTGGCACACGCCTGTAACCCCAGCAGGAGACATGAGAGCCTGAGATCAAGTGAGCTATGGAGCACACTCAAGACCAGCCTCAATTGGGAGTGAGGAAAAAAAGGTCTGGAGATAAAAGGAATTATATATGAAAGATGAGACCACAAAAGTACAGGAAGAAATAAACTTGAGCTAATCCTTCATTAACTCTATCAACTATCATCTTAAAGTACAGTTTTCTAGAGACACATGAAGTCTGCAAAACAAGGGTAAATATTAATAACAATGGGGAATGTTAAAATATCAGTAGATCAAAAACCACCGCAAAGCAAAATAACATGCTGGGAAGCATTTGAAAATACAAACTGCTTTAAGTTTTAAAAAAAAAAAAAAAAAATTCTGGATGGATGGGGAGCAGGGCAGGGGAGAAAACACAACAATACAGCATTTCATAGAAGAAAAATTAAATGCGAAAACTACTACACTTTTATCTAAATTTTCCAAATGGAAACAATAGTAGGATAGTACTTTCAGTTTATCAAACTATCAAAAACTGCAAAGAGGGGCCAGTGAGGCAGCGCAGCAGGTGAAAGCGAGTTTTGCATCTGGCTTGAAGCTCCAAGGAATCTGATGCCCTCTACTGGTGCCCGTGAGTACCTGCACGCACGCACGCACACACACACACACACACACACACACACACACACACACACACACACACACGGCAGACACAGGAACACATTAGAAGCTAAGTCTAAAACATAACAAAGGTGAAGTAATAACCTAGCACGGGTCAGAGTATGAGGACAGTGGCGTTCAGGTTCTGTAGATGGGATGATGGAGTGCTCTCCTGGGAAAGGAGTTTGGGAGAGCACAAAGTCTTTAAAAGTAAAGTTTATATGTCCTGACCCAGACTCTGTGTCTATATGCATGTCTGTATCTATGACTCTCTATATCCACATCTATATAACCTGACATACAGAAATACTCTCATACTCAGAAATAGAAAAAAACGTAACAAACATGACGGGGGAAATTCTTCTGTATATGTGTTTCTCTTATTGGTTAATGAATAAAACACTGTTTGGCCAAGGAGGCAGGAAGATAGGCAGGACTAGGAGATGAGGAGAATTCTGGAAAAAGTAGGCAGAGTGAGCCTGACACAGAGTAGTCAAGTTGCTGAAGAAATAACAACATGCCGGGGTATTACCGGGCAAGCCACAGTCTCGTGGGTGGCAATACATGGATTGATAGAAATGGGTTAATAATTAAGACAGAGCCAGCCAAATAAGAAGCCCTACCCTTCGGCCAATAGCAAATGTGCGTTCATTTGAGGCAAGGCATCTGCTGGACAGGCTGGGCAAGAACCTCCAGCAATACAAACATCCATCAAATATCCTGATATTTTCTTCACCGACCTCATTTAAAAATATGAAAAGCTTATATTGCTTAAATTTTTTTTTAGCTCCTTAGCATAATAGGTGGGAGAAAATAGGTTAAAACGTGTCTATACAGTATAATCTTGTCTGCATTTTTAACATGTTTAAATGTCCAGAAAATATCTAAATGAGATGGAGCCATACTAATGGTGGCTCCAGTTGATAAATGGTCAGCTCGCTTTACTTTGTATAATTCTGTAGCGGTTATTTTTACGATTGTGTCATTTTTGTAAGAGTTGAGAGATGCATTTTGGAAAGATCTGCTCCGAATAGGTGCCACGGCTTCTCTACAAAATTGCTAATGGGTCACAGACAGCTGGGGCAGGTGAGGTTTGGGACCACACTTAGGAAGGGCAGAAAGGCTAGAAAGGAGACTGAAAAGTCCTAGGGGAGAGCTGACATCTGAGGCGTGTTTGTCCCAGAGAACTTTAGGTTCCTACCCTTCCGTTGCGTTCCCACCGCAGAATGGAAAGAACTCTTCATCCAGATACACAGAAACAAGACATCTGAGGACAGAGAGGCGAAGAGAGCAGCCTGCTTTCCAATGCTTCTTGAGTTATTTCCTAAGTATGGCTGGCCAAAGCCACAGGTTTGCAGGTTCTCAAAGGGGATGATGGACAGGAACTTGGTGGGGGCAGCATAGATGCAGGTACTCAAGGGGGGTGGACAGGAAGTGACCTCAAGGTTGTCCTGACCTCCACACATGCCACCGCCATGCTCACACATGAAAACACACTGTGCAGACACATAAAAACACAAATCTGTTTTCTAAAACTGAGTATACCACACCTTCTAAATAGCAGAATCACCCCGTCCAATCACAGCGCCTGGCTCACAGGCTATAGGAAATCCACGTGGCTACAGAAACAGCCACCACCCCACACTGCTCATGAATCTGTCTGTTACAGCACCTTCTGACTCAAATGTCAATTCACAGCCTGAAGGAAGGGGGGGACACTGTTCTAGTCTACCTAGATGACAAAAGCCACATTTCATCGCTGCTGATAATGATTATTTTAAAGAAAAAGAAACTTTAAAAGAAGCTGGGAAAAAAAAAAAAAAAAAAAAAAACAAAACAAAACAAAAAACCCAAAAAAACCCGCAGAGTGACAGGAAAGAGCCCTGGGGAGGCTGCCAGGGAGGACGATGACAGGAAGTAAGGGAGACAGTGAGGGAGGGAAATATGCTAAACTCGCTTTATTCAAAAGTACTATAATGGCATCTAATGCCTTGTATGCTAATGCCAAGAGCTTCTATAAAGTGAAAGGCTTTTCATGCTTATTCATGTATATCTCCAAGTAATTTACAACTGAAGGCGGGAATCTGGACAGGGGAGATGGGAGCGCGCTCTCTATGGAGGGCAGCCCAGTCTTCAGCTATGGAGTAGCCACATCACCCACAGGGTCTGCCATCTGCTCCTGAGGAATATTTACGCTGCCACTTAATGCCTTTGATGGCTCCATTTGATCGAGGCCATCCTTTTCGTATAGCCCACCAGGGATGTAGCAAGCAGTGGGAACTCTATCAGACAGACAGTCCTGTCTCAGAAGGACACACAGGGACCTGGTGGCGTCACACTTTCACTCTTGGGGTTGTGAGTCTGATGCCCCTTGAACACTGAGTTCCTTTATCAGTAGTTGGTCTTCCCAAACTATCAGTGACCAATGGAGGAAGTGTCCCAAGCCAGGCCAATTCTACATCACAGGGGTACACTAAGAAATAGCTCATGGGGTCATTCCATGGCTTAAACGTTTATTTGCAGGATCTGGCTCCCCATAATATATGAGAGGACTTATTTCGACTCCAAGGGAATAGCTCTTAGGGAAGAGTCAGGCCAATTCAAGTGAGGGCACACACCAGGTCATGATTCAAACATCTGTGTTCAGGCAGGAGACTATTTATGTTACTCCTCAGCCACGCCTGGGAAATCTGCCGGGAGGGGCATGGGAGCTGGAAGCAAAGGCTGTGAGCAGGACTCTCAGATGGCACCTTTGAAACACAGGGGGATTCGATGGGTCCGCTTACAGAATTAAAACTCTATCTTCCTAGTAGGGGGTGGGGGCTGTTTGTGGCCACAGCAAACCATTTTCATCAAGTGGCAGCAACAAGGATGGCTTGACAAGCACATTGTCTCTTAAGAAACTTCCTTCAGAGGTATTTTTCCCCCTTACTTGATGTTGTCTCTTTTTCTGCAAGTAACTTTTAGTTGTCACCCAAAATTAAAAAAAGGAAAAGCATTATTATGAAATTGAGTCAAAACAAAATATGAAGGCTCGTTCTAAGGACTAGCTTCCTATGGGACACTGGACTGGGAGACATGAAGTCCCTTACTCAGAGAAGTATGGTCCTCTGGCTCAGGAGCTTTGGGGGAGACACTGGCACCATTCCCACAGCCCCTTCCACAGCAATCACTACACAATAGATTTGTCATCCATCCTTTTAGACAATGAGCATTTGAGAACTCAACATCTGAACAGCACTATGTGTTTTCTGATTCTGCTTCCTACTCAAAAGGATGCTTTGGGCCAGGTGGTGGAGGCTCACGCCTTTAATCCCAGCATTCAGAAGGCAGAGGCAGGCAGATCTCTATGAGTTAGAAGCCAGCCTATATGATCTACAGAGTGAGTTCCAGGACAGCCAGGGTTATACAGAGATACCCTGCCTTGAAAACCCAAGGGGGGGGGGATTGTTTATTAAGACGAGATCGGGTGCGTTCAGGCTGTAGACGGATTGTTTATTAAGACTCCATTACCACAGCCTTACCAGGCCAGAGAAAAGCTCCTGTCTGTACTGTCTCATTTGGTTCTCACCATGACCCTGGAAGCCAGATACTTATATTATTTCCATTTTAGGAATGAAAGACGGGCTAAGAAACTTTGTCTAGCTGGTAAGGAACACTGCCAAATTTTGATGAGAGGTTTTCTAAGGCAAAGATTATAATACCAACCACTAAAGTGTAGTATTTGCATATTTACCTATGTAATACTTACATATTATCCATATTTATGCCACTATCAATACATACACATATACAGTCTGCCCTCTGTAACTGCAGGGTCTGCACCCACAGGCTTAACTGACCAAAGACCAAAAATACTTAACTGATAAAAGTTGTATATGTACTGACTGTGCACATATCTTTTGGCCATTATTTTTTGAACAATGCCATTTACATAGCATTACATAGTTATATTCATCAGATAGTGTAAACTAGGGGTTTTAAGCAATGGAGGGATGTGCAGAGATTATAAACAAGTACACCATTTTAGATACAAGACCTGGGCTTGAGCACTCATGGGTTTGTTATTATAGAGGATTCAGGGACCAGTTCTAGATACAGAGAGATGACTGAGTAATTTCTGTCTTCATATTACATATACACATTACAATACACAGGAATACATATCAGTGTTAGATATGTATGTTACATGCACATGCACTTATGTGTTACAGCCTACAGACATGTACTGGTAATAACAAAATGTCCTGATCCTCTGAGGATCCACATCCCTGTGTTTTCTTACTTCACACAGAGACCCAGATAAATTCATGATAGAACTATTAGCAAGACCTAGTGTTCTTCAAAAGACACCATCCTGACCAGGTGCCGAAGTCCTCCTACAACCCGTGCTTCTCCACGATACCCCTAACGTCCATGAACTCGGTTGGCAGCTCACCACCAGCTCACATCTCCTGACGACCCTAAAAGGGCTTGGCCACCTGCCCCACCTGCCCCACCCCAGAGGCAAGCAGGTAGTTTGTGACTTTAAAGAACCGTTTGTCCCAGTTGAAGGGGAGATGAAGCCAGCTCTAGCCAGGGCCATGGAGAAACCTGACTTAGCGCAAGGGCTAACCCACTCCCCCACTCACTTCCTGTCGCAATCCACCAAAACAATGAGGAGTGGTGGGCTGCCCTTGAAGGACGGCAAGAGAAGTACAGGCGGAGCACAGGGAGGGAGGGAAACGTGGTGTCAGCGTGTATGAGAGAAGAGTAATTAAAAAGAAAAGAGCCAGACTGCGTATGAAAATGTTCAAAGTTGTTCAGAGAAATCTCAATACGTCTATCAGACATTTGTCCATCCTGTACCTATTTCAAGGTCCTTTAAAAACATCTTGGTTCTGGGCTGGAGAGATGGCTCAGCAGTCAAGAGCACCACCTGATCTTCCGGAGGACCTGAGTTCAATTCTCAGCACCCACATGGCGGCTTACAACTATCCAGGAACCCCAGTTCCTGCAAACCTGACACTCATGGCAAAACACCAAAGCCCCTTAAAAAAGAAAATCTTAACTCATCCCTTCTAGGCCTTGTGTAGTATCTGCTCTTACCAGTTTAAAAATCGGGAGCTGGGTGTGGTGGCGCAGGCCTTTGATCCCAGTGCAGGGGGAGTTACGGGAGTAGGACACAACAGAAGTAGGCAGATTTCTGAGTTCTTTGTCAACACAGTAACTAACAGGCTGGCTGGGGCTACACAGTGAGACCCTGCCTCAAAAACAAAACAAACACACAACAGCAAAATGTGGCTCATTAGGAGGTATATATTCCATAAGCTTTCTTCCATTTATTTCTGGAGAACAGAAATTGATAATCCCCCCCACCAATCATGATGAGCAAAAAGTTACCAAGCCCTCCCCCTGTCTGTGCTTTTTTGAAGGTGGCCTTGCTGCTTCACTCCAAGAGACCTAGGGGCATGGACACCATCATAGGGACAGCACAAAAGCCACAGTGGTCACATTCTTAAGTATTGTTTACAATTTTTCTGGTTATCAGTAAGAACTATAGATAGAAAATCATAATACAGTCACAGTATTATGCAACAGTTCTCACTAGAACACTAAAACACCCTCATCATTTCCAAAATGCATTATGCATTAAGCTCTGTCCCACCTCTGGCTCCTAAGGCCCTGGCAACCACTTGTCTGTTCTCTCTCTCCATGAGGTCAGGAATTCTGCTATTACTGATAAGCTGAATCATGTAATAGATGGCATTTTGTGGCCCCCTGACCAATTTCACTCCATATATCCTCCAAAAAGAATTGGAAACAAAAGCTAACCCATGACAATATCACCCCTAAAGGAAAGACATTGGGTCTGTCAGCTGGATAAATGAAAAGGAGAAATATGTTGTTGTCCATGCAGTGGAATATTCCTCTGCCAGCTGTAAGAAAGGAGGAAGTGCTGGTTTGTAGCCGTTCTACCTATGATGGACAGCAAGGGACAGTACAAACGAAAGGGACGGGCATTGCGTGGTTCTACAGGAAGGATCTTCCTTACACGCTGCAATGATTGATTTACCAAGAGAGGCGAGAGACCCACACTGGTTTCCCCATGACTACACACCCCTATCTTCTACTAGACTACCCATGAGGCAAATATGACAATACAGTACATTCTCATGGCACAGTCGACGTCGGGTGAAGTGTGTGTGACAAAAACAGAGAGTGAGCTTTCCTAAGCCGTGCTGACTGACCCTGCTCTGGGTCAGCGGTGAGGAAACGAGAACCATTTGTAGTTCTGTAGATCTTTCCCCTGAATCAACATGTCTTCTTTTTACTTTGGGGTATGTTACCAGAGCCAACACGGCACTACATAGAATTTGCTTTGTGTTTATTTGGAAGCCATATCCACCAAATTCAGTTTTGTGCAAACAGATGAATGAAAACGTCATATTGTCCCTCCTGCCCAGCATCTGACTGGGACGATTAGTCTCAAACCAACAGGAATTTGATAGTTATTCCAAAAGTCTGTCGTAACGTGCTAATAGGCCCTGACACAGGTGGATATTTCCAAAGATCTCAGCTCTTCGTTTTCTTTCAAAAGCTCACTCTGGAGCCACCCTGGTAACTGTATTGTTCTAAGTAAGTTCTGCCAAGGCAAACAGGGCAAGGCTCCTGGAGGCTGAAAGTGACTCATGGCTTACCGCTTCCATCAGGCCCTTCACCGTGGGAGACTTCAGCATCAGCGCGTCAAACACGTCATCATTCTCCTTCCTCACGTACAAAAGCACTGCAAGAGAAGGTAAAGGCCAGTGTGACCAGAGGCCAAGGGGGCTGCTTCTGTCACATGGTGTCTCAAGATGACGTCCCCTGCTCTGCCAACAGGCTAATGCCTATGGAATGTAAACGCTCCGCTGCCCGTATCCACGAGACTCTTGAGTTTCTCAAGGTGGGCACACAGCCGGTCTCTCTGTGACTTATACTTGCAACTTTGCTCTCTTAGTAAACAGCGCTGAAGGCTCCTGGGTGCCACGGGCTGTCTATACCGAGAGCTGGGGTTGTAGCGGAGAGCTAGATAATACCAGCCTCTGCCTTCAGGATATCTGTGGTCCATGAGGAGAGGCAGGCAGGCTAAGAATGAGCTAGACACCATTGTGAGACTCGTGAAGGGAAAGCCATGAGTCAGTACTTTCCAGCCAGCTATTGCCATGGTGAGGGTGAGGGAAGAGTGCCAGGAAGTGGCATCAGGTCTAGGAAGGGATGACACTGGGAGGCTGAGGAGGCCGGGCAGACAACCTAAGGGCCACAGGGTACAGTCCAGGAAGAATTAGGATGGGAAAATCACAGATCTGGGTGTAAATCCAGCTCAAGCTCTGCCATGGTCCTAAAGGCATAATCTCTGCACTGCACGCCTGGATTACCTGGACAGGACACTAGGATCTACCACATAGAGTTGCCTGTGGCTTCTGTGAAGAAAGGTCCATGTGGTAGACTTAGTCTAGGCCCCCAAACAGAAAGGCCCAGTCCTCAACCTATAGAAGCTCCCAGGAAATAGTTGTGATTCCTGTACCCTCAAACTGGGGCACAGCTTTTCTATTCATTTCTGTAAAACTTCTGAATTTTACATCTTCTGACTAAGATGGGCAGGGACCACAGATCCTTAGCCAGGTAAATATGTACCTCAGAGAGCCTAAGCTGTGCCAGCACAGACATGGTCAACCTCGCTGCTGCTCCTCATCACCGTGCCCTCCAGCTGTGCCCACTGCTCTGGCCATCATGCCATCATCACTCAGGTACAACCCTTTCTGTCCTCCAGTGGCATAACTTCCCTTACAAGTGAAGAAAAGAGGCTAAGGCCGGAATCCCACATCTGTGCACACTAAGGAAAACGGCCAAAAACCCCCGATAAGCCTAGACCTCAACCACAGTCGAATAGCCTCCTAGCTACCACCACCACCTGCAGAAGAACTGGAACGTGAAATCTGAGAAATCAAAAACCCCACCCCTACCCCTCCTCTGCCCCAAAGGCTTCCTTGAAGTGGCTGCTTATAAAGGCCACACGGACAAGGACTCTTCTGTGGCCACGGTGAAGGGAGGAGAGGAAAGAGGGAGGAGGGCTCGGGGGAGAAGAAAGTAGCACATTCTCTATATCAAATATGAAAATAAAGTGCCAATTAAATAAGTAGACTGGCTGCATTGACAAACATTTATAAATTTACAGATGTAAACTTACAAATGTACAGCCTATACGCCCGTTAACGCTGCCTGGTAACCTTGATAAGATTATCAAAAGAGGAGGCAATGTGAGCAAAATACGGAAAGTACTAAGAACGAAGACCCCAATTACATCCAGAAGGACAATTAAATGCAAGGGAAGACACACTGGTGGCTATTATTCGATGGAAAGTACTTGGTGGCAATTTTGTAACTTCTTCCTGAAAAGCCGACAGCAAGAGGGGAGAAAGCAATTTCCAGCAGCTGACCCTAGGGAACCCTGGAATTACATCCTATTAAAATGAGCATTACTTACAAATACCCTCTCCTCAAACCATTGTCTTTAGAACATGACTGCCCTGGCTGCTCAGGGGTGACTGGAAGGAGCTAAAATGTTCCAGGGGTGTGTGTGGGAGGGGCGTGGGCAGTGCCCGCCTTCCCCTGCTGGCCTTGTTCACAGCCATCCTGGTGGGTGGCGGGTGTGCTGGGCTCCACAGAGGGCTTCCCCAGGGAGTCTGCTTTCTTTAGCTGCTTCCTGTGGTGTGGCAGGCAGTGGGAGGAGTCAGCAACTGAGCAACCACTGAACACCCCAGACACCGTACAGCCACGGTCAGACGGCCTCTGTGGGACCCCAGACACCGTACAGCCAGTCAGACGGCCTCTGTGGGACCCCAGACACCATACAGCCACAGTCAGACGGCCTCTGTGGGACCCCAGACACCGTACAGCCAATCAGACGGCCTCTGTGGGACCCCAGACACCATACAGCCAATCAGACGGCCTCTGTGGGACCCCAGACACCATACAGCCAATCAGACGGCCTCTGTGGGACCCCAGACACCATACAGCCAGTCAGACGGCCTCTGTGGGACCCCAGACACCATACAGCCAGTCAGACGGCCTCTGTGGGACCCCAGACACCATACAGCCAATCAGACGGCCTCTGTGGGACCCCAGACACCGTACAGCCAGTCAGACGGCCTCTGTGGGACCCCAGACACCGTACAGCCAGTCAGACGGCCTCTGTGGGACCCCAAAAATGATTCTGACCCAGTCACCCCAATAAGTAGCTGCAAAAGAAAACCAATTAGTAATGACAGCTGTGGTGCTAATTGTGGCCACCTCCTTCTTGAGAAACTTCTGACAGATAACCAGTAGAAGCTGTCATTGACCCTGAATCCCTGGGCCAAGAAAGGAGTCCAGTGACTTCTCCATCCTTCAAAGAGAAGTAGGGGGCGGGCAGAGGGCGGTTTTCTTACTGCTGGTACGTTAGGGTACTCTCTATGTCTCTGTGACTTTGAAGTTTCAGAAACCATGCCTTAACTTTTAATTAATGCCCAGTACAATTTCTAATGGTGATTTTTGGTGCCAGTTTCACAAGCTCTGAAAAACAGTTGTCCGACTAGCTCCCAGGCTGTTAGAGTGGAGTTGAGGTACAATTCCACATACCAGAGTGACTCTTGGTTTCCCTAGGACTGTGCCTTAACCCTAAGTAAAGTTAGAGAGGAAAGAAAAGGCAAAGACGGTAGGCTGGGAGCCACAAGTCTTTATGGGCATGTCCATAAAGATCGTTTATGGGCATGTCCTGCCTGTTGTTGATCGTTTCCATCTATTGAATAACTCTGAACCATTGGTTCATGGAGAGACACACACATACACACGCACGCACGCACGGTTACATCTCTTCTGAACTGTGTATCGCTGCTGGATGAGTCAGGACACTCATTACCATTCCCCAAGGCAAAGGAAAAGCCTATAACCTTCCAGGAGAGGAAAAACCCAGAGTCGTCACTGATTCAGCCTTGGGGGTGAGTTCTTCTTGACAAGACACCTCCCAGCCTTTACACAGGGACAGACTGTGCCCTAAGCCCTGACTGTGTTGGTGGCGTGCCAGGATGGAGAGATACCTCGTTTTATGTTTTCTTCTTTAATCTGCTTGGATGGGGTTGGACCAAACTCCTCTTCCATGGGCCTGAACATCCGTTTAACTAGGACACTGCTGCTGGAGAAGACAAGCAGAAATGGTTAAGTACAGCGAAGCCTGTCACTGGTTCTCAGCTCTGTGGGTGACCATTATCCTGTCCCTTCCCTGTTCCCACCCCCCCCCATCCCCTTGTGGGGGAAGACTAAGGCTATGTACTGAAGATGCACCCTAAGGTGGAAAGCTGGGCTCATCTCCCCTTCCCTTCCGGAAGATCAGGGCCACAGGAAAGCTGATTTTACTACCAGTGACTTCGTGACACCCAAGTTGCAGCAGCCCCTCACATCCAAGGCCTGGCTGTCCCTTGTGCCCCTTATGGTCCCTTGGAGCACAGCAGGAAACAGGGCAGTCCACCTCAGTAGACCTCTGTTGGGGACTGTCCCAACTTCCCACAGTTCTCTCTTCCCTAGTTGCCACAGTAGGAGCTCCAATCCACACCTTCCCTCTTCCTCCTGGAAGACGGCAGAGCTGAGCCCTGAGCACACTCTGTAGGCCAGCTCTGATAGTTCTGCATTTGCTTCCTAAGTCCCCGTGCCTTCCAGACAAACTAAGGAAAGGGAAGGACCGTCAGAGGAAGAGAAACTAGAAGGCAAAGTAGAGAACCAGAGATTAGCTATCCTTTAGTCTCAGGAATGTGGATGTCGATCTGTGGAAAATGTTAACTTCTCCAGGGATTGTTCCTTAGGAAAGGAACGCTGAGGTCAGACCACCGTGACTGATTTAAAATCCCTGCTTTATAGTTTATTACTATACAGATTTGGACACGTCCCTCAAACTTCCCTGGGCCTCAGTCTCCTTATCTTCAGGAGGAGACTGTTGACATAGAAATGACAATATTTGAGGAACTAGAAATATTAATTACGCCGAGTTGATCATTACACACTATGTACACTGTCAAATGATCATGCTGTGCCCTATAAATGAATACAAATATTGTGTACCAAATAAAATTAATTAACTTAATGAAATTGAAAAGGAGGCTGGAGAGGTAGCTCTGCAGCAAAGATTGCAGGCCGCTCTTGCGGAGCACCCATGTCAGGCGGCTCAGGCTTCCATAAGTCCAGGTCCAAGGGATCCGACCCATCTGCTTCTGTGAATGCCTGCACTCGGGTGCACATGCCCACATACAACAACAGACACACATGGTTTAAAATAATGCAAATTAAAAATGTTAGAGGATGCTCAAGAGAATTCGGTGAGCGCTGGGGAACTCACAGGCCCTGGGACTCAGGGTTAGCACCAGTGAAATGTTAGGCAACGATAGAAGATGCTAATAAATGCAGGCTGGAGAGATTTGAGGGTAAGAAGAATGGAGAAGACTAGATTTTCCATCCAGAGCAAGTGGTTCAACTACCACTTGATCTTGGCATGGGAGACGGACATGCACTCACTCTAGTCTTGCAGACAGCTCAAATCCCTACCACTCCTGAGTGGACTTCCTGCCAGAGAGCCACTCATCACTTCCCAAGTGAGGTTAGTAGAAAACCAAGGGTCATCAAAGCCCATGGCACACTACCTACCTATGGGCAGTCCAAAAACATTTCTATTCATGCTAGTATCTTACACCATGAAACCAATGATATGTAATTTACCTTCCCATATGCCAGGGAGCATATCAGCCAATCAGATCCCTGCATACAAGTTCAGGCTTCTCAGAGCACACTGCACCTCCTTGCCCACTTAGGTCTCATGAGCACCGAGAGCCAGCCTGTGTCCACAATGGCAGAAGCCTCACGTGCTAATGCCTTCGCGGGAACCACCTCGTGAAAAAATCACCCACGAAACAGAGATCCTGGTGAGGGCAGGGGATGATGTCCAGGGCCAGCACTGCCTTATTTTATTCCCCTCTATGGCAAAGAATGGAAACAGCTGAGGAAAATCTAAAACTCAAGCCCCAGCTGAGGCCCGCAATCAGCATTTAGGGCACCTGCTCCTTCTGTCCTGTCCTGGCTGCTTTGTCCTAACAGCAGGCCATGGCACTTTGACTTATCTAGAACTGGAGTGACCGTGAACTTAGGACCAGAAGATTTTTTTTAAAGGGGGAAAGAAAATCCACTCACACAGTAGCCAAGGGCCATTAAACTAATAATTGGCAAATGGCCTGAAATTAATATTATCAGACACCTTCTCATGCTGTGTCACCAAGCAAGATTCATTTTAATCTTTCCAGTTCAGATGACCTGAGAACACCTTTTATTCCAAGCCGCAGCAGCCTGGAACTTTATCTCAGGCAAGTGCCTTCTGCAACCTTCTCGGGAAAACTGAAGCCAGGCTTCAGGGACTCGGGCAGGCATGAGGTTTCATGTGGACAAACGGACAGTCCAGGGGATGGTCCTGGGCGTCCTGAGCTCAGAGTCAACATTCTTTTCACGACACCACGATGTTCCTTATAAAATGTGATCAAGAGATTAGGTTTGTTCTAGCCACTGGAATTTGATTATTTCTGACTCAAGATTAAAAAAAAAAAAAAAAAAAGACAAACTAATTGTCTTTGTTTTCGAGATGAGAGTTTTACCAAGTTCTCTAGGCTGGCTTCAATCTTTTGACCCTCCCGCCTCAGCTACCTGATTTCTGGGATTACAGGCATCACGAACCACTATGTGTGGCTCTCTAAGCGATACTTAGAGAATTTACAACTGATTTTAGAGGTTGGATGCTGGGCAAGGTTCCAGCCCTAAGCAGCTTGAGGGTCATTTATTCAATTAATTCCTTTGTGATTCTCTCCCTTTGGGATGGAAGGTGGCAAGCTTTTTCTGAAAAGAGCCCAACGACAAATATTGAGGCTTCTCAGATTCCTGTTGTAACCATCAGTTCTGCTGTCTTACCAATGTAATCACAGACAAAGCAGAAAGGAACTAGCACCAATGTGTCCCAGGAAAAATGTTCCTTTAGGGGCTCAAGGGCACTTCATTTCACATGTTGTGGGAAGTCAGTCTTCATGGGAGGTTTTTAAACTATTGAAAACCATTCTTAGTCTATAGACTACTTAAAATCAGTCAAGTGGGGCTGTGTGTGGTGGCGCCTGCCTTTAATTTCAGCACTCAGGAGGAAGATGCAAGTGCATGTCTGTGAGTTTGAGGCCAGCCTGGTCTACATAGAGTATTCCAGGCCAGCCAGGGCTACACAGTGAGACCCTGCCCATCATCCAGACACGCACACGCGCGCGCGCGCGCGTGCGCACACACACACACACACACACACACACGCACGCACGCACGCACGCACACAGGAATGACATGACAACTTTGGCTCCAAGAATGGAGTCCGCAGTAAATGCTACACTTCCTTCACCAACTCTGAAGATGGGGAAGCCTAGGTCTGACTATGGATGGGAGAAAATAATCTTGGGATGTTAGTTACATACAACTAATGCAAACAAAGAGGATAAAAAAAGATATTGATGAATGAGTGTAATTTGAATTTGCTTTAAGAAAAAAAAGCATAGTATCCAGTTTATAAGAAGGGAGTTCCCAATATAATAATTCATGTGGTTCTAAACTTGTTTGTCCTGAAAACCAAGTTAAAAAAAAAACTTAGTGGTCCAGTTGGAGAGAGATGGCTCTGAGGTTAAAGGCACTGATGCTCTTACAGGACCTGGGTTTGATTCCCATGTAAGACAGTTCACAATCATCTGTGACTCCAGTTCCAGGGATCCAACAAGATCTTCTGGCCTTCATAGGTACCAGGCATGCAATGGGTACACAGACATGCACAGAGGCAAAATGCCCATACACATTTATTATTTACCTATTTATTTTTGCTTAAATGTAGTAGTTCCCCATGAGGGAAATTAAGACGTTAAAAGACAAAAAATACATTTTTGTTCTTTTAGTTTTTTGAAACAGGGTTTCTTTGTGGCTTTGGAGGCTGGCCTCGAACTCACAGAGGTCCACCTGCCTCTTGCCTCCTGAGTGCTGGGATTAAAGGCGTGTGCCACCACCGCCTGGCCAAAACTATGTTTTAACTAAGATCAGTTGCAAGGAGGAAAAGAAGTTTGAATGCTGAGGAAGGAAAACTCATCCAGAGAGAAGACCAAGCCCACGGACAGAAAGAAGTTACAAGCCATCCAGCAGATACAGAACTTCTTGGCGCATCGAGTGTGAAAATATTTGGAATGAGAGACCCTGAGGAGATTTGTGAAACACACTCGCAGAAGGCGAAGGTGGCTGGACACCTACCTCCCAAGAATGCGCTACAGACGCTACTATGGCCTAGAAAAGAGCTGTCTCAGCCCTTTTGTGGCTATAAACTTCTGAGTACATCAAACAAGTTAAAGATAGAAAGCACCTTGAAGACTTAGCTGCCCCTGAAAATCTCCAGGTGGGCATACGTTCCCGGCAAAGATGGGGAGCATGTTGTCCGTGTTGTAACAGAGACAGACGTGGAAGACACTAGGAGACAACCTCGTATCTAAAGTCCACAGGACAGCAAACAGGTTCTCAACCTGCTCGGGTCCCCATCAAAGCCGACAATCTATAGGGAAGGCTTCAGGAGCTGTGTTGGGGTCAACAATGGGAAGCAAGAAGCATCAGAAAGATTCTAGCAAACGGTGCACTAGATGGGTCACTTTTATCCAAAGGAGACCACAGGAAGGGAGGGGGACAGGAAGAGGGGTGTCACTCTGCTGCCACCCAACAGCCCCTTGGCAGTTCTAAGTCACAACACATGGGAAGTTCCCACCCCTGGACCACGGTGGCCCAGGGCCAGAAGGTGCACGGCACCCATACAAACACTAAGTGTTTAGCGTGAAATGACTGGTGTCTTACCTTTCTCGTTCGTCGTCTGTGTTGTAATACACCTGTGGTAGAAACAACAGGCACGTGTAAGGCCAGGAATAGTACAAACTGTCTCTCAAGAAGAAAAAAAGACACATTTGATTAACAATGTTCTCTCTCTCTCTCTCTCTCTCTCTCTCTCTCTCTCTCTGTGTGTGTGTGTGTGTGTGTGTGTGTGTGTGTAAGGAAATGCAGCCTCCTCACATTCTCCCTCGGGATAATGTTTATATTTTATAAAGTAAATTCAGAAACGTCACTAAAGTTAATCTGGTGTAACCAGATTACTCTGGCCCTCTGCCAAACGTTGCTCCTGACATTAAGAAAATCCACTGGTGAGATCTAAATACACGGTTTGGAAAGGCTGTGCTGCCTCCATTGATGGACTGGCTCTGGATGTCATGCTACCAGAAGAGGGCAGGCAAGAGAGCCATAGTGAGATGGCAGCAACAGGGCCTCTGTGTTTGCTCCCCAAAGGGTCTGGCTTTCCCCATAGCCACAGAAATGTAGGGTCTCAAAGAAACAAATGACTAACCGAGGTGCCTGTTTAACCTATCAAAGCAGATACCAGTCGGTCCTCCCAGCACCCCTCAGTTCCTGGGGCTCCTCCCAGTTCTCCCATCATCCCTCAGTACCTGTGGCTCCGCCTAGCACTTCTCACCTGGCACCCCATCCTAAACCTCCCCCTCCCAGGGGCGGGGCTTCGCTTCCCACACCCTGATCCCTATACAACAGCCATTGTGGTTATGCAGCTCCTTTGGCCTGGTAGCCTAGGCTGTGTCTGCTGGTCGAAGCTCCTCTCTGGCTCTCCCTCGACCCCCCTCCCCCCATGGTCTTCTCTGCCTGCTTTCTCACTTACGTTTACAGTAAAAGTCTTCTCCTCGCTACTTTAGGAGTGGCCGTGTCCTCCTCTTCATTTTCTCACGCATTAGCTAACTTCAGGCTATAAAGGTCATGTGGCAAAGGGAAGATCCCCAAGGACAAGTGTCTTTAAGAGAGCTCAGTGTCAAGCACAGAGTTAAAGAAATTGTGAAGCCTCCTGCTGGCCAGTGGTGGCACGAGCAGAGGCAGGAGGATCTCTATGAGTTCGAGGCCAGCCTTATAGAGGAACACCCTTATAGAGGGAGTTCCAGAACAGCCAGGGCTACATAGAGAAACCCTATTTCAAACCTCCCCCCCACACTCCCCTAAAAAGATGAAGAAAAGCAAAGGAACCATGAACCTAACTTATGAACTGATGGGCGGGCGGAGGGTCTGTTTGGCAGGGTAGCCCCTTGCCCCTGTTATTTCTAAAGCTTAACAGTGGGCCTTTGGGAATTATATCTGTGTGCTGTGGGGACATTTTTGTTTGGGTGGACAAGAATACCCAAGTCAGTATCAGACATCCGTGAATTCTCTTCTAAAGCTGGCACTGTCTCTACCCATTCAAGACCTCGCACACTCCCCATACCCTCTCAGAGGTTCCCAGAAGTGCTAAGATGTTGCCAATCACAGGCCCAATTGTATAACAAAAAATTACCTGAAATGCCCAAGGTTGAGTCACTATAGCAATCAGCTTGGGTGTGTATAAGAACTTTCATTCAGCTTTTTTTTTTCATGACTATTGCTAGATTGGATTTTGTTTCTTCTTAAATGGAAAGCCATGAGTGTAACACACACTACCCCAAGGTTCAGGGTGACGTCCTTCTGCCTCAAGGACCTCCTCGGCAACTAGCTCTTCCCAGAAAGCAACCTTTAAGAACTCCAGCTAGCCACTGTCCCATCCTTCCGCTACGCAGAATGATTGACAACTGGCTGTTCACAGGGCAGCCAGGACTTCCAGCCAGGCTCCCTCCTGACTCTCACTCTGAATCCAGGGTCACAGGGAACCCAAGGGTACTGTAAAGGGGCTTAGGCCAAGCAGTACCAAGCTGCCAGGCTGCTTTGCCTGGTGAGGAGGACAAACCCTTAAAGGTCAGTCACTCTGTCTCCTCGGAGTCTGCCTTGGGCATGACAGAGGGGTTAGTGAGGCTGTCAGGCTAGCCAGGCGAGGGCGCTCTTCTTCTAAAGATTCACTTACAGCTTTGTGTATTTCAGAGAGCTCTTGCCAAGAGACTACAGCAGCCTGTCAAGAGTGCCGTGGCACCACAGCCACAGTTGTGACAAGCAATGGGACAGTTTAACTCAGTTACTGCTCTTCTGGAAGATATGGAGACCTCACTCCATAGAGAGCACAGCTACATGCTTGGGAGCATTCTTTTAAAAATGGCCAGAGCTGGAGAACGGCTCAGTTGTTGAGAGCACTGGCTGCTCTTCCAGAGGTCCTGAGTTCAATTCCCAGCACCCACATGGCAGCTAACAACTGTCTATAACTCCAAGATCTGACACCCTCACACAGACATGCATGCAGCCCAAACACCAATGTACATAATATAAGAATAAATAAATTTAAAAAAAAAAAAATTCCGGTTACTGTGACCAAAAACAGCTCTGGCAGATGCTAAGGAACCTCTTTTCTCCACACAGTTAAGCAACCTTAAGGAAGAAAGGGGTGGTAGCCTTCTATTAGAGAGGGCTCAGCCATCAGTTAGCATGTGAAAGGTTCTCGGTCCGTGGTCAGAGGCTTCAGAGCACAGGGCAGACACACTGGTACCCACTTTCCTTTTCATTGAGCAATATCATGATCAGTTCTCCTGTGAATGTGTAGTTTTCATCATTACACTTGCAGCATCCACATAACTAAACTGTCACAATGACTTAACTATTGAATCCTTCATTTCATTTGGAGACATAACCATAGAACATAGTTTTATGAAGATCTAACATATGTTTTTTTATGCTTTAGATGACAAATGATTTATACATTCAATGAGAACTTTTACTAAGAAAAAAATGTTGACAGGGTCTTGAAACCTCCACACACACACACACACACACCTACACACACACACACACACACACACACACACACCCCTCCCCGAGGCTAGGATGATGTAGGACATTATTGATTGCTTTACTTTTCACCACTAGGTGGCGATATGCGCCATGATAGAGTCTGCTAGATGCAAGAAAACACAACTTCTTCCAGGCAGCTTTCTCCTATTGCTTTTCTCAACATTTTTCTAATAACAACTCACACCTTTCTTTGCCTAATCATGTTAGTATTCTCTCCCAAGTCTCTACTTTTTGTGTGGAATGATGCCGTCTTTTCTGCTCTACTAGACAGCATTGGGGGGGGGGGGGGGGGTCACGCAGGGAGACAGAAGGGTGTGAGCAGGGTCTTACCTGTCCAGTCCTCTGCAGGTTTGCAAAGTGAACATCTGGGATGAAGAGCACCGGCTGCGAGTGCAGGTCCGGCATGGTTTTGAAGTAGGTGATGTCACTCTTCTTTTGTAAAGGTAAGGCGGCCAACTTCCCATCAGAGGCTACATGCAAACACAACGCCCGTGAACAGGGGTTTCCTGTGTCTGAGGACTCTCAGCTATCAGGAAGTCTTAGCTAAATCCACGATTCTCCCCGAAGCTTGCTCAGCTGCTGCAGACATGACTATGCTTTCAATGTCTTCTCCCAGACCCACAGAAACAAAAAGACCCCGTGCTTCTAGGAAGTACTGCGTGTGGATAGAAGCTTCCTGAGTCCAGAGTATCAGACTCCTGCTTGCTTCCATGTGAATGACACCACCCCCACCCCCACACACCACACCCTGTCTCTGCTGGAAGGGTAAAGCAGGCCGAGTTTCCTTCTGTCTTCTCAGAGAACCCAGACGGCTGGGTCCCCTTAGCAGTCACTGGGGGGAGGGGGGAGGTGACTCACAGTTGTTGCACTGCGTTTGGGAGGCCTGGCCCTTCCCTTTCTTCCTGTTTTGCTTTCTCTCTTCATCTCGGATTTTTCTTTCTGCTCCCTGAGAGGGAAAACAAAGAAAGAGAGGCCTCAGCTCCTGGCAATGCAGTCCTCAGCTCTACACCCTGCAAGCTGACCTGTGAGAGATGCCAATGGCTCAGCTTGCCTCCTCCATCTGTCTCGGGCCTATTTCATGTGAGTTCCGAATCCATGTGGGAAGAACCAACTGAGTTTTCTAACTCAGCATCACCTGCTGAAAAAGTGACTCTGCGCTCTAACAGAATGACCTAGGCCCTGGCAAATGTGGGTCCCAGGCACAGACAGCTTTCAGACAAATGTGACTGCTCTGTGCAAGTTTTCCACTGCTTGCAGTTATGAACTTTAAAAGTAACCACAGGAAGAAATAAAGGGGTATTCTTTTCTGAGTTGTGGCCACACGAAGATGAAGGGACGCTCTGTGCGTGGAAGCTTCAATACCGCCCTACATGCTCAGAGACGGTGCCATTGTCCCACACAGAAGCGTGCACCCTCCCCTCTGCACTCCTGCTGCTTGTAATTTGACTTTTTCATTGGCCAAATTCAAGGCCACATTGCTAATTCTTATCCTGCTTCACGAGCATCCCTCATGGCTGGCATGATTCATTATCCATCTTCCTTGTTGGCTGTTTGTTAGCTTAATTTTCCTCTCATGATCCCAAGATAGAGACATCCCTGTACAATTTTCTCTTCTGGCTACAGGAGAATTCACCAGAACCATGTATCCACAACTCCCTAGACAGGTGACATTCGCAGGAGATCCAGGCCTAAGTTTCTTCCCTAGGTCTCAGTCCATGTTAAGAATCCCTTTCCCCTGCAGTAGCTGTTTGAGGCACAGTGTCTGTTTAAGGGGCAATGTCGTGTAATGCACCCAGCAACCTCCAGCCTTTAGAAAAGGCCTGAAACTATTACAAACAAAACAGTCTTGGTGATATAAAAATGTACTCCCCTCCTGAGCAAACAAGAAACAAAAGAAAGGGAGGGAGGGAGGGAGGGAAGAAAAGAAGGAATGAAGGAATGAGGAAGGAAGGAAGGAAGGAAGGAAAGAAGGAAGGAAGGAAGGAAGGAAGGAAGGAAGGAAGGTTAAAAGTCAAAGTCAAATGCTGAACATGCTTGGGACATGTGGTGGTGGCGCACTTGGGAGGCAGAGACTGGCAGATCTCATTGAGTTTGAGAGCAGCCTGGTCTACAGAGAGAGTTCCAGAGCAGCCAGCTCTGAGCTCTCCAGGAGCTGACTTTCTCCTCACCAGTTTTCCCCAGAGCACTCTCTCTCCCTGGGACAGAACTTCACTGTATAACTTCTCATGGAACAACATGACAACTTTCAGTCTGTTTGCACACAGCCCTCAACGTGGGCCTGCAGAGTGCGTACTGTAGGCCCTTCCCACGCTCCTCTGCTCTGCAGTGAATGCCTTGGGCAATCTCTCTTTTGTAAAGCAGCTCCATTATTCTCCTTCTCAGAAGCTGGTATCACACAGGTCTTTAAATGATTGATGCTACACTTACACTTCGGACTATCTCTTACAGGAGTCTTCAAATGATTGAAGCTACACTTACATTTGTGATGATCTCGTGTAGGGACCTTCAGAGTTTACATTTTTGTTACTGTAGCTATTCTGTCTCTTTGATAAGAGCTCTATGCCCTGAGTGCATAAGAACCTATGAATTTGATTTTGTAGGTGTGATTTCTGAAACTTCCAAAAGTTCTAGGTGAGGCCCCATGCAACACATCAAGTGTCAAAGGTTACATTGATGTATTCTAGGATAGTATCTATACCCTATGAATGTTCTAGATCTGTCATTTCAGCTTCATATTCAGACCAAAGTGCAGCAAGCTACCAACTGAATGTGAGCTCCCCTGGTTTCAGACCAGGCAGTTCATGACTAAGTGTCATGAAGCTGATCCCTGGTGATTCCTGTGTCCTTATGAAGAAACAACACAAAGCACAGGAAAGTGTCTATCTTTCTGACTCGTGTGAAGACAAGGTAAGAAGTCAGCAGGCAAAATGACCTTCTCGGGGACTGGACTCCTCCGTCTTAGGCTTCAAACCCCCAGAACTATGAGTAAATTTCTATTGCTCACACCACCTAGTCTGTGTTATTTTGTTTTAGTGACCTGAGAACTAGGCCATAGGGCAACAACAGTCATTAAAGGAAAGGTAAAATGGCACGCTGAGAAGCTGGGCATTGGCGGTGCACGCTTTTAATCCCAGTACTCGGGATGCAAAGGCAGGAGGATCTCTGTGAGCTCAAAGCCAGCCTGATCTACAGAGCGAGTTCCAGGACAGCCTCTAAAGCAACATGTAGAAACCCTGTCTCAAAAAACCAAAACAGAATGGCAAGCTGAGAACAGCCAAAGCAGCCAAACCAAAGGGCAGCGGGTAGGTGACCCTGACATATTTACCAAGACTTGAGAATGAAAGACTACCACTTCCGTGTGATCAAGAAATAATTCTTCAGACACCACTAGTCAAGAAACAGTGGCAAGGGAGGAATGCCACCCAGCTCCTAACAACAGTACCTTTCTGGCAAGCTGTCGTCTTTGCTCACCTTGTCACAGAAGACTTTGATTTGGCAGTATGCTCTGTGAATGGGTTTATTGCTGCGGTTGTTATAACTGTATGTGTCGATCTGAATCATCAAAGGAAGTCCCTTCACGCCCTTTTGGGAGGAGAAATCTGTACTCAAGCAATTCACGGTGATGAAAATCTGGAGGGAGAAAAAGAAGAAAGTTCATAAACTGTGGATATCCAGGGAGACACAAGCAGACGTGTGAATCGGAAGTCCTACACCGACCTATCAGGTGCCCAACACTTTCCCATAGAAACCTGCTGAACGCACAGATGCATGTATTATATATATATGGCTGTAAACTTTTTTCGTGACAGGGTTTCCCTGTCTAACAGCCCTGGCTGTCCTAGAACTCACTCTGTAGACCAGGCTGGCCTCCAACTCAAGAGTTCCACTTGCCTCTATCTCCTGAGTGCTGAGATTAAAGGCGTGTCCTACCACATCCTGGCAAGAAAAGTAATCTTAAAAAACAATAAATAAATAAATAAATAAATAAATAAATAAATAAATAAGGATGAGCCAGGTGGTGGCATGCACCTTTAATCCCATCACTCAGGAAGCAGAGGCAGGTGGAACTCTGGTTTAAGGGCAGCCTGACTACAGACTGAGTTCCAGGACAGCCAGGGTCACAAAGAGAAACCCTGTATCAATAAATAAATAGATAGGTGGGTGACAGATAAACAAATAGATATATAAAGAAGCTATACTCTCCTAAACAATTTGCTTTCATATTTGACTTTGAAATAGTCAATCTAAATAACCTTCTAGAAAGTACACCAGCTAAGCGTTATTCTCTTAGCCATAAATGAGTTAAGTAAAACATTGTTTTCTCAATGTACCAAAATTGTCACTTCTGGAGCTGGAGAGATGACTCAGCAGTTAAAACTACTTGCTCCTCTTGCAGAGGACTGGTGTTTGGTTCCCAGGACCCAGGCAGTGACTCACAATGTTGTAAGACCAGTTCTAGGGGATCTGACACAATCTCCTAGTCTCTTGTTAGCCAAAGTGGTGGCACACACCTGTAACCAGTCTCTTTCATGCACACAGTGCAAATACATGCACTCAGGCACACACACACACAAATTACATTAACTATTAACTTTAAAAGTTGTCACTTCTTTCATTTAATTGGACTGCTATATAAAATTAAATAAAATTAAAAAAAAAAAGTTGTCACTTCTAACTGTGCATTGGTGGCCCAGCACTCAGGAGGCAGAGGCAGGAGAATCTCTGTGAGTTAAGAGTCCAGCCTGGTCTACAGAGCCAGTTCCAGAACAGGCTCCCAAAGCTACAGAGAAATACTGTCTCAAAAAAACCAGCAAAAAAACTTCTAATAGTATAACTTTTCCTAGATTCTGACCTGCAAGATAAAAAAAATTAGATGCCTGGTGGTGTAAATTACCCAAGTCTGTGGGGCTTAAAATAGCTGAGTGATGCGTAGGCAGAAATCTAAGGTCTTTGTCATCCTACAGGGCAACCCTAGGCACTCTCACAGAGACACAAAGGTCCAGGTTTTGAGGTCCATCAGAAGATAAAATAAATAAATAAAAATAAATAAAATTACAAGATCAAATTAGAAAAAAAACAACTCTTTTAATCCAACAATGTTGAAAGCTGGTTATGCTTATATAAAACTTTCTTCCTTAACTGTGAAGTGTAGGATCTGGAATAATTTCTTAGCTTTTAATATTACTGGCACCTAATACAATGCCTAGCAAGGAGCAGACACTTACTAAGCACTAGATAAATGACTTAGCTTGCAGAAATCCCACTAGAGAGTCCAAAGCCATGACTTCAGCCCCTTCTCTGGCACTAAACCACTAAAAGACCTTAAACAAGTCACTCGATATTTCCAGCTTCCAGTGTTCCCTTTAAAGCACCTGTAGCCCTCTCCCTGCAGAAGGAAAACTAAATACTAATCTATTCCGTGCGCATGGACAAGTACAGGAACTGGCAAGGGCAAGAAATGGAGAAGGCATTAAGTGGAATGACAGCATCCTCCACCACTTCCAGTTAGTGGAAAGTGATGGGGGGGGGAGGGGAGAAAATCCTCATCTCATAGCTTGTAAGAAATTCAATAGAAAAACTTTAAAAACCTTTCAACAAAAAAAACACCAAAAGCAAAACAACATAAAATAGAAATGACATGAGCCCAACAGGGCAGAAAATTTAGCCAGTCTTTTGTTCTGTTTAACAGAACAAACAAAGCCAATTTTCATTATAAAAGATTGGTAGAGATAGTGAATGGGTGTAAATGATGAGCTGAATAGGCTAAGATGACCCTCATTCTACACAATGATGGGTCACAGTCAATAGATGGCATTTGCCATGGTTTGCATCTGCAGTTCCCCCAGAGAATGTGTGAGTGATGTTAGAGGCTGGGTAATGTAGAAGGTGGCCTGGCTGGGAACTAGGTCTCTGTGCCTTTGAAGGGTATAGCCAGCCCCTGGCTGTTGGCATGCCCCAGCCATGATGCCTCCCAGCCACAATGGATGGAAGCCTTCTGAAACTCAGAAAAGAGAAAAAAAACAAAACACCTCTCTTCTGGCAAGCTGTCCTCATCAGGAGTTCTGGTCACAGTGACACAAAAAAAAAAGGAACTGAGAAATCATTTAAAGATGATTCTTGGCCAGGGCTACATAGAGAAACCCTGTCTCAGAAAAGGAATAACAAACAAAAAAAAAGAAAACAAAACAAAAAAAAAAAAAAAAAACAGTGATTCTCTCAAGAATGAGTGAAAAACATTGAAGTCACTGGGAAAACCAGGACGTATATTATTGTGTATAAGACAACTTTTCAAAAGTTTTGTCCCCTGGACTTTTGATGGACCTCAAAACCTGGGCCTTTGTGCCCCTGTGAGAGTGCCTAGGGTAGCCCTGCAGGATGACAAAGACCTTAGATTTCTGCCTAAGCATCCCTCAGCTGTTTTAAGCCCCAAAGACTTGGGTAATTTACACCACCAGGCATCTAATTCCCAGTGCCTTAGCAAGCAGCAGGACAGGTGACGAGTTTCAATGATGTGCTAATGACAACAACTTTGCCTGCTGTGCCACCGCCTGAGAAAACAAACACTCTAGATTTTTTCTGTCTCCTGTATTGTGCAGGTGCTCTGAGAGACATCGTGAGTGTGTGTGTGTGTGTGTGTGTGTGTGTGTGTGTGTGTGTGTGTGTGTGTGTAAGAGCTAAATTTTTGAGAGCCTGAAGAGATTGCTCAGAGGTTAAGAGCAGTGTCTGTTCTTTCAGAAGTTCAGTTCCCAGCAACCACATGGTGGCCAGAAGCCTTCAGTAATGAGATCTGATGCCCTCTTCTGGAATGCAGGGATACGGGCAGACAGAACACTGTATACATAATAAATAAATCAATCTTCAAAAACAGGACTAAATTTTTCCCTGTCCTTAGTTTTGAGACAAGGTCCTCCTCTGTAGCTCAAGGTCACCCAGAACTTGGGACTTGCTGTTTAGGTCAGGCTGGTGTTAAACTTGGTGACCCTCTTGATTCAGCCTTATATGGTTGGGCTTCACGAATGGCTGGGTCACTAACTTACATGCCCATGGTTCACTGTGGGCCTATCATAGGTAGGAAGAAATGCTAATTATGGCCTATCAGTTCCAAGTCTAAGAGGCTTATAACCACCATGCTCAACAAGAATGAATACATTTTAACTCCTTTGCACACACATACAAAAGCATCCGTGCACACAGACACACATACTACACACAGAGAAACACACACAAAGGGAAAGGGTAACTGTATAAGGTTAATACATTAATGTTAATTTTCTTACCTTACTGTTTATATGGACCCTGTAATATCTTGTTGTATTAAATATACAACAAAAGATACTTTTAAATATACATATGTGTGTGAGTATATATATATATGTGTGTGTGTGTGTGTATATATATATATATATATATATAGTCATTTCACTCATTTATTCTTTTCATTCATTTATTCAGTCCTTAAGAATTCATGGAAGCACACAATGAAACAAATAGTATTGGACACTAGAAATAGGAACAAAGAAAAAGAAATAGCAACAGAAGCAAAGTCGGCCTCATAGAGGTAACAATTCGGGGTGGAAGGGGGTGTAACAAGTAATCGGCAACGACTATCATACAGTGGTCCAAGACAGGCGTGAGCAGAGGCCCCAGGCACACAGAGCAAAGTCCTTAGCCAGGAGGATGCCTGTGAAATATGAGCCACGAGGGCACAGGCTTGAGAGGAGCCTCACAAAGCCTAAGGAATGGGGTTTGGGTGGGCGTGGGGGATGAGATCAACTGAGGACACGAATTCCTGAGTGGTGGGGACTCCTAAGAAAGGCCACGGCAGACAGGGTGACTTCAGAGTAGAAGCATGCTGTCCCCAACAGTCACAGTAACAGCAAATGCTACCTGCAGCCTTGGAGAGGCCCCAAGTGGCAGACAACTTTATTTGATACTCACTCAGGCAGCAAATGTTTTCAAATGTCTTAAGTGTCCTGAGGCTGTGCTAGCACAAACGTATAAGCTATGGGCCCTGTGAGCACGGAGGACAGGGGTGAGGTGGGGTGATGGAAGATGTGCTGGTGGGGCCTTAGAGACTACAATGGCTTCATTGACCACTGCTCTGCGGGCCCTTTCCAGGGACACTTGACTTCTTTTATTGCTGGCAATGCAGCAATCTTGGCCAGAATGCCATTTTGTGTCAGCAAATCAAATGTTTGCTCTGCTGAACTGTGTGGTTGTCCCTGATTCTGGCCATGTGGCGACTGAAATCCTGACCTTTTTTTTTTTTTTTAAATCCCACTCCATCAAAAGGTCTACCAAGGAGAAAGAGAAGCTAATGTTCTGGTGGATATTTCCTATATGGTTGGACTTCACGAATGGCTGGGTCACTAACTTACATGCCCATGGTTCACTGTGGGCCTATCATAGGTAGGAAGAAATGCTAATTATGGCCTATCAGTTCCAAGTCTAAGAGAGCTAGAGCAATAGATTATGACTGTTTACCAGGACCACTTAAGTACCCTGGTCATCTAGAGCCAATGAGATGTTCACTGGCAATGGATTATAATAGACTCAACCGTCCTTGGAGCAGCTATAAAAGTCAGTCACCCAGGACACAAGGCCCTTAAAAGCCAATTGAGTTCCATGGGGAGACATTTAAACTCAGTGCTCTTAAAATAGAAAGGGTCTCCACAGAAGTCCAGTGTGGCTCAGACTCCAGGCATTGTGATCCCATAAAAGGTAAAGTGCAGAAGTTTGCCTTCTGTGTAGCAATGCGCTGGCCATCTCCTGGGTCAGCGGAACCGGCAGTTTGCAGGCAGGATGCGATGCCCTGCTTCCCTCTCCTGCTGACTAACCCCTTGGAAAGCAGCTGGCAATGTCTGACGGCATCCATCTTAGCCTGGCTGTGCCACACTCAAAATCCAAATGGTTGAACTTTAACCGAAGCGGGGGTGGGGAGGCATGGAAGGCCTCGGAACTGATAAGCATTCATTTGTTTCTTTCATCTTGCAAACCCAACCATGTCCCTGCTCCGCCGGGAGCAGGCAAACACGCGCCCCACTTTCTCGGAAGTTCACCTACAAGAACTGGGTGTAGATGTGTTACAGAGGTCTGAGGAGGACACAGGACAATTGCGAGACCTCTGCTCCCACGCACAGCATTTGACAAATGTCACGTGTTCTCTTCTATTTCATAAGCCCGCTTTCCCTTCCCCTGGAATAAAGTGTGTGTATTCAGGCAATTCATAGAGAACAATTCAATTTCCTCACATGTGCAGGGTGAATCAGATAATTCCTGAATGTGCCTAAGACACTTTCCCCTGAGAGACCAGTCCAATAGCTTGTGACTTTTTAAAAATAAAATCATTTGTTACACATGAACGGCGGCTCCTGTTTTGTGACCTCTAGCACAAAGCAACTTTGCAGAGATCTCAATCTCAGCCGTGCCCCAACCACCAAGCACGTGGGGAGGTTTATTAAAATAAAAGCACTCAAGCTGGACATTGCTGTCAATACACCTTTAAACCCAGCACTCGGGAGACAGAGGCAGACGGATCTCTGTGTGTTCGAGGCCAGCCTGATCTACAGAGGGAGTTCCAGGACAGGCTCCAAAACTACAGAGAGAAACCTTGTCTCAATAAATAAATAAATAAATAAATAAATAAATAAATAAATAAAATAAAATAAAATAAAATAAAAGTAAACACTCACTCCAGTGAGCTTCAGAGCCACTGTTAACCTTCACTGGGTTCTGGGGTTTTCTAGTAAAACAATTGACCTTTAATTGATTGAGAAAGCAACTCAAGATTTAAAACGAAACTCTCACATCCATGATTTATTCAACATCATGGGCTTGTTTGACTTCATGAATTCTGTACTATCTTCCTGGTTAAAGGCTTTTTATATTATTTATGTATTTCCTAATACTCTGGATCCTAAGGAATTCATCCAAGGATTCACACAGGCGTTGGCCCCAAAATCTCAGGTACCGGGCGTGCACGGAAAAAGCAGGTTTAATGTCAGAACCCATTCTCGTTTACAAAACTGATATGTAAATACACAAGAGTGCTGTTGCCAACTCCTCAGCTCCTCCTTCTCCCCTCCTCCTGTTCCATCTCCTCCCCCTCCTCCATTTTTCTTTCCCTAGACAGGGTCTCACTATGTGTCTCTAGCTGTTCCAGAACTCACTGTGTAGACCAAGCTGGCCTGAACTCACAGAGATCCTCCTGCCTCTGCCTCCAGAGTGCTGGAATTAGTCTTGCGTCTTGTAAAACACCTTTAGACAACGTCTGTACATTTTTGTCATTTTGCATCCACTTTGATAAGATTGTACTGAAGTGCAGATGGAATGACAAATTGAGACAGGCAAAACGAGGAAGAGTTAACTCTAGTACAATGTCAGGGAGCCAGGTGAGAAAATAACACAATATGAGATGTGGAATTTGGGTGTCGTCCTTCTGCTCTGAGGTGAGGTTAGGCAAGACCAGTCCTCCCCACATTCCTGCTCTCAGGGAGCTTGCTGTTTAGTTCAGGACTTCCTGAAACCTCAGAAAGTACAGCCTTTGCAGGTGTGATTTCGATATTTCTCTCTCTCTCTCTCTCTCTCTCTCTTTTTTTTTTTTTTTTTTTTTTTTTTTGTTTACCTTACATTCTCACAATGCATTTCTTTTCTATACATGGTATTGGTATGTCTGAATACACACTCTTGAATTCTACCATGGCATCCCTATTTTTCAACCACCCATGGGTTTGTCGTTGTTGTTTGCAGAGCACATCAAATTGGGTCCGTGTCGGGGCCACCGCTCTCCACTGTCCTCGCAGACACACACAGGAGCAGCCGCTCCTCTTTCAGATCTTGGTTCAATGCTAGCTCTTCGGATAGACCAGCTGTGGCCTCCCCACCCAGAGTCACTTTTCTCCCTTCCAGCCAGAAGCACGCTCTATTACGTGTCCCTTTTCTGTTTTCTTCACGCACTTATTGTTTGAATTTAATCTGCTGTTTAGCGTTTCATTACCTGTGTGCCCCACGATGGGGAGAAGCCCATGAGAAGGGCTCTTTGTCTGCCTCAAGTTAGCTGCATTATGCCAGGCAAATATTTACTCGATGAGTTAAGAGAACATAAATTATTTTTCCAAATATGCTTTTTCCCTTTTTTACACAATCTTGCTTTCATAAGTAATAATGCCTAGAGGCCAAGGTTGACATAAGCAGGGGAAGGTGTCAGGGTCACAGGGACAGTCTGCTGCTCTGAGCCCACGTATTCTTGGAAGCCATCTGACTGCTAGTCTGTGTGTCCGTCTATCTACCTGCAGATGAGGTCTCAGCACACCTAAGGAAATAGAGCACCAACTACATAGTCAGCATGATTGTCTGTCTGTCTATCCACCTACCTCCCTAACCACACATGCTTGCACCCTCTGGAAGAGCTACAAAAGAATGTATGGAGAGCATGGAGTGCCTGCCTATCACAGCAGGCCCTGCTCCTGGGGCGCAGCAGGGCGGGGCAGGGGGACCGGGAAGCAGCGCTTATTCTCAGGTCTAGTCAGCACAACTAGACACCAAGTTGGACAACCCAGACCACAGATGCTGTGAGAATTTGGAGAGAAAGGGAAGTGCTTAACTGGGAAGCCCCCCTGTAGGATCCGTGGGATAAGAAGAGAGAGAGGGGAACCAAAGGAAGGGCAGGATGTGTATGGGGGACAGGAAGTGGGGTGGAGCTGTGGAGAGGAACAGCAATTCATTCATGCAATCAGCAATGGAGCTGCCCCGGGGCCAGGTGTGTGCCGTGAGCCACGGAGGACAGTACAGCAGGCCCACAGCAGCAAGTCAGAGGCTGAGAAAAGCCATGGGGCAGAGAGGGAGGGCCCACACCCCTTCCAGACTAGGTGGACTCCTCACCTGGGCCAGGGAGGCCCATAGTGAGAGGACACAGGCCCAGCAGAGAGCGGGAAACAGTCACTCAAGAGGACTAGAGTAACCTCCAAGCTAAAACCTCCAACACAGGCGTTAAGTGGGGCTGTCCTACAGTGGAGGGTGTTACAAGCAGTTTCCAAACTGCTCATAACAAAAGGAGGGTTTTCCAGAAGCCAGCTTTCTCTACAGCTGAGAGCAAGATGAAATTCAAAACCAGGAAAAGGGAGGGAGGGAGGGAGGGAGGGAGGGAGGGAGGGAAGAAAAGAGAGAGAGAGGGAGGGAGGGAAGAAAAGAGAGGGGGAGGGAGGGAGGGAAGAAGGAAGGGAGGGAGGGAAGGAGGAAGGGAGGGAGGGACTCTTAACCAGCCCTTCTGCTTTCAGACCTGGTCTTTTAAGTAGCTCCAACAATCCCCACCTTGGTGCTATTGTATTTAAATGAGGTCATACTTTTAAACTGGAAAGGGCTACACAGGAAAATCTGAGGCGTCGCCCCGCCATGACAGTAACATGATGCTGCCCACAGCAGCCTCCCTGCTCATCTCTGTAACCGCACACCCTCAGACTGAGAGCCCAGTCAACCAGGCCACCCTTGTCCACTGCCAGGCCACCCCTGTCCACACACCCACCCACACCCACCCACCCACACCCACACACACACACACACACACACACACACGCACACACACGCACGCACGCACACTAGGCGCTCACGCCCACAGGACACACCTCCTCCTGGTCAGCTTCTCCTCAGGGAGTTTGTGACACCAACCTCAGATGACTCCAATGTGGATAAGTTTATGGTCTTGTATAGAACAAACAGTAAACCAAGGTAAACTTATTCTTAAAACATCAAATCTACTTCCGCACAGAATTTCTGGAGGGATATCTGGGTCAGAAGCCTCCACTACTCTTCATAGAGCCGTGTCCAGCGTGCCACGCAGCAGGTGCACACAGCACAGTGGGTGAGGGACACCTCTAGGACACTCACTGCCTGACAGTTGGCAGGCTGCTTCACAGAGGGACAAGCCCCTGTCCTGAGAATTTGAATGTAGACGGAAAGATTCATTGACTCAACTTCTTGATGGTTTTGTTTTCTTGTCCTCTCTCTCTCTCTCTCTCTCTCTCTCTCTCTCTCTCTCTCTCTCTCTAAGGGCCTCATGTATGCATTCCTGGTTTCTGTGATACCAGAGACCAAAACCAGAGCTTTGGACATGCTAGGCAAGCAGACTTCCAACTTGGCCACATCCCCAGATCCTAAAACTTGTTTGTAATGCTTGAATCTGATACAAAATTCAGCAGGCGCAAAAGGAAAAACTGCACACTTTCTGCCTCCTTTGCTCCCCAGTTACACATTTCAACACACTGTGCAAATTCCTGACCTGTTCTGAAAGTGGCAGCAGAATACACACAGCCCCCATTCATACTTCTGAGTGATGACATCTGATAATTCTGTTCCTTAAGAATACATATAGAATGACAATTTCTCCCCATTAGGCTGCTTCCAGCTTTTGATTTATCAGCAATGCCATCATGCATGCTGGCATTTATACTTTATTACTTATAAATTAAGCTACTTTTCCCCTTTTTCCTTTTTTTTAATTTAAATTAGAAACAAGCGTGTTTTATATGTCGATCTCAGTTCCCGCACCCTCCTGCCCTCCCCTGTCCTCCCCACTGACCCCCTATCCCATTCCCTTTCTGCTCCCCAGGGAGGGTGAGGCCTTCCATGGGGGATCTTCAAAGTCTGTCACATCATTTGGAGCAGGACCCAGGCCCTCCCCCATGTGTCTAGGCTGAGAAAGTATCCCACTATGTGGAATGGGCTCCCAAGTCCATTTGTACACTAGGGGTAAATACTGATCCACTACCAGAGGCTCCATAGACTGCCCAGGCCTCCCAACTGACATCCATGTTCAGGGGGTCTGGGTTGATCCTATGCTGGTTTCCCAGCTATCACATTGGGGTCCATGAGCTCCCCTTTGTTCAGGCCACCTGATTCTGTGGGTTTCTCCAGCCTGTTCTTGACCCCTTTGCTCATCACTCCTCGCTCTCTGTAACTGGATTCAGGGACTTTGGCTCAGTGCTTAGCTGTGGGTGTCTGCTTTCCTTCTAACCAAGCTACATCTTTCTCTGCAGTTTTTGCACACAGGAATATAAATTCGCCACTGAAGTTGCTTTCTTCGGCTTGAAGCAGGCGTTCTCGGCAGCATCTTTACAGGCACAAGTTTTCAAATCTGAGTTCCCTTCGATCACTAAGCTCCAGTTTTGGAGCTCCCACCTCAGCCTAGGGTGAGGTCCAAGTATGTGCTCTAACAATTCCCCAGGTTCACTTGGCTTCCTTGCCTGATGGCTCTTCCCCCTCCTGCCTCTCCTCCCAGTCCTTGTTTGCAGCATCTTTACTAACCAGCATTCCTTCCCTGACTCCTGTTTCTCTAATTTCCAAAGCCTTGCCCCACCCAGCCTTTGTCTGCCGTCCTACTGTCCACCACAGGTGATCCGTATCAATCCATCCTTCTGGGCTCCACAGGCCCTGCTCTTGAGCCTTCCGATCTCTGAACATCCCTTCACCATCCGGCACACTCACCTCTCCAACCTCTAAGGTGTAGCAGATCTCCTCCATCCCGCTCTCCCTCCCTCCCTTCCTCCCCCCCCCCCACACACACACCTTCCCTGATCGCACAGAAATGACGCCCTCTATCTGCAGAAGGTATGAAATGCAGGACAAGAAGGGTGAAGAGCAGGAGAGCCACATTATTCTAATTCCTCATCTAAATTTTTAAAATAAAAAAATACATAAAAAATGACAAAAGAGTAAAGAAAAGAAGGAGCCAGGCATAGATAGTGATTCCTGCCTGTAACTAGGGCTGGGAGATGGAGGAAGGAGTCCTAGAAGTTCATCTTCGTTCCAGGCTGGACCCTAGTTCCTCTTGAGAGCACAGCCTGTGCCTGGCCATGGATCCCATCTTCCTTAACCTGACCACACTGCCAGTGTGTGTGGAGATGTTCCTTCAAGATCCTCTCAACATGGCACTCTTAATGTCAGCACTTGGGAGCCAGTGGCAGGCGGAGCTCTATGAGCTCGAGACCAGCCCGGTCTGCAGAGCAAGTTCCAGAACAGGCTCCAAAGGTGCACAGAGAAACCCTGTCTTGGAAAACAGTGGGAGGGTCACACTCAAACAAAGGGTGGAATCTTGGCTTTATTATGCATTTGCTGTGTTAGCAAGGTAAGCTGGCTCACTTGAAATCGCCTGTTAGTCAGATGAAAAATGTCACCTGCTTAGAGACATGAATAATTGGATAATATATTAAAAAAAAAAAAAAGACCAGGGATGGCAAGGGGCCTGTGATATAGTAATTGCTGAACAAATATAAGCCATTGTGCACACAAGCACACACATTATGTCATGAAATCCAAGTGTGTAACCCAATCCTCTGCACTGCACAATAGTTCGTCGCTGTTAGCTTCAGAACCATAGGTAGAATGCATGGCAGAAACCATGGCTACTCCACATGGTGACAGACCCTCTGCTATCTTCAGTGAGGTACCATCCAAAGATTACTCCTTGTTCATAGCATTAGCTCCAGCCCCCTAGCTCTTCCCGTCAGCCTTTACCTTATGAAAGGGGGACAAAGGCATGGCTTTGTTTAAGTTCAATGCCAAAGACTCCAGCAAATGTTTGCCGTTCCCTTTTAAAGCTCCCTCCGCCCACACCACGCCCCAGCAAACACATAAAAACGCCATTTGCCCAGCTTGGCGGTATGTAACTCAATCTTTTTAGGCCTCTCCTGGGAGCCTCTCCCAAAGCTCTCTTTACTCTCGAGACCATAGGATGTCCCATAATATTCTCCCTCAGATGACCTGCTTAAAATCAGGCCCAAGTCACACAGCAATGGGGTATAAGGTCTGCAAATGGCAGTATCTCTCAACTCCCCTAGAAGCTCCCAAAATCATCAACTTACTAGAGGTCATGGGGTGGGGGATCAGCAAAGTTATGAACCTTGGTCACTCGGAAATACTCTCTCCTTTATACAGTGCTTCATCTCTCTTTATGCATCCTGAAAAGCAATATTTGCACATCTTCCCACATCTCTGGTCTGGGAGTTCAAGGGAAAGAGTACTGTCCTCTTGGAAGCATGACCTAGGAAAGATGTATCGTGACTACCACGTTTTAGCTTTTGATAAATTAGCTTTTTGGATTTGTTTATTTTATTCTATGTATAGGAGTGCCTTTCTACATATATGTATGTGTGCCACTTGCGTGCCTCATGCCCTAGGAGTTCAGGAGGTGCCAGATCCCTCAGAACTGTGAGCCACCATGTAGGTGCTGGGAACAGAACCTGGGGCCTCATCAAGAGTAACTAGTGCTCAGTCGTCCCCAGTCCCCCAGCTTTAGCTTTCGGAGCCCTGTGGTTGACACAGAGCACCAGTTAAAGCACAGTGTAACCCATGTGCCTGTAATTAACCCCACTTCACGGCCAGCCTCTGCCACCGGAGACTTAGCCTCAACAACAGCATCTGTTAAACATCTTAGATGAAAAAGGAATGTTAGGGAACAGATGTATAAATGGGGCTGGATACATGACTCGGCAATTAAGAGCATTCGCTGCTCTTCCAGAGGACCCAGGTGTGGCTTCCAGTACCCACATCTGGTGGTTCACAACTGCCTGTAACTTCAGTTCCAGGGGAATGTGACATCCTTTTTTGGCCTCTGTGGGCAACACACACACAAATAAAAATTAAAATTAAAAAAGGAGGCAAGAAAAGAAATAGCAAATCTGAGACATAATAGATTCACCATAAATAGGTACTAAGTTTAAGTTTAAGCTACCTTTTTTTAAAAAAAAAAAAGAAGAAGCTGGGTTTTTGTGGGGGGGGGGGAGTAATTGTTTATTATTTATACAGTGTTCTAAATGCATGTTTGCCTTCAGGGCCGAATCAGGCACCAGATCTCATTACCAATGGCTGTGAGCCACAGTGTGGTTGATGGAAATTGAACTCAGGACCTCTGGAAGAGCAGCCAGTGCTCCTTACCTCTGAGCCATCCCTCTCTCCAGGCCACTTAAACTGGCCTTTTAATTAGCATAATCTCACTCAAAGTAACTGTAAAGATGGGAGTGTGCAAGAAGATTATAATAACTCTGCCCTCCCAGTCCACAGCCTCTTTGTAGTGAAATGTCACTGCCCTCATAGACCACGCCTTCTCTTAAGCTAGTGAAGAGGTTCCTGCCTCATGTCCGAGAAGTTGGGTGGGGCTTGCTCACCATTAGCTGTACCCTGAGAGGGCAGCACCTGAAGGAAGACACAACCCACACAAGGAAAGAGAAAAGATGCTAAGAGTTCACACAGACAAAGGAAGTTGCTCTACAGAACCCTGCTCATCACATCTCCACACACTGACTCAGCCAACTTGTCTTACAGGACAGGCAGCTGCCAAGTAGTGCTCCAGCATCCCAAAAGCTCATCTTCCTTAAGTTAAGATGGACCATGTCAACAACCACTCCTCAAAAAATAGCCTCAATTCTTAAATGGCATCTTCTTAATACTAAGGCAAAAATCAGATACTTGCCATTAATTAAAAGTTAACTATTAAGGGAAACGGTTCAGGGGAAATGTCAGATTGCCATGCCCACACCCACCTGACTGGTTTCTAGAGTTTCAAATTTACAGGTGAGCTTCTATTATAAACCCGTGTGTGTGTGTGTGTGTGTGTGTGTGTGTTTATTCAGCTTCTTAAGCTACATATGCCTTCATCTCAGAAAATAATCTCCACCTTGACTTCATTTCATAAATCATAAATGTTGTGCCTCTTACACGGGTAAAGGAAAGACAAAAAAAAAAAAAAAGTCTCCACTGAATAAAAATATAAAAGAAAAACACATGGACAAAACCATAAAAATGAATCTGAGAATACCAGAGAAAGAGTTAGAGACCTGGGAAAATGGAAAGTTAATGTGTAATGTAAAAAAGAGTTACAGTATTAGAAAACACTGCTCTTTAGTGGGTACAATTGAGTTAATAGCCGTGCAAGAGCCACTGCTAGGCTGGTCAGCACTCAGACACACACAGGCTAGTCAGGAGAGAGATATTGGTGTTAACTTAGTCTTCGTGCACACACATGCACACACAAGCACTCAGTTAGTAGTAGCTATGCCCATTCTGCTCCATGACTTTCATGATAAAAAGAAGGAAATGTTTGGGGACAAGGATAAGGGGAGCTCTGGGCACTGAAGTGTTGAAACCGCACAGTATCCCTGCTGGAGAGCGACTCAGGATGTTGATGAGGGGGAGGCGGTAAGTGGCCAAGCAGGATGGGGTCTTCAAATGGCTTTGCTTAAGGAAGTGAACCCGGATGTCTATTTTCTCTCCTGAACCCATGTACGTTACAGTCTATGTGTCTTGGGGAAGGGAAATGATTGCATTTATCTTGTTTTAATGTCTGATTTCTTGGGTGAGGATGGGTAAGAGAGGAGCCTGGGGGTGGTACCCACCCTTCCTCTCACCTAATCTTGCAGCGCTGGGCTGCAAATAAGACTCCAAGATGCAAAGAATCTACATGATATACCTTAGCCCTGCACCTCCAGCCTCGCCCTAAATGCTTGTTAACACAGAGGCTTGTGTCCCCAGGCCTCTCTAAAATGACTTCCGGGGGTGGGGGGGTGTCTTTCTCAGTCCTAGCAATCTGGAAGAAGGTCCACTGGTGATCTGATGACAAAGGAATGGGGGGGGGCACTCCAAGTCCTCTACTGCAGCCACCGAGCAGTGCCTGGACACGCAGGACAGACACTGTGAAAAGAGGTCTTATTCTACCCTGGTAAGCAGGGATGCTGGGCTCAAAAGCAACAAAGAAAACTCTACCATGCCAGCTCCATATTACTGGGTAAAGCAACGCCACAGCAGCTTGACCGTCTGAGACCCATCCCCAGAATCTACCTAAGAAGTTTGGTGTGCTGGTGCCTCTGCAATCCCAGCATGCCTCTGGGAGACAGGAGGCAGGGACAGGAGAATCACCCAGAAGCTCATGTCCTGGCCTAGAACATGAAGTAAGGCAGGGAGAGAGATAAGAGGGCCTGGCTCAAAGCAAGGCTCAAAGAAAGAACCAACTCCTGAAAACTGGCCTTTGCCCTGGCTCCTGCACAGCCCCACTCAACACACACACACACACACACACACACACACACACACACACACACACACACACACACACAGACTCAATAATAATAACTTAGAAATTTATAAAGATGAGAGTACGACTCATCTATTTGATGGTAGTGAGGGGGGAGGGGTAGTTTTACTGAATCAAGATGCTTCCAGAAAACCGACTTAACAGAATTTTGTTAAAAGACTCAAAAGGGGAACCTCCTTCGTCCTAGCATTTGAGAGAGTGTAGGAAGGGGCAAACTTGGAGATGGGGGTGTGGAGGGGGGGGGTCTCCTGGTATGGTAAAAAGACCCAAAGAGGACAGTGTGATCCTTAAACACCAGCCCTAGGCATGATGCAACACCCTAACACCCGTGTTCTCTGTGGTCACCATGAGACTACTGTAGCGGGTTAACCTTGAACTCACTGTGAACAGAGAGCAACGCTGAATAAAAAGGGGCGGGGGCAGGAGAGACTTCAAGGCCTGGGAAAGGACTGCAGTTAGGGCTGCACAGTGTGGGTGATGTCAGCGCTCTGAGCTCATGGCTCTTCACCACTCAATAGTCTTGTGTGGGAAGTCAGCCTCTTGGAGGTTCGCGCTTGACAAACCTGCTTTTTAAGTACCAGCATTTGGTGACAAACCAAAACGTAAAATGATAATGTTCCTGAGAGTCAGAGTCACGTGAGAGTGTGGCAGAACTCCCCCACCATAATCCTCTGGGTGGGACCTCAGACATCTGGGCTTGCTCACCCTCCACCCCCACCCCTACCCCCCACCCCCCGCCATTTCACAGCTGGCCAAACTAAAGCTGAGGAAGCGGAGTCAGGCACTGGAAGCTGGGCTTGTGACAATGCCTCGAATACCAACATTTGGAAGGCTGAGGCAGGAGGATTACTGTGAGTTCACAGCCAGCCTGGGCTACACAGAGAGAAGACAGATGCTGGCTCCTCAGGTAGTAAGGACTAGACCCAGAGCCTGCACCTCACCACAGGCCTTCTGCTGCACGGACCAGGAACTCCCCCCCCCCCCCCCCCCCGGCCAATTTCCATGCTGACAGTAGCAACACTCAGAGCCTCACCATCTAGACACCAAGAACTGGAGACAACACACAGCATGTGGTCCTCCAGACTGCAGACACTGGGGAGAAAACAGGTCCAGTCCAAGACTGCTTGGTCTGCTGGGTCACCTAGCACCACCGGGAAAACTGGAAAAACCAGCTCTGGGCGGTGGGCCCTCACAGGTTCTGCCTGAACCAAGTTGCCAGGCTGGCCTGGGGTCTGGGAACCACCTGGATGAGAACCTGGGTGCCTTCCTGGCTACCATATGCACAGGAAGCTGAATGATTCCGTGTTGCTATCCCCTCCTTTCTGCCCAAGGCAGCCACGGAAGCAGCCAGCAGGGCCAAGGCCAGGGGCTGGGTAAGGCACCCAGATGCAGAGCACATGCCTTGCACATGGGAGGCCCTGGGTCAATCCCCACTGTCACACAGGCGCACACACACATACACACACTAAAAACATACATAAAACTCTAGGAGAGGAGCTAAGGGGAAGGTCTAGTGGGTATCGTCCGTGATGCACAACCGTGAGAACCATTTTGAATTTCATTGTGCTGCTGCCTCCCTGACACTGGAAATCAGGAAGACCTGAACCCAGGGTTGATGCCCCTGTGCATAAAAATTCTAATGACTACCGCGCCTGCACAGAGAAAGTGCTCAGGGAAAAAACATGAGTGGCCACTCATAATGAGAAGCCAGTCACAACCATGCAAACACTTAGGCCGGAGTCTAGAAGTCTTAATTGTCCAAAATAATCCATAGACAGACTTACAACAACAAAATGGTCTTCTAAATCTGGTATCACAGTGTGTGCCTATAATCCCAAACCCTCTCAGAAAAATGATACCAAACAAATAAAACTCTATTTTAAACATGGGTAAAAAAACGTAAAAATTTCCAATGGTTCATAAGCATGTAATATTCCCATGTGTATCTGTTGTTCTATGGACCACAAGTCTGTGTTCTCTGGTCACTTTAAAAAAAAAAAAAAAAAAAAAAAAAAAAAAAAGACCAAAAACAAAACCCGTCCTCTGCTATAGCTGTTACTGACGTCACCCGCCAGGCCTAAAGAGATGTGGTGGGTGTAAATGCAAGCTTCATGAGACCAATGTTCCTTTGTGCTTTGCCGAAGATTGATGGGACAGAAGAGGCATGATATATTGCCCAAAAGCAATTGTATATTGCCAATGTGTATAAGAAAATCAGTGTGTCTGCCTGGAAGTACACCTGTGCGCATATGTGCACACTCACACACACACAAATACTCATGCACACATGTGTACACCCAGACACACATGTACACACCCATCACACATGTGCTCACACGTTTTGACAAGGAAGGGAGCACTTGTAGATGGCAAGCAAGTGGTAGGGAATGAACTGGCTGGAAGATCAGCTTAACCCCAAATCAACTACCTCGGCGGTTTCCACAGAGCGCGTCACCTCTAACATCCAACACCACAGACCTTGACACTGAAAATGTGGATTCACAGCTAGCTTTAACACTACTGTCAGATGCCAGTGGTCGAATCCCTGTTTTCTTCCCAGTAAGTTTTGTTAGTGGTTCCCCATTGGATGGCTGGCCGGATGGCAAGCACCCATATCCCAGCAGGATGCTAGGTGCAGTAGAGACTTTTGGAAGTGCTGATTCGAACACATCCCAGTACTCCACGGGCTGCCCCTTGTGTAGTAGTCTAGCATAAAGACAAGGGGCCAGCACTGGCTGAGCTGAGGAGGGGAAGAGGTGGCCAAGAGCCTGGGGTGAGCACACACAAACCTCTGCAAGCTGTGACAATCTGGGGAGTAGAGAGAGAACTGAATGAGGCACAGGCGGCCAAGAGCATGGTGAGTGCAGGCATGCAGAGACACACTTTGCCTGGAGTTCTGTGTGAAGCAAGGTCTGCTCCTCCAGGCCACACTGCTAATCTGTCCTTGTGCCCACTTGGGTCACCTTTCTCGGCCTAATGCCAGTTTCAGCAGCATTGTTTTATACATGAGTGGAAAGGGACACTAAGCAATTCACGTTCTCCTGGGAAACCTGCCGGCAAACTGGGCAGCCAGTTTCCTCTCTCACCCAGTGGCCAGGACAATGAGCCATTGACAGCCTTGTTTACATTGACCTCCTCCTGAGACTGAAGACAAGGTCTTCTGGTACACAACTGAAGCAGAAAACAAGCTTAGTTTTATCTGAAACATTCCTTTAAGTGCAAAATAAGGCTGAGGAACCAGAAGAAGCGGAGACTCAGAATGGGTCTTGGGGCCTTCAAAACACAGATGTGTGGCTGAGAGCAAACAAGACTATCTGTGCAAACACGTTCTTATCCAATCCATGCAGTGCCGACATCCGTCCTTGACACCTGTTTGTCAGGGCTGTTGTTCACCTCTGCAGTGTTAACCACGCTTACACCCAGAGGAATACAAAAGGGTCAAGTCCCCAGGCTCACCATGAAGACTGCCTGATGGTGGCACAGAGAAGCCTAGGGGCCTTAGGAGACTCAGACTCTGAGTGACAGATACAAGTTCTAAAATGGAGCACATGGCCTGAAAGGCTGGGGTGGGATGTGGTGATTTATCATATTTCAGAGCAGAAGCCCACCCACCCCAAGTCCCAACAAAAGGGCAAAGGTGTGAGGCTTCTAAAAGACGGAATACGTTCATAAGTTCAAGCTTCTAGGGAACCACTATACAAGGTTTTGGTTAAGTCTTCAGTAAGAGCCCCATAGGTTTCACTAACCTTAGCCTCCTCGTTCACATCCCAGGTGAAGGAAACAGCATTGTACGCAATCTCTTCGATGTTCCCGATGGTGTTGAAGCTCTCCTTGTAGTCAGCTATGACATTGAAAGAGAAAAAGGCTCAGCAGAGCAACCAGGTGGAGAGGTGTGTGCCCATAGTTCCTGCCTGAACTTGGAAGGCTCAGGCTTATCCTTGTGACAAGTTTAATGCATGAGACACCAGCTCAGCACACACGCAGCACACTACACACACACCACACACGCACACACACACAAACATGCGCGCACACACATACACTTACCCACATGAACATGAAGGAGGATTTATTATTTGTCAATAGGCAAATGCCTATTTTTCTGGCTACCGCTGTGTCAAATTTTTTTGCTGATAGTTTTCTGCTGATGAAAAACTTTGCACACATCCTTCTATTAAAGGAGTAAGTCTATATACAACATGTCTTTTTCTGATTTGGTTAGTTTGCTTTTCTTTCTCTGCTCATCTTCCCACTTGCTTTCTTGACTGGTCTTCCACAGATTTTTTTTTTTTGGGGGGGGGAGCAAAATATTCTACCAATCAGGTGGTGTGAGTACGACTTTAGTAAAGAAACTACAGAGAGTGAAGGTTTCCCATGTGCAGTGACAGTGGTTCAAACACAGGGCCTCACACATGCTGATCCATGGAACTGCACCCCCGTGTCAAAGAAAGGCATTTATAAAGCTAAGTTTTAACTCCAGAAAGTTGAGTGAATCACACTTGGTTGACTATCATCACCTGCCCACTCTAGGCTCTAATCTATCTTCAGTCTATTCCCTTCTAACCCATATAGTAATGTATGCATCTATCCCCTTCCATCCCGTTAATATGTATCTATTCCCTTCTACCCCATGTAATATATATCTACTCCCTTCCATCCTGTTAGTATGGGGAAGGGAATAGATACATATTATTTCATCCCATATAATATGTATCTATTCCCTTCCCATTAGACACCCATAAGAGTAGACTCTTATGTGCTATGTGTTGCTATGGGCATGGTGGCCTGACATCTCTGTGTGCAAAAACTGTGTTGTTGATGAAATACATATTTAAGGTGTACTTATACTACAAAGGCTATTTTTCAGAGCTCAGATTTAACTGGAAGTCCTATATTTTATCCAGCAGCCCTCACCATGGATCCCTTACATTACAACCAGTAGTCATAATTTGCTATTTCCTCTTCTGGATGATGAAATGCCTGGTACCTCAGACAGCACTACTTTCGTTATTGCTGGGAGATGAATGGCTGCAGGAAAACTGTGCTTTCCAGAGTAGCTCTCCAGGCTCCCTTAGGATAGGCTGCCTGTCTAGCCTCAGGCTCAATTCTATTTCCCCTCTATCTCAGATCTCTTCTACTTTCTACCCACACTGAAGGGTTCAAAGTGGCATCATTGGATGCAGTCTCTACCATTATATGCAAGCTTCTCCTCCCTTGCACCTAGCCAGCCGGGGTTCTTCTATGGAGAGTGCTCACTCGTTTCCTTTGTATGTTCCTGTATTCTTTCTTAAAGAAACCTCATTGCAAGATAACACCTTTATTGGTTTTTTTGTTTGAGTTTGTGTGTGTTTTTCTGTAATCCAAATTGGCCTTAAACTCAAAATGCTTTCTCCCCTGGGTATTGACTAAGCTTACAGGTATGAGCCCAATTCCAGATCCTTATATTTTAAACAAAGCACATTAACTTTGAACATACAAGTATGTATATTCAACATAAGGAAGTCAGATAAGAAATAAGAAAATAGGAAATGACTTAAAAGCAACCACAGTCTATGGACTCACAATTACTACCTTTAAACACTATCTATGTGTTTGTTCTGCTCTCTCATCTAGTGCCCTTTCTCCAAAACATGTAAATATTTTTACACAGAATGTAATAAATAGCTTTTCATTGATATATTGTTTTGCTTAGCCCATCTCTAACATCTGCTCATATCTAAAAATATTTATTGGGGACCAAATACCATCATATCCAATCTTGTGGCATGACTTTATTCTTGTTTTGGTTTTTGGTTATAGGGTTTTGGGGGTGTTTTGGTTTGGTTTTCTTTGTGGGGAGTGGAGGTTGAGACAGGGTTTCTCTGTGCAGTCTTGGCTGTCCTAGAACATTCTGTGTAGTCCAGGCTATCCTCGAACTCAGAGATCCACTTGCCTCTGCCTCCTAAGTGTTGGGATTAAAGGCGTGTGCCGCCACCACCTGGTTATGGCTTTATTCAGTCACAGTTAAGTTTGCTACACCAGTGTTTTATTTATTTACAGCTAAATTTTATGTAAATTTAATTATATTTCATTAAAGTAAATTCTCAGGGGCAGAAGGTGTAGCCTGCTGCTAGGGCAAGGGCTGGGGGAAGGAGAAGTTGGGTCCAACACCCAGCACCAAAACAAAAGCTAAAAGCATATTCTCAGAAATACAGTTTTTGTTTTGTTGAGACAAGCTCTCACTGGTCCCTGGCCAGCCTGGAACTCAGAGACCTGCCTGCTTCTGCCTCCCAAGTGCTGAGGTTAAGGATGCCAGCCCCGCCTATCCTTGCTCCTGCCTTGCTATTGGCTGTTCAGCTCTTCATTAAACCATCAGGTGTTTTAGACAGGCAAAGAGTCACAGCTCCAGAGTTAAACAAGCGAAGCAAAAACAAATACAAGATAGTATCCTACCACACCTGGCATCCAAAGGTTCTTGGGGTGATACCTATGCTGTTATGGAGACCAGACATGCTCATGCCAGGGCTTGTGCCAACCTTTTACCTCCTCCACTCCTTACTCCTTAGGTAACAGCATGTTTGCTCCTACAGAGAAATCACAAAGCTGCTAACCAGTCAGCTATGGTTTGAATTCAGGTCTATCTGGTACCAATAGTCACAGTAATAGTCACAGTTTTAACTGCAATTTCAACCATAAATCATCAGTAGATACTGACAGCATGGGCCATACATCAGTGACAACTACTTTATGAGGTGCTAAGGGATTGTATGGTGAGAGCAACGGAACTGGGCATTGGGGACCATGGAAGTTACTTAAATGGGGGCAGGGATAGGGCACTTCTTTTAAAGATTTATTATGTATACAATGTTCTGCCTGCATGTATGGCTGCAGGCCAGAAGAGGGCACTAGACCTCATTACAGATGGTTTTGAGCCACCATGTGGTTGCTGGGAATTGAACTCAGGACCTCTGGAAGAGCAGCCAGTTGCTCTTAACCACTGAGCCATCGCCTCTTCAGCCCCAAGGAACAGGAAACTGCTACGGGGAGGGAACAAACTAATTCAAGCGCGCCTGGCTATGAAAACCAAAGGCACTGGTGCTGTGGGAAATGATGCTCACATTCACCATGTCTGTCAGAAGGCACTGAGTACACCTGTGTGCACACTTCCCAGATGCATTTATTCCTGGCAAGTGGTGTTTTGCTTAGAAATTATGGGATGCCACTGTGTCTAATTTCTCAGGAGGTAGACAGTGAGTGAACCCCTCTGTTACCTTTTATCTTTTAGACATAATCAGTGGTCTGTTAATTGGTTGTTTTCTTTTCATTCAGGCTGAGGCTTCCTCAGACTGATGGTAAAGGAACCGCGGTGTTGGATGGCAGTCAAAGGAAAAGCTAGCTCCTCTCCTTAATTAAGCTTCGAGCACTTGGAGAGCTATAACTACCCCCTTTAATTATTCTCTATATATTGTTGGAGATTAAACAGAGTGGTATAATTAATACAGAAGATGGCACTCTGCTGGAAGGCGTGGATTCTGTCTGGACTGGTGAAATAATGAAGTGAAATAATGAAGGTGGGTTGCTGAAGACGAGGCTGGGAGCCAGGCCAGGCCAGCGCACAGCCACATCAGACTCATCAAACACTTTTCTCCTTAGGTTGAGAATGTGGCATGCTGGATATGCTTGGGGCTACCATTCCAAAGGTCCATCTGGAGGGTGAGTCGGGATACAGCAAGCAAGCACATGAGCACATGAAGCCTGGGCATATGCACTCTTCTCCCTGACTCTCAGTGAGTTACCTTTGCAGAACAGAAACTCTATCTAAAGAACACTGTTTCAATATGGCGGACAATGGTTATCCATGACCCCAGAAATCTGTGTCCCCCATCTGCAATACTGAGTAGAGGAACCACGGATGAAAGCAGGTCATGTGAGGAACACTCAACTCTGAATTGAAAAAGGTGGAAGAACCTTGTCTAAGCGGGGTCTCCCTGAGTGGAAACACATTAAGTGTTGGGCCATGTTGTCTCACACCTTTAATCCCAGCACTGGGGAGGCAGAGGCAGGAGGATCTTTGAGAGTTAGAAGCCAGCCTGGTCTACAGAGTAAGTTCCAGGACAGCCAAGGCTAAACAGAGAAACCCTGTCACAAAAAAAGAATAACAAAAAAAAGAGAGAGAAAGAGAAAGAGGGAGGGAGGGAGAGGGAGAAAAGGAGGGAGGGAGGAAGAAAAAAGAAAGGAGAGGAGAGAAAGACATAAGAAAGGTAATTGTCTCTCCAACGCTGCCATTATTTGTCTTGTCTTAGTCTGTTTTCTGTAACTACAACTGAATACCACAGACTTTAGTAAACTGCTTTAAAAAGAAAATACCCTGGACCTTCCCAGGCTGTGCAGCCCAAAAGATCGGTCTGTGGAGAGAGCTTTCATGCTTCATCATGACGGGGTGGGGATCACAGGGTGACACAGAGGGAGCATGCCAACTCCGGAGCTCCACCTCTTCTCTCCGAGTCACCAGTACATCTTGCTCACGTAACCTCACCTAATTATTCCCACCTCAAACACAGTAGCACAAAAATTGGAGAGTGGGTTTCGAACACATGATCTCTGGGGGGGTCACACTTACTACCACCACACTGGTTGATTAAGGGCCAAGCTAGGACCAGCAACTACAAAGCTCTGTCTACACACAAAACCAAACCCTTTTGGCTACTGCGACATAAAATCTTTAAGTGTATACATCTTTTAGAGACATAATCCAGAATGTATATGGGGGAGATTATTAATATAAAATGTGACACTCAATGACTCTTCCGTGTTCTTAAACCATAGTAGTCAGCATATCATTGCTATCTACTCTCCATGGCTTATTATAATACCATCCCTAGTACGATTTAAAATGACATCCTTCTTAGGAGTAAACCTATTATTTTTTTGTGTGTGTGTCTTTGGTTTCTAGGGCATGTATTGTATTCCCAGGACAGGAATTATAGAGGACAATGTTACAGATTTCTAACTAACAATATAAACAAGATTAAGAAAAGCATTACATTATAGACTAGTATTATGTTCCATGTGTGCTGTTATTTTTTTATACAATTTGACTTCATTTTTTAAGAAGGTTGGTCCTGGGGCTAGGGAGATGGGTCAGCGGGTAGAGCGGTTACTGTGCAAAGCATGGAGACTGAGTTTGAACTAAACACACACATACATACACACACAGAGAGATGCACAGACATACATACACACACACAGAAATGCACAAACATGCATACTCACACATACATACACACACAGAGATATGCACATACAAGTGTGTCTTAACCTGCAAATGACTTGGAAACAATAGTAGTGAAATAACATCAATGATAACTCATATCTTGTATGTAAATAGAGAACTATACATTCACATGGAGCCTATATATACACCATGGCTTACAACTACACGCCTAACCAACTTGGCTAGACATAAACTTTTATAATTGGTCTACGTGACTCAGATCTTTCGCTTTAACTGTTTCATTGCTGGCCCACACCATTAATGTGTGAACCACACAAAAGCCTGGCACTTTCTGAGAGTTTTCTGAATGTATAAAAATATAAGTTGTGCTTTGGTGATAATTTACATTTCTGTATGATGTGAACGGTTTAATACATGTTCCGGTTTTCCAGTCTCTGTCTCATCACTCGATGCGCTCGGGCTTTGTGAGGGCAGAAATGGGGACGCAGAGACATTCTCAGACACAGAACCAGAAACCACTGCCTCAAACGGTAAATGAGCTGTGGATATGCTAGACCAGCCACTATGCCCCCTCCAGCCCCAACTCTAACCTCTTTCCACCCCACATCAAACAGCTCCAGAAATAGTGGCCTGGGGTAAAACCAAAACAGAACTGATTTTCCCAAAGCATAGTACTTTATATCATTGCTAAGAATCTCAAGAATTAAGGCCCCATGAAACATTCCAGTGTCATTCTCAAAAACCCAAAAGCCCATCACTGTGGCTAGCAGCGCTCGGCACAAGAAATAACTTTAAAAGGCTTGTAGCTGAAGTTCAGAGCTGTAAAGTGAGTAGTTCCACACAGAGAAATGACCTTCTGGTCACCACACAGTCTTCACATGGATAACCACCAAATTGTCACTAAACCAAAGGAGCCCAATTCCTTCAAGGATTAAAGACCCCAGGTTCCCCATGCTGCTGGTCACATGTACCAGACTAGCTAGCAGATGTGGGAAGCTGGGTCTGTGGGAAGCTGGGTCCGTTCCATGAGGAGAGGAAGAGGTATGGTTAGTGTGTCTGACCACATGGATGTTTTCGCTTGCTTTTACTTATTTTCTAGCATTATTACAGGATCTTGGCATCATTTCAAGGTTGAAATTCTATTCTTTTCAAATGTACTTTTGGTGAAGGTAGGTTTGTCCTCCAAAGGGGGAAAAGAGTTGCTACAGTACTGATTTTCCTTAGCAATGGTGACCCCAGTACCTAGGCACCTGGATGCCATGACCTTGGAAAGTTAGACGACTTGTAGAAGCTGGTCCCCCATTTATATGGAGATGACTATGATCAATCATGACAAAGGCTTATTCTGGAGAATTACTAATGTAGAAATAGTACTACTGTGGAAAAGATGCCATCGGGCCAAACAACTCAGTGCCCAGAACACCAGGAGCAAGAGGGGGAAGGAAAGGGAGGGAATGCAGCATTTCATAGCCCTAAACATGGTGTGTGTCTTTCTATGTGTATGCATGTGTGTGTGTGTGTGTGTGTGTGTGTGTGTGTGTGTGTGTGTGTGTGTGTGTCATTATCATCTGGCAGAGCCTTTGTTTATGGAGCAGCTCCACCCACTCATTAAAATGGGGGGATGGGAGGGGGCGTGTCTTCTGGAATCTACTACACTCAATCCTCCCTGGAACATTCCTTCTAATTAGCCACTCTGATTTGAATATTCTGGAGAAAAGAAAAGCTGTTTATCAGAAAAGGCTGATTAAACAATAATGTTCTGGACCTGGAAAGACAAACTTCCTAAGAGCAGAAAGGAAAAATGGCTACAAAAGTACAATTTTGAATTTCCAAATCTAGCCTCTTTGTTTTTGATTGCTTTTAAACAATTTCCCATTTGTTTGAGCCAGTAAAATTACTATTTTCTAGCGAGGTTTAAAAAGAGAATCTCCCCTGGTTTATTAGTGTACATTGTTTCCACAGTAAGAAATTGAAATTTGGTTACCAAGGTTTTATCAAAACAAACAAACAAACAAACAAAACCCAATGTGTAATAAAAGGGAGGTTAATACAAGCAATCTCACTCCTGGCTGGAGGACAGCTCTGTCATTCAAATGTTTGCCTTGGCAGCATGAGGGCAAAACTCAGTTCCCAAGAACCCAGGCAATCCTTTGTTAGGGAGACAGGGGCAGGAAGATCCCTGGAACTCCCCATTGAACCAGCCAAGTCTACTGGTTCCAGCTCCAGGCCAATGAGCAAGGCTGTTTCAAATGAAGATGGTCAATACCTGAGGACTGACAGCCAAGGTGGATCTGTGGCTTTCACATGTTCATTCTCTCCGTGTCTCTCTCCCTTTCAGTCTGTCTGTCCCCACCACCACCACCACCACCACCACCCCATCTGTCTCTCTCCACACACACAAAATGGACCAAAATGAGTTCACAAAGAGATGTATATGTGCATCCAACCACACTTCCTTGTTGACTGGACAAGAGCATCTGTGCTTACCAACCTGCCCTAGATACTCAAGAGCACCCAAAACTCCCGTTCAACTCAACACTGGCTCAACACCTACTATGTAGGTACAATAAATATTCTGTACTAGGGGCAGCGTATGTAAAGGTTCAAAAGAAAATTCTCTTCCTCAAATAATCTGGTCACAGGAAGGACAGAAGGAAACTGACAGCCACGTGACTACAGCAACATGCTAAACCCTGATCCAGGGAGGAACTGCTCCCTCCACAGACACTCGGGAACACCCATCCAAGCAGGGTTGGGGACGAGGTCTCAAGTGAGCCAGCCGTCTTGTGGTGGGGAAGGGAGGGTACGCTCCTGGGGGAAGAGTAAAGGGGGAAAGGCAGAAAGGGTGAAAATATCCCTACAGACATAACATTGAACAATTTTCAGAGAAGACATCAGGCTGGATCGAGACATGACATAAATAGATTAGGATCTGAGTAAAATGTAGGGAGAAGGGGGAGAGAGAGGGGTCAAGGGCTGGAGTTGGCCAATGAGCCCCAACCTGTGGGTGCTTTGTGTAGCTACTCCCCTTGGCCCCTTCACAGAGGGAATTGGGGAGGGAGAGCCTAGAGCCACTCACATCAGGGAGAAAATGAGTGTCCCTGGGGGGAGGGGAGGAGGCTGACCCAGACAGAGTTGCAGAAATTCAAATTGAGACATGCATGCAATAAAACAGACCCAAGTGGGTTCTCTGTTATTACCAAACTTATTTTCTGTCTGCACAAATACTAAGCTTTAAACAGCACTGGCACTTTATGATTTTTTAAATACCTAACGTTTCACACCTGATGGTGCTTTTATCACACATTTCCCAACCAAGACTGAAGATGAAAAGGAATTTGCCTGCAACCACAGTTTTAGTGCCGGCCCTCAGAAGCAGAGCCTGGCCTACCCCACATGTGATTGGAGCAAAAAAAAACCATGGGGATCTGGAAGGTTCCTGGCCTGCACCCCACACGCCCCCTCACACCTGGTTCTGGAGGAACACCTGGCTTGCCCTCTGGCTCAGCCTTCGAAGGCTGTTTTCAAAGCATGGGTGTGGGGGAATCAAGCTTTATTTTATTTCATAATCAAGTTTAATTTTAAAGTATGTTTCGAAGTATGGAAGCAACCTAAAAAATGTCCTAAGATGAACTTACTAGATTGGTTGCTAAGAAGAGCAGCCTATACTTTTCACATAGTGGAAGGGAGTCTTTTTTTTTTTTTTCCTTTAAACTAAAAACAATCTCATTTTACGTATCAAATCTAGTTCCCTCTCCCTCCCATTCCCCCTATCTCCCCAACCCACTTCTATCCACTCCTCGGAGAGGGAGAGGCATTGGGGTGGGGGTCATCGAAATCTGTCACATCAATTGGGACAGGACCTAGACCCTCTCCTGTGTATCCAGGCTGAGAGAGTATCTCTCAATAGAAAATGTGCTCACAACTGGCACCCATGTTCAGGGAGCCTGGTTTAGTCCTATGCTGGTTTCCCAGTTATCAGACTGGGGTCCATGAGCTCCCCCTTGTTCAGGTCAGCTGATTCTGTGGGTTTCTCCAGCCTGGTCTTGAGCCCTTTGCTCATCACTCCTCCCTCTCTGCAAGTGGATGTCAGTAGTTTGGCTCAGTGCTTAGCTGTGGGTGTCTGCTTCTGCTTCCATGAGCTACTAGGTGAAGGTTCTAGGATGGCATATAAGGTAGTCATCAGTCTCATTATAGGGGAAGGGCATTTAAGGTAGCCTCTCCACTATGGCTTAGATTCTTAGCTGAGGTCATCCTTGTGGAGTCCCAGGAATTTTCCTAGTGCCACATTTCTTGTTAAGCCCATAATGGCTTCCTCTATCAAGGTATGTCTTTCCTTGCTTTCCTCTGTTCTTCCCCCAACTTGACCTTCCCGATCCCTCATTTTCTTCTCCCCTTCTCCTACCTTCCTAACCTTTCCCCCCATGCTCCCAATTTACTCAGGAGATCTTGTCACTTTCCCCTTCTCAAGGGTCCATGCATGTCCCTCTTAGGGTCCTCCTTGTTTCCTAGCTTCTCTGCGGTTGTGGATTGTAGGATTGAGTGAGTACATACCATGTTTATCTTTATGGGTTACCTACTAGTCCCATTCCTGCCCAAAAGGCACTTAAGGAATTACTCAATACCCTTAGCCATCAGGGAAATGCAAATCAAAGCAACTCTGAGAGACCATCTTACTCCTGTCAGAATGGCTAAAATCAAAAAACTAAAGGCAGTTTATGCTGGAGAGGATGTGGAGAAAGGGATACACTCCTCCACTGCTGGTGGGAGTGCAAACTTGTACAGCTACTTTGGAAATTAGCATCATGGTTCCTCAGGAAAACGGGAATCAGTCTACCTCAAGATCCAGCAATTCCACTCTTAAGCATATACCCAAAGGATGCACACTCAAACAACAAGGACATCTGTTTATGTTCATAGCAGCATTGTTTGTAATAGCCAGAACCTGGAAGCAACACCCCACAACCTAGAATGGATGGAGAAAATGTGTTACATTTACACAATGGAGTACTACTACTGAGTGGTTAAAAAAAGAAAAAAAAAATGACATCTTGAAATTCCCAGGCAAATGGATGAAACTAGGAGGGAGCTAAGCTGAGGGGAGTGGCCAGTTGATGGATCTCATGCAGCTCATCTCCTCCTTGGGGCCACAAAATCCTCCTTTGCTGACCAGCTGGACACCGGATTGCCTTTCTTTTCTACCTCTCTGAGTAGCCAGCCTGGGACTTCTATAAAACTGCAAGGAGGCACCAGGTGGTGATGGTACACACCTTTACTCCCAGCTCCTTGGGAGGCAGAGCAGGTGCATCTCTGGGAGTTCAAGGACAGCCCGGTCTACAAAGTTCCAGGAAAGGCCCCAAAGCTACAGAGAAACCTTTTCCCAAAAAAAAGCAAAAAAATTAATGAGTGAATAAATAAATATAAATAAAAACCAAAACCCTGCAAGTAGGCATATCAACACAGTATTGCAGTGCCAGACTCCTCCAGAAAAGCCCCTAGGAAAAGATTTAATTTGAATACAAATCTGATTTGCTTGAGTCTACCACAGAAGCCCCAACCTGAATGATTCCCAATAGACATCGGGACCCTGGCCTTGAGAACCTTCTGGAAGACTTCATTTGATCCTCAGACAGAATTACACTTTACTTAATGTTTTCACACCATTGCTGCTGAGTTTTCATGCAAGGGCTTCCTTCATGTGAAATTGTTATAATGGGACACAGTTTTCAAAAGGCTTTTAATCCATTTGTATTGGGACACACACACTCACACTCACAAATCCTATAATGGCATGCTAATCACCGAAAATCAAATGTATAATTATAGGATTACTACTAACTCTTCGCCTAGTGAACCCTGAGGCGGGAAATAATGACTGCAAACCAATGTTAAATTCAGAGATTGAATAAAAACATAAGTTAGCTGAACCACCCATAAGATGGTGTCTGTCCATTGACACTGCAAAGTACTGATGCTTCCCCACACTCAAAACCTACTTCCCCCACTGGGAACACACACACACAAAAAAAAACTATGATGTTCTATGGTAACTAAGGCTTGTACTAGGAGTTTTGCTATAGGATCCAGCTGCCACATACAAAGCACTTAATGCAAATTAGCACCCCCCCCCAAAAAAAAAGAAAAAACTTCGATGTGCATTATTTTGGACCACTAGAGCTACAATACAGTGAGAGAATCCGGAATTGTGTCCGGGAAAAATCCCGCGTGCATGTGCTACAGGCTGGCTGTGGGTCTGTTTTTATGGTGCTGAAAATGAGTTATGAACTCATTTACTTCCTCTGTTTGAAAGGTAACAGAAAAATAGCCATCAGAGCTGCAGGTATTCATGGATTGTCGTACCTAAGTCCACCTCACTTTTAGATTTAAAAGCCATTTCTAGGATTTGTCCATGGATCACATTTATAAAACTTGCATCTCTCTCGGGCAAATGAACCTGCCCATCTGCTCTGTATGTGGGCAGTTGCCCTAAGCTGCAAGCACCTGGCCTACCTCCACTCCCACGACCTGGCCACACTGATTCTCTTACCACCGCCGACCCTGGGAGTAGGGGGCAGTTGGCAAAGCTGTGTTGTCCTTTCGTGGTCTTCTTCTCCTTTATCCCCACATCTAATCCGTTATCGAGTGGATGGCCTTTTCCCCTTTTCCAAATTGCTGGTCCCTTCCCTACACGCTGGCCCAGAATCCACTCTCCCGTTACAATCCTGACAGACATCTGAAATGTTTATTCAAAGCCTCCAAAAAATCAAGTACAACTCACTACGGAGTGTCCCAAGAGTCTGTTTGCCCATTATTTCTTATTTCCATCAACTCTGTGTGCCTCACTAGGATGCATGAGAGAGCCTGAGTCTCTCCTGCCTGTGTAACTCTAGCTGGCCTGTGATCAGGCTGGCCTCAGCCTCACAGACCCTCCTGCCTCTGCCTCGCAAGTGCTGGAATGAAAGGCGTGTACCACCACCTCCTAGCTCTCTTATCTTTCTTAATGGAGCTATAAAACAGTTTTCCATTATCAATCAATGGGGTTTTTTTTGTGTTTATTTTGTTTTGACTCTTGGCCACCTAGGCAAATGCCATTTCCAGGTCTACAGCATCTTCCAATTCCTTTTTAATTCATACAGCCTTGACATCTCTTCAGAAATATCCACCCTGACTTTTTTGGTTGTTCATCTTCTTGCCTCTAAGTGCTGCAATGTGAAGGTGAGGCCCTTAACCACATTTTAATCACAGGGCTGAAAAAGGCCTAGCCTACAGAAGGTGTTCAATAAATACCAGCTGAATGAATGAAGGCATGCATTTCCTCTAGCAGGCGTGGAAAAATTATGGGTTCATCACTGACTCAATGAGTCAATGTCTGAACATAATGAGACCTTTAAACTCAAAGACAATCAAAGGACAAATACCATTTAAATAGTTTTTCCATGTGTGAGGCTTAATTGACACAGGCATGCTTCTTGAGTAGCAGAACATAAACTTACTTACAACCTGGAGTAATTGCCATTATCAAGGAGCTCGGCTCACAAGAAAGAGCTTGTGTGACCTGGAGAACTGTGTGTGTTTGTTTGACTTCTATGGGCTCGGAGCTCACGGCTAACCCTTTCCACCCCACCTCCAAACAGTTTATGAACCAATGCATAAGAACCATGCATGCGACCTGGCTTTCGGATATTCCAGACCCACACAACATTCCCAGTCACACAGCGGAATGTCCTCAGGGTTGCAAGGCAAGGACAGAAGCAGCAGGCCATCAGAATGACAGTAATGGTGTCTTCTGTTGCTCTGTGAAGTGTGTGGCCAGAACCAAATGCCAGCCGAGCCCTGAGATACAGCACAGGAATGGCGAGAGGGGAGCAGCCGCCCACTGGCGTTGGGTTTTACCCACCCATACTCACTAAGTGTGGGTTGAATGGAGTTCTTGCCCTGCCATCTGACATCTAGCTTTGAGAACACAAAATGATGGTTTGAGGATGAGTTTTTAGTTGTTTGTTTGTGTAACATCCAGACTGAATCCTCTCCTTCAAAGGATGAATTTTTTAAGTTAGTGGAGAGGGACAGAAAAAGCTTGGAGACTAGGAGGTGGTACCCAAGGAGGAGCTGTTACTAAGGCACACTTCATCGCTACACAGCGACCCTCTGCCAGTGTGAGAGTGCCATGCACACATGTCCCTGCTCATTCATTCATTCATTCAATGTTTATTGATGCTGACTTGTCTCTGCTCTCATGGAGTTTACCTTCTAGAAAGAGAGATGTCAAGTGTGATGATGTCAAATGAAGATAATAGACACAGAGGTTGATAAGACTACAGAGTGGCAGGGATCTTGTTGGCAAGACTTGAAAGAATTAGTGAACAAGTTGACGGAGTGTTCATGCAAAGAGCAGCCTGGGTGGAGGTGGGAGCCAATGAAGAGACGGCGTGGCTGAAAAATTGTAGACTCCGGGAACACAGGTCTAAACTAAGCGGGTAGCCTCCTTCCCTTTCCTGGCTTGGGTCCCTCTCTTTCTCATAAAAATCACAGATTGGACTCCTTGGGTTCCTCTGAGCATGTAACACCTTCCCCGCACAAAGGATGAGGCATGGGAGATAGAGGGTTAGGGATGAATGAATGAATGAATGAATGAATGAATGAATGAATGAGCTTGTATAAATAAGGAGAGGCAAAAATCCCCCCACTGTAACAATGCAAGAGCTGGTGAATATCTGTGAGAATGAGTGCAGGGGCATTCTGGGTAAATGAAAGGCTTGGGGTGGAGGGGGGTGGGAGGGAGAGAAGGTCTGTGGTGAGGGGGCTGTGGTGGGGAGGGGGCTGTGGGGAGGGGGCTGTGGGGAGGGGCTGTGGTGGGGGGGGGCTGTGGTGGGGGTGGGTGGGGAGGGGGCTGTGGGGAGGGGGCTGTGGGGAGGGGGCTGTGGGGAGGGGCTGTGGGGAGGGGTGGTGGTGGTGGAGAGGGGGCTGTGGGGGGGGGGGCTGTGGTGGGGAGGGGGCTGTGGTGGGGAGGGGGCTGTGGGGAGGGGGCTGTGGTGAGGGGCTGTGGGGAGGGGCGTGGGGGTGGGGAGGGGGCTGTGGGGAGGGGGCTGTGGTGGTGGAGAGGGGGCTGTGGGGAGGGGGCTGTGGGGAGGGGGCTGTGGGGAGGGGGCTGTGGGGAGGGGGCTGTGGGGAGGGGGCTGTGGTGGGGAGGGGGGTGGTGAGGGGGCTGTGGTGGGGGAGGGGGCTGTGGTGAGGGGGCTGTGGTGGGGAGGGGGCTGTGGTGAGGGGGCTGTGGTGGTGGAGAGGGGGCTGTGGGGAGGGGGCTGTGGGGAGGGGGCTGTGGGGAGGGGGCTGTGGGGAGGGGGCTGTGGGGAGGGGGCTGTGGTGGTGGAGAGGGGGCTGTGGTGGGGAGGGGGCTGTGGGGAGGGGGCTGTGGTGGTGGAGAGGGGGCTGTGGTGGGGGGGGCTGTGGTGGGGGGCTGTGGGGGGGGGCTGTGGTGAAGGGGCTGTGGTGGGGAGGGGGCTGTGGTGAGGGGGCTGTGGGGAGGGGGCTGTGGTGAAGGGGCTGTGGGGAGGGGGCTGTGGGGAGGGGGCTGTGGGGGTGGGGAGGGGGCTGTGGTGGGGAGGGGGCTGTGGTGAGGGGGCTGTGGTGGTGGTGAGGGGGGATTCGGCTCCTGGCAGGGGCAGGAGTGGAAATGAAAAGACAGAGAGCAGCAATGGGGCCTCGTCACCTCAGCACCCTTCAAAGTGAGGGAAAAGCACATGCATGGCCACATCTAAAATTGTAACAGGCATAATTTAGAGACTGTGAGTCCTACACTGCCCAACTCTAAAGGCTGCTGGGTATGGTGGCGCTCACCTTTAATCCCAGCATTTGAGAGGCAGAGGCAGGCAGATCTCGGCGAATCTGAGCAGAGCCTGGTCTACAGATGAGTTCTAGGACAGCCAGAGCTAGACAGTGAGACCCTGATTTAAAGAAAAGAACTTAAGCTGAGGTCAACCAGACCACCAGTCAAAGCACTTGCTTCCAAGCCTAGGGACATGAGTTCAGTTCCAGAAAACCATATGGTAAAAAGAAAGTCAATTCCCACAGGTGTCCTCTGACTCTTACATCACCGCTGTGGCACGCCCACGCCCACCGTCTCTGTCTCTGTCTCTGTCTCTCTCTCTCACACACACATATACACATTTTTTTAATGTGCAATAAACCTTATTTGAAGAAGCATTGTCTTAGCTTCTTATTCCAGCTTGAAGGCCATTGCCTGGAAGGCTCAGATGAACTTAATAACCACAGACACTCATGGAAATTTGTGAACTGTCTTGTTGTTGTTAGGGTTATTTATTTTGTGTGCATGAATTTCTGAGCATTTTGCCTGCATGGATATATGTGCACTGTGCATACAGGGAGGACAGAAGAGGCGTTGGATATGCTGCGACTGGATTAACAAATGCTTGTGAGCAATAATGTGGGTACTACGAATTGAACCTAAGTCCTCTGCAAGAGCAGAGGATAAGACAAAAGCTGAACCACTGAGCCGTCTCCAGCCAGGGTATGTGGTTTTGAATCTTGGCGTTAATGTCCAGTTACATAGTTTCTCCCTGAGCAATTTTCAGACTGAAGTTAGAGTCTGTGGGAGATTAAGTTCTGAAGGCATAGAGGGCAGTCCCACCTCTCATGAAGCTTTATCTCAAAGTGTGTGCGTGTGTGTGCACGTGTGTGTGTGCGTGTGTGTGTGTGTGTGTGTACACATGCATGAGTGTGCATATGCACGTCTGTGTGCACATGCACTTGGCATTCACACATGCATGTGGGGCTCTCTGGGGAAGAAAGGGAGGTAATAAAGAGATTTATCTGAGGGGCTAGAAAGACGGGAAATAACTGCAGTCCCCTGCAACTTAACCCTGTAACAGTATCAGAGGTGAACCGACAGGCATGCCAGCAAGACGCCTTTATTACTTACTTGCCTTATTTGAACTGAGCCCATATTTCTATTTAATTGCTTCTCTCGTTTTCTTGGGCAATAATTATAAGACTAACTTTTCAAATAAAATAAAATTGCCCCTCTGCACTACACAGGCAGTTACGGGACAGGTTAGGGCAAGTTTTCCCAGTCCTTTGTCCCAGTCTCGGGGTTTCAGAACACTGGATCAGATTAGGAAGCCAGTTCTTGACCTAGCACATGTACTAATTTCAAGGACAACTCACCTGTCACGGTAGACCCTTCTCCCTGCTTCAGTTTCCTGTGTGTCTCTCCACCCACCCGAGCCCTCTGTGAGCGGGGGTGAGGGAAATGAGGAATGGAGTCGCTTACCCACTCAACGGGGTATAATAAGATTTGGTTTCAAAACATCCTCTGGTGACTCGAACCTAGTCACTAGCTAATCTCTGCCGGTGGTCCAGGGAGCTATCAAGGGTGCTGTGATGAGAAAAACTACAAAAGCCCTTGTTCCATTGTGTAAGAAATGAAAACAAATGTCCTTTTACTGGCTTAGTGCTCTGTGATGCCCACTGAAAATCTGCCTCCTGCCTACATTCACTGGGACCACAGCCTTAGTCTAAAGAAGGAGTTATGACCATAAATATGAGAAAAGTATTTTTATGCACATAACGTTGCAAAGTCCACGCATTACTAAACTTTTGAGAAATTTCTGGGAATTTTGAATTCTATTTCCCTGTTTCTCCTATTCTTCTATGGCTAATCTGCACAAATTCCATCTCTCGGGGCCCTATGCCCCCTGGCCTTGGGTTCGATCTAGCCAGTGAGGGGTCCAGGCAGGGAACTCAGAAGGCCTGGGCACTTCTCCAGGTTGGCACTGAGCTTGTAGCTGGCAGCAGTTCCTCTGGGGTTCCACCTCCCAATGGAAAACGACTTCCTCTGTGGTCCCAGCTCCCCCTGGGTGGCTCCCTTTTGATTCTCCAGCTCCTCAGACACTATCTGGATTGTCTCCCAATACTCCATCCTTCCCAACCTTGGCAAGGAACTACTTGACTCCTTGGCATGGTGTCTGCCTTTCTGTTTGGACCCTGGTAGATGGTGCTGCTGTTCGGAAGCAGACATGGCATTAGGGGTATACAATAGGAGCTCCAGTGGCGTAATCTGTTAGCGCGAGGTACTTACTTATACAGGAGTATACAATAAACCTGATAGCCTCATTACTTCTTGGCTGGCAAGGTCTCTCTCAGACAGACCTTTTCCTGACCACCTACTTCTTGAAGTAGGTGTATATGGAAATGAAAGGGACTTGGGACAGAGCTGTAGACAACAGGTCACTATAGAGTCACAAAACACCCCACCCCCCTTTCTCAAGGAGTCTTGAGCCTCATGGGCCTGAGTTTTATCCTTACTGCCAGTTTGGCTCACACACGGGGCATGGAAATGTTTTAGAAACGGGCATAGTTGTTGCAAATGCATACTATATAAGATCTAATGGAACACATACTATATAAGATCTAATGGAAGAGAAATGCTTTGTTCTCTGCTCAGCCTGACTGATTTTAGCCTGATCTATGTGCTAACTGTGTCATCATGGGAAGCATGCACAATCACTGTACTGGGCTCCACTTGGCAGCCTGCCAGCTTGCCAGAGCCTAGTCAGGCAACTTACCAATGTCGAGGACCCTTTGCTTGGCCGTGTGCTGCCGGGAATGCCAGTATTTCCAGTATTTCAGCTGTTCGTCTCGGTTTTTGTCTTCACTGAAGACCACCATCACCACGCTCTGCAGGAGAGGACAGTAGCCATTACCCACTGTTCAGCATCCCATGATCTCACACAGTCTCCAGTCCTGGTAACTCTGCCACAGGTACATTTCTAGAATGTACCTTTTATTGTTTAAGAAAAGTACACAAAGGGCCAGGCATGGTGGGGCTCTGGCCTTTAAATCCCAGCACTTGGGGCAGAGGCAGAGGCAGAGGCAGAGGCAGAGGCAGAGGCAGAGGCAGAGGCAGAGGCAGAGGCAGGCAGATTTCTGAGTTTGAGGCCAGCCCGGTGTACAGTGAATTCTAGGACAACAAGGGCAGAACAGAGAAACCCTGCCTCAAAAAAAAAAAAGAAAGAAGGAGAATAAGTCATCCAGAGAATAGGGGCAAGCAGATGCCTCAGTGAATTCAGGTGTTTGTTGCCAAGCCTGGTGTCCTGAATTAGATCTTAAGAGACCCACAGGGTGGAAGGAGGAAACCAACTCCCAAGTTATCCTCTGACCAACACTTGGACATGCATGTGCATACCCAAACTAGAAACAGCACAGAGTCCTTTATCCTCCTTAACGAATTGTCATAAACAATCAGATGAAGCAATCAGATGAAGTTTATTATTTTGTGTGGTTAGCTAGAACACCAAAACACACTTGGTTTGCACTGGGAATAAAGTCTGAATCCTCTGTCTTAAATGGAATTGGGACGGTAAGAAGCAGACATCCTAGGGAATGCCTCAGGCTGGAGTGGAGCAGGTAATGAGGGGATTACACAGGAAATACAGAAATGCTAGGTGACAAACTCATATTGACAAGAGATTTAAAGCCTCTGATAATTTATAACCCAAAAGTACAAGGGCAGCTATACACCTCAATCAAATATGGCTGTCCTTTACATGAGCTAGAGAAACTATTCTATTTCACAGAAATAAAAATCCAAACCTCTTCAGTTCTCAGTTGGAAACAGCCCACATTAAACTAAATTTATATATTCAATGTCATTTACAGAATGCAGACAGCAATGTCCCTGTCTCAGCCTCTGGAGTAATGGTTCAGAACACATTTTCAGCCAAAATGGAACAAAAGGAGATAAAAATGTCCATTTTAATCAGTTTTTTGGGGGAGGATAGGGGGTTGTTTTTTGGCTTTGTTGGCTTTTTAAGACAGGTTTTTTCTGTGTAACAGCCCTGCCTATCATGGAGCTCAATATATAGACCAGGTTGTTCTCAAACTTGAAATTTCAGAGATCCGCCTGCCTCTGCCTCCCCAGTGCTGGGAATAAAAGCATGGGCCATCAAACCCAGCATAAAATTTCCAAATCCTAATGAAGTGAACTGTTGGGAAAGTCCAAACTCTTGTCCCACCCTTAGATGACTGCCACCTTTGCAGAGTGTTCATATGGTTCTGTGTGAAACTCATGTACAAATGAATAAACTCTTACCTGGGATTTACGATATTTTAAAAGAAAAACAAATGCATTCCTGGCATTCTTCCCAGACACCATGTCTGGATGCAGACCCCCTGGGAGAAAAGTCTCTGCTTTTCATCCCTTTGGGAAACTCCATGGAGCAGTTTCTAGTTGTAGCTGGCTTTCTTGGCGGTGCAGGGGATGGAGCCCAACCTCACATACACTAGAACTAGACAACCCCAGCACAATGCAACACCTTTATGCTTATAAGAGCTGGAGTCAGGAAGCTGGCATCTATGCCCAGGGGCTCCCTGCCTTAGCTGTCCTCAAGTTTTTACCTGTGGCTTTGGAGGCTGTCCTGGAACTAGCTCTTATAGACCAGGCTGGTCTACAAGCCTGCCTCTACCACCTGGGTGCTGGGATTAAAGGTGCGCGCCACCTCTGCCCGACAAGCCAAGTTTTCTTATGTGTAATATTATAATAGTACGATATTGGGGGTTGCTTTTTACTCTTTGGCTTTTGTGGGGCCTTTTGAAGGACCACCACCCAGCTCCCAAATAAATCACGCAGGAGTCTTTTTGTTACTTATGAATGCCCAGCCTTAGCTTAGCTGGTTTCTAGCCAGCTTTTCTTATCTTACATTAACCCATCTACCTTTTCCCTCTGGGCTTTTATCTTTTCCACGTCTGTGTATCTTGCTTTCCTTCTTGCTCTGTGGCTGGCTGGGGGGCTAGCTCCTGCTCCTCTTTCCTTTTCCCCGTTTCTCCTTCTATTATCCTCTCAGACTGCAGCCCTGCCTATCCTTGCTCCTGCCTTGCTCAGCTCATTATTAGACATCAGGCACAGTATCACAGCTCCAGAGTTAAACAAATGCAGCATAAACAAAAGCCATATACCTTAAAATAATATTCTACCACAATATATGATATTGTTGTTGTTACTATGGGTTGTGACTAGTTTCAATAAATCATTGCATATGCAGGGCCTAGCGCAGTCCCTCACACAAGGAAGACACTATCGCTCTGTAGCTTGTTTGATGCAGTGTGTCCTCCGCCGTGGTCCTGGCCATAGGGTTGGGACATGCTAATGTCCTGGGCACTTCCTCCAAAGGACTCGCCGTGCATGAGAACCTGGCAGGCATGTGGTGGATGCATTGTGCTCTAGACGTGCTATGGGTCCCTATGTCTCAACCTAAAAAGCTCAGCAGGACAGAATATGGTGAGCGGAGACTGCAGGCACAGCAGCATGAAGCAGTTTATAAGAGACCAGGAAAATCTATTCTGCAACAAACCAGAGTCCTCCAGTCCTTTTCAAGCCTGCAGTAACTTCCCTCCCCGCCCTGTTGGCAGTGGTGGGCACGCCAGGGACTGGCAGGCTCCCAAAACAGACAGTGAAGGCTCCAATGTCGTTTCCCACAAACGTGATTAATGTGAATAAATCTGAAATCCCTCCAAGCTACTGCTGGTGGGGATCGGGCATCGTCTCGTGAATCCTGGGTAAGCTGGGTGCTGCAGAAGGCTCTAGAAGGATTGTAAATGGTCCTGGGCTCAGCGGGAAGTACGCCCACAAACAAATCCTGATTTACAGGTGAACTACAAACAACTACACACCCAACAAGCTGTGAACCAGGTAAGAGGAATTCCTTGGATACAGTGAAAAGGCATGTTCAACCAAGTTGCTCCCCTGGGGTTTACCAGTTACTGATTAAAATGAAAACCGGGAGCCAATAGGCTCTCTTGCACCAAACTTTCTGAGTTAATTATTTTGGGATCCCCCCCGCCCCGTGCCATTGCAGGAGGATATGAGGGAGTAATTCCACCCCACTGGTCACCCATCCTTTTATTCTGAGAAATGTGGCCATACCCTGACTTTGCTGATGGGGTGTCGGAAGCATTTGTTGTCTCCAGTCTCACTGAGTGTTATGGCATAGAACTGTCCTTTGTTGAGGTAGGTCATGGGGCCCTCACCCTGCTTCTGACGGAGAGATTTGGTGGCTTCCAGGGTGTACTGAAATGTACCACTGGGAAGAGAACACAAAGAGCAGCTGCTTACTGACTTGAACATTCCTGCCTCCCGAACAGTTTCACATCCACAGAATTGTGTACAAACACTAAACAAATATTTCCTCTACCTTAGGCAAAATGCAGAATACAGCAGCAGAAATGAGTCCAGACCAAGGATCAGTGCTGTGCAATATACACAGCATTTTTAACCATGGCTCATAAACCAGATGGTTTAAGTGGGGAGAACGTCTAGGATCTGCTGGGCAACTAATGCCAGAGAAGCATAGGCAGCCCCTGGGACGTTCAGCTCAAGAACGTGTCCAATATTAGTGCTTCTCTCCAGCTTATGTATTTGCCAGTTTTCTTCATCTCCAGCCACAACTTACCTAAAAATATTTCACAAAACCCCAAATTCAGACATTCACTGGTGAGCATCACATTCCCTCCCTACCAGGGGGGTGTTTTCCTCTCTTGTTTGTTTTGCGATAAAGGGAATTGACCCTGTGACCTCCTAAGTTCCAGGCCAGCGTCCTATCACTGAGCTATGTACATCCTTGGCCCTGTTGTGTTTCACTTTGAGAATGGGTCTGGCTGTGGGTTGTGCTGCCCTGGAACTTGGTTGTGATCTTCTGCCTCAAACTTCTGAGCAGCTGTCATCATGGGCGTGTGCCACAAAAACTGGCCTGCTTCCTGTGTACAGACCTGCAGAAGGATTCGGGGTGAGGCTACTCCAAATCAAGCTTGCAGGCTAGTGGCTTGTGACAACTGGTTTACTGCCTGCTTTTGCAAATAAAGTTTTATTGGGACAGCAGAGGCTGATGTTTACTGTATAGCTCATTGTAGATAGAGCTGCAGGTCTCTGCTCAGAATTTCTCAGATAGTTTTTAAGATATAGTCTATAAAACAAAAAAATGGGTTTTTTTCCCCACAATCAGAAGACCATATTGATTGTTCAAAATTTACATAATAGGTATGAATCACATCTTTTTTATTTGATTTGTTCTTCTAAAAATGCTTGTTTTGGTTGCACTGTGGGATAAGCCACAGAAGGGGGTTTTTAAGAAACTCTACGTTGTGACTCACTGGTTAGTCCCTCTCCACTGGCTTCAGTTAGTTAGTCAGCCCACTCATCCCTCCAAAAGGTTTGAGGCACAGGTGACTCAAATGCGACCTCTTCAAATGCCCCACTTACAGGATTGGATTGGAGGAGCTCCCCTCTCTATGGTAGACACTTTTGAAATGTTTTATTTATGTTTTAACTTTTAGAGTAAGAAATCATTTTATATATATATATATGCATGCCTTTTACTTGATGAAAATCTAAGGACTGGAGCTGAAGGGATGGTTCAGTGGTTAGGAGCCCTACTCTTCGAGGACACAGGTTTGGTTCCCAGCACCCACCTGACAGCTCACAACCATCTGTAACTCCAGTTTCCTCTTCTTCTGGCCCCTCCAGGAACCAGGCACACATGTGGTGCACAGGCATACATGCAGGCCAGACGCCTTGCACATAAAATAATAGAATAAAACATTTAAAAAGCGATCAGTGAGTGGTGTGCACTCCCTGCTGACCTACCTTGCTGTCTGGTCATACATATACTCTTCAGCACCAACAGAAGCACTCCGGAATTTCTGAAAATATAATATAAATTGTAGGATTATAACAAATATGCTGAGAATGCATGTAAACATTTTTAAAAATGTAAATAACAATCTAGCAGTAACCATAGTAAACAATAATGTAGTGGTAACAATATTGGTTACCATTCCATCATCCTGGGGAGGGGAAATTGTTATGTTTCCAGATTATCTACAGGTATCCTATGTCTTCATAGAAACCTTTTTTTTTTTTTTCAATTTTCTGTTGTCTCTAACACTTTATTTTAAATGTTTGTTACAAATTCAAAATTAATGGAAGACCGATTACAGAGACAAAATGACAGAGCAAAAGGCAGGCTAATGAAGTTATTACAAGCATAGTTTCTAGAGTAGGACCATCAAGGATCATGTTTTAACTTATTTACCTGACACTTCCATTAAATTGTGTGGCATTTTCTCTGTTAAATTTCTACTTATAAGCCTGGTGCTGGTGAGTCCAGCCTGGTCTACAGAGCCAGTTCCAAGACAACTGAGCTACACAGAGAAACCCTATCCCTTCCAAAAAAAGTCTACTCGAGGAATGTGATCACATTAGACAGACTAGCAAAGTATTAGAAGCATGATCGGTTACAGCATGAACATTTTATGTGTATTAGATCCAAGTAGATAGTAACATGTTGACTGTATCCAGGGTCCTAAGCACCTAGGAGATTTTTCAGAGTAGATTTTGGGAGGAGGCTCTAAGGTTAGAGTTGCACAAACAGCAACCTGGGTCCTAGTATGGGAGTGTGTGTGTGTGTGTGTGTGTGTGTGTGTGTGTGTGTGTACATTGCTACATTTAGACAGTTTCAAATTTTAATGCCAGCATGTGAAGGCTCTTGCCCAAGCCTGAGGACCTGAGTTTGATACCCAGAACCCACACAGTGGAAGAAGACAGACATCTGTACATTTTCCTCTGACCCACATGATATGGGCCACGCTCACATACAAGAACACACACACATATATACATACATACACACTGATACATATATACATACACACACTTAGAAAACATCACTATCAGTTATATGGTCCCTTGGTAGGGTTCATGGATCTGGATGATTGAGGAGTGAGAATAGAACCGGAATGATTAATTAGGGCTTGCTGGCCTCAGTTGTCAAAGTCCTCCACTCCTCACAAACCTCGTGGTACTACTTACCAGCGTGACAAAAAGGCTAGCAGACTCAGATCACTGCACCTCGCCACAACTTCATGCAAAGCATCTTCAGATCTCTTACTCATCTGGACTCAGTAAAGAAAGGGTGTGATATTGTGTGTACAAACCACACATAAGGGCAGGCCCCGTGCCAGGCCAAAAACAAACTCAAGGGTATTTGGGGAGACTTTTTGTTTGTTTCATGCTTTGTCTAGGCAATTTTTTCACCCTAACGGCCCTTTGCTTATATATCATGGTTTTCACTTTGGTATTTTTATAGAGTGTGTGTGTGTGTGTGTGTGTGTGTGTGTGTGTGTGTGTGTGCGCGCGCACGCACTCACTTCTCCTGCTTTTCCTTTGGATTTTGGTCCCTCTGTTTATTTGTTTCATTTGTTTGTTTGTTTGTATTTACTTTCTTTCTTCCTTCCTTCCTTTTAAAGATCCATTTGTTTATTATGCATAGTGTTCTGTCTGCATGTGTCCCTGCCCACCAGAGCTCACTACAGATGATTGTGAGCCACCATGTGGTTGCCAGGAACTGAACTCAGGACCTCTGGAAAAGCAGCAGCCAATGCTCTTAACCTCTCAGCCATCTCTCCAGCCCTGTCCATTTGCTTTCTAAAGAAGAGAAAAGTCATGGCGTTGAATGGGTGGGGAGGTAGGGAGGAAAATCATGATCAGAACATACTGTATGAAAAAGATGTTCAATTAAAAAGTGTGATATCATATATTAGATCCTTACACACCAGCATGTTTAAAATATGTACTAGCATTATTCTAGTTTTGTTCTTGAGGTGTCTGATATAAAGACATCTGCTAAGACTACACCATAAGGAGACAAGGATTCTTTATCTGTCTGTGAGGAAATCTGATACGGCTAAACAAAGCTGTCTTTCCTCACTGACCACTGGTTTCAGCTTTATCTTTCACGCAATCATCTTCTTGGCTATGCTGAAAAAGCTCGTCACACCAGCTGGAAACAAGACCAGAGCAGGTCCCATTTTCATGAATGTTTTTAGGCTAGTAGGGGAGGGAGAGCATTCATCAGACTTATGCAAAAATAATAGTAATAATAGTAATAGCTGGGATGTTGTACACCTTTAATCCCTGCACTCAGGAGGTAGAAGCAGGCAGATATCCCTGAGTTCAGGGCCAGCCTGGTCTATAGAGTGAGTTCCAGCCCAACCAGGACTATTACATAGAGAAACCTTGTCTTGAAAAACCAATAATAATAACAACAACAACAACAACAATAATAATAATAATAACACTTATGCAAGGCTAGGATGTCTCACTCAGTGGTAGCGCACTCAGCAAGTATAGGGAAAAGTTCAATGTCCATTGCAAATGGTTCTATCACTGTGATAGAGCATGTTCCCTGAGAACCCAGGCTACTTCCTGACTCCCTAGAGGTAGTATACTCCAGTGTACCACAAACAAGGTTGACAAATAAGGCACCATCCTCCGCTGTACCCCACAATGGCACAGCTACCAAAGGCAGCTGTGGCTCCTCTGACTGATGTAGCTTTCTGAGCAAAGACACCCTTGGCTGGCCACGTGGGACTCCAGAACAATGATTATGATGATGTCCCAGGGTTACTTTTGACAAGATCCAACCCAAACTGCCCTCTTCCCTCCTGTTCTCTCCAGTGACAAATGAATGTGGTCAATTCAGCCAGAGTCCCAGACATTTCTGGAGTTTTCTGAAAAGAAGTACTAGGTTTTAGAAAAGTTTTCAACTTCACAATCACACTTACAACTACCTCAGCAAGGAGATTGCTAAGGATCCCAGATTCATAGATCTGTGGTCTACACCACAGATCACAGATTCACAGATCATTCAATTCCACTCACAACACCTGCAAGGCAAACTCTGATTTCTCCAAGGCTGGCTGGAGTGAGCAGCACTTCCCTTTCCCATCCAGCGAGTTTGCTAACTCAACAGCTCCAAAAAGCCCCCAGTACAACAGCTTCCTTCACAACCTTCTTTATCTAAACCACCCACACACACACACATACACACACACACCTAATAACATATCCCCCAAACAGTGTGACAGTTCCCTGGTCCACAGCCGTATACTCTTCTATGACTAACATATCTCTACACCAACGGCAATCCACCCAGAAAACACAATGGGCTTCCCATGGGACTGAACGATGGCTTCAGCTATTTGCTTTTCCCCAACAGCACCCCTGAGTACTTGGGGGCAAGTCAAGTATTCAGCAGTATCTGACTACAAGATCCCTCACTCAGATTAAAACTACAAAAGGTTGTTGTTGATCTTAAGTGATGTCACATAAACTGATTGGCGGATTTTTTTTTTTTCTCCTTTTTATTACAAGGTCATTAAAAGTCTAGTTGTAAAACTATCAAGTTCAAGGAAATGTGATAACCCCTCGAGGCAGAGAATTGCTTGGCTCTGACTGTGGTCACTCCCTGCTTCGGAGAATGTGACATGTACCCATAAGCATCAAGTACCAGCTGTGGCAGGGTTGCTAGTGTCCCTTTGAGAGCAATTGCTGCTAGCCAAGCTGTTGTGCCTCTGGTCCCTAGCTGAAAGATAAGCAATTTCTATTGGGATAGATAAGGAACATGCAGATTTTAAACAAACATTGGGTGAGTCGCTGTCTTCTGCAATAGAAGTAATGAGAATCTTAAAGCGACACTTCTCCGAGGAGAAAGGGGAGCGGACAGACAATTTGCCTACTTGCTGCAACGCCCAATCCCCCTAACTAAGAAGACACAAATGACAATCTTGAAACGAAATGGTTGTCACTTCGAACGCTGTGGCTGTGGTGTGACTGTGTCCCTTTAATTTCATGTATAAGAACTTGATCCCCAGCACAGGAGCATTGAGACATCGATGGGTCATATAATCTAACCTCCAGTCCTGAGAGTGAGTTCAATATCGTAAGGGCGAGGTTGTCATAAAAGCGGAGTGTATCATCCATCACATGTATGTAGCCCTGTCACGCTTCTGCCATGCAACAATACAGTCATCATGAGCTGTGGCTCATGGCTCTTAGGTGTCTCTACCCCAATGGCATTGAACAGGAAGTCAAATGAGAGCACTCAGCATGTCGCCATTGTACTTGTCTCTCTAGGAAACCAGCAGTCTCTCCACATCCTCCTTTATAGTTCGGAAAAGCTGAAAATAAGACAGCAATGCCATTCATGCTCATCAGAGGCGCTGCTTCTACATGACAAAGCATGTACTCATTGCTCAGTCCAGGTCAAGAACTGGAGAGGTGGCCCTCAGTGATAACCTAAGAGTCCATGGCAAATCAACGGACACAAGAATATCTTCAAAATTAATAGATGGTGCTGTAACAACTAGGTATTAGTATACACATGGGACCCCAAGCTCTTGCTTCATACCATGTCTAAAATGGTCCAGAGACAGCTCAGCAGGTAGGGGCTGACAAGCTGAGTTCAATATCCAAGATCCACATGGTGGAAAGAAAAGGTGACTCTTGAAAGTTGTCCCCTGACCTCCATCTACATGTGCATATGTAAATGAACACACACAGTCACACACCTCAAAAATAATAGTAATTAGACCAGTCAAAGGTGGTATACATCTTTAACACCAGCACTTGGGAGGCCCGAGGCAGAGGTCCACCTGCCTCTGTCCCCCGAATGTTGGGATTAAAGGCGTGGGCCACCAACACCTGGCCTTACATGAAGTTTTAAAGGAAGTGGGGTTGCTGTGACGGAAGCCGATTATCGATTACCAAGAGCCAGGAGAAAGAATGCTTAAGGTCAAGAGGGTTCATTTAGGGTAAAAACTCTGACATTGTAAACAAATACTAAAACTTACTTTTATGCACTTAAGAGTCTAAAACATGTAGATAAAAACAAAAAACAAACAAACAAACAAAAAAGTTGTGCTGTGACTTTTGGGAGGCTAAGGCTGGGACCTCTCTATTCCTTACAAAGCACACACACACACACACACACACACACACACACACACACACATAAACACAATGGATTGTTGACAATGTAACCAACTTCTGGCTAGTTAATCTGACAAAAGTTACATTGTTTCAAAAAGAGAGATCAAGCTTGCAACATTTTTTTTGCCTCTACCATTTAGAAAGTTCCAAAGAGATGAAGGTGAGAACCACACAGCAGTTAGTTCCATGTAAGCTTTTCCTAAGCCCTCATAAATATTTAAGACTTAAACCAAAACAAAATATAACCTAAGAGAAGCTGGAGAGATGGCTCAGCGGTTAAGAGCACTGACCTCTCTTTCAGAGGACCCAGGTTCAATTCCCAGCACCCAGTCTGTAACTCCAATATTTGACACCCTTACAGAAATATATGCAGGCAAAACACCAATGCATCAATGCACATAAAATAAAAATTATTAAAATAGTAGTAACAGACCCCCCAACCCCCCAGACTGAGGAAACCAACATTGGACGGACTCAGACCCCCTGAACGTGGGTCTCAGTTAGAAGGCCTGGGAAGTCTAAGGGACCTCTGTCTGACAGTGGAACCAGGATGTATCCCTGGTGCACAAAAGGACTTTGGGAACACATTCCCTATGGAGGGAGTAATACTCCCTTAGCCTAGAGGCAGGAGGGAGGACCTAGTCCCTACTCCAAATGACTTGACAGATATTGATGATCCTTCCTGGAAGACATCAATCACCCTTCCTAGAGTAGGGGGGTGGGGTGTGGGATGGGAGGGTGGATGGGGAGCATGGGAAGGAGAGGGTGCTGGGGTCGATATGTAAAATAAGAAAAAGTAATAAATATTAAAAAAAATAAAATAGTAGTAACAAGTATAAACTCGATTTCATGCCATCTCTGTAATGGAAAAGGGCCAGTGCCGTGTCCTGGGACTCACCTCCGCGGCCCCCTCTTTGAAGTTCTCACTATAGGTGCTATCAGGGGTGCTGCGCTGGTCGTCCTTGAGATAGGAGCTGTGACTGGCTATGGAGGGCAAGTCATACTGAGTCTGTTCGAAGATGACAACGCGCTGCTCCTCGCCCTCGGCGCGGGGATAGTGCACCGGGGGCCCCATGAACACTGGCGTGAAGTCCTCGGCTTTCACCACGGTGATGCCTGACACTGGGATGACAGCGGGGCTCTCTGTGATGGACACGCTGTACTGCTCACGCTTCGAGTTCTCCACGTGCTCCTGGCTGAGGCAGAGGTTCACCGGGACAGTCTTCAGGACCTGCACTCGGTTCTCGCCTCCGATCAAAGTGCTGTGGGCTTCACTGGTGCCGAGACAGTTTCTGTGTGCCCAGACCCATGACATGATAGAATTAGAGTCAATCTACGCTTCAAAGACCAGATAAAACAACAACCGTTGCAGGCAGCCATCCTGCTAAACTGTGAGGGGAAGGGCTGATAGGAACCCTCACAATGGAGTGTGGTGGATCTCAGCGTCTTTAGAACTAAGACAGCTGTCTATGTGTGCCCTGGGTGGCACCATAAAACACATGGCCCACTCTAAAAAAGGATGTAAAGTGGTCCTAAATTTTACCACGTTTTGACATCTATCTTTTAGCTCTAAAACAGAAGAGGAGGGCTGGAGAGATGGCTCAGTGGTTAAGAACACTGGCTGTTCTTCCAGAGGACCTAGGTTCAATTCCCAGCACCCATATGGCAGCTCACAAATGTCTGTAACTCCAATTCCAATGGATCTGACACCCTCATACAGACACACATGCAGGCAAAACACCAACCAATGCTCATAAAACAAAAATAAATACATAATTTTTAAAAAGAAAAGGAAGAGTTGAGGGACTGAATATCAGAATGGGCCAATAAGACACAACAAGGCAGGTCCCTTACTGACAAGGGAAATTTACCAACATGGCAGAAGAGGGGAAAGGTAAAAGGACAAGTCTAGAGTAAAAACAACTTTTAAAGCCCTACCCGCCAGCCCTGAATGATGGCTCATGCCATTAATACTAGTACTAGAGAGACAGAGGCAGGCAGATCTCTCAATCCAAGGCCAGCCTGGTCTATGTAGCAAGTTCCAGGCCAGCCAGGGTTATAAAATGAAACACTGTCTTAAATAAATAAATAAACAAGATCTGAACATCCAACCATGATGGGTATATAATTTATAATATTATTTGGACCTTAACTTAAATAAAAATGGTAAGTATGAAGTTTTCTGACTTTTGAGGCTGTGGCTGTAACTGTGAATTAGGCAACAATTAATATTGTTAATTTAGTTGTTGATTAGATTTTACTTATAATAAACCTTATTAATTTATAATAAATTACCCTAAGTTTTTAGAGATACAAATCAAAAGTAAAGGTGAAGCCTGGCAGTTGGTACTGCACACCTTTAATCCCAGCACTTGGGAGGCAGAGGCAGAGGCAGGTGGATCTCTGTGAGTTGGAGGCCAGCCTGGTCTACAGAGTGAGTTCTGGGACAGGCAGGGCTACACAGAGAACCCTGTCTCGAAAACCAAAAATAAAAAAGTGAAATGATTTGACAGTGGAATTTTAAGGTGTTTGGGGGAAAACATGGTAGTTACCAGGAAAAAATAGCCAAAACCTATGGTTGCTATACTGCAACATGGGATAGGGATGGGGCTCATTGCCCATCCTCTGTGCTCTGTATACAGACGGAAACTCTCAAAGGGAAAGATCACCCACGCAGCTCATGCTTGCAATCCTAGCAACCGAGAGGCTAAGAGAGATTATTCAAGTTTCAAGCCAGCTGGGGCTACTTGCAAGCAGAGAGAGAGAAGATAGGCAGGGTAATTTGAAGGGTTGAAGGTAAAGATATTTTTTCAGCGTTTTGTGAAACAGAATAAGGAATTACCACTATAATTTTTCATCAACTAAGAAATAACGGTTCATGGATACTGCAGCATTTAATTACTTCAGGGGTTTAAGGAAATGAAAGGTGGGCTTAAATACAATGGGATCGTTGACTGCCACTGCCATACAAAGAAAGAAAGAAAGCAGTTTAGAAAGTTTAGTTTTGGCAGGATATAATGAAGTGCTTTCATTTGTATTAAAGAATTTGGGTAGAGATCAGGGATAAAGACGAGTGTGAGACTGCTGTACATTTATGAAAGGATCTCACTGACAGCGCCACTCTGCCCTGGTAAGCTTGTGGAAGGAGGAATTGTAAATGGCTTTCTAGGACAGAGAAGAGAAAGCACAAGTTTTTATTGATCCTCGGTTTTTGTTCATTGTGAACTGAGTGACTTTCATCGGGCATGTTCTGTTGAGAGAAATAAATGTTTGGATAAAATTGGCTTTCTCAAGAGTCAAGCTCCCCCGGTTTCTCTCCATAAAGGAGATGCAATAAATAGTCTCTACACTTACCTACCAAGCAAGAATAGTCTCTGGGCTTATCTCCCGAGCAACAGTTGGTGATTTGAGTTTTGATTTTTCAGCTAGAATTTCAAAGTAAAGGTTCAGGAAAAAAATGACTACAGAAGCGAAGTCAACAGAAAGACACCTGCACATCTGAGGTTGTCACAAATGTGTGGCGATGACTCTACAAATTAACTACGAACATGCCTTTAAGCAATAAGCTATCCTCGTGGTCAAATAACAGACTGGGTCACATAGAAGACACAGTGAAGACTTAGACATTTTGTTTAATGTGACTCTGATGAGCCAAATGATGCCGAAATTCAGACCACCCATTTCCATGAACATTTCATAAAGGCCCTGTTCCAAAAACTTCATGAATGTTAATACAGGACCCATCAAAAAAGCAATGGATCCATTATGAAATCAGTATTAAAAAGTAAACAGGAAAAAAACTGTTGCCACAACAAGACCACCTTAGCGGATCCAAGCAAGATGAACACAGTGAATGCCCTTGGGCATCCCTTCATCTCTTTAGTAGTAATCTAGGACTTTGCTAACCCATTTCGTCCAGGACCATCAATATTTATGGATAGCACACTGCAGGCTGGCTATGAATGGGTTCTTTCTACATAGACTGGTAAACACAGCAATAACCTGCTAGCCACATGGGACCCTACACAGACAGTATTTCTGGCTTTGCCAAAATATTCAAATTCTCTTTAGTCTATTTCAGGCCACATTTCTTTATTCTCTACTTATTACGAAGACATGCATTTTTAAGTAAAGAGCACAAGTCAAAATATCTTTCAGTGTCCATATTATCAAGTAAATAAGCAAACTACAGAGCTGTATAAATCTATAAAGTTGTTAGTATAAAAAAGTCATAGATTCCTCTTTGGCCTCAGCAGCAGAAGATGACAAAAGGGACGGCATCTTTTGGAAAATATCACAAGTAAAGATGCACACGTTGGGCCACTGCTGTGGCCCCCAGCTCCAAAAGTCAACCTGTGGCAAATGTGGCTACCGCGCCCAGTGCGGAAGTATAACTAGAGTGCCAAGGCTAAGAGACGGAACACTGCCAGGACAGGGCGGTGAGGCCCTTAAAAACTGTCTATTGAAGACTCACACGTGGATTCCGTGAAGGGACAACACCTAAACCCAAGAGAGCAGCTGTTGCAGCATCCAGTGCATCTTGAGGGCTTCAATCGGTCACAAAATAAATGTTCTGGTTTCAAAAAGTGGTGGCACACACTTTTAATACCAGCACTCGGGAGGCAGAGGCAGGTCGATCTCTGTGAATTTGGAGGCCAGCCTGGTCTACAGAGCGAGTTCCAGGACAGACAGAGTTGTTACACAGAGAACCCCATCTCAGATAGATAGATAGATAGATAGATAGATAGATAGATAGATAGATAGATAGATTCACAGATTCAGGAATCATGCTGTATGGCGAGTATGGTGAAACACACTAGAATGTGTTAACTACCCCGGACTGGTAATTAGTACTCTCTGATAGGGATCCCTTCTCCACGCCACTGCAGGGGCAGAGGCGTGATGGGTGATTTGTGGAACAATAGCTATGCAACGCATTTCAGTCCCGTCTGGTCCCCTCTTCTTCACATAAGCCTATCCAGAAGAGAAGAGACACTACAGTCACTTCAGACTGCCACAGCAAGCATGAAATCTGGCCGAGACTGGATGGGGGAAGCCATCCAAGTCACAGCTGGAAGGTGATAAGCTACAACATATGCCAAGTGACTTCTCCATCTGGCTTCATCAGAAATAAAGTTGGGATCGCCTCTCCCCTTGTAGTCTCATTTCGTCTTCCTGTCACCCAGCTCCTTAGCCCCACTGGATGGCATATGATCTCCTAACATCTGGATTGTGCTGGCAGCAGCTCAAGTGTCTCCACTAGCCATGCCATATCCCTGGGTTCTCAGTACCTGCTTTCCCTCACCAAGAGCAGAAGTCTGCACCCAGCAGCAGGCTCTTATTATGGCAGTCACCTCGAGCTCCTGAGATTTAACCTCCTTGTCGCCTCTTTATCTGAGAGAACTCACTGATGCCCCTCAGACAAAGGCAAAAAGGCCTTTTCCTAGCAAGAGACCAAGTTTTGTAGCAAGAGACTAAACTTTAGTCCAGATCCCCAAAAGATAAAAGAAGAAAGGCTTTTGACCCTACCTCTTCTGAAAAACAGCTCAAGTTATAATTTTAATTGAATTTTATTTATTTTTTTAATTTTTTGAAAATTTTATTCATGATTTATACAGTGTTCTACCTGTATGCACTAGATCTCATTAAAACAGCTGTGAGCCATGATGTGGTTGCTGGGAATTAAACTCAGGAACTCTGAAAGAGCAGCCAGTACTCCTAACCTCTAAGCCATCTCTCCAGGCCCCTGTTTATTTGGTTTTTCAGGACAGGGTTTCTCTGTGTAGCCCTGGCTCTCCTGGAACTCACTCTGAGGACCAGGCTGGCCTCAGACTCACAGAGATCCACCTGCCTCTGCCTCCCAAGTGCTGGGATTAAAGGTGTGTGCCACCACTGCCCGGCTTAAATTTTATGTGTATGAATGTTTTGCCTACATGCATCTGTGAGATCAAGAGGGTAACAGATCCCCTGAAATGTGGAGAGTTAAGAAGATTGGGAACCAACACGTGGTTGCTGGGAATCATACTCAGAGCTAGCAAAAGTGCTCACTGAGCCTCTCTACAGACCATTGGGGTGGGTAGTTTTTTAAGACAGGTTCTCTCTAGGTAGCCCTGGCTGTCTTGGAACTCAGTACAGCCTCAAACTCACAGAGATGCACCTGCCTCTGCTTCCCAAGTGCTGGGATCAAAGGTGTGTGCCATTGTGCCTGGCTTCCTTTCTCAAAAAAAGTCAGAAAAAGAAGTTATTTCTAGGGGCAAACACATTTCCTTACATGTACCATACCTTTTATCCTGGTCTTCTTGGGTGTCGCTTGCTTTGCTCACAGACAGAAGTCGCTTGTCTCGAGGAACCTGGAAATCAGCAGTAAACCATCAGACTTCCTGACCACATGCAGAGACAGACACCAACACAAGCAAATAAGCAACTTTCTGAAGAAGTGGGTTATTTGGGGAAACGATTAAGGGTGAGTAGCTTGAGTGGAAGCAGGGACAAAGGGGGGGACCAGCACAGGTTCTTTGCTAACCGTGATTCAGCTTACCCAGGAGATGCTCCTATGTGTCCCAGCCTTAGGAATGGGTGAGGCAAAGAGCCATCTGTTTGGGATGAAGATGGGCATGAAAAAAGCAGCCCGCTGAGGAACAAGGAATAAGCTTGCTTTCTGGAGCTGGACACTGGGTGCTGACAAAGAGCTTGGGGCGGATCCCGGGCTGGGGCCTGACAGTTCAGCTAGTCTGATAAGGAGCATCTAATAGGCGCACTAACCATTGCCTAGGAAGCTTGCCTCCAATCTTTCTAATCTTCTCATTCTATGAACAATACCAACATATCACACATCATTGCAAAGTCCTCTGAGTCTGTGCGGTGGTGGTATACGCCTTTAAGCCCAGCACTCAAGAGGCAGAGGCAGGCAGATCTCTGTGAGTTCGAGGCCAGCCTTGTGTACAGATAAGAGTTCCAGGATAAGCTTCAAGAGGTACACAGAAACCCTGTCTTGAACCTCCAACAACGCTCAAAAAAAAAAAAAAGGAAGGAAGGAGGCCTGGAGAGATAGCTCAGTGGTTAAAAGCACTGGTTACTCTTCCAGAGGACCCAGGTTCAATTCCCAGTACCCACATAGCAGCTCACAACTGTCTATAACTCCAGTTCCAGGGGAATCTGACACCTTCACACCAATGCACATAAAATAAAGTTAAATAAATTCTATTAAAAAAAAAAAAAGGAAGGAAGGAGGGAAGGAAGGAGGAAGGAAGGAAGAAAGGGAGGGAGGGAGGAAATGAGGGAGGGAGGAAATGAGGGAGGGAGAGAGGGAGGGAGGGAGGGAAGGAAGTCCTCTGAGAGAAGGGAGACTCCACCATCTCCAAACATGTGAGTAAATGGTTTGGATTTGGTTGTGCTGGTAGATTCTTTTGCATTTGCTTTTGGCCTAGTTCATTTGTGCCTAACCTTGAAGAGGTTCTTCTTAGCCAATGGTATCACGGTTTTGAGATAAACACACAGAAGGAAACATCCTTCTACTAGAGTCTTCTAGGAATCCCTGTTTTTTCCACTCAGCCAAATACATCCACAAGCTGAGATGGCTGAACTAGGAAAGTGGTAAAAGAATTTGACCACCCATGCTCAAGCCTAAGCCAAACTCAGTCCCATCTGAAAACTGGACCTCATGGTAATTCTAAACTCAAAGGTCTGTAGTGCTGCAGTACTTAGGAGAAGCTCGTGCTTAATGCACATAAACCAACTCTAAGTCTCCATTCAGAGATGTTGGGGTAAGCACTCTTGCTGCCTACCTCCTTGCATGATGTCCTTTGCCATGTCACTATGCTTAAGGCGGCCCTGGCCAGTCACCAGTGTCATGTTCTTAGATGCCCCATCCTCCAGAATCATGAGTAAAACAGTTCTACACTTTATAAAGAATCTGAGGTACTGAGAAACAGCAAATGGACTCAGACACAAGTTATACAATTCTTAAAGTATTCATCTAATTTAATCTGCTATATTTTTCATACGTATCTAAAATGTATGGAAAGGACTATTCTTAACTTTGGAGCTACTATTGCTAAGTGGCTTACACTGGATGGATAGCCACATGAATTTCAGTGCCTAACATATGAGAGTGAGATGGTATAAATTTAGGGTCTTTTACAGTATTGTTTAGTTAGTGAACAATTAATTTAATTAAATATTAATTTAAATGCAAAATTTTAAAAATTGAACCATTTTTCAAATTTTAAGAGACCAGGCTGGGCTCAAACTCACAGAGATCCTCCTGTTTCTGCCTCACAAGAGCTGGGATTAAAGGCATGCACCACCACCACCTGGCTTAATACTTCTTTGTTTTTTCGAGTTTTTCTGTTTTGTTTTGTAGTCTGTTTTTTTCAAAACAGGGTTTCTCTGTGGTTTTGGAGGCCGGCCTGGAACTTACTCTGTAGCCCAGGCTGGCCTCAAATTCAGAGATCCATCTGCCTCTGCCTCCCGAGTGCTGGGATTAAAGGCATGTGCTACCAATGCCAAGCGGCTTAATACTTCTTTTAAAGCCTTCTAAAACTATTAATTGTCATACTGGTCATAAAAGTCAGAAGAAGAAATTATCTTGACCTGAATACTCAAAACAGGAACATTTGAATGATGTGTCAATTGATTTTTTTTCTTAATTGTTAAAACCGTCAAATTTTTACTATTTGTCTGCAATAAGGGAATATTGCTTATTGATTTCTCTCTGAGCAACAGACTGAAAATAAACAAAAGTAACACCGAGTGCTCCCGGAATGGTCTAGGCTGGGAAATGACCCTAATTTAGTGACTTCTCTGTCTCTGTACCATTCTCTATGCACTTCAGCATGCTTCCATTCCAGAAGACTTCAGAGCTATTCCAGTGTTTTATTTTCTCACCCCACCCCCATAGAATTTCACGGTGTAGCTCTGGCTGTGCTTGAATTCTATGTGCAAAACCAGGCTAGCCTTGAACTCAGAGATCAGCTGGCCTCTACTTTGAGATTCCAGCTTCTTTTCTGCAGGTATAAGCCTGCCCAACCTTTACTGCATGCTGTCTGTCATCCAAAGCCCAAATCCCCCAGAGGCAAGGCACTTCCTGACACATCAGGAGCCACAGTGGCATCTTTAAACCTTCCAAAACAGGTTACCAGCATCTGCCAACACATCCTTTCCGGCTAAGGAAAGCCGGGCTATACCAGCAAAACTCCCACTGAGAACCTGGCACTTCATAACAATACATGATGCCTGGATGGGCACAGCCATACATCCCTCACGCCTGTCCCTCACACCTTGCTGTCTTAGATAAGACAATGGGAAGCAGAGACCCAAGGTCAAATTGTTCTTCTTGATGGTTCTAACCAAAACTGATTCCCCACAAGTGAAGGAGAAAGAATGGGAGGTGGGAGCTAGTTTGACTATGCTAAACTTAAACAAAAAGGCATCTCCACCACACTGCCAACTCCCAGCATCCGCTAAAGGCATCTCCAGCCACAGCAACCAATCGTACTCCCTATTTGCTAAATAAGGCTCATTGACCTTTTACACTTCAACAGTTCTCAGAGAGTGGGCCATAACTCTTTACACTTATAACCCACCATTGTTTCTCGTCTAACTTCCTGAGATGCCTGTACTTCAAAACTACTGTCTGGCCAGTATTTCTTCTGATGTTCCGGTCAGTTTTAAGGACTTTTTCAAAATGAAAACAGATGGAGACAGTTAGGTCTGGAATCGCTGCAAGTCCCTCACCAATGCACTCACGGGAATGATCACCAGAAAACAGAGACATCCAGGGTGCTCAAATGTCTCTTATTAAAGAAACAAGTAAATGCTGGCAGCTGACAATGACTAACCATGACATAAAGCAAAGCTCCTAACCATAAAGTAAAATGACAGAAGGGGAATAAGTAATGCTGCAGCTGTAGGGGTCCACCGCCCTCTTCTGACTTCTGTAGACCCCCCCCCACAGAGAGAGAGAGAGAATATATAGATACTTTTTTTTTAAAGAAATAAGTATTTCCTAATTTAAACTTTTGAGTGGGAATAGAGCTGGGTTTTATTAGGGGGTGGGGAGTAGGGAATAGAGATAACACAAACAGGAGAATTCCACCTCCATCCACAGACCTGGAACAAAGAACCCATCCCACTTGCTTGGGGGGAAATGGGCCCTGGAGGCAGGGAGAGGAGGGAGGCTGGTCCAGGACCCACCTTGTAGTAGTCATAGAGAAGGCCCAGGGCGGCAGCGCTGTCCTCGTCACCATTGATGCTCATCATAGCCTTGGTGGCCGCAGTCAGGGGGTTCTCCAAGTATGACTTCCAGGCTTCATCCTCGCTGGTGTAGGCTCTCCGGGTACTGAAGGGAGGGTCACTGGGCATGGGCACTAAGGCCACTAGTCTTTTGTTACTGTAAGAACAAGAAAAATGCCAGACTCATTATCAGGGAACTTTGCATTTTTTCCCTGATACTATACCCGTCTTGTGGTTACACGGATTTGTGTTCCCCTACAGAAAAGCAGCTTAGGACTGCAATGGCTGCCCGCTGCACTTAGGAATACTCAGCTTACATCTTCACTGAGCATGAAGAGTGGTGATGACTTTTATACAGGGCAGCGTAGGGAAAGGCCTCAGTGATCATGGTGCTGACTGCTCTTCCCAGACCCAGGTTCAGTTCTCAACACCCATCTGTAACTATAGCAAGCAGTCACTCTGTAGCCTCCTCAGGAACTCCACTCACATGGCACATATAAGCACATAAATCCCCTCAGACACTCAGACAGACAGACAGACACACAGACACACACAACACAACACAAAGGCAGTGGTGGTACAAGCTTTAATCCCAGCACTCAGGAGGCTGGTTTGATCTCTGTGAGTTCAAGGCCAGCCTGGTCTATAGAGTTCCAGAACAGGACAGGCTCCAAACGCTACAGAAAAAACCCTGTCTGGAAAAATAAAAACAAACAAAAGAAAAGGTTTTTGTTTTGTTTTGTTTTGTTTTTGTTTTATTTTATGGCTAGATCGTGACACTCTCCTTAAAACTTGGTTTTCTGTATCTAATCATTCTGAACAATTTAATTATTCTTCATTAATGAAAACTAGAAAGGAAGCCTGTAAGAGTAATTTTCCTTAAACTAAATTCTAATTTCAAACATTAGTTACATAAAATCAATAGGTTAATGAGTGAAATAGTCTTTTCAAATTTAATCTTGCTTGAAGTTCCTAGGAAATTATAGACCAATCTAAATCACTTAGTAAGAAGCGCAACATAAGCTACTTGGCAAACACAACACAATAATACGGGTGACACTGTGCAATGAGCCATGGAGGGGTGTGATGAGACGAGCCCTACATAGGAATCCCTTTTGCTATAGATTCTACTGGGTTAAGATGATTCGGAAGCATTAGGTTAGGAATGAGGAGACTAAGGGATGCCTGGGGAATTTCTCCAAGAGACAGTGAGTGCTAACCAGGTCAACCTTGTGCAGAGCAGCACAAAGGCAAAGTCTATGGCAAATGTGACAATGACAAATATCCAAAGACCATGACAGTCCTCTGCAGCTCCCCATGGAGGAACCCAAAGACACAGTAACAGAGTCTAGAGAAACAGTCACTAACTTCTTGGCCCTTTTTTCTTATTCATTGAAAGGGAACCAAAGCGGAACAATGATGGGGATGTCCTTTTGTATGTATGTTTCTCCTACTGGTTGGTGAATAAAACACTGTTTTGCCAACAGAGGCAGAAAGATAGGTAGGACTAGGAGATAAGGAGAATGGGGGGGGGGGGAGCAGAGAGGTGCCAGGAGAGACAACATGTAGAGACCGGGAGGAAAGGATGCACGAGGCATTCTCTGGTAAGATAGGGCCTTGTAGAAATCCATAGATTAGTAGTTATGGGTTAATAATTAAGACAGAGCTAACCAGTAAGAAGCCCTAACCATCAGTCAACAGTTTTATAAATAATATAAGTCTCTGTGTTTTTATTTGGGGTCCAAGGGCAGTGAGACCAGGTGGAAAAGAACCTCCAGTCACAGAACGACACTGTATTCAAGCAACACCTACAGTCACCTAACACAGATAGGTGGTAACAACAACAATCAATGAAAGTTGAGCCACCAAGACCTTCTGGTGGCCATCAAGTTCCAAAGACGGCCCCTTACAATCTCCTGACAGTCAGTGTTGTTGGCTCACTTTGTGATGGAGGCCGGGTATGAACTTCTAAGGAGCAGTGCACTATTAAAGGTCCTTTGTGTGGTGACACGGAGCCGTACATTCTGCGGGGTCCAAAAGTGACAATTGCGTTGAGAGAATATATTTGAGATGGACTGGCACGGGTGGGCATAGCATTTTGTGACAGTCTCCAGGCCTCTGCTTTGAGCTCTCTGTGGCGGAGCTTCATAGAAGTCACTAGAAAGAACACTGACTCTATGAAGTGAGAAAATGCCTGCTAATGAAGAGCTGCTGTGGTGACAGAGGGACACGGGCTCTGGAGGCCAAGTGCTTGTTCAGGAGCCCACTGTGACGGAGAACTGAGTGATGCCTGTGTCTTTTTCTCCTGTCTTAAGTAGGGTTAGCCATGCCTGCCTGTCTCACACTATCGTGCAAATCACTGATAACTGGGCCCTGGGAGGATGCAGTGCTGAGAATAAATGGCATTGCTACCAGCATACTCGGCAGGGTTCCTATCAGTTTCTGTACCTTTCAGGCTTCATTGAAGTTATAATTTATGAATAGTAAAAAATTACCACCAATTCCATAGGATTTGTTGAGGGTCCAACAGGTGACACTTGTGCTATTGAACACGAAGCCATGTACAGGACTGCCACTGTCACCCACAGGGTCTAGCCAAAGCCTGGAGAGCCACCTTGCAGGAGTGAGGAGTATGAGAAGGAAATCCAGGACAGAAAGACAAGGAGATACCTGCTGATCCTTGATGACAGAGGCAGAGGAAGCATTTTATTTTAAACTAATAATATTTCATCATTCAGAATGTATTATTCTTATAATAGAAGTATGTTTATATTCATTCTGGAAAGACCAATAAGGGGAAAAAACTTTTTTTTGGTTTGTTTGTTTGTTTGTTTTTGTTATTTTTCTAGACAGGATTTCTCTGTGGCTTTGGAGACTATCCTGGAACTAGCTCTTATAGACCAGGCTGGTCTCGAATTCACAGAGATCCGCCTGCCTCTGCCTCCCGAGTGCTGGAACTAAAGGCATGTCCCACCACTGTCCAGCCAAAACTTCTCTTTTTCTTAAAAAGCAAAACAAGCTTCTGTAAAGCAAAGAACATGGTCAACAAGGCAAAATGGCTCCCTACAGAATGGAAAAAGATCTTCAACACCCCCACATCTGACAGAGGGCTGGTCTCCAAAACATACAAAAAACTCAAGAAACTAGACATCAATCTACTAAATAATCCAATTTAAAAATGGGGTACAGATCTAAACAGAGAATTCTCTCAACAGAACAAACTCAAATGTTGGAAAGACACTTAAGGAAATGCTCAACACCTTTAGTCATCAGGGAGATTCCGTCTTACACTGATCAGAATGGCTAAAATAAAAAACACCAATGACAGCTTATGCTGGAAAGGATGTGGAGAAAGGGGAACATTCCTCCATTGCTGGTAGGAGCCCAAACTTGTACAGCTGCTGTGGAAATCAGAATGGCAATTTCTCAGAAAATTAGGGATCAATCTACCTCAAAGACCCTGCAATACCACTGTTGGACACATACCCAAAGGAGGCGCATTCACACCACAAGGACACTTGCTCAACTATTATTTGTAATAGCCAGATCTTGAAAACAACCTAGATGCCCTTCAACTGCAGAATGGATAAAGAAAATGTGGTATATTTCCACAATGGAGTACTACTCAGCATTAAAAAACAACGAAATCCTAAAATTTGCAGGCACATGGATAGAACTAGAAAAAAAAATTTAAAAAACCTCCTGAGTAAGATAACAGAAAACCAGAAAGACAAATATAGTATGTTCTCACTCATGAGTGGAAACCAGACATAAAACAAATGATACGCAGCCTACAATCCATAACCCCAGAGAAGCTTGAACCCTCTTCCAGAAACAGATGGAAGCAGATGCAGAAATTCACAACTAACGAATGGGCCAAGCTCCTGGAGTAAAATCAATGTGACGGAGGAGTAATAATAAGAACAAAGGAATCAAGACCATGATGGGGAAACCCACAGAATCAGCTGACCCAAGCTAGTGAGAAATCACTGACTCAGATCTGACAAGTCAGGAACCTGCAGAAGACCAAACTAGACTCCCTTAATATAGGTGACAATGGTGTGACAGGGACAGTATATGAGGCCACGCGCAGTGGGTCCAAGACCTAACACTAATGCACAAACTGACTTAGTGCAGCCCATTCTATATGGAGAGATACCTTGCCCAGCCTAGACACAGGGGTATGGGGGGTGGAGAGATGCCTTCATCCTGCCTCAACAAGATGATGGGATACTTAGTAGACTTCCTAGGGGGAGACCTTACCCTCTTTAAGAGGCAGATGGGAGGTGGAGGGGAGTGGGGAGAAGCAGGAGGAGGAGGGAAAGGGAACTGGGATTGGAATGTAAAAAATAAATAAAAGCAAAACAAATCCAAAGCATTTCCACTTTGTAGAAAATGACTGATGGCAGAATGTAAATTATACGTGCAGGCTTGGAAGGTTCTTCAGAAGCAATGACCTGGGGTAGAAGCCCAGAGAACTGGGGTCCCAGGCTGTGATGGTGCCACCCTCCCCAACCAGTTTATTTTGGCTACCCTTGTGTATATTTTCACTCAGAGAGTGGGACAAAAAAAATGAAGTCATTCTCAAGAGTCACTGAGTGCAGCGAAGACTCAGAAAAAGGTTCCAGAATTCAAACATTGAGGCATGGTTTCGGGTGTGTCTTCCATTTGCACCATCGTAAGGAAGAAAACTCTAAGGTTAAAGTATCATATCCTAGAAAGCCATGTCTGCAATAGCCTACCATAGGAAGGAATAAACTGTGAGGGCAAATCCTATTTCATTCTTCAGAAGCTACACACAGTCTTTCTGATGCAGAACACCGTAAAATGAAGTTTGAGCTGAGAAACGGCACCATCTCTGTGATAAGCTGAGAAGAAAAATGTAGTTACTACTACAGAGAAATTAAAGTGCGTAGAACAGCATTTGCCAGCTAGAAATGTTCTTTTCTGGTGTGTGTGTGTGTGTGTGTGTGTGTGTGTGTGTGTGTGTGAAATCCTAATGAGTTTTACAACCATTCCCTGTGAAAGACAACTCAGTCAATTTTATCGAGACTCCTCTCTGAAGCCCTGGCAGGCTTGGAACTATCGTGAACTCAGAGCTCCACCTGCCTCTGCCTCCAATCTGCTGGGATTAAAGGTGGTACCACCAACACCTGGTGCTTCAGTGGATTTGAGCGTCTTTGGTGAAGCCTCGGGGTTCACAATCCAGGTGGCCTCTGAGCAAATATGAACTTGACCTCTGGGTCCCTCTTTGAGGAAAACCAAATGAAAGCAAGCAGGAGAACATCACAGCAAAGCTCGGGCCACTCACACCACCTTGTTTCCTCTGGCTCATTACTGTGTTCTGTGTACACCAGGCAGGCAGCGAGGCTGGGACCTGAGTCCGGGCTGGGCTGCGGTGATAGAAGTCACAGTGTCAACTGAGACCTGAGGCAGCCAGCTACCAGACTCTGACCCACTGCCAGGAATGACCTCCCCTCCCCCATCAGATTCTCACCCCTGCCAGGGTCGGACCCCCACCCCCCATCAGGGCCATTCCCCACTGCCAGGGAGGCCCCCCACCTCCCACCCCCATCAGGGACATTGTGCCCTGTCTTGGACAGCCCCCCAGGGACAGCATCTCCCTGCCTCGGAGGAGTTAGGAGATCTTCATGCAGCCTAAGATGCGGGACTCAGGAAACTTAACCCTTGTCATATTCACCTCGAAAATGACATGTCCATTTTAAATCAGTCACCAACGTCCCTCCTGACAGCTTTCATCTTAGCCCTCCAGGCCATTCTCACTAATCTCTCCAGAATGCCCCTCCTCTTCAAACCGGTGGGAATCTGCTGCAATAATCTTCATGGGACACCATTTTCTAGAATGTAGTTTGAGTCTAGATTGCCTAGATCAGGTCCAAACCCCAACTGGTATTTATTCTCACTATCTAGCCCCAGTTTAGCTGCCAAATGTGTGTCTTCTACTTGCTTAATGTGGGAAAATTAAACCGTTATCTGCCACGCCTAGAAGGTCCCATCTTTCCTCTGGGCCTTAGAGCATCCTCCCTCCCTTCTTCCCCTTCCCCCTTCCTCTCTCCCCTCCCCCCCTTCAGAATATATTTCAGGAGTACCCATTTAGTCCCTCAGTTTCCTTTCACCAAGAGCTCCCAAAGTGTGTGTATTATTTATTACATAATCTACCTGTAAGTTTTCTTTTCCCAAAGATTGCCAACAACACAAAGAGAAGCCACCAAAGATGACGTCAGTCAAGTGGCATTCCCTAAACAAACTGTATAGCCACCTCCACTAGTGGTCCTTCCCGTTAATCTCAGACTACCATAGGTTCCCAGTCCTTTTCAGCATCACCTAGGAAACCACACACCCACCCACACACACACACCCACACACACACACCCACACACATACCCACCCGCCCCCACACACACACACCCACACACACCCACGCACACACACACCCCACACACACACACACGCACCCACCCACGCACCCACACCCACACACACACACCCACACACACCCACCCGCCCCCACACACACCCACGCACACACACACCCACGCACCCACCCACGCACACACACACCCACGCACCCACACACACACACACACGCACCCACACACACACACACACCCCACACACACACCCCACACACCCACCCCCACACACACACCCCCACATACCCACCCCCCCACACACACACCCCACATACCCACGCACCCACCCACACACACCCCACACACACACACCCCACACATACCCACCCACACCCCACACACCCACACACACCCCACACACCCCCACACACCCACCCACACACCCACACACACCCCACACACCCACACACCCCCACGCACCCACACACACACCCACACTTCCTACCAGAAGTGCCAGTTTCCACCTTGTGTTTCTCCCCTGATAAACACATCTAGAAATCCAGATGGACCTTGGACACTTAGGGTAAAGAAACATTTAATACAGACCTTTTAAAACATGCCAGTTATCTGTTTACGGAAAAAACGGACGCAGGAGATGGTGCTGTATTCAGATCCTGGCCCCAGAGCTAACTAGCTGCTACCTATCCACATCTCAATTTCCTGTCTGTGGTAGATAGTCAAATTAAATGGGAGAGATGCATGTGCTGCTTCTAGCAGAGAATCAGGGAGTGGTGGCTTCTAACTTGATGCAAAGATTAGAATGGACAAGATAAGGTGGGGAATCCAAAAAACAAATGTCCAACCACCACCACACCCTTCAAGTCCAGGCCAGCCCTCAGCCTTCCTTACCTCTGTGGATTGTAATACTTCAAGTCCTTGATTTCTCTTTCTTTCTCCCCTCCCCACCCCCGAAACAGGGTTTCCCTGTGTAGCTTTGGAGCCTGTCCTGGAACTCGCTCTTGTAGATCAGGCTGGTGTCTAACTCACAGAGATCCTCCTGCTTCTGCCTCCCAAGTGCTGGGATTTGAATCCTTGATTTATTATATTCACTGCATTAGAAAATCCCTGATTTTTACCTGTAGACTCCCTATGGAACCTGACAGCTTCTCAGCACTCAGCACTCCATAGCTGGTATATTGGTCCAACCACTGCATCCTAACTCCTGGATAGTTCCTTGTCTCTTGGTGGAGGGGTGGGGTGGGGGGTGATGGGGTGGGGGATGGGATGGGGGGTTTCTTCCCAGACAGACTCTCCACTCTTGACTCCTACAATTCACAACTTTAAGGCTTCCCCTCCCACACCGTGCTGGGATCAGTTCATATGAGCAGTAGTTAGCATTATGGTTAAAGTAACAGTTTGTCACTTTAATAGTCAGATCGTGAGTCCATCTCTCCCTGACACCCTTTCCTTTATTCATGAGCTCTGGCCCTATCCTGGTGACCAGCAGAGGGACCAAGGACCACCAACAGCCATAATTCTCCAGTCGCCATCCAGACTCAACTCAGCTGTGACACTGGGTGACAACCTGAGCCAGAACCATTGGAGTAAGTTGTCCCCAGGCTGTAGGGGATGAAATCCAGTTAAAGGCTATTATCTCCTCCTCAGTCTCCCTCCCTGCCCCCTCCTCTCTCCTTCCCAGCCTCCAAGAGGTGAGTTCTCTTCTTGAGGCCCTTGCTGTGGTCTTCATCTCTGTAACAGGCCCACAGCCATGGAGCCAAACTCTACTGAAAACTTAGGAACTGTTTACCACAGTAAACAGCTTACTCCTATGAGCTGACTCCCGGGTGTTTTGTCTGAGAGATGAAAAGCTGACCCATGCACGCCCCTTCAAATCTACAAACCTGCTGATTAGAGTGTGTGCTCCCTGTGCTCCAGCTCGGTCCTCCCCCTGAATCATCCAGAGCTGAAAGGGTTAAAGGATGAAGCTAAAGAGCAGAAACAGAGGGGCAGCAAGATGTCAGAGCAGCAGGAAATGGGAGGGAAAGATGAGGATGTTTTAAATGGGAACGATTTGTTAGGACAGTAACCTGAGGAGTGTGTGCAGGAACCAAACCTAACACGCTCACAGCAGTTATAAAGGACTTTCATGTCCATTTACTTTGCCGTCTTTAGAACAGTTTTTGGTAATGGTGTCACACTATTCTGGAGTGCCTCCCACGAAGGACACCATAACCACGGCAACTCATTAAGGAAAGCATTCAATTGGGGATTGCTTACAGTTTCAGAGGTTAGTCCATTATCGTCATGGTGGGGGGGGTGAAATGATGGCTGCAGCCACTGGAGCGGTGGTTGAGAGCTATATCCTGATCCGTAGGCAGAGAGGAATCTGTCCTGGCACAGGCTTTTGAAAACTCAAAGCCCACCCCCCAGTGACACACTTCCTCCAACAAGGCCACGCCTCCTAATTCTTCTAATCCTATCAAAGAGTTCCACTCACTCCTTGATGACTAAGATTCAAATGCATGAGCCTATGAAGGTCACTCCTATTCAACCACAAGTGTCCTAAGCACCTTACATAAGTGGAATTACTTATTTCCTAAACAACCCTCCTCCTACCATGCTCTTCAGACAGATGAATCAGCAGGTTTCCCCAGGGGCTTGCAGCGGACAGTATGGGACCTGGATTGTAGCCTCTGAAGCAGCTTTCTCCTTTGCCTGCACTTGACTCAGCGCTATTTTTAGAAGGCTACTTCTTAGCTGGGTGTGGTGCAATGTGCCTTTAATCCCAACACTTGGGAGGGAGAGGCAGTTGGATCTCTGAGACCCAGGCCAGCCTGGTCCACAGAGTGAGTTCCAGGACAGCCAGGATTACACAGAGAAACCCTGTCTCCAAAAGAAAAGAAAGGGGAAGGGAGGGGGGGGAAAGGAAGGAGAAAAAATAACAAATTAACAAAGCTAACCAAATATTCAAGCAGGGGAAGAATGTTAGACACAACACACATTAATTGCAGTGCAAGTTACTATATGCAAGTTGAAAGGGGCAAGAAGCGTCTCTAGCAGGAACATATGCATGGTTCCCTTACCTGAAGATACAGTCACTCTCCAAGTAGAGAAATGTCTAAGTGACTGCCTTAACCAAGTAATGAGGGCAGAACTCATAAAACAAAGTGGGAGAAGGTCAAATAACAATGCAGGTGACCGGTGACAACTACACAGGGTAATAACAAGCCGCGAAGCGCCTGTTAGAACACAAAAATAAAAACAAGCAGCTTTGGGATGGAGCTGTGACTTGTCCGGTGCAGCATTGGTTAACGTTGCATATTCAATGGAATATAAATAGAATAAAAGGCCACCCAGGTGTAAGAGCAGGGCTGGATTGAAGGCCCCGCGGGAGGTGATGGCTTTCCCTTTGTGCAACAGGAAGTATTCTTGAGAGCCCTTCCTCTGCTCTACCCAGAAACCTGGTCTCTTCTCAGGGAGTCACATAATCCCCTGATGGCAGACTGAACACTTCCCCACCCCCACCCTCACCTAAGTGCAACACGTCCCTCTGACTCCTTCCAAGGAGAGATTTCTGGAGAATGGCGAGAAGGCTCAGCGGGTAGACACTTTCCTTCAAAACTGTTGGAGTTGGATGCCTCGGCCCCACACAGTGGAGAAAACTGACTGCAAATTGTCCTCAGGCCTCCACAGAGGCGCTGTGGCACACAATAAAGAAAGAGATAGATGACTGATAGGTGGTAGGTAGATGATAGACAGACAGGGTTTCCCAGTGTAAACCAGTCTGGCCTCAAACTCAGAGATTCTCCTGCTTCTGCTGGGATTAAAGGTGTGCACGACCACACCGGGCTAGTGTAACTTAAAATATTAATTTGTTTGTTTGCTTGCTTATTTTGTTTTATTTTTTGAGATAGGGTTTCCCTGTGTAGTCCTGGCTGCTCTGGAACTTACTCTGTAGACCAGGTTGGCCTTAAACTCAGGAGATCCATCTGCCTCTACCTCCCGTGTGCTGGATTAAAGGTGTGCACCACCTCCTGCTTCAAAATAGAGAAAGTGAGGTCCCAAGAGATCACAGCTTTTTCCTGGGACCACAGGTTGTTGTTGTTAACCCAGAAATGGTTAGAGGGGAGATTGACATGCATTCAGCTGGCTGGCTGCTTCACCAAAAAAAGAAAAAAAACAAATGCAACAGCAACTCCATGAGAGTAGAATGCACATCATACACATAACTTCATGACACGTTTCAGCCCTGGGTCTACCCAATCACTGAGAAAAGTCTATTGAACTTCCACAGACCCGGTCTGGGAGTGCTTCTAAGTAAGCCCCTCGGTTAGCACAGGCCAGAAGAATCTGGAGAAGACCTGAGAAACAACTGGAGAATGCTGTCACTGCCTGGGAGTGAATCACTCTGCATTAATGGGGCGGGGACACAGGACGACACCCAGCCCTGTGAGAGGCAGGGAGAAACTGAGGTAGGGAGCAGGAAGGAGCCAGTACAGGGCTGCAACCTCTAGACCACACACGAGAGGCTCTGCCAAGTGACTGGGAAACTGTGGAGCCCCTTCTGGGGGCGTTGGCACGGGCTCCCCTTCCCCCACGGGTGATTTTATAGTGGAAAAGTTATATCCAGCTCATGGTCACAGAGCACAGGGTGAGCCTGCTGCGTGTGCCTCCATCATGGAGGAAGGACTACAGGACCGTTCAGGGCCAAGTGCTGTGTCTGAACAAAGCATGAGGCTGCAGGGGATGAGCCTGCACTGTACGAAGAAGAAGCTGGGCTTCAGAGTTTCCAGGACCCTGCAGATACTGCAGCAGCTCTTGTTCTAGAGCTCCCGGGTTCAGGGGCTCAATGGTTTCTGCTCCCGGCCCTCTAGACTGCAGATGGCCCATGTGGGATGGATGACCCAGCTTCTGTAAGTAAGGAATCTGGTGACTTTGAGCTCTGGTCCTTGAAGTTCCCTTGCTGCTACAGTAGATTAATGCTATTAAGACTCAGCAGGAAAATACACTAAACAGCAAAAATCAAAACTTTGGAGGAAGAAGGGAGAAGGCAGTTGAAAGCTCTGCTTGAAATTTCAGGGCATTCTCTCCAGCTCAAGGCATTTCCCCCAAAGGGATCATTTCTTTTCACTCTATCACCCAAGACACTTGATAAGGAGATGGGAAATGAGAACAACCCAAGAGATGGTCCCCAAAGGAAGTAGGGGTATGGGGACTCCATAGTCAAGTAAGGACACAAAGGCACACACACAGGCATGCACACACACACACACACACACACACACACACACACACACACACACACACGAGCTCACTGTCCCTCAAGAGGTTGCTTTCCTGAAGACTTGGAGTGGACTCAATATGGAACATCTTCCCAAGACCCACAAAGTCAAGCTTCCCCATGTTGCCTCATCTTCACAAGTCCTGCTGAAAGCTGGCCTTGAAAGGACTTGCAAACTGGTCTCAGCTGGAAGAATGACAGAAAACAATGTGCTCATACCAGTAGGGCTAGGGAAACCTAAAATCCTCAGCTTGGGAAATGACAGTATGACTTACTGAGGCACATGACGGTGAATTGAGATGGAAAGCGGCCAAAGAGTTAAGCATGGCCACTTGTGCCGAGCTCTGAGCAGCAGAAAATGACACAAAAAGCTTCTCCTCAGGTCCTGAGTGTCACTTCACACATAAATACTTTCTGGTTTTGGTGGTGTTGTTTTTTCATGTAAGGTTTCTCTATGTGGCCCCGGCTGCCCTGGAACTCACTCCGTAGACTAGGTTGGCCTCACACTCACGGAGATGGCCCTGCCTCTGCCTCCCAAGCGCTGGAATTAAAGGTGTATACCACCACCACCTGGCACATACAAACATTTTTGAAAATTGGTGTTAACTATAGTTTAAGAAAATACTATGCCAAGCAGGCAGTGGGTGACGCACACCTTTAATCCCAGCACTCAGGAGGCAGAGACAGGCAGATAACTTTGAGTTTGAGGCCAGCCTGGTTCACAGAAGTGAGTTCCAAACAGCCAGGCTACACAAAGAAACCCTTTCTTAGGGGAAAAAAATGAAATGAAAACACCAGGCTGGAGATGGGCCAGAGGTTAAGAGCACCAGCAGCTCTACCAGATGTCCTAAGTTCAATTTGCAGTGCCCACATGGTGGCTCACAGCCATTTATAGTAGGATCTGATGCCTTCTTCTGGCATAAAGTCCTACATGCAGATAAATAAATAAATAATAAATACATAAAAGGTTTTGGGGGGGTTTGTTTGGTTTGGTGCTTTTGTTTGGTGGTGGTGGTGGTTGTTGTTGTTCAGACATGGTTTCTTTTGTGTAACAGACCTGGCTTTCCTGGAACTCACTCTGTAGACCAGGCTAGGCTGGCCTTGAACTCACAGAGATCTGCCTGTCTCTGCCTCCCAAGTGCTGGGATTAAAGGTGTGTGCCACCACCCAGTATAAGTAAAACTCAAGAAGGAAGGAAGGAAGGAGGGAGGGAGGGAGGGAAGGGAGGGAGGGAGGGAGGCAGGGAGGGAGGGAGGAAGGAAGGAAGGGGAAAGGAGAACACATGTGGATCCTATGTAACAGCCCTGCAGCTTAGAAACTGCCTGTGTTGCCATCAACCAGGACCACTTTGTGTCAACTCCCAACCTGATTGGCTTATCTGTGTGTCATTCAAGCTGAGAACTGAGTTACACATGCACAGTACTTCAGCCAGCTCAGGTACAGTTCCCTATCCCCAGTTACCCTACCTTACTGGAACTGGGCTCTCCTGACCCACTCTGTGTGAGCTCAGCATTGGGGAATGGATGAGCGTGAAGATATTCACACAGCTACACATGAAATTTGAAAATCTCCATCTGACTTAGCTCCAGGATGCCATGGCATGGCGAATGAGTGACTGGAGAGGGCTAGGGTGCTGAGAGAAGAGGGGTGGGTGAGCCCGGAGACAGTCCTGAGAGCCACGCCACAGTTGCCGTTTCTCTTCCTGCTCTCCCTTTCTCTTTGGGTTGGGCTTGTTTTGACTGTACGTGCACAGACACTGCTGTCGCCTGGCTGGAGGCTCCTGTGACTAAGGAACACATGCATGTCTGCGTATGCACGTATAAAGGAACTGACCTTGCGAAGATCAATTTAGAGACGTTGCCATAATTTAGTGAATTAGAATTAAAGAGGGGAAGGGTCTAGGAAGTTTTTAGCATCGGTGTTCATTAACTGTCACGAAATTGCACACATTTGTCAGATGTCATGTAATATTTCAATGCATTATATATTTTGCCATGTTCACATCAAGATAGCATTATCTATCTGTCACAAGGTGTTTGAGTAAGGGAGGGAAAGAAGGAGGGAGGGAGGGAGGAAGGAAATCTGAAAACATCTTACTCAACAAACTCCATGCCTTGAGTTTTCAATTTTTCAAGACTCCAGGAGGGGGCATAGCTGAAGAGGTGGGAGGGACCAGGCTTGTGCTTACTTCACACACACACACACACACTCACACACACACTCACACACGCGCACACTCACTCACACACACACTCACTCTCGCACACACGCACTCACTCTCACTCTCACACACACTCACTCTCACACACACTCACTCACACACACACTCACTCTCACACACACTCTCACACACTCACTCTCACACATGCACACTCACACACGCACTCACACACTCATACACTCTCACACTCACGCGTGCACACTCACACACGCACTCACACACTCACACGCGTTCACACTCACACATGCACTCTCACACACTCACACACTCACTCTCTCACACTCTCACACACACTCACTCTCACACATGCACACTCACTCACACACGCACTCACACACTCATACACTCTCACACATGCTCTCACACACACTCACTCTCACATGCACACTCACTCACACACGCACTCACACTCATACACTCTCACACACACACTCACACACACGCACTCACACACTCACGCGCGTTCACTCACACACGCACACTCTCACACTCTCTCACACTCTCACACACACACACTCTCACACACGCACTCACACACTCACACGTGTGTGCACTCACTCACACATTCACACACACACTCTCACACACTCACACACACTCACTCTCACACTCACATACCTTGACAAAACCAGGACTGAAATGTGGACTTAAGTAAGCCTTTCTGTTAAGGAGGCAAGGAAGAGTTAAGAGCTCAGGAGAGGGAGAAGAGGAAGGGATTCTGAAAGGGGAGAAGTCCCGAGAGCTGCTTAGACATTGCAAGAGGTTTTTGCCTGCTGCTGCTGCTGCTGGTGGCACCTGCTTTTAATGTCAGCATTACAGGGGCAGAGGCAGGTGAATCTCGGTGAGTTCAAGGCCAGTCTGGTCTACAGAGGAAGTTCCAGGCAAGCCAGGATTGTTATACAGTGGAATTCCATCTCAAAACAAATGGAGAGGAAAAACAAGCAAACAAACAAGAGATCTTTATTTGCACATGAATTTGATGATGACAATCCCTCACACCCATCCCAACCACACCTTATGTCCACTTCTGCCTGCACACACTGGAGGACTGAGACAGGGAGATGAGAAAGGCCTGAAAAGGGGGGGGGGGGGGATGAAGAGGACAGTAGGGAAAGGCAGGAGGCAGAGGAAAGAGAAAGTGCAGAGAGGGAGGGAAGGGAGGGGAGGAGAGGAGGGAGAGGGAAGGGAAAGGAGGGGAGAGAAGGGAGGAAGAAAGGGTTAGGGTTAGGGTTAGGGTTAGGGTTAGGGTTAGGGTTAGGGTTAGGGTTAGGGTTATAAAGCTGTGGATTCCTTCCAGACTAATGTGGTTTGATCAAGCCAGGCCCCCTGAAACAGAGTTCCTGATGATCCAACATTCAAAACAGCTTGAACAAGGCAGCCAGGCAGACTACTGCCATCTTCTCAGGATCCCCCATGACAGCGCCCCCTGTCAGCAGGAAGTAGTTTGGAAAGAACGACCCCAAATTCCCAAATATTGTTTATAAATGTTTGTTTTCATTTAAATGGATTTGGTTATAAATGGTTAATGATCACAGCCAATTCTTTTTAAAGGTAAAAAGGGAATTATGGTATAGATATGAATACTTTGTTTTGGAATGGATTTTCATTTATTGATACAATTTAAGGTCAATTTTGTGATGTATATATTTCTCCTTTTGTTTAGGTATTGTGTTTATATAGTTCATTCAGAAAAATATTGTATAATGTACTGCAGATTATAGATAATTACCTATGATAGTCAAAACTTAGAGTTAAGTTAGTTAGGTTTTCAAGATACACAGAGATGTATTTGAGATAAATAGGCATTCTTCAAACCTTTCAAAGACCTACAGAATATGGCATTTAAAGTGGTTTAGGGTTTTCGTGACAGTGAGACATAATTGCTCTTGGCAATACCACCTGCACCAGAAAGGAAGATGGACATCGAAAAAATGCATTATGAAGTTTGCCTCCAATATGGCAAGGCTAGCCATTTGGACAAGATACTGCTCTTGTCTGGACTGTTTGACTTTGTGCTATATAAACTGGACATGCACGGCCCACAGAAAAGTGACTGCTGATTCAAGATGGACATTGCTACAGAGATCCTGCTTCATGGAAGAGTCTGCGAGACAGTATGCAGGACACAGACAAAAGTGACTGACAAACTGCCAATACAAGAAGACAGTTTAAAGTTTCCTGCGTTGCTGAAGAGTCTGCCAGACACACTATGGCCTATGGGCTGAAGATGGAAGATTACAGAAGAACTTCGGGTGACCAGGCAATGAGATGTCTCTGTCATTTGTAGAGTTTATATACTATCCTTCTGTGGTCTTTGAAGGAGTTGAAGACAGATAGTAATGGTTATAGTTTTCATTAGTTAGGATTAAAGATAAGTTACTTAGACTTTAGACACACAAAGTTAGAATAGATGATGAAATATTTTCTTCAAATCTTGCTATATGTTAATGGACTAAATATTGTTAACTGTGATTCTTACTTGATAACTGTTGTATAATATATTTTGCTATGTTAAGGTTAAAACCCTTCTTTTTATTTAGACAGAAAAGAGGAGATGATGGGAGAGGTCATTCTGTATGTTTCTCATACTGGTTAATAATAAAGCACTGTTGGCCAATAGGAAAGGAAGATAGGAGGGACTAGGAGACAAGGAGGAAATAGGAAGTAGTAAAGAGGAGTCAAGATGGAGAGTCTGGAGAGAGCCGGACACCAGCCGCCTCTGCGGTAAGAGAAGGCCATGTGAAAATACATAGATCAGCAGAAATGGGTTAATAATTAAGGCAGAGCTAGCCAATAAGAAAGTAGTAACTGGTCAACAGTATAATATCAAATACAGAGTCTCTGTGTGTTATTTGGGGCTGGAGCGGCAGCGGGACCAGACCGGGCAGCGGCAGGCGGAAAAACCCGTACTCGTTACAGGGAAGGGGGAGGGAGGGAAGGGGAGGAGGGGGAAGGAGGGGAAAGAAGGGGAGGGGAGGGAGGAGAGGGGGAAGAAGGGAGAGGGAAGGGAAGAGAGAAAGGGTGAGGGAAGGGAAGGAAGGGGAGGGGAGAGAAGGGAGGAGGAGAGGGAAAGGGGAGGGAGGGGAAGGGAGGGGAGGGAGAAGAGGGCAGAAATAGCAGCCAAAGGCTGAGACCTGGCCATCCAATGGTCAACAGCACAGACAGACACCAGTCTGCATAAATCTCTCTAACACCACCTTAACTCTGGTCAAAATCGCTGCCAGCCTCAGAGACTTGGAGTTTGTGGCAGGTACTGGAGAGCAGCTCAAAGCTCCCAGCTGTGGGGAAAGAAGCCACAGGAACCAGACCTGCTAGGGACTTTTTCAAGCCAGGAGTTTCCAACTCCCAGATGGCAGGAAGTTGAACGCTACTGGAAATCTTCCTTAGACTGCTGGGTTGAAAACTGCCCCTATGCCACCTCTTAGAGCCTCAGAGTCACTGTCCCCAAGGCTCTCAGGCTTTCCCCAGCTCCTTCCCTACATGGCCTCACAGGGACTTCCCTAATGAAATCGTTGCATGCTTAATCTCACCTAGGCGTCTGGTTCCTGGTGTGTCAGTAATAAAACACATGTGGGTAAGATGCAACAAACACGCCTTGGGTGTCACCTGTCACTTCCAGTCTGTCTGCAGGAGTTACTTTGTAAGTCAGTCTTACTATGGCCCCCTTTTTCTAGTAAAATGTCCACAAAGGCAGGAATGGATAGATGGTCCTGGGTGGGTATTTAGGAACACACACACACACCAGTTAGCATCAAAAATTAAGAAGAAAAGAAATCCTCAGAGTTTAAAAGTAAAACAATTATACCCCTGGGGCTAGAAGATGGTTCTGCAGATAGGAGCACTGGCTGCTCTTCCAGAGGGCCTGGGTTCAATCCCCAGCACTCACATGGCAGCTCACAATGTCCATTAACTCCAATTCCGAAGGGTTCAACGCCCTCTTATGGCCATCTCAGACACTGCACACACCACATAGACATACTAACAGGCAAGATAGGCATAATACACACACAATAAAAACGAAAGCTTTTTAAAAATTATAATCCCACCAGGCAGTGATAGGGCATGTCTCTGATCCCAGCACTTCGGAGGCAGAAGCAGGCAGATCTCTGAGAAAGAACAAAGAAACCTGAATCCACAGAGGCAAAAGCTGGGAAAGTGACGGCAACGCCCTGACACAGAGAGAAGCCTGCCCTCTGCCGTCCTACCTTTTTGTTTAAGATCTCTTTATGTATGTGAGTGTTTTTATCTGCATGTATGTACATATGCGATCATGTATGTGCCCAGTGCCCCAGGAGGTCGGAAGAGGACTTTTGGGTTCTCTAGAACTGGAGTTACAGGTGGTTGTGAGTCGCCAGCCATGTGGGCGCTGGTAACTGAACCTGGGTCCACTGCACAGCATGGAGCTCTGAACCGCTGAGCCAGCTATCTCTCCAGGCCCTGCCTTCAACATCTCCTTTGAAATCCTAACTAATGTGATGACGAAAAGGAAGGTTTAAATGTTTGCCTGTCAATGGTGGCACACGCCTTTAATTCTAGTACTCGGAAGGTAGAGGCAGGTGAATCTCTTTGAGTTCAAGATCAGTGTGGTCTGGCTGGAGAGATGGCTCATCAGTTAAGAGCACTGGCTGCTCTTCCAGGGGTCCTGAGTTCAAGTTCTAGCAACTACATGGTGGCTCATAACCATCTGTAATGAGATCTGGCACCCTCTACTGGCATCCAAGGATTACAGTGTATACATAATAAATAAATAAATAAATAAATAAATAAATAAATAAATAAATAAATAAAATGACTGCAGGGTGGCCAGGGATACACAGTGAAGCCCTTCCTTGGGGGGTAAGGGTGGGGGGGATTCCAAATACTGGGAACTAGGGTGGGAAAGCCATTATTTGCATACAATATGGTAACAATAGATCATTTGAAGCTTAGTAAGAGAAAGAGGGAATAAGGAGATGTGTAAATAAATAGCTCTAGCAGTATGTGTCAACATTGTTCTGTACAGGTAAATTCAGAGTCTGAAATAAGAATAATTTTTTTAAAAAAAAAAGTAGAAGCCAAACATGGAGTTGCATGTCATAAGTCCCAGTACTAGGAGGTAAAGGCAGGCAGGTTTCTGAGTTCGAGGCCAACCTGATCTATAGAACCAGGGCAGCCAGGGCTATACAGAAAAACCCTGTCTCAATAAATAAATAAATTAGAACACTGAGAAGAGAGGGAGAAACATCATTTGCGACAATATGACATTACATCTAGAAAACAGCAAAGAACCACTGATATCTATTACAGATAACACCATAATGAGGTGCCTAGATTTAAAAAAAAAAAAAAAGCATTTAAAAGTGAATCATGAGAATAATCTAATAAAAAATGCAAAACCTATGTTAAGAATATATTTTAATGATGATACTAAGGAACATTAAAGACTATTTAAATAGACAGATCAAGCATACTCAGCTGTTGGTGGATAACTTGCCTAGCAAGTACTAGGCCATGAATTTAATTACCAGCATACAGGATTTGGGTGAGGGATCCATTCTTATGTAAAAGCCGTATTGGTGGCAAATGCCTTTAATCCCAGCACTCAGGAGGCAGAAGCAGGCACCTCTGTGAGTTCAAGTCCAGCCTGGTCTACAGAGCTAGTTCCAGGACAGGCTCCAAAGCAATACAGAGAAGCCCTGTCTCAAAAAACAAAAATAAAACATTCTTATGTGAATATGCCATTTAAAGAAACACATCCATTTATTTGTTTGTTTGTTTGTAAGAGAGATGTGTGCTTGCCAAGGCACACATGTGGGTACTGAGGACAACACGCATGTAAGCCATCTTTCTCCTTCACCATGTAAGTCTGTAGGATCAGACTCAGCAGCAAGCTCCTTTACCCACTAAGTCATCCTGCCAGCTCAGAATATACAGCATTAATAAGATAGTTTGCCAGTGCTGGTGCTCAAGTCTTTAATCCAAGCACTAGGGAGGCAGAGACAGACCTGTCTGTGAGTTTGAGGCCAGCCTGGTCTACAGAATGAGGTCCAGGGTTACACAGAGAAATTCCATCTTGAAACACACAGAGAGAGAGGGGGGGGGAAGGAAAGGAAAGAAAGGAGGGAGGGGGAAGGAGAGAGAAGATAGGAAGGAAGGAAGGAAGGAAGGAAGGAAGGAAGGAAGGAAAGGAAAGGGCTGGAGACATGACACAGTGGTTAAGAGCACATGTTGCTCTTTCCAGGGACCTGAGTTCAATTCCCAGCACCTAAACCAGGTAGCTTACAACTGCTTGTAACCCTAGCTCCAGAGGGAATCTGGCTTTTGTGGATATTTGCAATCATGAGCACATAGTCCCCTCCCCCCATACACATAATTAAAATAATTTTTTAAAATCTTAAAAAGAAAAAAAAAAAACAAATCAAAAAGATGAATTTGGCCATGTAAGAATTTTAAATCTCTAGGAACAAAACCATAGCACAGTCCAAAGACAATATCTCAACCACATACAAAAGAAAAGACCATGGCCATTCAAGCTCTTGCCTCCCCAGTGCTGGGATGAGAGGTGTGCATCACCACAGCCAGCGATGAAGGTATTTTCTTAAGAGTCCCTCTTCCCAGATGACCCTGGCTGGTGTCAAGTTGACAAAACACCAAACAACACACCGGGCACGGGGGACAGAGTATGCCTGTAACCCTAGTATTCAGGAGACTGAGGCAGGGGATTGCCAGCAGTTTAAGAGCAGTCTGGGCTACAAAGTGAAGACTAATAAATAGAGCAAGACCTGTCTCAAAAATACCTCCTCCAACAACAACAACAACAAATTTAATACAACCTTTAATTTAATCACAGGGCCCTGGAAATTTATCTTTGAAAACTGACTTCATTTGAGACAGCATTTTTTTTTTCCAAGACAGTGTTTCTCTTGGAGGCTGTCCTGGAACTAGCTCTGTAGACCAGGCTGGACTTGAACTCACAGAGAATCACCTGCCTCTGCCTCCCGAGTACTAGGATTAGAGGCATGCACCACCAACACCCAGCTTAAAACAGCATGATTTTCTTAAAAGATTTTTATTTTTACATGTACTTAGTGTGTGCATGTGCTTACACTAGATCAAGCACAAGTGTATTGCTCAGTGTGTGCGTTGGTGTGGAGGTCAAAGGGCAATCTGTGGGACAAGCTCCCTGTGCACATGGTTTCCTGAGACTACACTTGGGCCAACAGGCTTCATGATAAACACCCTTAACCCCCGAGCCATCTGGAAGACCTGTAACCCTACTTTTTAGGTAGGTAAAACACTGAGGTATTTCCTAACCACTAATATGCCAAGAGGTGGGGGGTTGGGGTGGGTGGATGGAAGCCTGAGGAAGCTGGGAAATGAAAAGGCAGTGACACCCCTCTTCATGGGAGAGAATGCCAACCCAAGGACTGTCTTTTTCTGCACCTGTCTCCATCTTCTTGTCTGCTAATTGTCTGAAGAATGGAAGATAGACATGAAATGGCTGCCTTTCTAAGATGCTTTTTAGCCTTCTAATGACATCCTTGAACCTTAAATTAGCAGCCCGTGTCGTTTGAGGCCCCAGCACCTAGAAGGTGCGTGCTGGCTGTGTGTCTGGCTTCTCCTCACTCAGCTCACTAGTGAGATGGGCATCTGGGGCTTCTCCTCACTCAGCTCACTAATGAGATGGACATCTGGGGTGAACCCTCAGAGTGTGGTGCTTCTCCTCAGCTTAACTGTCAGCTCTCTGCTAGCAGACAGGGTCCCATCTTTCCCTGCAGTGCTGATCTGAGTCATGGTGTTCAATGACAAAAGAATTAGGACCCGTTCTCATTGCTTGTCCCCACAGAGATAGAGGCTCAACACCACTGAGCAAACCGTGTTTGCTCGCTGTAAGGTCTCTATAAACTGAACTCTCTATAAATGAGATTCCAAAATAACAGATAAACAAATACAAAGCCAGCCTGGCAGTGGTGGCACATGCCTTTGACCCCAGCACTTGGGAGTCAGAGGCAAACAGCTCTCTATGAGTTCAAAGCCAGCCTGGTCTACAGATCAAGTTCCAGGACAGCCCGGGTTACCCTGTCTCCAAAAAAAAAAAGTATATAACAGGACTCTTGTGTCTTAAATAAGATTTCCAATACAACATCCAAGGGCCAAAGAATATATACTTCAGAGGGTTTTTAACCCTTCAGGTCAATAATGGAGGAGATTTTAATTCTGGCCTAAATGAATGACAGCTGTGTACCCTGACATGAAATAATACGACTGTGCTTGGTGTAAAACCGCAGCTGCTATTCTTTTTTTCTTTTAATACTTGTTAGTTTATCTGCATCGGTGCTTTGTCTGCGTGTGAGTCTGGGTGAGGGGGTCAGAAACACTGGAACTGGAGATGCAGACAGTTGTGAGCTTCCGGGGCCTCTGGAAGAACAGCCAGTGCTCCTTAACTGCTGAGCCATCTCTCCAGCCCCAATGGCTGGTATTCGTACTCTTACGTTATGTAATATTTCTTCTGAACTCCAAGCTGTGGTCTTGGCCCTATTTCCTGACTACGAGTCCTGCATTATGTTATTAAAGGGGGACACGGGGGAAAGGGGGGGAAGGGAGAAGGAGGAGCGGAGGAAGGGATGAAGAGGAGAGAAGGAAAGGGGGAGGAGAGGCAGAGGAAGGACGGGAGTGGGGCAAAGGGGAGGATGAGGAAGAAGGGAGGAGGGAAAGATGGGAGGGAGGAGCAGACCATGCCTCTCCCCTTCATTCCCAGGCCCATCACTCCCCCCCCCCCACGGGCCTAGTGGAACCACTTCTGGGCCCTGTCAGTGAAGAAGGTCTCAGGGTCCCTGCCAACACTTAATCTGATTCCCGGAGCCCTTATCTCCAGCCCTGGGAGGCTGTGCAGGGCAGGAACCCTCTAGTGAAGCCGCCTAGTTGCCCTTCGTGATTCAGTGACCTCACCATGCTCCCTGCTGGAGGCCTTAACTCATTTGGGATCTTTATCAGACCATTTTTTTGATTCTGCAATGCCAGGAGGGACTCAGGAAGAGCAGCCAGGCCAGCAGCCTGCCATCTCTGGATCCTAGGAGCGGGTCCAGACCTCTTTGGAGGGAAGAAGTAGACTCCAGACATTGGAGAGGCAAATTATCCTCGGAGAGTACTTCATTCAACTCCATTTTGCAGGTGGAAAAGAAAAAACGTTAAGGACAAGAGAATAGCTAATCTTATGTTAATTATCTTACTGGCAATGCAGGAAAGGGATAAATGTTACTTTGTTGCTGGCTACTTTGAAAAGATACATTGGAGAAGTACAGACAGCAGCTCTTTTACGGGTTCACTGAACTGGGATAAGTGTGGGAAGGAAGGCCCCTGTGAACTCAAAGGAGGACACTCAGAACCGGAGCCAGCATTTCACAGACTCACCACCACACAGTACCTACACCTACTTCCTTCAAAGAGTAAGAGTCGAGTTTTTCCAGACCACTCCAGACTTAGTCTCATGTGTACAATCCCAACACACCACACAGAAGGTCCGGGCACCAAACTTTGCTTATGAAACTTTCAGCCTCAAATCCTTAACTTGGTTACTCACATGATCAACGTGGAGCCTAGGATTTGTTCCATTTTAGGATTCTAGGTTTCAAGTTAAAATCAACCCAGTTCCCCAGAAATAATTGATTCCACGCGACTCACCTGCTTGGGCTCTGAAGTGCCTGCCTGTCTGCTGAACAAACAGACCACTCCACCCTTGCTAAAACAGCTTCCTCCTGCCCATGCATGCTTTATCCCTTCCATTCCCCTTTCCTCTCTCCAACTGATCTTGGCTGATGGGAAGTGGGGGCCCAACATCAGAGTAAGCTAGCTGCTAGCCTAGCACGGGGGATGCCCTGGGCTCCATTCTTGAGTCACAAAACAAACAAATAAACAAATGAGAGACATAAATAAATGAAAATACCAAAAAACAAAAAACTGAACAGCTATGAGCCCAGGCTTTTCACATAGAAGTGGGTCCTTGGGTATTTATAGAGGCCAAAACTGTTATATTTTCCTTTCCTGCCCTGAGTGCAAGTGAAATCAGACTACAGCAAAGTGCTGCCTGCCAAGGTCACACCAAGGTCACCTCCACCCGAGTACATGACAAAGTAAAATCGGCTGCTTCTCATGAATGCCCTGCTCAAAGACACCATCCTTCTCTACTGCCCAGACTTTCCTAACAGTATACTCTGAAAGCCCCTGAATCTCACCAGCTTTGCCCAGACTTCCCGTGAAGTTCTCAAGACCCGGTGGCTCTCCTAGGAGTAATTCAGAATGTATCACTTTCAGCAAACAATATCGCTGCTACTCACCAACACCCAAGTTAAAATATTTCTCCTTTCCCAGTACAGTTGGGATGGGGCAGGATAAAGATTCCCTAGGATAATTTCTTGTTTTGGTTGTGCTTAGCCTTTATAACCCTGTGTAGCTGGCCATTTACTGGTCAGAAGACTGTAGCAGTGACTGGAGAGATGGCTCAGCAGTCAAGAGCTCTGGCTTCTCCCAAAGGACCAGGTTCAATTCCCACAATCCACAAGGTGGCTCACAACTGTCTGTAATTCCAGTTGCCGAGAATCCCATGCTACCTTCCGGCCTCTGCTGGCACCAGACAAGCAAATGGTCCACAGCCACACATGTAGGAAAAAAAAAAAAAAAAGAAAAAGAAAACGTATTTTTGTTTGTTTGTTTCTTTCTTTCTTTGCTTTTTCAAGACAGGGTTTTTCTGTGGCTTTGAAGGCTGTCCTGGAACTCTCTCTATAGACCAGGCTAATCTCGAACTCACAGAGATCTGCTTGCCTCTTCCTCCCAAGTGCTGGGAATAAAAGGCGTGCACCACCAACGCCTGGCTAAAAACATAACCATAAATACAAACATGTGTATTGTGTTGTTGTTATTGATATATAAACAGCGGAGTGTGATGGAACACGCCTTTGATCCCAGCACTCAAGGAAGCAAAGGCGGGTGGATCTGGAGTTCTGGCAGCTGGGGCTACACAGAGAAACACTGTCTTAAAAAACAAACAAACAAACAAAACTTATGGTGGAACTGGGAACTGCACTCTGTTTGCCTGGCACAAGGGGAATGCTGGGCTTGACCTCCCAAGACTTCAGAAAGGAAAAGAAACACAACAGCATAAATTATACCTTGCTAGCAATGGATAAATAAATAAAATCGATGCAAGGGGGTTGGACCTGTCTAAGAGATGGCACTGTACAGGCAGGTAGCTGGGAGGTCAGTGGGGATCTGGAGGTCAAAAGGAATGCTGTTGAAGGATTCCCAAGTATGAGTTGCTGTGAGTAAGAAACCAACTACCAATAGTCCTCTTGGGCCAAAGAAAATTCCTATTTCAGCCTGCCGCTGCTCGCTGAGGAATTCTTCCTGGGCAGCTTTGCCAAGCTGATGTGGCTCCAGTTTCGGAAAAGGCCTAGATAGACAGTCCCTGGGTACCACCACCTGAGAGGCCAGAGACTGTGAGGGCTCCCCAACATGGGTGGCAGAGACTAATTAATTCCTCCCCCAACCAGGGTTAAAGTAATCCCATTTGGATTGATTAGACGGGGCAACGTCTGGCCCTTGGACCAAGGTAACAAGGATTGCCTGCCCGGGCTTTGTAAAGCAATGCAGCAAAATTGAAAATGTGAGTGAGCAAACATCTACAGTAGGATTCAAGTTACCCTCATGTGCAACAGTCAGTTCTCAACAGATAATAGAGGAGGGATAATAAATGAAGAGATATCAGGCATACAGATCACAAAGAAAAGGAGAGAGAGAAGAAAAACATGTTTGTTCAGACAAGTGGAGAAGCAAGGACAGAGAAAAGAAATACTATCCAGCCAAAACATTCATTAAACAACCAGAAATGCTTTACCAGGCATGCTGACTCAAGCCTTTAATTCCAGCACTCCGGAGACAGAGGCAGGCAGATCTGAGTTCAAGGCCAGCCTGGCCTACAGAATGAGTTCCAGGTCAGCCAGGACTACACAGAAAAACTGTCTTGAAGAAAAACAAAACAAAACAAAAAAAAAAAAAAAAAATCAGACATACACACTTGATGTCCAAGTACTCCAGGGGCAGAAAGATCAGGAGTTAGTTTAAGTTCATCCTTGGCTAGTGAGTTTAAGGCTAGCCTGAGCTATGGGAGACTTTTGTTTCAAAAAAACAAGGAGGAAAGGGAAGGAAAGGGGGGATGGGGCTAGACCAGAATCATGACAGGGAACTGGAGCAACTGCCTGACTTATCTAAGAATGCTTTCAAAGTAAATTTAACAATTCACCCTAAAGTACACTTGCTTGTCTACACCTTCAACCTTGCTTGTCTACACCTTCAACCTTGCATCTCAGAGTTCTAGGGGGTCAGTCAGTTACTGTGGTTTAAACGCTACTTTCCCAAATTGTTCTTTCAACTTTCAAACACTAATGAATACTACCTTAGTGCAATGGTGTTCACTGCTAATTCCAACACCAAACCAGAGCCTGAGGCAGTTGACTTCAAGTTGAGGCTAGCCTGGTCTACATAGTGAGGCTTTGTCATCTAGGACTCATTTTCAGGTCCTTCTTAAGGGGCCCTGGGCCCATTTAGGCAGCCTGAACTTTGTGGTCAGTTTCCGACACTGTCTTACTGTCGTACTAAAATTTCCAAGAGCCTTGAAAGAAAACCTATAGCGTCCTTCTGGGCTCAGTTGTTTCAGCAGGAACCAATATCACACTAGAACTCTTTACCTTACCTCAGAGCTGGAAAAATAGAACATGAATTCTTAAAAAAGAAGGCAATCCTCAGGAAGAGCTACAATGCAACACTAGCGAGGGGCGGACAGGCTTCTTACCCAAGTGGACCTAGGACCTAGGAGGAAAGCTGGAAAGACTTCAATTCAAGCAGGTCTTTAGCAGCTCTGTAAACAGGCGAGCTGTCAAGATGACCCGGTACACACTCTTCCCTAAGCCACAGTTTAGCAACACAATGAAAGCAAACTACCCCGAGAGGAGGTCTAGGAATTCTTGCATCCGGTTAGGTTAAAATCATATCAGCAACAGCTGGAGTGGTAGCCTAAGGTAGAATAGGAGGTGGCTTCCTTTCACTCAGGCGTTGGCTAGCATCTAAAGTTCCAGGGCATTTATTGTGTAAAGTGGCCATTGAAAGGATTAGCCCCATAATTAACTCAAAGCCTGGGCCATCAGGAGAAACAATGGGACACCTCTAAGGGCTGGGGGCTATCTGTGGTTTACCAGTTGCCTCAGGTGGGTCATTTGTCTGCTTGTTTGAGCGATCAGATTGGTTAAGGAAGGAAGGATAGCAAGAATTCCTATGTGGAATACTATTATTAAGCACAAATATAATTTATCCCCAAATTTATTTTAGACTATATTTTGGTAGTTACCCAACATTTTGGTGTGTGTGTTTTCTGTAAATCAATCTTGCCTGAGGGCCAATTCACTCGATGGGTGATGTGTGTGACTGTTTCCTTCTAGATGCATTTGACCAATCCAAGCGCTCCAATGGGTGCAGTTTGCAGAGGTTGAATGAGAGCGAGGGGAAGACAATGCAGTCTCCGGGGTAGGCTAATGTGATAGATCTGAGCACTACAAGAGTGTGGTAGGCTAAATCCAGAGTTGGGAGAGAAGCAAGTCTAGAGCAAAAACGGCTTGTATTCAGTCCCGCTGCTTCAGCTCTCACCCGGGGCTCTTCCGCTGTGTGTACATCCATTCGCTCTGTAAAAGCTAATGTGCAGGACTCGACCCTCGGGAGTAAACCCACGGGTGCTAAGACTCAGGGCTGTCGGCTGGCACTTCACCACCACTCACTGGCTTTGGCTGCTGTATTCAAGCACACAACCGTGTTACTACTCAGCGTTCAGGTGTCTGAATCAACAGAGAACTGATTGCATTGATTTGCTAGTTGCTGTTATCTCTGTCTTTCACCCACTTCCTATGTACGCATGCTCACCACAAGGCCTTTGCCTGGGAACCTTCTACTCCAGGTATCTTCAGGGCTTGACCCCTCATTTCCTCCAGGTCCTGCTTCACAGGTTGACTCTATGTGAAACAACCTTCACCCCTCCTCCCTGCGAGGCTTTCAGCGAGTCTGTGCTCACCTCATGTATTATGTTTTTTTCTCAATTATTTGACCTTGTTCTCCTAATATATGCTAAACACGTAAGCACCAGTGAACCTCAAAGCCTAAATCACAACGTTCAATATATAGGTCCCTCAAGATATAATTGAGGTGAAAAGATAAATCTATATTTGTACCGGTATAGCCTCCGCTATAGTGATAAGTTTTGGACAATTTTTTACCTCAAAAGGTATTTAATATTATCAAATGAGTATACAAAATAAAGAAAATTTTAATTAAATATGTTTAGTCAACTCCTTAATCGAAAAGTCACAAAATGACTATACTTGTAGCAGGAAAATAGAGATGGATAGGGAAAAACTGATACTAATAAGGATGAGTTATGCTCTGTCTTGAAAATTCAAAATAATAGTAATAAATAAGTAATAATTCATTAGTTGCACTGAATTTTTAATTGCTTTTAAAAAATTATTGTAACTTTTAGGCATTTTCCAGGCGGTGCTGTCATAATAAGTGAACATCCATTTTTGGCTTACGCTCTGTTGTAGTATAAACCCTTAAGGATATGGCCTGTTTCGTACATCTTTGTTTCCTCCCATAATGCTTTCAAATACACTGCAGGCAGCATGCTACTAGAAACCATGTTCATATACTTATGAAAATACCTACATAGAGTCGATTATTACATATGCACATGTGTGTGTGTGTCTTCTTCATGTTTTGTACAGTTTGGTAGTAAAATTAAAAAGTTCCTTTCTCTTTTGGTTTTTGTTTTGTTTTGAGACAGGGTTTCTCTATGTAGCCCTGGTTGTCCTGGAACTCGATCTGTAGATCAGGCTGGCCTCGAACTCACAAAGGCACACCTGCTACCACTTCTGGGAAGAGTTTCTTAGCCAAACAGAGAGCCTTTCCTACAAACATACTTGTTGACAAAGATCACCTACTCTCATAAAAGTTTAACATGGGAGAGCAGAACATTTTAAAACACACACAGAGTCAAAATGTCCTCTCTTCCCCCACCCCTTTTTTTTTTTCTTTAATGAGCAATGACATCAGCACCATAGAACATTCAAGGCAGAACGTTTCAACCTAAAAAGTCACCAGTGAAAAGATGACTCTGGGCCTGTGAGATGGCTCAGGGGTGAAGGCGCTAGCTGCCATGTGTGACACCTAGAAACCACATGGAAGAAAAGAACTAATGCTTGCAAGTGGTGTGCTTCAATAACTGCACACTCACACACACACACACAGACACACTCACACAGAGACACACAGACACACTCACACACAGATGAAATAAATATGTAAGTAAACAGTGGTACAAATAATAAAAAGATCCATCTTCAGGGCAAACTTTCTAACTAGAAAACCTTCCCAATGCAATCTAAAAAGATTACCTACATCCCACTGGGATTTGGAATTAAATCTCTGCAAGTTTGCTCTGGGAGAGTGTTTCCAGAAAACACGGGCAGGCCTCCTATCAGCTGACGATTTACCAGGAAATCCTGCAAGCTCCAGCTCAGGGCCTCTCCCTTGCTCAGGTGACCAGCAGTGTCAACTAGCTAGTCAGGCACTTTCTCTTAGACTCTTAACCCCATCAAATGCCTCACCAGCCTGCAGGGGCAGGGAGAATATTAGTAATTAGGAAAGTGAATCTTGTGTTGGGCATGGTGGTACTGGCCTTTTATCCCAGCATTTGGGAGGCAGAGACAAGGTATTTGTGTTTGAAGCCAGCCTGGTCTACAAAGAAAGCTAGTTCCAGGACAACCAGGACTACACAGAAATCCCTGTCTCACAACAAAAGAAAGAAAGAGAGAAAAAGAAAGGAAGGAAAGAAAGGAGAGAGACAAGACTTCCACCATCTGAGCAGAGAAAGCAAAGAAAGGACTGTGGTCTCCTTACCATATGGTTAGTTAGTTTTCCCAGAATGCAATCCTAGGAACCACTAAATATAAGACGCTTCCATTAAATGCTCGTGTAAGTCTTGATAGACATTAGCCATAAAAAAACTAGGTAATACATACTCATTAAACCAGATTGTTAGTACTGAGTACTTAAGACTCAATAGTGAATAAATTATCCCTATTGGTGTTAAGTATAACTTGGGGAAAATAAATACTCATCCACTTTTCAATCTTAATTCGTTTTACTTAATGTAGTGCTACAAAACTAAACAGTCAAGCTAAATGTTAATTGCGCGATTAAAGTAAACGTGCGGCCGTTTTGTTTTACAAACTCAAAACAAAAACAAAATAACCCTAAAACCTAAACGTTGTGATTGCCTTGGATTTGGGTTATATAGTTTGACTCCTTCCGCTAACCAGAGAGATGAAGTGGCCGGGGAGATGTGGGTGCTGGCTGGTGTCTCCTACAATCAACCTCTTTCCCATCCCTGTCCCTCTGGCCGAGTTTCTCACTTTAGTCCTTCGATTCCGGAATGGACTAGACAGTTAAATCTTAAAGGGTGGCGGCCATAGTAGGTTTCCAATATGACAGCAGGCGTCCTGGATGGGCCAGACCCTCAGGAGGCTGTCCCTTCCCCTCCATCCATCCCAACTGGGGTCAGTCAGGCTTTCCCGCTCCGCCCTCCTCGCTTCCAGGTCCCTCGACTTGAGCTGGTGCTGTGCACTTCTCCGTGGAGACTCTCAGGAAGGTTCCATTGGAATGACCACCCCAGCAGAGTAAAGTTACCAGGGTCAGGAAAAGGGCGGCCTCTGGGCACTTCCAATAGGACGCAGCCAGTTCCCGGCCTGAGACGCCCGGGGAGGAGGGGGAAGGAAGTGTCGCCACCAAATGGAAGGAGGGCAGCAGGACCCACCTCCTGCTCCCTCCCGCGCCCGCCCTCGGCCCCACCTCCCCCGGCTCGCACAAAGCCGTCCCCAAGGCGGGGACCGTGACGGACCAGGCCCGGCGCCCCGCGCCTCACGCCGCAGCTCCCCGCCGGTCTAAAGCAGAGGTCCAGGACGCCCAGTGTCTGGGGTCACTGCGCCCCACAGTCCCCTCCTTCCCATAGATAGCTTCGGTGAAGGCCGATCGAGCCCCACGCCCGAGGTGGCGGCCTCCGAGCCGCGGGCCGCGCACGAGCCTGCAACGTCGGGGCGAAGGAGACTGGCCCAAGTGTGGGTTACCCTTCGTACCTGGCTTCTAAATCAGTCCCCCCCATTCCCCAGACGCCCTGCCCCGCACCTGCGTGAGGTGATCGGACAATGCGCGGGCGGCGGGAGGGAGCGGGCGCACCCACGGGCCCCTCCATTGCGGCCTGCCCGCGCCTCGCTCCCGTCGGGGCCCACGCGGGAGCGCACACGCACCCCGGGCCGCCCCAGTGGGGAAGATGGCCGTGTCTGCTGCAGTCGCATAAAAGCCCTTTGTTGAGCGCACACAAAAGCGGCCCAGACCGCTTCTCCAGCAGGCCCTTTGGCCTAATCGAAGGCGGTCGGCTAAACTTCCAAACGGCCCAGGAAGTCAAAGGCTGGGGAGCACCTCCACACAAGGGGGTAACAACAGGCCTCCCGCCACCGTCTACCAAAATCTCAATCAGTGCCCAAGGGTTCATCTGGTTAGGGCAGTGGGAGCTGAGGTCACTCGTCGGGGAGGAAGCAGAGAAAGCCCACGTTTACTAGCAAAGCCAAAAAGGGTTATTAAACATTCATGTTCAATGTAGGGTTTTCTCCGCTAAATCCGGGTAGAAATATAATCCGACTGGGTCTGGGTCCGCCAAAAATAAAAAAGTGAAAAGAAAGACTAAAAAATTTATAAAAAACCAACAAGAGCAACTTTAAAAAAAAACAAAAAACACAACACACCAGTTGCCATCAGCCCAAAGTGGCAGCGGCAGCAGCCGCCGGCGCGTGCGATCCACTTACTTGTCCGACTCTTGTGACATGTTTGATCCAATGAACTCGCTCCCCTTTTCCTGGAGCCTCAGCCTCTGGTGAAACTGGACTTTCAAGTCTGTGCAGGTGAAGGTGTGTGAGAGCGCCCGAGATGGCAGAACAAGAGCTACAGGTAAGTCTGCTTTCGTCCCCCCTCACCACTCTCGCTCGCCTGCTCGCTCGCGCCCTCACCTAGCCGGAAAGGTGGGATGGGGGGGGGTGCCCTCACATGGGGCCCTCGCTCGGAGGCGGCCCGGCGGCGCGGAGTCCTCCCGGATCGTGGCAATGGGCAGACACAGAGCGCAAAGTGGCGGACTTGGGCGGCCACAGGTAACTTTCTCGCAAGGCGCTGAATTCTTTCACTAAAGGGTACAAGCCCGAGGGCCGAGCTGCGCGGTGATTGGCTGCGGAGCTCCCTCAGGTGAGCTGCCATTGGCAGAGGCGAGCTCAGGTAAGGCCCTTCTCCAAGTGCAGGTAACTCACTGCGAAGTTTCCCTGAGTGGAGAGGTGGCACGCTGGCCACTCTGCGGGGAGTGCTTCTCCCTCCTTTCGCCTTCCTTCCCTGACTAGGGGCTGGGGTCGAGGTGATGGGAGAGCAGGAGCGGGGAGCACCACCTGCAAACACTGGGTGTTGTGGGTCAAACCGAAGGACGATCGAGGGCTGAACCCAGAAACCAACGAGGCACCCGGAACCAAATGGGCAGTGCACCACCTGCCACTTGACACCGGCTGGAAGAGAGCTATGTGACCGGCAGAAGAGTCAGGGACTAGAGTTACGTTATGCTAAGAGTGGGAAAGAAACAGCTTGCCGGGCCTGTTGCGTAATTGCATTTTTAACATTCTTATCCACAACACACTCTTCTCGCGCCCTGATGCCTAGAAGATGATAGCAGGTCGTTTTTCAGTTTTCGAATAGTCAAGCAACCTTTCCTGGGCTGGATCTACGAAGCGCGGCGAGGCTTTGGTGGAGAACGGAGATTTGCTTGGATAGACTCTAAAGATGGCCCGACGCACCTTTTCCATCTCTCCGTAGCCCGGGATTCCTGCGCGCTGCGGAAGAACTCCTCCATCTGTCCCATAAGCCTATCGCCGGCTGACATTTCTAGGCAAGCATCAACATTTACATTGTAATTCAATAGAAGCAGCTACTACAAAGGCGCTTTATTCTTGCAGTTTAATATGGTTGCTAGGGGAACAAAGCAGGATGAAACTGACTTTTCTGTGGTTTCCCTTCTCCTGCTTGGGAACAGCTCGAATTAGTCCGGGTGTAATTTATAACCGCTGCTACCAGAGTGAAGTATTTGTGGGAGTTCTGACAGGGATCGAGCCCATACATGCGGATTGTGGAAATACACGACGGCATGGAAAGCTTTGCCACATGTTATTACAAGTTAACGCTGAAGGTGACAGACTTGATACAACTTCTACATTAACTTTTGCAGGTCACCTATTTCCTGGGAATTAAATTATGAGGCTAGGTTTCGTCGTTCCTTATTTCCACCCTTAGCAAATGTCTTTCCCAATTTTATTCTTTTTTAAAAATAATATAAACACCCGTACATGTACTTTTGAAAAAATAATATATTTTGACACAATTTTAACACGGTACCTGTGTCCCCCGAGACAACCACATTTCACTGTCAGCTGGTGACTGATTTCCTCCGTTTCCCAGTAATGCATTGTGCTATCTATCATCTGGATGTATCAGTAAGAAAATGATCTGACCACTGACTTCATGAAGTTTACCCGTTCACCTTCCAGTTCCAGATCTTCAACAGTTCCTTCTCAAGAGATGAAGAAGTCAGTGTCTGTGTGAGTTTCACTGACAAGAGCCCACTGGTGTTTAGTGACTGTTTTCTTAAAAACCTTTTTTTCCCCCCTTTTATTTAGTTTATCATAAACCTGTCCTGATATGTTTCTGTAACGGATCAATCAAGTGACTGTACAGTTTAATTTCCAAATGTTCAAACATCAATTCAATCTCCCACTACAAATAATATGCCTGCAAAACTTCTGTAGAGACCAACTGTTTTATGGACTTGCTGCTCACCCTGGGACACCATGCTCTCCTGTGTGCCCTCTTAACGGGTTATCTTTCATTTCCCATGGCAAGTGGCACTTTCTTTTTTGTTGTGGTTTATTTTGTTTTGAGGGAGAGTCTCTCTACGTAGCCCTCGCTGGCCTGGACCTAGTTGTGTAGATGAGGCTGGTTTCAAACTTGTGTTTGTCCTTCCACTCAGTGCCCAAGCATTCTTCACCACACCCTGACTTTTTGTCATTGTTTTTGGTTTTGGAATCAAGGTTTCTCCGTGTAGTCCTTGGCTGTCCTGGAACTCACTCTGTAGACCAGGCTGGTCTCAAACTCACAGAGACCCACCTGCTTCTGCTGGGATTAAAGGCGTATACCCCCACCCTTGACTATTTTTAGTTTGTTGTTGTTACTTTTAAAAAAGCAATTTAAATACAACAGCTTTGTTGTTTTTTAAAATGCAATTATGTGACTGCTTCATGGCTATCACATCTTACCCTGTCTTTTGAGAACATCAGTTATTATTAGAGTTTCCTGCCTCTTCTTAGATTCCTCTGAGTTTGCTTCTCTACCCCCTCCCCTATGCAGAGCCTCCTACAGCTGTCTGCACTCCCAGGTAAGAATGAGGTCATGAGAACCTCTTCAGCATCCCTATGGAGGTGGGCAGTGGACTTGCTCCCTAGTAGATCTGTCTTTCCCTTGGCACTCTTAGAGTTATGAGAAATCTACAGTCTCTCACACTCTGGAACATTCACCAGGTGAGTGATGTCTGGAAGCCATTCTGGAGAGGGCCTGGGTGAGCCACCTTGCACCCTTTCCTTTTCTGGAGCATTCTTATTCCTATCCTCATACAGATACGTGTTTCTCTTGCTGGCTGCCAGGGTCAGGACAGGGGAATCTAAAAATATTTCTTGTAAGAAACTAAAAGGTCCAAAGAAGAGATATGTAGCATCTGGCCTCTGAGGAGTACAGTCCCATGAAGAGATAACTCCCACCAGAGCTCCTCGGAGCAAGGCCACCTGCCACCCCTTAGGTTCCTAAAGAGATTTTTACCGCCTTGCTCTCATCTGTGAATGGAGAGTAAAAGGTCTGTAGATGAGAGGTGACAAGGCATCTAACACCTCCAGCTGGACCTCTGATTTCAGCTGTTTGCCTCTCTTATCCCTATGGTGTTCCCTGTGGTGGCCTCAGGCATCTCCAGGGATAGACCATCCTGTGTTTTTACAACTGAGCCTTTTCTGCCCAACCTCTACGAGCATTCATGTGTAACTTCTGCTGTCCCCTGACACAATACTCCACCACTCTCAGTTGGGGTTTCCATTCCTGAGATAAACACTGTGACCAAAAGTAACTTGGGAAGCAAGGGTTTATTTCGCCTTACATTCCCACACCACGGATTATGACTGAAGGAGTCAGGGCAGAGACTGAAGCAGAAGCCATGAAGAAATGCCCCCCACCATTGCATCATCCAGAACTGTGTTGAAATCTCTCTTTTGCTGATGGCCTTTCCTTCATATTCTTGGTTCCTGTGAATTTATCCTTTTATGATCCATTAAGGTCCTTTGGTTGGGGGTGGGGGTGGGGACAAAGAATCAATGTGGGCCAGTCTGTTTCCAATATTATCCCAAAGCTTTTTACCAAACTCCACCAAATCAGTTTGTGCAAACAAAATCACTGTTTGAGCTGGATATGGTCTATCTGAAGCCTAGTGTGGTGATAAACATCTGCAATCCCAACATTCAGGAGGCTGAGGTAAGATGCTTTCTGTGAGCTCCAGGCCAGCCAGCACTGCATTGCAAGACCCTGTATCTAAATTGGAAAAAAAAAATTGAGAAAAACTTTCATAGCTAGTCATTTCTTTTGCTGTTTTATAATGACCAAATTCCTTTCTTATATGTAACGACTCAATGTTGATTAGATATTTGGTGTTCCTCAGATAGATTAATCATTGGGTTGATTAGGTGAAGGAAATGATTGATTGGCAGTTAAGAGATCTTGCTGCTCTTGCAGAAAATACAGTCCAATTTCCAGCATTCATATGGAGGTTCACAGCCATCTATCTATACAGTTTCAGAAGCTCCAATGCCCTATGAAGGCACAGACCTACATGCAAGCAAAACACATATATACAGAAAATAATGATAATAACAGGAGTTGTCAGCCACCTTTATTACCCAATTGTTTTGATTCCTTTGACACATGAGTTAAATAAATCTGAAAGTTTCTGCCTCACAGATTATGAAGAAATCCTTTTCTGTGTGTTTATCTATAAATGTTTACAATAACAAAGTGGCTCCCAAATGTGGTCCCTGTGTGGAACATCAAAGGGATCACAAAGTGCCTATCAGGATTGTGACAAACTCATCAAACTCAGTAGATGAGTAACAAGCTGCCCCTCAAAACCCACCTGAGCTCTGTTGGGTGAAATTCTGAGAAGCCCAGAAGCGCAGCATTCAGAGAGGATAAAGCATCACACACTTGGCTGTTACATGCGGGGATTTGGGTAGTGTGGACTATAGCTGTGTGGATGGATCCATTCCTATCCCTAGGCTTGTTTAGTCAGTAATGGCCACTGTCCTTAAGTAGAACAGTTAGAATATCAACAATGGATGGATGGGTGGGTGGGTGGGTAAATGGTTGCTTTAAAAAAAAAAAATTATAACAGCCAGATGGTGGTGGCACATACCTTTAATCACAGCACTCAGAAGGCAGAGACAGGAGGATCCTTGAGTTTAGTAATGTATTTAGTATTTTTGCTGCCCCTTCCCCCTTTTTTCTTTTTCTATATCTACACAGCCCTGACTATCCTGGTACTCACTATGTTGACCAACCAGGCTGCTCTCAAACTCACAGAGATCCGTCTGCCTCTGGAGTACTGGTATCAAAGGCATGCACCACCAGGCCCTGCCTAACCTTCCTTTTTATAATGGTGAATCTCTTATAAGGAGATTGGACACACGATGTTACAGTAGAAAAATCTAATTTTTACAGGCTGTGAAGATTGAATCAAGCAAGTCTGCCTGCTGTATATTGCCCACGCAGACGTGCTATCTCCCTGTTGTTTTGCACTATGAAATACCTACTCACAAAGGCAATTGCCACTGAGCTCCGTACAGTAGAAGAGAACTGATTCCTGAAAGGTGTTTTCTGACCTTCACTGCATGTTACAGTGTGAACACATGCACATACACACGAACACATGCAAGAATGCTCACATGCACACATGCATAATGCACACATACACTAAATAAACAAATGTAAAATTAAAAAAATAAACAAAAAAGCATTAACTTTCCCCATCAGCTGTTATCTTCAAGAACAAACATTGTAAAGGATAACAAGTACCTGCAAGAAATTAACCTTGCAACTTATAACAACCCAGTGGACATTAAATGCATGTCCCTTGCAGTCTGAGGTCACTTCTTCAGCCAAGGGGAACTGGGTTTTGAGTATCACCCTCAGGATGACAAGTGCTTCAGCTGCTGGAGCTGGCCATTGGTAACCCTTCATCCTAAAGAACGGTCCTGCTTTAAGAGTGGTGCCTAGCACATGCAGGGATGGTTTAATCCCCAGCACCTCACAACAGCAAAATGTCTTTAAACACATATGTTTATCTCTGCTGTTTCTTTTTTAAAAGATTTATTTTATGTGTATGGGTATTTTGCCTGCATTTACTTATATGCACCATGTGTGCCTGGGGCCTACAGAGCTCAGAAGGAGGTGTTAGGTCCCCTAGAACTGGAGTTATAGATGGTTGTGAATCACCATATGGGTGATGGGAATTGAACCCAGATTCTTTGCAAGAGCAACAGGTGCTCTTAACTGCCATCTCTTCAGCCCCAACCCTTCTACTTCTTAACTACCCACTGCATGAGAGTAAAGACGATAGAATTTGGGAATTGGAAGGTGACTAAAGGAAGCAGCATCGATTTTGTAGCATCAGAAAGATAAATCTGAAGATCTGTGGACATTGGGGATCCGGCTGTTTATTTTATACAACCTCGGAAGGGTTGAGAAGATCAAGTCTCCGAAGCCACAGAAAAACCCTGTCTCGAAAAAACAAAACAAAAAGATCAAGTCTCTACTCTTTACTGAAGGTCATTCCCAGTGACTGGAAGGGTTGGCACTGGGAAAATGGGTTCCAGAAACTGAAGTGTGTAAATCAGAGCAGCAGTGTCTCTCAGAAGTGACATATATCATCTTTGTCATGCATGATCTTCTAAGTTCAGTCCCTGACACTAAAACACCACCAGTCACACCACCCACAAAAACTCGTAAGACTGGCAGATTCCCACCCAGAAAGGCTCCTTCCTGCCTGGGTGATTTTTCCAAGGGTGCCACACCAAGGCACCACACACAGAAGCCGAAACACAGACGTGTACATTCTCACAGTTCCAGAGGGTGGAAGCCTGATAATGATGCCAGTGGGATGAGCTTCTCCTAAAGCCTCTCTGGCTGCTGTATAGGAAACCATCTTCATGTCCTCAAAGGGTCTTTTCACTGTGAGCATATGCCGTATCCTAACACTCCTTATAGAGACATCTATCCAGTAGTTTGTCCTCATCCCATTTCTCTCTCCAGGTGACTTCATCTCTCTCTCTCTCTTTCTCCTCTCTCTTCTCTCTCTCTTTCTCCTCTCTCTTCTCTCTCTCTTTCCCTCTCTCCCTCTCTAACTCCTTCCACCAAGTGGGATGCAGGGATGGGACCCAGGTTAGCTCTCTACAGTGGGAGCCATCTCAGCAGCTCCTTCACAACCTGTTAAATCTCCACTCACTGTCACAGCTGGGGGAGTAGAGCCGCGCATTCAGCACAGCCCCAAACACTTCCTTCTTCATTTGAGATGGCAGGGTCCTGGTGCTTATTCTAGGCATACTGAAGGAGGAAGTCTTCCGGATCGGGTACATCAGGGACTGAAACACTGGCTCTATAACAAGGAGAGTAAGTGAAAGGTCGAAGACTAACCAAGATGATACCATCTCCTAGCTTCCTCCTCCCAGTTTTAGAGCCTGGAGCCAAGTTTATACTACAACCCGCCCAAGCCTCACCTGCAAGGCAAGAGATTAAAAGATTTTTCCTCACATAAATTAAAAGTCTTAGAACAAAGACCCACATGCAAATATTGATGTGTGCCCAGTCAGAGAGAAAGAGAAGGAGAGGAAGAGGGAAGAAGGGGGAGAGGGAGAAGGAAGAAGGGAAAAGACATTCTCATCCCAAAGAAATCAATAAACATTACAAATCAGAACCTTCTTTTTTCTCCACCTTCCTACCCCAGAGTACCAGTTTACAGATTAGTGCAAGAAATATCCCTTCAAAAAGATGTGGTGGCTTTCAAATGTAATTCCAGTGCTTGGAGACACAAAGGCAGGAGGGTCAGAAGCTCGGGGTCCTCCTCACTATATGGTGAGCATAGGTAGCCGAAGGCCAGTGTGATATACATGAAGTCCTGAGAGAAAAGGATGAGCTGGGCAGTGGTGGCACACGCCCTTAATCCCAGCACTCGGAAGTCTGAGGCAGGTGGGTCTATGTGAGTTCGAGGCCAGCCTGGTCTACAAAGTGAGTTCCAGGACAGCTAGGGCTACACACAGTGCAACCCTGTCTCAAAAACCCAAGAAAATAAATAAATGATGGCTTCATGGAGGATGGAGGGATGGTTCAGTAGTTAAGAGCACTGGCCTCTCTTCCAGGGGTCCTGAGTTCAACTCCCAGAACTCACATGTCAGTTCACAGCATTCTATAACTGTAGCCCCACGGCTTCTAATGTCCTGCTCTGTGTCCTTGCATTGCAGACAAAACATTCATATATGTAAGACACATAACTAAATAAATCTTTAAAAACCTTATCACAGAGGAACCACAATTTGAGAGGCACTGGGGTTTGGAGTAGGGTTCACCCTCTGCACTGACACCCTTGTTACAAACGCTCTGCTCTTCATTGTCAGAGTGGCTCTCCATTGTTATTCTCGTCATCGCTTTGATGGTGTAATCAACTATAAAGAAACAGAAGAAAGATGACATTTACTCAGATAAAATGCCAAAGCAAGAACCTGGAGACCATGGCGGCATTCTATAGAACAGAGTGTTCCCTTTGTTTTTTAACGAGGCAGGTTTATTGGTGATGTCTCAAAATCTTGAAAACATCTCTAGCTAGAAAAACAACCTGATAGCTCAAGACAGCCCTTCTCTGTTTGAGAACCTTCAGCAGTTCCCAATATGGATAAATCAACTCACCTACTTCCCTAACCCTGACTGCCTTAATCCATCTTTGCTGATCCATACGAAGAGACCTCACTGGCCTGAGGTCCAGTGTGACCTTGAGGAGGTCTGAGGCCAGAGACAGAGAGAAAAAAATTGGGGCCCTTTAAACCACAAGTATAAGCACAGCCAAAATCGTGACTTATAGAAGGTTAGGTACACCTTTAGAACCAGCATTTAAGAGGCAAAGGTAGGTGGATCTCTGGGAGTTCCAGGCTAGCCACTCAAAAAAGAGTAAAGAAAGAAAGACAGGAAAGAAGAAAATGGGGATGAATCAAAAATGCCAGAAGGTACTAAAAAAAAAAAAAAAAACTTTATTTTTTGTTTGTTTGGTTTTTGTTTGTTTTGTTTTTCTGAGACAGGGTTTCTCTTATACACAGCCCTAGCTGTCCTGGAACTTGCTTTGTAGATCAGGCTGACCTCAAACTCACAGAGTTCCTCCTGCCTCTGCTTTCCAAGAGCTGGGACTAAAGGCATGTGCCACCATCACCTGGCTTACTTCTTTTTTGTTTGTTGTTCTTTCCAGACAGAGTCTCACTATGTAGCCCTGGCTGTCCTTGAACTCAGTATGCAAACCAGGTTGGCCTTGAAACTCAGAGTGATGCCTCTCTGTACCTCCTGAGCGCTGGAATTAAAAGTGTGCCCTGCCATGACCTCTGTTTCTTATGAAAAGGTTTTGTTCTGGATTCCTTAATGATTATAACTTTATTTTAATTTTATTATATGAGTGAAATCTGTGTTCTTCTGACCTCTATACTCATCTCGGAGACTACACTGTTCTAACTGAACTAACCACCATTTTTTGTCTCAGCTATCTATTTGTGTCCTTTAGTTGGTAGGAATTTCCCAAGTATCCACCCATCCACTTCTTTGGTAGAAAAAAAAAAAAAAAAAAAAAAAAAAACAAAAAAACCTGACTGGGCGGGGGAGGGGTCGCAGCCCAACGGGAGGGCATCCCTGACAAGAGCAGTTTGATCCCCAGCACTGACTGTTGCGTGTGTGTAAATAAACAGAACTAGAATCCGTAGGTCAGTAATCAAAGACAATTCAAGGGGGAAGAAAGAAATGTCACCGAGTGGAATTCTGCTGGGAATCTGGGAGAGTGCCTCGGTGAGTCAACGGCTCCCTGGATTGCCCCAAGCAACATGCAAATTGCGTCTTCGGTTGGGATAGCCAACCCCGCCCCCTCTACTGCCTGTGGCATCTCAACCACTGGAGAGTCAGACTGTGTGGAAGAGGGGACACCCTAGGGACTCCTTGTCAGTCCAATTGCAGGATAAGCTGTCCTGGGGGGTCAGGGGGGGAGGGGTCCACACGCTGGAAGGCGGAGGTGGGGAGTGGCCAGGAGTGTGTGGTGCGGACATACTCAATGACTTCTTAAAAATTAAAGTATTTTAGGTTAAATTTCATCTACAAAAAAAGAGAAAGGAAAAAAAAAAATGCTGGGAGGTGTTTGTGAACACCTTTAATCCCAGGAGTGTGGGAGGCAAGACCTGCCTGGTCTACTGTATAGTGAATTCCTGGTCAGCCAGAGCTACAAGGTAAGACCCTGTCTTGAGAAAATGCAAGCAAACAAAAACAAAGTCCCATGGACCATAGTACCTGGATGACTTGGCAATAATGGCCCTAAGCGAAGATTGGTTATTCTTGCTTGCTCAGCCTCTGCCTCACATTGAGTGGGTCTCCTTAGTCCTTGGGCTGGAAGGCAGCCACCATTTATAATTCTTATCTATTGTTTTTTTTCTGACTTTTTTAATTTCACACTGTGTCTTTAATCATTAAGGGGGGGGGACAGAGAACATTGTAGGAAACCCCATTTCTCTGTAGAAATAAAGGACATGATATACTGGCCATACAGAGAAGTCCAGTGTTCGGAGCTTAAGTCAAGCTCCCCAAAGGTTCCCCAACTGAGGCATGTGGTTGGAAAGAACTCAGAGACATGATGGTTGATCTCAATGGTCATTGACTGGACCCAGAATCATCCAAGAGAAACATCCCTGGGAGGCTCAATGGGTTATTTCCTGCAAGGATTGATTATCTGAGGTGGACAGGCCCACTCTGACAGTAGGTAGCAGCCCATACATAAACTGGTCCCAAAGAAAAGGGTTACTGCTTTTGCCTACCAGCCTTCACTTCTTGCTGGTGAGTGCATCTATTCCATTGTGGCTATGCACCTCTGTGGACCTTAGACTCTAGCTTCCAGTGTGGTCAGAAGACCCGACTGGGGCTCAGCAGCTACTGATTCTCAGACTGTCTGGTACATGGAGGGCCATTGTTGAACTGCCCAGCCTACTGGTGATCAATCCAATAATCTTTGTGATTCCATGGCTCCTGTTCCTACAGAACCCTGCAGTACAAGAAAAAGTCACCTAGCACAGTTGCACTTGTTGTGGGATATTCATACACTGTGTGAAGATGTATTACTGTGATTGGTGCAATAAAAAGCTCAACAGCCAATAGCTAGGCAGGAAGTATAGGTGGGATTTCCTGGTAGTAAAAGGAAGAGGAGGAGGAATCAGGCATTAGAAACAAGAGGTGAAAGATGGGAGAGAGATAACGCCATGAGAGAGAATGTAAAATAACAGAAATGAGTTGATTTAAGTTATAAGAGCTAGTTAGGAACAAGCCTAAGCTATAGGCTGAGTTTTCATAATAAGAAGTCTCCATGTCATTATTTGAGAGATGGCTGTTGGGGGGGGGCAGAAAAAGACTTATTATATGTGCTCACTGTTTCTGCCTCTCTCTCTCTGTGTGTGTGTGTGTGTGTGTGTGTGTGTATGTATATATATATATATATATATATATATATATATATATATATATATCTGAAACAGCAAGATAAAATAAATCTTTAACTCCTTTAAGTTTTGATGTCAGCTATTTGCGTGTGGAGGTCAGAGGACAATCTGTGGGATAGGATGTTTTGAAACTATGCTGTATGCTGCAAGTAGTTTCTTTCTTTTTGTTTGTTTGTTTGTTTGTTTTTAGTTGATGTTGTTTTGTTTTTCAAGGCTGGGTTTCTCCTTATAGCTTTGGCTGTCCTGGAACTCACTCTGTAGACCAGGCTGGCCTCAAACTCAGAGATCTGCCTGCCCCTGCCTCCGCATTGCTGGGATCAAACGTGCACCACCACAGCCCAGCCTGACTTGTTTTGAATTGTATAAGTATTTCTAAGTCGCTGATGTGTGTGTCCTTTCATCTTGACTTCAGAACTTAATGTGGCATGAAGTTCCTGCATCAGAATTCCGTGTAACTGTGGAAAATTCACTCTGCCATTAGGGACCCTGTTTGTAACGAACCGAATACCTACTTAGCTAGAAACGAATGTGAGTTTTAAAATCCCCTACCTTCCCATGGACATAGAAAGCAATGGAAAACGGGTCCAATATTCCTCTTACTCTGCATGGCTTTGTCTGTTTCTTGCCCTTCTTTTAGCATTCAGGTCCCCTCAGACTGTTGTAACCTCCACAGGATTTTGGGGTTCACTTTCTGCCATTTTGTTGCGTTTTGTCCAAAGAAATTGCAGAATAGACAAGACAGTGTTTACTTTTTCCACACCTCGGAAACCAAAGTAAATTCGGTGTGAAGAACCCTAGGGGGAGGGAAAGGAGGTGGGGAAGCTTGTCTTTGTGCATATCTGGACTTGGGTGCAGCCTTTGTTTACTCTTGGCATTATCGTCTAATTAAAAGGGTAAGGTAATATATAGATAATGACAGGTAATTGTCTTCGGAAACAGTTCTTTGTGAACTGGCTGAGGGCAGGGGGGGATGGGGGGGAGGGCGGGAGGGGGCGGATTCCGGATAGGCTGAGAGAGACGATTTAGGGAGCTGCTCATTGTATGGAGATTACATTTGGACAGAGTAAGATTTGCTGGGAGTCCGGGTGAGCAAGGCTTCACCAGGGATCACTCCTCTGCAGCCAGCTGGAGATGGTTTCCGAACTCCTCAACCAACCCCTGCCAGTTCCCAAGCGGAGGACGTTTCAATCCCTTATGTAAAACACCCTCGTATTTGCATGTAGCCAGCACACATCTTTCCTGTATACTTCCTATGCTCTCTAAATAGTTTCTAGGGACTTAATAGTCCGTGATGTAAGTGTGTAAATAGCCTTATCATTTACAAAATGGCAAGGAAAAAAATGTCTGCACATGCCCAGTCCGGAGGCAGGATTTTTCCTCTTGAGTATTTTTGATCCTTGCCCGGCTGAGCGGACAGGTGCAGAACCCTCGGGTGTGAAGAGCTCACTATAGGTGCCACCTCTTCCTGAGCTTGACTTCGGGGAGACAGGGCGCCCCGAAGGCTGAGCTGGAGGCTCAGTGGGCCAGCCTCCTCTGCAGCCCCAGGGTCCCCTCTCCTCCGCCTGTGGCTGCTAATGAAGGCTTGGCCAGGCTGTTCTGGTTTTCTACCCCAGTGAGCATTCAGCGGTCTGTGCTGAGGCCTGGCTTTTGGGCAGGGTTTGACAGAACAAAGCCAGAGGTAGGGTCACCTTCCTAGGAAGTCCAGAGAAAAGTTTCACCAGGCAGGTTGCTGGCTCCACTTTCAGTCCGAGACAGCCTTCTGCCCACCTTGTGTTAGGGCATATGAGAATACTATAGACATATTTCTCCAAAAATATTGTTATTGAGGCAAAAAAAAAAAAATGCCATAATTGTCACCTTGGCTGGGAGGTGGTAGCGCACACCTTTAAACCTAGCACTGGGGAGACAGAGGCAGGTGGATCTCTGTGAGTTCGAGGCCAGCCTGGTCTACAAAACTACACAGAGAAACCCTGTTTGGAAAAAGCCAGCAAATTGTCACCTTGGTGTTAAGAAAACATAGTATGTATATGTATAATGAATATTGGTGTGGTCAGTTATCTCTAATCCAGCTCTGAGACTCTTATCTTCCAAAATGATGGCTTAGCAGCAAGCCCCTTTCACTCAGTGAGCCCTCTTGTCAGTCCATGAAAATCAGTTTATGTTTCAGGGGACAGCTAGGTTGTTACTGCATATAAGCAATTATGAATAGTGATGCTATAAACACAAGTATATGAAATTCTGTGTGTTTTTAACTTTCTTTTTTAAAGATTATTTATTTACCTATTTTTATGTTCATCGGTGTTTTGCCTGTATGTATGTCTGTGTGAGGGTGTCAGACCACAGAGTTGAAGGCAGTTGTGAGCCACCACATGTGTGCTGGGATTTGAACCCAGGACCTCTGGAAGAGCAGTTAGTGCTCTTTAACCACCGAGCCATCTCTCCAGCCCTTTTTTTTTTTTTTTTTTTTTAACTTTCTAAGAAGATACATACCATCTTTTAATTTGGGTGGGGGGGTATTTTGTTTTTTCTTGGGGGGGATAGCATTCCTCTGTAATAGCCCAGGCTGTCCTAGAATTCACTCTGTAGACCAGGGTAGCCTGAAACTCAAAGATGTGCATGTCTCTCTGCCTTCGGAGTGTTAGGGTTAAAGGCGTGCACCACCATCACCCAGTGATAAATAAATCTTTTTATAAAACTAGATGTGCATGAGTGAGTGCATAGCCATAATGCTAGCATCATCACTGCAAGACCTGTGAAGAAGCTCTTGGGCCAGTTACCCTGGGGTACACAGAAACAAATAAGCAGAGAGACCTAGCTCAACAGATGGAAGGGGGAAATGAACTCCCTCCCCACAGCTGTCCTCAACCTCCACGCGAGTGCGCACACACACGCAATCTAAACTTTATACTTACTTAGTTATTAATTTAAACTTTACTTATTTTATGTGTGTGAATGTCTTGCCTGCATGCGTGTTTGTGTACCATGTGCATGCCTAGTGCCTGTGGAGGTCAGAAAAAGGCACCAGATTCTCCTGGGACTGGAGCCAGCATGTGGGTGCTGGGATCTGAACCCCAGTCTTCCAAAAGAGGACTTCTGAGCCATCCATCTCATAAATATATATACGTGTATATATATATATGTATATATATATATATATATATCTTATTTTCTTTTATATGGGCCAGAGGGGGAAAAAGTGCAGAAGAGGCTGTGTGATATGAACTGACACCAACAAGGGAAGTTTCAGAACCTGGCATACTTAGGCTGGGTGTGGCTCCTCCATGGCTTTGCTGTATGGAGAAGCCACTGCACCTGTCTGAACTTCACTGTTCCCACTGCTATGAAAGGGGACCGATGGCCGTGTTGGATCAAAAGTATCTGGGTTTTAGATGAAGTTGTTTGTAAAGGGCATAAGAAGGCTCTCCTCTGCTCTCTCTCTCTCTGGGGCTTGAGAAAGTTATACCACTTTGTTTAAATGCACAGAAGGAATATACAGACCCTTTCTTCACAATGCACATCTTTGTCCCTCTCTGTGTAAACCCCAAATAAGGTTCAGAAACCTTGGCCACTGTCTCTGCTTAGATCTGGCTCTCCTTCAGTTCTCCACCCCTCAAAACTTTCCCTGCAGGGCTGTCTGCCTGAGGTGAGCCTGGCCCCTCCCTGACTCCAGCCCATGCTGGGCACAAAGCGGTCTCAGGGTGAAAAGCCCTCCCTCTTGCTGCTTGCTCCCTTTGTCCTTAGCAGACGTCTCCGAAGGAAAAACAAAGACCAGCATAATGGACTGGGGGTGGGGGTGTTGGATCTCAGTCTCCCTGAAGGCTATGAGATATGCAAAAGAGACAGTCATAATGCCAGTGCATACAGCTTACAGACCAGAACCCAAGACAAGGTCACTCACGTGCCATTGTCATCAATTCCAGAACATCTGCTAGTGGGTAGCAGTCAGTTCCAAGCAGCTCACAGAGACAGCCAGCGTACTTGCTTTTTTTTTTTTTTTTTTTTTTGCTTAGGCGTCCTCCCAACTGTATCTCCCTTTTGTGTCCATGGTCTTTGGGTATGGATGCTTTAGTCACAGACTGTGGAACTTTACCCTGTAGGCTTGCTGCTTCCCCTCTCCGCTACAGCGAGCAAACACCCCATCCCCAATTCCCTTCTCCTCCATTGGTATCAAGGCTTTAACATGTTTTTGATCCATTCAAATTGATTTATTCAAGGGACAAAATGTGTTTACATTTTATGTAGTTTTCTGTCCTGAAACCACTGCTGGGCTGATTCTTATCATTCCTCAGAAGCACCAAAGGGATTCAAATGGCTCTTTGTTTACTTAGTGTGAGGCATCCAGGACCAGGCTGGGAAGACAGAGTTCCTTCCCCGCTACTTCATTCCTCCCTAGGATGCTCTATGCTTGCCAGAGGCCAAGGGGCTGTTTCCTTCCGTGACTGAGTTCAGACACTCCTGGTTGGGATGAGAGGGACATGGTTGAAATCTAACTGTCTGAAATGCCTGTGCTAACGGGACAGGTACCACTCCAGCTCTTCTCCGAGGCTGCTATTCCCTTCTTAAACAAAATGCTCAGAGCCAGTGGCTCCTTATCAACAGGAAGGGCTTGCCAGCCACTGTCGTCCTGACCACCAGTGCAATGAGAGGCTCCACTGGTCCAGCCACCACTGGAGGGCTGGCTCAGGTACTGTCTTGGCCGTGTTGCACCACAGTATAAATACGGACCAAGCTAGTGGCTTTCGGCCTTCACTGTACTGGAATTTGCTTGAAGGCAATAAACAACAACAACTATAATAATAATAAAATAAAAAAGAGCAGTTGTCCAGGCTCTGTCCCAGAGATTGGCATTCAGTGGGGGCCTAGGTAGAAGTGGTTAGCAAAAATCCTTTGCAGGTCTGTAAGCTGTGGAGGTTCAGAACCTCGGCACTCTAGAGCTCTAGAATTTATTTTAGTTCATGTGTTCTTGGTGGTCTCAAACAACTGAAACCAGAACTATTATTTAGATTAGATTTGATTTGAATTAATTTTGAAACAAGGTCTCACTTTGCAGTTCTGGCTGGCGTGGAACTCACAATGTAGACTAGTGTGGCCTCAAACTAGATTTTCTTATATGAAAATTCTTGTCATTAGTAATCATCTGGTTCTAGACGGTAATCTCCCTGTTTTGTTAAATGGAGGTTTAATGTCTGTGATTCCCCAAGGTTCCTTTCCTTCTCTGCCTTTCTTTCTAGCATTTCATGGCCACTAATTTCCTCATTGTTCCATAGCACTGGAGGAAGTAAGTAGGAATTTGAAAGAGATAAGGAGAATCCAGACCTAAAATAAAGTACTTCAAACTCTACCTGATATAGGAATACTCAGCAAATATTATCTGCTGAGCTGGGGAAGTAGCTCAGAGCTTGCTTAGTGTGTGTGAGGCCCTGAACACCAACGAATACAAACAAATACCACACACACACACACACACACACACACATACATCACACCGCACATACATACACTACACCACACACACACACACATACACACACAGCACATACACCACACCACACACATACATCACACCGCACACACATACACCACACACACACATCACACACTCACACAGACACACCACACCAAACACATATACCACACCACACATATACATCACACCACACATAATGCACACCACACACCACACATACACAGCACATACATACCACACTAAACACATACACCACACACACACATACACCACACCCCACACACACACACACACACACACACATAAATCACACACACCACACCACACCCCCACACACACACACACACTTGATGGTCCTAAGATTCCTTCCTCATTTGAGAGCTTGTTTGGAGATTCTAGAAGGAAGAACAGTTCCTCTGTCTATATCCTTGACTGAAGACCATCCTCCTCAATTTGGGGAAGGGTCTCTTCAATGGTGGACAGTGGACAAAGCTTTGGAAGGAAATTGCATGGAGCCATGAGGGAAAAAGGCAGGGAGGAGACATTGGTCCAGCCTTCCAGATCAGTCAGATCAACCCTGGTGCCAATGGGGTGACAGATGTCACCCTCACACCTCCATGCTTGTTTGACAAGTAGAAGTCCTCCTGCCTTTGGGTTCAGCTTTCATTGGCTGAACAAAACACATGCAGCAGGGGAAGGGCAAGATCAACCCATAGTATAAGAGCTGCCCTACTGCTAGAAGCCTGGGAGAATCTACTACTCGGGCTGCACAAGCTGCTTACACATCCAAGGAGTCATTATCTTTCTTTTTTTATTTTGTTTTTTTGCTTGTTTGTTTTGGTTTTGTTTTTTGACACAGGTAGCCCTGGCTGTCCTGGAACTCACTCTGTAGACCAGGCTGGCCTTGAATTCACCATGGAGATTCGCCTGCCTCTGACTCCCAGGTGCTGGGACTAAAGGTGTGCACTAGCACTGCAGATTAATAGCAATATTTAATATTTCACCTTCTTGAAGCCAGTAACTAGAACCCTGGATCAATTGACTGATATGTCCAGGGTTGTGGTGAACACGTGACTGAGTGAGCATAGCAATCAAGTCTTTTGATCACTCAGTATTGCCTTCCATCCGACTAAATTGCCTGCTTTGGGCAGTTACAAGATGGCTCACAGTGCTGACACACTGTGTGTCTGGGTGACCTGACAGAAAGTAAGCAAGAGAAAAGAGCATAGGGAGCTCACATTGTTGCTCTTGATCGCCCTGGAGCCACAGTCATGTTTAATTATTGGCATTTTTGTTCATGAACAGGGTATAGTATCAGACCCCATACACACACACTCTCTTGCCTAAGGGAAAAGGAGTTTTCTCCAGAACCAGGCCACACACATATGACTTCCACACCAAAGGCATGGAGGCATGCCTGCAGCCTGACCAGGATGGACTTGCAGGAGGATCAGCATGGCCGTTCAGCGGGTAAACTGCCGGTTGTATCCGACGACAGACCGGAAGTCTTCTCTGGATCAAGTTGCCTTGCAGACCTTGCTCTTGGGAGACCAGTAGCCTGTAGGGAGAGGCCCATAGACCTCCCTTCATTCCCTGCACCCATCAGTCTCACCCAGTTTGCACCTCACACGGTAAGGCACCCAGTTAACATTTATGGTCAAGAGGGCAGGCTAAGCCACACCGCGGTAGAGTACTAGTGACTTTGGTGAGAGACGGAGTTGCCAGAGGCCACATGAGCCATCTCTATTCCTTCAGCAGTCACTCTGTGACTAATGAAAGAGAAAGAGCAGGCAAGAGGGGACATGAAGCTGCTCCACAGCGTCCTGGTGAGAGGGGACACTTGAACTTCATTGCTGGGGCAGTCACAGCCTCTATGTCCTTGACTGTATCATGCAATCACCTTAAAATCCTGCAGGGTTCCTCCATTCGTATATGTGCCCAACACTACTAACCCAGGCACCCTGGGCACTAGATGAGAATGGGAAATGGAGGTGCAAGGTTAGGGCGCCTGCTGGGTAGGAGGCATGCAGTGTAGACAGGCACAGATGTGGAAGACAGCTACTGGGCAGGACTGGCCTGAGAGCTGCTGAGGTGTCTTTCTACACTTTGTCCGTGCACATGAGGCCAAAGCAACACCAAGCAGAAGTCAGGAGACAGATACAGGGTTCAGTAATGGGGCCTAGGGCTCCCGAGCACTGGACAATATATGAAGAGCTGATGATAAGTCCCCTCTCCCGTATCCGTGGAGACATAATCACAAGGCTCTGATGACTTGGGTGGAGGTGTTTGTGTGCTCAGGCCGTCTGTCAGTGTCTACCCAGCAGACTTGTAGTATTTTCCGAGACATGGTGTCTTCAAAAGGCTCTTGTTCTTCAGAGATCAACAGAACCCAAGTGGACCTTAGGAAAGGATCCACAGGACTTGAAGGATCACGCCTCCTGGGGCTTTGGGACTAGCCTGCAACAAGCGTCTGTGAAGGGTGGTCACCAGGCCCAGGGCCAAAACAACCCAGGAAACAAAGCCAACACTAGGGGGTGGGAGAAACAAGTCAAGGATAATCCCTCTGCAGGAGGCCAGGGTTTCTTGGGCTGTTGGATACAGATACACACCCTCTCTCTTCCCACTGGACTATAGACCGTGAACCCCCCCCCAGATCAGAGCCTAGTCAAGTCACAACATGTAAAGAAAGTATAATTCAATGCCCCCCACACCAAACTGTGAAACCAGCAACACAGATGCACGGAATTCACTTGGCGCATGCGCACACACACACACACACACCACTCACATAAACACACACACATACACACACTCACACACCACACAATACACTCACACACCACACACACACCACACACACTCACACATACACACACTCTCACAATACTCACACACAATCACACACACACATACACACACACACCACACTCACACACACATACACACACTCACACATTCTCACACACACCACACAATACACTCACACACCACACACACTCACACATACTCTCACAATACTCACACACACTCATACACACTCACACTTACACACACTCACACACACCACACACATACACCCACACACCACACACACATACACTCTTACAACACTCACTCACACACAACCACACACATACACTCACACACCACACACACACACACTCACACACACACCACACACACACACACACACACACACGTTGCTTTATTCTCCTGTCTTGTTAGGTGTTTCTTCCATCATCTTTGTGTTAACTGATGAGGGAAACTGAGACTTGTATGAAAGCAACTGTACAATAGATTTCACAGAGTGTCACTTTCCCGCCCGGCCCTCTCCTCTCCTCTCAGGGTTGGGGACTGAACCCAGGCCTTGCACATGCTCCATGACTGCTCACTGAGGGAGCTACTGAAGACATTTCTCCCTGTGTCGCACTGCTAGCAGGTCACCAGTGTCACGGTAAGCCGAAGTTGAGCAATGGGGCACAAACCTGGAGAGTCATTCTCTCCCCTTGGGATTAGCCTCTTAAAAACAAACAAAAACAATTGTGTGTATACAGTTCACAAGAGCGAGTTTTCTTCTACCATGAGGGTTCCAGGGGTTGATCCTAGGCTATCTGGCTTAGAAGAAGATGCCTTTAGCTGCCAAGCCATCTCCACAGTGTGTTGAGTTTTCATTTTGTGCCTGTTGGAAGTGGGCATTATGACATCACAAGCTGCCACAAAAGCGTGGTTTTAAAAACAGCAGATCACACTAGGTAGTGGTGCATGCCTTCAGTCCCAGCACTTGGGAGGCAGAGGCAGGTGGATCTCTGAGTTCAAGGTCTACAGAGTGAGTTGTAGGACAGCCAGGGCTTCACAGAGAAACCCTGTCTCAAAAAATCAAACCAAAACAAAACAAAAAAAAAAAAAAAGCAAAACCACACACAGCAGAACACACACCGAGATGGTGGAGGCCGGCTCCCACCTCTGTCTGGTTATGTGTGCCTGGAGTGGAGGCTGGAAGGGAACTGTCTTTGTGGCTGCCAGACAGAAGGCTGTTTGAAGTTGGCTGGTTATGGGAGTTAACAGAGTGAACTTGAAGAGAAAGATAAACATACAACAAGTGTTCAAAGCTTCCGGTGTTATGATTGCTAATTGAGAAAGGCTCTAAGTGATACCTGCTGGGTTATAGCAAGTTTTCTCCAGGGGATTAGTGGCTTGGAGTCACGATGGGACTGTGTTTCTTCTGTGCCCACCCCCTAAAGAAAACTGAAACCGTAAAAGAGTAAGATTCCAGGGCTCAAGTCAGGCAGATTGAAGCTCTTCTGAGGACCCCGGACAGCCAAACCATCTTTGACTTTAGCCCCTTTGAACCAGGATGTAGACATGCACGCATGCTCAGATCCCACACATGTACGTACAGACCTGACTCCATGACCACAACAGGCACACTCCTGTCACATCTGTTCTCTGGCACATTTATGTGCAAAACCACACGGGCTCACTGGCAGTCCTATAACCCATGCAAGCATACTGTCCTCCTCCCCCACACAGAAACTGTTGTTCACTCTCTCTCTCTCTCATGCATGCACATGCACTACACACCCTGCACAGGTTTACTCTGGCACAGCAGGCGCAGCTGTGCCGCCCTGCCCATCCCTTTCTGGTAGTGTTTGTTCAGGCCTGAGTTGGCTGCTGTGCTAACTCCTCCTCCGTGCTGGGCCTGGTCACACTGTCCCTCACTCCATGTGAGTGTGCAGTCAGAGGATGCTGCAGAGAGACACGGCTGTGCTGAAGTGTGTGTGTGTGTGTGTGTGTGTGTGTGTGTGTGTGTGTGTGTGTGTGTGTGGTCTTTTGAGACAGGGTCTCTCTCTGTAGCTTTGAAGCCTATCCTGGAACTCACGCCGTAGACCAAGTTGGCCTTGAACTCACAGAGATCCGCCAGCCTTGCCTCTGCTTCCCGACTGCTGGGATCAAAGATGTGTGCTATCCCCACCCTTCACCCCCCCACCCCTCGCCTTAACAATACTTCTATAGGGAAAGGCCACAGCTGTTACCAGCACCTACCTCAGTTCCCTTTGCCTTCCCTCCCGGTGCCCCATTTCTTATGGCAGCCTAGCATGGTGAGGGAGGCTTTGAGAAGTTAAGGCCTAGCCACTTCATGATTCTGAGGCCTGAGTCTGATTTCCTGCCCTGTAAACTGATGTTAATATATCTCAGTGTTGGAGAGGATGTCAGGTCCCAGGCTACTGTGGACAAGTGACTAGCTATCCCCATAGGGATTATTTTCAGTGATTCGGCTGACAAACCTACTCACTCCCAGTTTACACTGGCTGACTCTGCTGCCAAATGAGTCAGTATTGTGTCACTATTGCTCCAATTTAAAAAAAAAAAAAGGCGCCAACCTAGTATACAGATCGCCATCAAAGCAAAAGCCTTTATGGAGTTTTTGTTGTTGCTGTTGTTTTTGTTTTGTTTTTCCAGACAGGGTTTCTCTGTGTAGCTTTGGAGCCTGTCCTGGAACTCCCTCTGTAAACCAGTCTGGCCTCAAACTCACAGAGATCCACCTGTCCTGGTGCTGGGACTTAAGGTGTGTGCCACTGCCGCCCAGCTGTGCTGTGTCTAATTAATGAACGGATGCAGAGGAAACCTGAAGTGAACCTTTGCTTTCCCATGGAGGAAGTTCAAGGATGAGCTTGTAAGTCGTGATTTCTTGGATCAACCCCAGGGTCTTAGACATGTTGGACAAGCACTCTCCCACCGAAGGTCAGGAAATAAGGCACCCTACCTTTGTAACATGCTCCTTTCTTCCTACAAATGTTTAGTGTGCTGATTAAGACCAGTTCGTGTTGTATGTTTATTGTGATGCTGTGGGACAGGTTTCATGTCCTGGTAGGCCCTGCCATTAAGCTGTACGTCTAGCCCTATCTACCTGTTACTTTTTTTATTTATGTGTATGTGTGTGGCTGTATGAGCTTATATGAACCTGCATGCAGGTGTCCATAAAGGCTAGATGAAATAGTCCATAGAGCCATCTCTCCAGCCTCTTGGCCCTTTCTTTTAATAAGGGGGAGAAATCAGGTACCACTCTTTTTTTAATTCCCAGGAACAGAAAACATCAGAGAAGGACTCCACAGATACTGAAGATAAAATATCTTTTCCCACTTTGCCAAATACGGCCCCACCAAACATCTTCCCCGTGGTCAGAATGGCTAAGTCCTTTTTGTGAGCACCTCCTGTGTCCCTTGCACGTCTTTCCTCTTCCAGACACAACTGCATGGTACAATTAGTATTTTAATCTCATCCCTATTTCTCTCTTAGCAGATGACAAACCGTAGAGGTGCTTCTTATATGCTCAGTGAATGGGGAATGAGCCGCAGAGCCCAGCAGCAGGGGAAGCTCACACCACTCCACTTCACACAGGATAGCGGGTGAAGTTCTCGCCGCTCCACTTTACAGACAGCCCACACAGAGGTAGGAGAAGCTCACACCACTCCACACCCAGGAGTGGGTGAAGAAGATTGCACCGCTCCACTTCATGGCGCTTCATGGTTCTGGGAACCAAATGCCTTATCTTCCTCAGCTCCCAAAGTGGTGACCGCAGTGCACCCAGAGTGATGCTCGGTTGAGTCTCCTGAAGGCTACTTGCTTGGTCCTCAGTCTTCCAGGTGTAGTGGGTCCGCATTTCATTCACTGGGTTGTTTCCTGCCTTCTAGCTTCATACACATTTACTGCTCTTACTTCCTTTGGGTAACTTCCTTTGGTGGATTTATAGCCTCAAAATGTAACTCCTTAGGAGAACACCTCTTTGCCTCATGAGACGGAAGATCAGAATGAGGGATGAAGACGAGAGATTATTTGTTTGAAAGGTTAGCTTGAGTTGGCTGGGGCCCATATGCATCTAGAAGCTCACTGTGTTTGTACTGCCCTTGCTTAGTCTGTTCCTTTTTAGTGTTCTGAACAAAGGATCCATCCCCCGACAACCTTCAGATGGTTTCCAGGGGTGCTTTTTGGCTTTGCTCCCTTCCTCTATGCCTCCAGATCCTGCCTAAGCAGCAGATCAGCCTGGATATCACCAAGGTTGCCCCAGCCCATCTGAACCCAGTGTTCAAAACACACTCCCCACCTCCTACCACCAAGCTCTTCTCCATCTTGTCTCAGCAGGTGGTCTCACCTCTAAATAGGGCCAACCAGCTGCACCCAGGTAACTTTCCCCTTCCATCTCCTCAAACATCTCTCTTTTCATAGTCTGGTGGTCCCTGCCCCCAAGTCTACACAACAGCCCCAAACCTGCCTCATGCATCAATTCTAGCAGTCCATTCCACATATTAGAATGAGTTTTCACTTTGCACTTATGACAATTGGATGCCTCCCCCACCCTCCCCTATGTGATAAAGTCACCATTAGTCAGCTTGTCCCACAGAGCCTCTATGGCCAGTGTCTTAACACAGCAACAGAGTTCTAACGAGGACAAGGTGTAACAGAATGACTTGGCACCACAGTGGCACATATGCAGTGAAAAAGTAACAGCTACAATGGGTCCTGAATATAAAGATGGAGGCATCAAAAAAAAAAAAAAATAGTGAAATACAATTACAAAATACATTACAAAAGTTATGAAACACTTATAGAACTGGATTGTAGTTCAGTGATGTCTGAGTCCCAGGGCTACACAAAAAAGTGAAAACCCAAAGACTTTTCCCATTCCCCTCTCTCCCAGCTCCATTGTAGTGATAAAAGCATGGTAAGACCTCCTGCCTCTTTTTAGTTAGTCCCCAGGTTCTCCACTCTTCTGTCTCTCCATCTCCAATTCTCAGACTCAGGTTAAAATATCAGTTCCACCGGGCGGCGGTGGTGAATACCTTTCATCCAGCACTGAAGAGGCAGAGGCAGGCAGATCTCTGTGAGTTCAAGGCCAGCATGGACTACAGAGTGAGTGCCAGGACAGGCTCCAAAGCTACAGAGAAATCCTGTCTTTAACACCAGCCAAAAAATTTTCTGTTTGTCCAGTAAACCCCCTACTCTTCCCCCAAGACTGCAAGTGACCCTGGCATGAGCTTCTAGACCAGAACTGTCACACTTCATGGGAGTTGCACATGGAACAAATGATCAGCTTGTTCACCGATACAGCTGATGTACTCATGTCCTGAACATTGCGTACTGTGAACACTCAGGATATTATATGCAACAGAATGTAACACTGACCAACTGTGGAGGGAGCAATGTGCATGTACTACTTAGTTCATGCATCCTCCAGAATTACCAAGTACTCAACCTAAACACACAAGCAGCCCAGCAAATGATTTATATGTATAACTAAATGTATTTTGCTATCTTTGATGTTCTCTGTTAATAATGAAACAGACATTTGGCAGCAGGGGAAAAAAAAATCTGATTTAGCAGTGACGTTGGACGGGCCAAAGAATGCAGTATTTGCAACTAGAGAAAAAGAAAGCAGTGGTTTTTAATTTTAGGTGCACATTTGAGTCACCTGGGAGGCTCTGAGAACACACTGTTCTTGGGCCCAGAGGTAACTTTAGGCTGACTCTCTGGGGTGGGACCTGTGGTGGTATTTTTTTTTTTTTTTAGTATCTCCTCTGATGTCTCTAATGAGTAGCAAGGCTGAGAACCTCTTGCCTAAAGAGCATCGGAGTGCATCCACACAGCTCAAGAAACCCACCTGGCAATCATTAACCTCACTCTTCCATACCTGGCTCAGGAGCCGCAGGCTGGGGCACCAGGATAGAATGCTTTCTGGATGCCATGGGTCTCACCTCTGGTTTCTCTGCCTCAGAGCTGAGTAGAACTGCTGCGTTTATCACTTCGTAGCACTGGTCCACACACAGCCCCTGTCTAGTTTTATGTATCCCTTCTCTTTTATATGCATTTCTCCTGCACGGGCACTCACGCCCCGTTTAATTTAGACCAGTGTAAACTTGCGTTTCCATGCTTCGGGTTTTCCTTAGTGTTGTTGTGCAACCTGGGGCTCATGAATCCTGGGTGTAAGTGCGTACCACTGAACCATAATCCAGTCCTATAGGAACCCTTGTAAATGTATTTTGCTATTTAACGCCCATGTCTTTGCTTTATTTATTGTCGTATTCAGGACTCATTGCAACTGTTAATTTTTCACTGTGTGCATGCATGTCACTGTGGTGACGTGTAGTTTGTTACACCTTGTCCTAGTTAGGTCTCTGTTGCTGTGTTGAAACACTGACCAAAGCCTACTTGGGAGGAAGGGCTTTTTTTTTTTTTTTTTTTTTCTTTTGCTTACATGTTATAGTTCATCATGGAGAGAAGTCAGGACAGGACTCTGGAACAGGGACTGGAGCACAGACCATGGAGAACACTGCTTGTAGTCTCCAAATCTCACTCAGCTTGCTTTCTTCTGTAACTCCTTCCCTGGAACGGCACTGCCCACAGTGGGCTGAACCCTCCTACATTTACCAGAAAAATGTCCCACAGATATGCCCACAATCTAATTTGACAGAAGCAGCTCCTCCACTGGGGATCCCTCATTCCACGTGAGTCTGTCTTGTGTTAAGTTGGCAAAAACTAACTAGCACGGTCCCCAACACAATAGCCTCGTAGTGACCATCTGTCCTCACATCTCCTGTGGACGTGCATGGGAGTTTACCTGGGATTAGTAAGTATCTTCTCACATATTATAAGTCTTATGGGGGGGTTCGAGACAGGGTAGTAGAGTCAGGCAGATCTCTGAGTTCCAGGCCCGCAGGGTCTACAGAGCAAGTTCCAAGACACTCACAAGGGTTACACAGAGAAACCCTGTCTCAGAAAACAAATCAAAACAAAAATCAGAAAGGCCATTTTACTTGTTTAGTTAGGGCAAAGAAAGTGTTCGCCCTGGCCACAGTGTCCTGGCTGAGAAACAGCGGGGGCCTTAGGTGTTGGTGTGGGATTTACGATGTGTGGTACATGAGGCCCTAGGACCCCATCCTTGGTCCTCCAGAGCATCATTGCCAATGAGCGTGGCCGCAGTGGTCTGTTTGTTCCGGTCCGAACCAGTCCTTTCCAGGTCCTGCTCATTTCATTAGACCTCTGTTGTCTGCTCTTCACAAAACATCCGACCCTGACCCTACGCCCTCCTGACCCTCCTGCGCTTGCCCCTTGCTTCCGTCTGCCAGTGTTCTCCGTACTTTACTTTGTCTACCCAACGAGGCTAACATAGGATGGAAATCACTGCCTTCGAATTCCTTTGTCTCTCAGAAAGCCTTTGGTAACTTCCGGGACATACAACACACAGGCAGAATCTTGCTGTTATACGAGTTGATGAAGTATCTTTGAATTTTTACCAGCGTTAAGAAGCGGGTTTTGGTATTCTTGGAGATGGCGACTCAGGTTGCCTGGCCTGGATCTGTCCAAGAATGACTTTGAACTTCTCTCCCCACCCATAGCAGGCATGAACCATTACACCCTGAGATATATATAAAGATTTTTTTTTTTGGATTATTTATTTATTTTGTGCGTGTGATCGAGTGTTTTGCCTGTACCTATGTATATATGAGTACCGTGTGTGTGCTTGGTCCCGAGGAGGCCAGAAAAGGGCAACAGATCCCCTGGAACTTGAATTATGGATAGTTTTGTGAGCTGCCATGTGGGTGCTGGGAATCAAACCTAAGGCCTTTAGAAGAACATGTGCTCTAAACCATGGAACCATCTCTCTAGCCCTCATTTGATTATTTGATTTTTTAATTATGTGTATTTGCGTATGTCCATGTGTGGAGGTCAGGGGACATCTTGTGGTGGTTAGTTCTCTCCTTTTACCGTGTGGGTCCCAGGAACCCAGGACCCACTAAGGTTGTCAAGTTTAGTGGCAAACAACTCTATCTGCTGAGTTAGTTTTCTGGCCTCAGAGATGTTTTTAAAAGTCAGGTTTTTAAAAGTCTGTTTGCTTATTTATCCTTTTGTTTGGTTTTTTGAGACAGGGTTTCTCTGTGGCTTTGGAGGATGTCCTGGAACTAGCTCTTGTAGACCAGACTGGCCTTGAACTCACAGAGATTGGCCAGCCTCTGTCTCCCTAGTGCTGGGATTAAAGGCATGCACCACCAACTCCCGATTAAAAGTCACATTTTAACACTATTTTTTTTAGCTTCCCGGTGTTCATATACCTTTGAAAGTTATCATACATTCTTCTGAAACATTCCCTTTGACCGGCAGGCATTTGGAAATGTTTTAACTGCTTCACTCAGCCCCTAAGTGATTCACATAATGTTCTGACATTCAAGTTTAGATGTATACTTGCTTATGGCTTCCACTGGTCACCCACCTTCCCTCCGACTCTCTAGGTGGTTTTTGTTAGTGACGGAAGAGTTAAGTGACACCAGGCAGTTGCTATGCATGACTTTAACCCTAGCACTTGGGAGACAGATGCAGGTGGGATCTCAGTGAGTCAGATGCCAGCCTGGTTTACAAAGCAAGTTCCAGGACAGCCAGGACTATTACACACTGTCTCGAAAAATAAACATACAGAGTTAAGTGACATAATATGCTTTGTGATTCTATGGCAGTAAGTGTAATAAGGCCTGGAGATATCGAGCAAGTTCTCTTGTGGTGAATATTTAAGAAAAACCACTGGACTGTGGTAGCCCCAGCACTTGGGAGGCAGAGGCAGGCACATCTCTGTGAGTAGACCAGCCTGATCTACATAGTGAGTACCAGGACAGCCAGGGCTATACAGAAAAACCCTGTCTTGAAAAATAAAACAACAACACCAAATTGACATTAAGGCCACTCCTTACACCTCTGCCTGTGGAAGTCTGTCCCTCCCAGAAAACCTTCTGACTGTGAGATTCTAATGGGAACCAGTGATGTGCATTGGGTGCAAAGTTTTCCAGTCACTGTGACATTTGAATAGCATAAAAGTAATAATTGCATCTTCACATGGCACAAGCAGTAGCTGTCCCCAAAAGCACACAGCCCCTGAGAGGCGGGCACCGGTCTGCTTGGAATTGCACTTCAGGGAGCCTTTGCATCACTGTCACAGGTGACTGAGCCCCTTGCTCACAGACTGCCTGGCCCCTGCCCTGTTTAATTCTGGAATAAATAGAGCACACCTGGAATAGTGTCTTGACGAGGTTAAAAATCACAGGCCTAAGCTGCCTTGATTAAAAGGTGAGCTCACCCTTGTTTGAGTTAAATGACCCCGGGCGAGTCTTTTCATGCCTCTAAACTGTACCATCTTCCTCACTCCCCTAACATGGGACAACTAGAGAGGATGAATAAAAAAACACAGGGCTGCAGTGGTCAAGCATAGCACCAGACACAGCTCCTGTCATGGTCAGGATGGTTCCCAGACCTACCACATACTGCTTAGAGGCTGGGAGTCCCAGACCAGGAGCGGGAGAGTAGAGACATTCTTAGAATAAAGCATCTGCGTAAGTAGGGTTAGATGGGGAGGGCATTCCAGGCAGAAGGATGACTGTCCCTGGAGTAGAGAGGGGCAAACCAGGAAGTCTGCAGAGATATATCGAGCAAGAGCACCAAAGGTCACAGAACCACTGCTAAGAGACCGGGAGGGGGGGGCACTGTGTATATTCAGAAGCTGAATGTTGGTGTTCTATACAGAACTGGGGCAAGAAGGCTGTGGGCAGCTCACACACATGAGAGAGACCTAGAGACATAGTAGAGCCGACTGACCCGTGCTTCCTTGAATGGGCTGGTAACAGTCACTATTGCTCCAATGGGTCTCACAGAATAGGTCTTGTGTTCTTGTGGAACTCGATGGATCTGCTTCCTTCCTAATCCCTGGGTCAAACATCCAGCAAAGTACACTTGATATGCCCATCAGCAACCATCCCTTCAGGCCAGGTTGCAGGCTTCAGCATCGTCATGAGTTGTACCTATTTTAGAATGGCCAAGACACTGGGAATGGTCATCACTCAGGCTCTGGCGAGCTGCTCATTCAGTTAATGCCTTCTCCATGTTTGGCTCTGTCTTCCTTTCATGAAAGCCTGCTTTGGGATCAATGTGGTGGCATCAGGGAAGCATGCAAAGAGACTCTTGCTTAGCTGTGGTGGCAACAGCCGTGCAATCAGACAGATTAGCTGAGCCAGTGGAGGCTACACAGCTGAATTCCTGAAACCATGTTCATCCTTCACAGCTGCTTTTCTAGTCATGCTTTGCATCCTCTGATGCTACTACAATCTGCTTCAAATCCCTCATCCCACGCCACCAATGGCAGTGTAAGGATGCTGAGGAAAATGACCAGGAGCCGAAGGGGATGGTGCATGGGTCATTTTGACCACCCCTCTTCCACTTTTTTGAGATAGGGTCCCATGTAACTTAGGCTGTCCTCTAACTCACTATGGTGACCCTTGAACTTCTAATACCCCCGCCTCTCCACCTTCCAGGCGTGTGCCACTATGCCAGTTTATGTGGCGCTAGGGATGGGGACCATGGCATTATACATACTAGGCCAGCATTCCAGCAACGAGCTACAGCCCCTGTCTTGAGAGGTTCAATCAGGTCCTTTTCCATTGTTTTCAGACTGGCATAGCACTCTGGAGCTGGATCACATGGGTCATTATTTTAGTAATGTGCAAGCTCCAGGTAAGGCTCAGAGCCTGGCTTCATTCATCCCTCACAGGGATGCTGTCAGAGAAACGGGACAATTGTTCTTCCATTGTGGCTAACAAAGTGTAGGCTCAGAAGGTCCAGGCAACATGTCCAGTGTTCCACAGCTGGGGGGGGTAGGGGGTAAACACAAAGGGCCTTGATCAAAGCAAGCAGATAATGAATTACTTGTGGACAGTCTGGTATTTGGTAAGAGGGAAATAATACTAATTAGGTTTACTAAGTAAATACTTTTTTTAAAAAAGTAACCTTGAGGTTGAAGAGATAGCTCATTGGCCAAGAGCACTGGCTGCCCTTCCAGAAGACCCAGGTTCAATTCCTAGCACCCACATGGCAGCCCACAACTGTCTGTATCTACAGTTCCAGGAGATCTGATACCCCCACTTATTCATACATTCAGGCAAAGCACCAATGCACATTAAAAAAAAAAAAAAAAGTCATCTTAAAGCAACAACACTGCGGTCTATGTGTCCCTGGCGATCTTCACAAGCAGCTGAAGTGCCTGCTGTTGTCCATTCTGACCTCAGTGGTCTCGTTAGCACCTACAGCCCTATGGCACCGGCACCAAGCAGCCCTGTGGATTACCAGCACCCAGAGCATATGTCAGATAGGCATCTGACACGATGCCCTTTACACTGCGAAGGGAGCAGGTGTGGGGGGGGGGGATGCTCACCAGGCCTGCTGACTGTCAGCGCTGGGCCCTCAGGAGTTTTCTCTGCTGGGAGCCAGCCCAGCAGGTTTGGCTCTGATGGACAAGTCTGAGCTGGACAAACCGAGCAGGAAGCGCCGGTTCCTGCTCTGCGTGACACAATCCTGAGCTTTTGGTAGCATAACCTGTCCTGCCTGAGGGGAGAAAGATCCGAGCAAACAGGCCTGACAGCACAACACTGTCTCAACCTCAGGGAGGCTTGTGTTCTGAAGCCAGAATTTGCAAACTCTATCTTTGGAGCAACCTTTGGAGACACCTTTCTGTGTCACTTGCTTCTGGGACAATGATGTCTCCAGCCTAGGACTTCTCCATCACCCATAGCCCCACTAAGTTAAGAACTTGACTGCAGAGGTCACCAGCTAGTTCAGGCCTCCTCTGGGGGGGGGGCAGGTCTGTATCTGGGGATGAAGTATTTGGATGCAGGAGGCTTGCATCATAGTCTTGGATCTGTTACAGGGAGAATAAAAATGAGAATCCGAGTTACCAAAACGAATAAACATACTCTGTTGCTTCCAATTCATGAACAGAGGAATCATAAAAGGAAATACAGAGGAAAGGCATGGTCAAGACAGCCTGTATCCATCTTACCCACATCTCCCCCAGTGGGGAACCGGATTTAAGAGAAGTCCTCAAGCCTGGTGACTTAACACAAGTCCTCAGCTGGTCCAGGTGCCCCAATACCCTATCTAAGATGACAGTACCAGGCCACCACATTCCCATGTTAGTGCCATGACTCCTTAGTCTGGATGTCATCAAAGAGATAGAAGACTACAGATTTGGGACTAAGGGCTGGTGTAGTTTACTGGCAGAACTCTCGCCCAGCACATGTGAGACCCCTGTGTTCCATCCAGCACAGAAACAAAACAAAACAGAACACCCACTGCAGTAACAAAGCCGCCCAGAGCTCTGGGTGACAGGGCTGTTTTTTTCTATTACTGGAGATATCAGTGAGGTCCAGACAGAACTGGGGACCTGCCCAAGGCCTTCCATGGAGCAGTTTGGGGGCTGAGAACGGGGCCACAGTCTTGGTTGGCAGCCCAGGGTCAGGAAGGAGAAGAAATCGATTTTCACCAACTCATCAAATTCCCACCTATTCGCCATTTGGTCAGGAAGGACAGCCTGTGATCACCATGAAGGATTTAGTGGGTTTCAGGAGCCCTGGCTAGCCCAAAGGCCCTTCCTGCCATCTTGGATTACCCCTGGTACGCTTGTCTAGAAACCCCACACAGCTCATCATTAGTTTCAACATCTATGAGGAAGAAGAAGAGAGTCCGTGTGCCACTTAGAAGTCACCCTTCAGATCTCCGTCAGTCCTGACGAAAATAATCGAGGGGTTTCGGGAACCAGGGAAAGGTCAAAGGTTTGCAGGTTTAGCGTTTCGTGGGAACATGCGCACGTTTGGACCAGCCCCAAATGTCTGGTTGACCTGTTTGACAGGTAGCAATTAGAGAGGAAGAGTTTGGCGGGCTGGAATGTGGCTGGAGAGGCCGCAGTGGGATCTGGTTTACCTGCTCGGCAGGTGGGGCCTGCTGCTAGGACAGGCATGTGCACGCACCGCATTCCAGAGAATCGGGTTTTCTTTTAAAGCCGGCGATGACTGCAGGGCACAAGAGGGTTGGGTTGAGCCCTGGCTGGGAGCCGTTAGCAGTCTGCAAGGTAAAGAAGCAAAATAAATAGTCCCCTGAAGACAACTCTCGGAAGAGACTGCAAAGGGATTCAGAACTAAAAAACAAACAACAAGCAAAACCAAAAACCAAAACAAAAGTCTGAAATAAATGTGTGCTTTTTGTCTCAAAACGTGAGAAACCCCAGACTGGTACAGGATAATAGAATTGAAAAGTCATGCATCTCTTCTGTTTTGTTTTGTTTTTTCTTCCGTTTTAAAGAAGTGAAGAAGCTATGGTGAGCTTGAGACTGTCCCTTTGAAGGAGGCTATACTTACCTCATGCAGTCTAAAAATGGTTATTTTTCTCAGAGCTGCTGTAGAAGAGAAATATTCCCCCCCCCCAAATAAACTGTAGCTAACGTGCACATTTTGAAAGTTAAAAACATTATTCTGGAGCTTGGGTTCCGAATTCACCTAAATAATATTTTCCTAAAGGAACAAGGCCCTGGATCCCACTCGGTCCAGGGAAGAGAAGTGAGCGACTGTTTCTGATAGAACGTGCTTAAAGAAAAGAAGTTGTAAATAATGTGTTCTCTTTTGGAGTGTTTAAAATAACCAGAGATTAGGGTAGTGTGTGTGTGTGTGTGTGTGTGTGTGTGTGTATGAATAATAAGGTATATAATGTAGAATCTATAGAGTCTTCCTACAATCAAAGGTTTCAGAGAGTTATAGAGTACTTAGCTAGCACCTTGGGTTTCAATCCAGCACCACATCCCATATCCCACCTAGGAGGTAAAAGCAGGTTCAGAGGTTTGAGGTAATCCTAGGCTATATAGTTTGAGGCCAGCCTGAGTTACAAAAAATCAACCTGAGTTACAGAAGCTTGCCTCAAAAACCACGAAAGAAAAACAGAAAGGGTGGGTTATGGCGACATTTTAACTTCCCTGTATTGTGTACCTGGCTAATGAGATGGGAAGTCAACCTCAGATTGTCTGAGATAGGAAAATTGTAATGAGGGGACTTGGCTAAGGCAAATTCAAAACTCTTCGAAAATTTCCAAGTTACCTACCTTTCATTGACAAGTTAGTTCCCTAAAACCTCAGTCCCTTCTCATCTCTTCTCGACATAGGCAGTCGTTTTGAGGGGTGGACACTTCCTGACTTGCTAGGAGAGCTCAGAGCTCTGAGGCCCTCAGGCCAGTGGGTATTAAGTGTGTGCTCTGCGGCCAGGCATGAAGAGCCTTACCAGCTCAGCATTAACTCTAGCCAAGCAGAGAGTCTTGCAATCCAACTAGCAAGAAACAGACAAGTCAACACAAAATTAACCGCTTGTGGACTCAGGCTAGTGGCAAAATGATGACTGCAGTCATAGTAGTTTAACAAAGTTTCTCATGGGCTATTTACTTGGCCCCAAAATGTTGCTAGTTAATAATAATAATAATAATAATAATAATAATAATAATAATAATAAAAATAAAATCAGAACAGTCTGCCCTGCAGTGATGGAATACGCCTTTAATCCCAGCTCTTGGGGGGCCGAGACAGGCAGATTTCTTGAGTTCAAGGCTAGCCTAGTCTACAGAGTGAGTTCCTGCACAGCTAGGGATACACAGAAAAATCCTGTCAAACAAAAGAATACAAACAGAGAGTCAGAGCAATAACTGTGCTCACTGGCTGAGCTCGTCATGGTCAGGGGTGAGACACTGGCTCATTTAATCTCCTTCACAATCCAAGGCAAGCTTATTCATGACACCCACTGCAGACAAGGACAGCAGGGGCCAGACCTTGCTTATGAGTATTTCTGGCAGGAGTCAGAGCTAAGATCTGAGCACAGACAACTCATTCATTCATTCATTCATAGACCTGGGGTTTACTGAAAGATGTTGAGTGGTAACCAATCGGATCCTTCATAGAGTCTGGTCATTATCTCAGCCTCCAAAACTGGACCTCTCCAGCTTCCCCTAGATGGCCTCCTCACCACACAAACACTTTACCTGCTGTCCTTATGGATAATACTTGCAACCACCATGCCAGAGACACCACTGGGCTCCATATCTGCTTTGCCCTGGCCATACTAAGACACACTCAAGAGCTGGATCTCTACAGGCAGTGGGCATTTTCTAGGACATGTAGTTCATTTATATGGCGGTTCTGCTTTGTGTGTGTGTGTGTGTGTGTGTGTGTGTGTGTGTGTGTGTGTGTGTGTGAAGTGAGGGGACTGGCCAGCGCTCACTGTGGGCGTAAGATGCTGCTGTGATGACCACCAAGCATGGCAGTTGGCCTGCCTGAGTTTTGACCTATGGAGAGTGTGGTGGTTTGAGTAAGAATGACCCCCCCCCCCATAGGCTCAGATCTTTGAATTCTTAGTCACAGGGGAGTAGCACTATTTGAGAAGGATTAGGAGGCTGTGACCTGTTATAGAATGATTTTTTTTTTTTTTTTTTTTTTTTTTTGTACACTGTGAAGATATGTCTTTACCAAGGTGCATTCTTACTGGTTTAATAAATGTTGAATGGTCATTAGCTACGAAGGAGGCCTAGGCAGGACAGCCAGACACAGGACGCCGGGAAGGGAGGAGTCACCAGCCACATGGAGAGGGGGCAAGACATGCAGGAGGACAACACATGGCAGCACATAGATGAATAGAAATGGGTGGTGGTACACACCTTTAACCCTAGGTCTGAGGAATAAGAGGTAGATGGATCTTTCTGAGTTCAAGGCCACCCAAGGATACATGAGATCGAATCAGTCTAAAAGGGTAACAGATCACACCTCTTCAGTCCCAGCACTAGAGGGGTATAAAAGATAGAAGCAGGGTCTTCAGTATTCAGTAGGTGACATCCATTCTCCGGCCACACTGAAGATAGGAGCATTCAGTCTCCAGCCATGCTGAGAAGAGCTCATGGGTCAGCCCTTTCAGCCTGAGGTAGAGGTAAGAATTAGTGGCCAGCTGCTTTGCTTTTCTGAATCCTGGAGCAAGCTTCAATAAATCATAAATAATGTATCACCACACCAGCCTAGTATACAATGCCAGTTCCAGGATAGCCAGTGCTGTTACACAGAGAAACCCTGTCTCAACAAACAAAGCAAAACAGTCTCTTTGTCGTGAGTTGGGAGCTGGCTGTTGGGGCAGAAACATCTGCCAAGGTGGCCTTGTTGGAGTGGGTGTGGCCTTGTAAAAGGAACTTCGTCACGAAGGCTGGGTCTCTCTTGACCAGGATGCAGCTCTTAGCTACTTCTCCAGTACCAAACCTATATGCCACCATGCTCTCTGCCATGCTGATAGTAGACTAAGCCTCTGAAACTGTAAGCGAGTCCCCAATTGAATGTTTTCCTTCATAAGAGTTGCCATGGTCATGGAGTCTTTGAACAGCAACACAACAGCGACTAAGGCAGGGTGTTTCTTAGGAACCTTGAGAAAAATATTAATGTTGTCCCCTCCCCTCCCCAAAGATAGCAATTGCTAATTCAAACAAACAAACAAACTGATTTTGTTAATTAAATGGAAAGAAAAAAAAACTTCAAAAGTATTTTTTTAAGATTAAAAAAACTTTTTTTTTTTTTTTTTTTTTATGCATGTGTGTGTGACATTATGAGTTTAAGTCCCCTGAGAGGTCAGAAGACGGTGTTGGATCCCTGGAGCTTCAGTTACAGATGGTTGTGGGCCACCCAATATAGCCGCAGGAAACCAAACAGAAGTCCTCTGGAAGAGCAGCTAACACTCTTAACCAGTGAGCGGCCTCTCCAGGCCTGCGAAGTTGTCTCTTCAGAGAACGACAGTGGCTAAGAAGACACTCAGACCAAGCCATCTGATGAAGAGTTTAAGGAAGAGGCTGTTTGTTCTCCAAGATGGTGCTGAGGTGGGGGGGGGGTGCTACCCGTCCTGCCCTGGGAAGAGCTCTGGAGGCCCCCATGTAAGCATCCCTAAAGACTGCCTTCTAGATGCCACAGTGGTTCTAAACTGGAACCAAGACTCACTTAAGTTGTTCCTCAATAGTGTGGTGTCACAACCCTCCCTTCCCTTCGTGGCACAGTCACTTTCTTTGTGACTCCTCCTCCGGTTCTGTCCCTGGGTCTGTGTCTCTGTTTATTATGTCCAAATGGCTGCTCCTGCCCCCAGAGCCAACTCCTTCAGGATGTCTTGGGTAATCCCTGAGAGATGCACTTGTAGCTCAGGTGTGAGGTTGGACTGTGCTGAGACTTCTAGCCTTCAAAGGATTGTGCTCGAGAGCCAGGTCCTCATCAGGAACAGGCAAGCAGAAGCATCAATTGGTCAAGAAAGACTAGAGGCTTCTACCTTCTTTCATTTTGTTTGTTGTTTTTGAGACAGGGTCTCACTATGTAGCTTTCTGTCCTGGAACTCACTATGTAGACAGAAAACTGCCTGTCTCTGCCTCCTAAGTGCTGAGATTAGAGACATGCACCACTATGCCCAGGGAGGCTTCCAACTTCTCTTTTTGTTTGTTTGTTTATTTTTAATTAATTTGTTTGTATTTTATGTGCATTGGTGTTTTGCCTGCATGTATGTCTGTGTGAGGGTGTCAGATACTGGAGTTATAACAGGTGTGAGCTGCCATGTGGTTGCTGGGAAATGAAGTCAGAACCTCTGGAAGAGCAGCCAGTGCTCTTAACCTCTGAGCCATCTCTTCAGCCCAACTTTCAACTTCGTGATGGTGATACCAAAATATAGGATGCATTCTTAAGTACCAAGAACTGCCTTTGAAATATATTTCCCACCATTTTATTCCAGTCTTGTTTTATGACAGGGTCTTGCTATGTTGCCTAGGCCTTGAACTCACAATCTTCCAGCCTCCACCTCACAAGTTTTGGGAAACAGGAGTGAGCCACCACACATTGTTTCATTTCATTTAAAGAAGAGAATCTCCAACAGTCACATTACCACCTCAGTCTCCTTACAAAGTGCCTTCCCTTGAAGAGCCATGATCTACATGTGGAAAGCGCCCTTCTGAGAAGGGGCGCGGCCGACTCGAAGCAACTGTCTGCTAGTGGATGACATGAACTTCCTGAGCTAGCTCTAAAGCTTCCTCTAGTTTGCCCTCCAGTTGTACTAGAAGTGGGAAGAGAAGCTCAGGACCTGGGAACGGATAGAGAAGATGGAAGTGAAGGGCTCCGAGTGGGAATGGAGCGAATGGAAGGAGGCGGGCCAGCCAGGATCAAAGGTGAGCCAAGAGCTGGCCCTTCCACCCAGAGTCAGGGCCTTGGTGTGAAAGCGGAGGCAGTGTGGAGACCCTAGCGGAAAAGAGTGCTGGGCTCCGCAGTCGGGCGAGCCAGCGCCTACTTTCGAGACCCTTCTCCAGCGCTTGAAGCCCCATTTCCTTTGGTTCCTCTACAGCCAACCACTGCCCAGCGCGAATACTTACAAATTCTTAGCTACCACCATTGCACATTGCAGTGGTCTCTGACCATTCAGAGGGAAGAGAGACTTACTTGCAAGCTGTACAAAACCAGACCCAAGGCGGGGTTGGGGGGTGGGGGGGTTGGGGGGTGTGGGGAGGTGAGGTATCTCAGAAGGGCCCCGGGGACAGTGCTTCCTGGGTTCTGAAAGTCCTCCTAGAGGTCACTTTTATAGCATGGCATTCTTCCCAGGGCTGAATTTACACTCTCCAGTTTGTTCTGGGATATTCCTTTGACACTGTCTCAGATAAAGGTACCCTCCAACACAGCCCCGCCATCTCTCTGTAGGCGTAGGAGGGCGGATGGATTACTCATGGGCCACTAAGGAGTGGGTTCAGTTTAGGCACCCACTTCCAATCTGAGGAGTGAGTATTGCTTGATTCCCCGGAAGAGGCGGGGTGAAGGCTGTGCCCCTTAGCTGCAACGGCCCCAGATACAAATCTTCAGGATGGGGGTGGTGTGAAGATGAGAACCTCCCGCGGAAAAAACTCAACGGCAACCCTTACCTTAAATCACCCTCCAGCTTGGTGAATGACATAATGAACGACTTTGTGAGTTTTGGAGACTTAATGAGGCATTTTAAATAAAGACGGGAATAATTTAAACTAAGGCTATCTGGGACCAGTTCAAACTGGGCAAATGAGAAACGTAGAGCGCTCTTTCAGGATGTTATTCACCCTATAAAAACAGAACGTATTTGTTCACGGTAAACATGTCAGAACAGCGGCAGCGGAGAGCGAGTGTTGACTGGTCCCTGTCCAATCTGCCAATTTCCAGATAAAGCCTGGGAGGCGATAGGTGACACATTGCCATAACATTCGCACCGGGGGCTTTTCTCATTCGTCATTTCATCACCAAGCGTGGCCGTCTATCAGTACACTCTTCAGACAAGAGCTGTTCCCATGAGGAGTGGTTGATCCCGAGTGGAGCAGCTCTATTGCCTGGTCTCTGCCATTGAAGAGAGCAGCACCCGGTGCTCTGGGATAGGGTAACCAAGGGTTAAGGCCGGGTGTGATGCACACTTTTAATCCCAGCACTCAGGAGGCAGAGGCAGGTGGGTTTCTGTGAGTTCGAGGCCATCCTGGTCTGCAGAGCGAGTTCCAGGACAGCTGGGGTTACAAAGTGAGACCCTGTCTCATCAAAACCAAAGTTACAGTTGTTGTGAACCTGGGCTCTTTGCAAGAGGAGTAGGTTCCTTCAACTGCGGAGCCGTTTCTCCAGCCTCCTTTAAATTAACTTACTTCTTTTACCTGAATCGATTATCTTTGAATAAAATTATTAGTTTCCCCTAAGTGAATTTTATCTGTGAATTTATAGCTTCAAAAGGGGCTCAGTTTTTTTCTAAAATCAATTGAAATGCATAACTATTAAATAGAACATGGACCTTTAAAAGAAAAAGCTAAGTAGATACTGTATAATCACCAGTGAGTGCAGGGTGTATCTTAATAAACCTCACCTGACTCTAGGGAGATTTCTGGGAATCAGTGAAACCTGGCTGAAGTTGCCGGATTTGTCCGTGCTGCAGGCCTGCTGGTGTCAATTCTGTCACTAATTGGCTAATCAGTCTTGAGCTAGTCACCACTACAGTGTCTCCAAAAGCTGGGTTGACCACACCCTGAGTTTCTTTTGTGACTTTCCAAGGTTTGCTGGTAGGGCCTGGCGCCCTGGCTGGATGTCAGGAGCTGTGGGCTCTGTGAAGGCTGCTTCTGTGTTTGCTGTCCTAGGGATAGCACAGAACTTACCTTTCACTCTCCTCTTTTATACTGCGCAGCCAGGGCGTGGCACAAAGTCTCATTTCCTTGCTTGATTTACAGAGGTTAGAAAGGTCAATGAGAAGGGAAAAAAATTGTTGGGTGACTTTGAAGAAATGCATTTAACTCTATTGCCCCATCTCAGGCCTAACGCTCTAGCTACTCTAGAAAAATGCAAACCTCGGCTACCCACAAGGCAGAACCAAGAACAATGTTGCAAGATCAATCCTGTGCCAGTCTTCTCTTACTCTGCCTTTGTTCCCTCATCTGGGAAACAATGAGTTCCAGCAAGATGGCTTGTCCAAGTCTCTCAGGTTCCTGACGGCATGATCTCAGCTTCTGTCTTTAAAAGTTTCTGGTTTCCAGCTTCATCAAATCCCTTATGACTGTGTCAGCTTGGAAGACAATGGAGGTTTCTGGACAGTGTTCTCTCATACTCTACAGGCAGCAGGTTTTTGTAAGTTTCACAACCTCTGAGGCAGGACTGGATGTAGATGAGTCATGGCTATGTGCCCACTGCGTGTTCATTTGCTCCGTCTGTCTCCGTGAGCTGCATACGTTAGGCAAGGAGCACGTTCCCTTCAGTGTGTGGTTCTAGCAGCAACATCCATTTCCACTCTGCAATATCTATCTCTGTGACCTTAGAAGGTAACTCCACCTCCTTAAGCCTTGGTTCCTTTATCTATCAGTCAAATATGAAAAGTACAGATCTTAGTTGCAGCCTTTCCAAGGTTTTTGTTGTTTTTCTGAGACAGGGTTTCTCTGTGTAGTCCTGGCTGACCTGGAGCTAGCTGGTAGACCGGGCTGGCCTCGAACTCACAGATATCCCCCAAGTGCTGGGATTAAAGGCGTTTTCCATCACTGCCCAGCAGCCTTCCGAAGGCTAAGGGACAGATACTGGAATGCCAAGTGTTTTGCACATAGAAAGTATTCAGAAATGGGAGTGTGACTCTATCGTCACTGCTGTGGGCTGAATTGTGCCTTGCCCACACTATCATTTGTATGTAGATGTCCTCGTCCATGGTAACCCCAGAAAGAAATCAATCCAGTAGCAACTCAACCGCACACTTCCGGCTTCAGAACAAGGAGAATAAATGTGCTGGCCAAGCCATCTTGTCTGTGGTGTTTCTTATGCAGCCTTGGTACACTTATAGAATACGCTCCAGCCAGACACTGATGACATTAACTTTCACGCTACAGAAGGTGGGGGAATTATGTACCCAGGGGGAAGAGAAAAGAAGTGGGTGAAGGTTCTGAGCAGTGCCAAGCCTGAAGACGGCAAGAAAATGCCGTTGACAACTAAGGACAGATGGAGCATTTTCGTCAGGGGCAGACAACACAGACAGTGGAATTCTTTTGTGACAAGAACACCCTTTTTTATCCTGGAATCATTTGTTCGGTGACACAGAACCTTGCCGCTAATAATGACAGAGAAAAAAGGTTAGCCCCACCCAAAGTGGGTGGATAAACGGTACCCAAGTGTTCATTTGTGCTGTCCAGACAATTAAGGAGAATATGATAGAGACCCCACATTCCAGCCCACAGAGGCAGTGGCATTATTTGTTTGGAGGCCAAGGTAACCTGACCCCTCTAGCTTTAGCTCAAGTGTGAGAGAGGAGATATTTAAAATCCAGGCCCCATCCAGCCATATGTGTGATTATTTACATGAAAATATGATTATAACTGAGTGTACCTTAAATCTTCATCATTAATTTAAACTTATGCATCTCTAAATGAACCAGAACAAGCAAGTCGGGAGGGGCATGGCCTGCTTCAAGGATTGCCAAGGATTAGTGAGTTAATGTCTGTAAAGCTCTTCAGCAAGGAGCTTGGAAATGCCATTGTACTCTCCTCATTCCCCTCAAAGCTAAAGACAGCAAGGACTCTGCTTCAGACTTTATCTATCCAAATATCAGAGAACATGATTAAATGCTATTTTGCAAAAAAATTAAAAAAAAATAAAACCCTTCATTTTACTGACATATTTTACTGACATGGCACTTTTTATTTTTTTAGTGTGTGTGTGTGTGTGTGTGTGTGTGTGTGTGTGTGTGTGTGTGTATGCAGTGCCTGCAGAAGTCAGAAGAGGGCATCAGACCCCGTGCGGCTGGAGTCATACATGGTTGTGGGCTACTTGAACTCTTCCCTCTGCAGGAGCGGCAAGCCCTCTGAACTGCTGAGCCATCTCTCCAGCCCCTGACATGCTAGTTTTTATTACTCATCCATCCATGGTTGTAAACTTTATGGACTTTGTAATTTATTTACCTATTTATTGAGTGCTATTGCGTGAGTCTAAATACACCCTCTTCCATGGAGTTCCATGCCCAACTCCTATATATGTATTTTGCATAAGTGTTTTTTTTTCCTTAGCTTTTCTTTTCAGTTAGCATATTATGTGATTTACTCCTGCTACTGCACAATCTTTGTGAATTTTCTTTCTTTCTTTCTTTGTTTTTCCAGACAGGGTTTGTCTGTGTAGTCCTGGCTGTCCAACACTTGAGAGGCAGGGGCAGGAGGGGGTCTGTGAGTTTGAGGTCTACATAGTTTGCTCCAGGACAGCCAGGTTTATATAGTGAGAACCTGTTTCAAAACAAACAAACAAACAAATAACAAAACAAAACAGTTACCAAGCTGTTTTCCAGGTGGCTGTGGTAGCTATGTTCCCACCAAAAATGTATGAAGGTTTTGAAAAGTTTCTACACTCAGATAAGCCTCTCCACTGATACAGCAATCCAAATCAGATCAAACCAAATTAGAAAAAGCCCACATTTAATGGATAGAGAGCTCCTGGGTGCCTTCCAGCCCTCCCCCCCCCAGAGAGGAGACAGGAAAGAGAGACCAGAAAAACCACGTCTGTTTTCTGGGGGGGGGCAGTTTGAATACCCTGTGGGAGTGGTCTTGAGCATCTCTAGGGGAAGGGTCATCATTTTGCAGCTTTCTGAGATGCAGCAGGGTTTGAAAAGAGATAGAGAAGGGGGCTTGGGTGGAACTTCCACCATAACATCCCAGATTTGTTGGATACACGGATGCCAGGGGCTGGGGTGGTACTCCACCATAACAGGTGGAGCTTCTCTACACTTGTTATTGCTGTTTATTTATTTGATTTGTAACCTGTAAAGAGAGCGTATAACCCTTCATTTCCTTGCCTTTTTTGATTGTGTGTGTGGTATCCAGAGGAAGCAGAGGGCTTTGCAGTGCATGCTGGAAAGGCACCCCAGCAGTGCATGCTGGGAAGGTACCCATTGCTACAGCAGTGCATGCTGGGAAGGCACCCAACTGCTGCAGTGCGGCCCAGTTCTTATGCCACTTTCTGAAGCAAGATTTCCCTAGGAAAGTTTGGAACATGTGACCCTCTTTTCTCTACTTTCTAGTAGCCAAGATGATAGGTGGCATACAGCACCACCCAGCTTCTTTGTATTTCCTCCCCACCTCCCACCCCAGCTTCTTTTATCATCTATTGTTATTAGTTTACAAAGAATACCCTTACAGCCTATATTACTTGTTTTCATCTTTGTCTTACAATTCCTCCCATCCCGAACTTTGCAGTGCTAGAGAGCAAACTCTGCCCCTGGTAGTGTTTTACCACGGAGATACAGCACCAGCCCTTGTTTTTGTTTTGTTTGTTCTGTTGATTTTGGGTTTTCCCAGGGTTTCTCTGTGTAGTCTTGGCTGTCTTGGAACTAGGTTGGTAGGCCAGGCTGGCCTCAAACTCACAGAGATCCACCTGCCTCTGCCTCCCTAGTGCTGGGATCACTACCTGGCTGGGCACTAGCCCCTGGTTGTATGATTTTATAAGATAGACTATAAAGAGAATTACTGAGTCACAGGCTATGCCTGACTTGCGTACAAGGAACAGCCTTGACAGAGTGATGACTTTCACACCAGAGCTAATGTTTATCGAGTACTTACCATCCAGAACAATCATTTACAGCCACTACCTCACCTAATCTTCACTTTTACTCTTAGGTGAGAGTGATCATCGTCTTCAGGGACCAAATGAAGACACACAATAGTTTGGCCTGGTTTGACCAGGAGGGAGAGAGCAGATAGGATTGCATCCCAGGACGTCTCTTTGCTCAGTGTTGTTTGTTCATGGGAAGGAGCCACTGGGATAGAGAAATCCACATCTCCAGCACACATGCTGGTTCTCCCCGAGCCCCTGTGCTGTTATTTTCAATGTTTCACACAGTAGCTGCCCGAGGCCTTGTGGATGGATGTGACCCTTTCAAAAGGAAGAAACCATTCTTAGGATTTGATAGAGCTGCCAAGAAACTAAAATCAGCTGCTAGAGACCAGCCTTCTTTTGTCTTTTGTAGGTGGCTACTAAGATGAAAGAAAGCTTTCCATTTTTGTTTATTCTGTGTTTTGTTTTTTAATGTTTGTTTGTTTGTTTGTTTAAAGCAGGATCTAGTTGGCCTGGAACATGCTTTGTAGCACAATCTGGCTTTGAACATATGATCCTTCCCTACACATTTTTCTCCAGAGTTTTGAGACTGTAGGCATGTTTGCCTTTACTTGCTTAGCTTACATTTATTTATTGTGCATGTATGTTCTTGCGTGCATGTGTGTGTGTGTGTGTGTGTGTGTGTGTGTGTGTGTGTGTGTAGGACAGAGGACAATTTTGGATATTATCCCTCTGGGGCCATCCATCTCCCCTGAGGCAGGGTTTCTCATTGGCCTAGAGCTCACCAATGACAATGCTATGGACCAGTATTTTTATGTAGATGCTGGGGATCAAACTTGTGTCTTTAGCTTTTTACTTATTTGCTTACTTATTTATTTTTATCTTATGTGTATGAGTATGTGTCTATATGTATGTGTACCATATACATTCAGTGCCCACTGAAGTCAGCAGAGGGTGTCAAGTCCCCTGGGACTGGATGTACAGACTGTTGCTGGCTACTGTGTGGATGCTAGGAGCTGAACTTGGGTCCTCTGGAAGGTCAGCAAGGCTTTTAACCACTGAGCCATCTCTCCAGCCCCATCTTCAGCCCTTCAAACCGAGATCTGAGAGCCTCCTGCTCTCCTGCTTTGGCAGGGCAGACCAAGAAGAAGACCTCAGGACAGCTGACAAAGACACACAAAACTGGAGCTGTCCTTCAGAGCAAGGCAGGAACCTCAGCTGGGGAGGTGACACCAGCATCAATGGCTCCTACTCAAAGGACCATCTGGGTCCTGCTTGGAAGCCTGCAGCTCAACACAATGGTGACTTTCTGAGCTCTGAATCATGGGGGCACAGTTTCTGAGGTCTCCTGAGCAAGCTCCACACAGGTGGCCAAGGCCAGGAGAGTTTGGGCACCTGCTTTGTGCAGGTAGGGATTTGGGCTGCCTGGCTCACAGCTTAGCCAGCCCTCAGTCAAAGCTGGCATTGATGAGGATGGCGGGTCCTGTTTCACTCTAAGGCTGTGCCCTGAAACAGCACCAGGCTAAAAGTAGCTCCTCCTTCCCTGGGGGATGCCAAGAGCTCCCAACGCCAAGGCCCCATGCTCTCCTTTCCAGCTCCTGCTGCCAGAAGCAACCTCACACTCAGGCTATTGTTCAGACATTTTCCCCTGCACGCAATGACCTTCCCAAGTCCATAGCAGCCATCCTGGCAGGCCTGACTCAGAGCATGTCATTCATCCACACTACACGGACATCTGCACCTGTTAGGCAAGCTCCCTGGCCTCGAGACCATCAGAGCCCACCTAGGCATTCATCAGCTCTCCTCCATGCTCTTAGCTTGCCCTTCCTTCCTTCCTCCCTCCTCTCTCCTTCCATCCTTCTGCCCTCCCCTTCCCTCCCCTCCCACCCCTCCCCCTCCTTCCCTTCTTCTTCTTTTGGTGGGGGTGTGATCAAACTCAAGCTGCTAGCATGCTGGGGAATGCTGTGGTCGAAGTGTGTCTAGCCTAACATCTACTTTTCATCTCTGTAACGGCTTTTGTACTTCTGGGCTGAATTCTGCTCCATGCTTCTTGGGCTGAACTCCAGAGTTTCTTCTCTTGCTTTTGACTCGGAACTTCTGTCTACTGGACTCTGGCTTAGTAGGCTAATTCTGATCACTTGGTCTTCGTTTAACTGCACAATTCTTTTTTTTACATCTTGTTTTTTGTCTCACTGGGTGAGGTTGTGGTCTCTGGAACCAGTGCTGCAACTGGACTTCCCTCCCTTCAAAAAAAAATATTTTTTTATTGTATTGATTTAGTATGTGTGCCAGGGTTGCAGATGGAGGTCAGAGGACAACTTGCTGGAGTCTGTTTCTCCTTCTGCCACATGAATTCCAGGGATTGAACAATCTTATGTTGTCCAATTGGTGAGCCATGCCAAGAGCCTCTCATCCCTGTGCTTTGGTATATACTTGGCTATAGCTGTGTTACATCGAGGACTGGTTGGGATGTCTGGGTATTACTGTGTGTGAGGAATAGATTCCTCTGGAGAAACACTTCCTTCAGAGGGTTTTGAGTGTCAGAATCACAGTCAGATTCACCTAGAGCTATCTAGTTCTAGTGGATGGTCCAGGGGGTTGGGGATGGGCCTCTTCATGCATTTAACACTGTTGACTGCATCTTCATTCTACAGCACACCCCTGCCTTCCATTCCTCTCCAGTCTCACTTGTAACATACTCTGTTGTGTGACACTACTCCTGGGAAGTAAACAAATATCTGTTCACTCCAGATAGGAAACTGAGAACAGATTAAAGGAACAATGTCAGCAAAGTTCAAGTTGGTGAACCAATGAGTTTATTGGGTTACTTACAAGACAGTGAGTGAGCAGTTACTTACAGGAGGGAACATGAATGACTCAAAGGCAGCTGAATCACTGAAAAAACCTATCCCAGCATATGTGACAGCTCATGAAAACTAGAACCCTGAGCTGGGTGTTGGTGGCACACGCCTTTAATCCCAGCACTCGGGAGGCAGAGGCAGGTGAAGCTCTGTGAGTTTGAGGCCAGCCTGAGCTATAAGATATAAGATCTAGTTCCAGGACCACCTCCAAAGCCACAGAGAAACCCTGTCTCAAAAAAAAAAAAAAAAAAAAAAAAAAAAAAAAAAAAGAAAGAAAGAAAGAAAGGAAAGGAAAGGAAAGAAAGAAAGGAAGAAAGAGAGAAAGGAAAAGGAAAGAAAAGAAAACTAGAACCCTGGAGGTTTTTTGTTGTTACTGTTTTGTTTTTTGATTTTGTTTTTGTTTTGTATGAATTGTAGGCAGCTGGATAAATTGAAGTGTTGAAGTGGTAGAGATGGGCCCCATGAATCTTGTAAGTTTCAGAGACCTCCTGAGATTTGTGAGTTTACTTCCTGAGTTTTAATGAGTCTCCATATAGAACTTGCAAGTTTTCTTGTAGGATAGAAGGAAGAAAATTTCTCCACAGCTCCCTCTTTTCCTACACACTTCACAAACAGTGATGCATTATGTCATTTCAGTCCCATTCCTTAGCTCAGTGTTCTACTCTGTGATCTCAGTCTGTCCTCAAGTAGACACATTTTATCTAGTAGACTGATCCACCAGACACACAACTTCCAAATATGTGCTAAGAATTTACAAAGTTACCTCAGCTCTCCTGGAGCTCCCAGACCTGTGCATAACCCACTGTCCTTTGTTCCCTCCTCTGTAACCTGACCAAAGACTCAACTTTCATTTGTGGGGCAAAGATGGGGGGTGAGGACAGATAGAAGTATTGCCTTGTCTACCCTCTCTTCCAGTTACAAGCTCTGTGCGCCTTCCTGTCGGATGCGGAACTCAAGACTAATTTCCAGAAAGATGAACTGGAAGACATGGTGTTCACCATTAAGGATCCCAGCCCTGTGGACATCCAGAGGGATGGCATATGCAGTGTGTTCAACAGTGACAGACATAAGCAAAGTAGAGTGGGTGCCCACAGGTGGGATTTGCTAACTGCCTATAAAAACCTGCACAGATAAGAAGACTAGAGAGGTCCTTAGAGACCTCTGGACTTTTGTTTATGTGACCATCTAAGCACAAATGGGTAGACAGCCAGCAACTGTGAGCATGGACACTGGTGGCCAGTGTAGAATGGAGCACACAGAAGAAAGCAGGCTACCTCCAGTGGACCACTCTTTACCAAGATGCTGTAAACGCCTTCCGTGCTGCTACTCAAAATCCTCAACTATGAAACAGAATGAGAGGTCAAGTGTCATTCAGCCTCCAAACCCTCAGGCTTTTCACTGCTGTCATCAAAACACATACTGTGGTGGCCCATGCTTTTAATCCCAGCACTCGGGAGGCAGGCAGATCTCTCTGAGTTGGTGGCCAGCCTGGTCTACAGAGTGAGTTCCAGGACAGCCAGGGGTACACAGAGAAACCTTGCCACAAAACTGAAATAATAACTGTTGGTAAATAAATGGCAGCTCAGCTTCCCCAGCACCCTCCCCACCCCAGAGCAGATCCCCAGGTCTGTTCGCAGATACACAAAGCTCCTATAAAGCATCAGTCTATTTTATTTTTATCTTCTCCTCTTTTTTCTTACCTGTTTTCCCATCCCCAAGCCCTGCACCATTGTTGTAGCTCAAGGGGTCCTGGAACTCATTATGTAACCCACCCTGGCCTCAAACTCAGGGCAACCTTCCTCCCGCAGTCTCCCCAGGGCTGAGATCACAGGCCTCAGCCACCAAGCCCAGCACAGAGCCGTTTTATATGGCTAAGGAAATAGCCGTAATGTAAGGCATTAATGAGGAGCTGTGCTCTCTCATACAGGGTGGAGGTGGCCTGCTTTCTTGCAGGTGACCCACCGGCACCCATTCTCTCGGTTGCTAATATTTGCAGGCTATTTATCCACTTGTGCTTTTACATGGTTAAGGAAATAATACATCAAGTAATTTGCCAAGGGTTACACAGTTAGAGTGAACTAAGACCAATATGATAAAGGCCTCAGGGTCCCGCCCACTCTTACTTTGGGCTTTGTTGTCCCAATTATCCCCTTACTCAGGCAGCCAGAAAGGGGCACGGCAGAATGGCAGGAGAAAACCCCAGATTTGAACTCTCCACTGAAGGAAACAGAGGATCCAGAAAACTGTGTCAGTGTCTGGAGGGCACCCAGGCTGCAGAGGTGACCCTGGTGGTCAACTAATTGGCTGTTTTGTTTCAGCGTGTTCTGTAAGAACACCAAGAAAAATCCTGGCCCCTTGAAATTGATTTTTATTGTCATTGCTATGGCATATTCCCTGTTCTGGGATAAAAGTGCTACTTGAGACAATCAGTCAATCAGGCTCCTGAGGACTGTGTACACAGAGACTGTGTGCAGTGTTCAGGTACAGAGGATGACAGGCATGGCCCCGCCCAGAACCGAGCAGTGACATCTATTCGCCAAGTGAACCCCTCTTCGTCACACTGACCCCGTGGATTCCCACATCCTGATCCATTTGACCCACACAGAAACAGTCCCAGGCCTGAGAAAACAAAGAGGGGAGGGGCAGGCAGGAGAGGGAGGGGAGGGGAAGGAGAGGGCTGGGAGGGAGGGCTCAGTAGACAGATTTAGTTGGCCTTTTTCTCCCCCCACTGATACATCAGAGGACAGACAGCTGGGGAAAGAAAAATGGAATAGATGCTTCATGGAGAAGCAGAGGGGGAGTAGAGATGACCCTGGCATTCCTGGCAGAGTCCTGGTCCCTCTGAGGGTAAGTTACCAGGAGCAGCATTTGAGGGAGAAAGTTAGCAGCAAGGCCCCATGGTTGGAAGCAGCGATCATCTAAGATGTAAGGCCCTCCCCAGAAACCCTGTCCATGCCTGATGCAGCGCTGGGGCTGATGCCCACAGCCCTGTGCTCTGCCTTGTTCTCCACGCAGGGCTGTTTGTGGACAGGCCCCAAGTGAGATCAAGAAAGCACACAGGGATTCCAGCCGGTGAACACAGATTAAACCCAAGCTTCTGCCTTGGATCCTGTAGGTCAGCGCTATCGGCCGAGGACTAATATCCGAGGACTATCACTTGTGTCCTGGGAGATGGCCATACCCATGCAGGAACGATCACTCTTAAATGCAGCACTGTGTTCACTGCAGCTGCTGCATAGCTTCTGTGGGAGCTGAGAGTTGGTAACCTGTGGGAAGGTCATTGCTAAAGGAAGGTTTCGTGCGAACGTAGCTCACTCATTGTTTTTCACTTAGATTGTTTTGGAGTGGCTTGAGTAAGAGGGGCTATGCTTTCCTTTTTCAGCAGCCTCCTGGAACTCTTCCAGGTATCAATGAGCTATTGCTACATAATGTGCTGTTTGATGAGCCACGCTAAAACTCATGATTTATATCAGCAAGCATCTATTCCCACGCTCATGAGTCTGTTTGTCTACTCTAGACCAGCTGAGACTGCAGTGAGCCTGGATCCTTCTGTCAAGGCTCCTTGCAGGGGGTTGAGTTTGATTTGTGGCTTTGCTCTGGGGCACAGGTCAAGGATCCAGCTGCTGAGGAGGCAAGGATACACCCAGAATAGTTGAGAGTGTTGTTCAGACATCACATGTTTCAAGATCTCTCTCTCTCTCTCTCTCTCTCTCTCTCTTCTATTTATTTTTTCTTTTCTTTGACAAGGATTCACATATGCAACCTCAGTTAGTTGATCTGGTCTGGAACTCACTCTGTAGACAAGGTTGGCCTGGAACTCACAGAGATTTAGTTGCCTCTGTCTCCAGAGTGCTGAAATTAAGATGTGTGCCAGCATGCCTGGACCCAGATGCTTTTAAGTATTGTTTTTCTACCTCTAACTTTTTAAAAACTCTCTCTCTCTCTCTCTCTCTCTCTCTCTCTCTCTCTCTCTCTCTCTCTCTCAAGTTCAGTTACTCTAGAGAACTCTGACTAATGCATGCACAGTCCACAAGAAGGAGTTGGATCCCCTGAAACTGGAGTTACAGATGGTTGTGAGGGTTCATGTGGGTCCTGGAAAATGAACCTGGGTCTTCTGTAAGAGCAACAAGCCACTGAGCCATCTCTTCATCACCATCAGAGCATTTAAAGCATCCCGTGGTAATGCTTACATCTTCTGCCACACTTGGCTGATGGGGGATGTTCTTCTGTGTATATGTTTCTCTTATTGGTTGATGAATAAAACACTGATCAGCTAGTAGAGGCAGGAAGATAGGCGAGACAAGGAGAAGGCTGGGTAGGAAGGCAGAGAGGAGGCCTCGAAGAGACGCCATCTAGAGACGGGGAAGATAGGCGGGATTTTTCCTGAGGACCACCAATCAGCTCTGTCCTGCCAGCCACTCCCAAACAACCACACAGAGACTAAGTATTAATTGTAAATGCTCTGCTGATAGCTTAAGCTTATTACTAACTCATTCTTACAACTTAAATCAACCTATATTTTGTCTGTATTCTACCATATGCTTTGGTATACTTATCTCAGGATGGCTCGTTCATCTCCTGTTTTATCTGCATCCCCTTGAGACTCTTGAAGCTCCACCCTTCTTCTTCCCAGTATCCTCTCTGCCCCGGAAATCCTGCCTAGCCACCAGCCAGTCAGCTCTTTATTAACCAATGAGAGTAATACATATTTACAGTGTAGAAAGAGATCATTCCACAGCACCGTTCCACAGCACCCTTCCCCTGCTCCCTGGGGACACCAGCATGCCACACTTTTACTTGAAGATTCAGCCAGTAAGGAGGCAAACTTCAGTCAGGCACGATACACACAAAAGTCAAAGATATGTGCTTAATAGCAGTGACCTAAAAGTATACCCGACACCCCCTGCCTTCAGCTGTGTTTCTCTAGAGAGCCTTTTGGAGTTCACCTTGCCATGGAGACCATGTCCAACTTCTTCCCACCAGCCGTCCCGATTCCTGCTAAGTCCTTGTCCATAGCAATTTTGGTTCCATTTCCTCTTCCAAGAGTCGAATCTACCTTTGAACATCCGGGACTTGTTAGTGAAGAGCCTAATGTCTTTCCAACAGATCTGCACAAATCACTGACAGTGGGTATTGACAAAGCTCTGTGAAAGGGCCGGAAGGAGCATTTGTGGCTGAGAAGTGGCATGCTTGTGTGCTGGGGCCCAATGATCACTTTCTTCCAGATTAGTCAACGCAGCTGGATTTACTTACCTTCCCATCCTCCTGATGACACTTGTGAAACCTAATTGGTTTGGCCTTGGCTTTTAGAAGTTAAGTGCTAAACTCCACCACCATCATATCCATGAGGGTTCGAATGTCTCTCACTTAGAGCTTAGCTCTGAGTTTCTTCGTTTTGACTTTTGGAATAAGAAGACTGCCCCCCTCACAAGGGCTGAAGGGAATCCACACAGCCTACTTAGCTTTAGTTCTGCAGTGCCTAAGTCGGGAAATGACAGATGTTGCTATTAATTACCACATTGACTCCTCATTAGCATTGTTAAGGTTTAGACTCTTTGTGCATATTCTAGTTTGCTCTTTCTTTCAAGATGGGATTTTTGTCGTTAGCCTAGGATGGCCCGAAGGTCTCTAAGTAGCTGAGGCTGGCACTGGACTCTGAGTTCTCCTGTCTGCTTCCTGAGGGCAGGGTCATGTGTGCATAGCATCCCTATGAGCCAGCCAGTCTTCTCCTTTTTACAGGGATAGCCATGCTAGATAGAGACATTCTGGTTCCTGTGGGTGACTGTCTTCAAACCTACTTTCAAAGGGCTTTCTATTTCTAATGCTGTGGTCTGTCTTTTCACTTTTTTTGTTTTGTTTTGTTTTGTTTTGTTTTTCTGAGACAGGGTTTTTCTGTGTAACAGCCTTAGCTGTCCTGGAACTCCCACTGTAGACTAGGCTGGCCTCAAATCTCAGAGATCTACCTTCTTCTGTCTCTCAAGTGTTGAAATTAAAGGTGGGTACCACGGCTGCCTGTGTTGAAGGCATTTTTTTTTTTATGAGAAAAAATACAATATTGGCATAATTTCCTAAATTCTTTTCCACATAAAAAATTCAAAGCAGGGGGCTGGAGAGATGGCTCATGGGTTAAGAGCACTGGCTGCTTTTTCAGAGGACCCAAGTTCAATTCCCAGCACCCACATGGCAGCTCACAAGTGTCTGTAATGCAGACAATAAAGTCATCTGACACCCCCATGCAGATGTAAATGCAGGCAAGACACCAATGTACATAAAAGAAAAAAAAATAAATCACTAAAAAAGCAGAAAAGCAAAGCTGTACTGTTCAGCTTCATCAGTGTAGTGAGTTGGTCACCAGAAGTTTTGAAGAGTGGCATGTCTGGATTTTGTAAACTGAGAGAGGTTTTCCAAGGACGTATTTGTCCCTTTTTACTTCTTAAAGTGAGGGTGAGGATGAGATTAAGAGCTTTAACTCCTCTGAACAGACACTCTAGATGACAAATTGTAGACTCACTCAGACTGAGGCAGGGAAGTTTTAGCTTGATTTATTTTCTGGACACTAAAGGTGCGCTGACCATGTGAGCTTGAGACAGAGAAAATTTCAGTAGAACTCTGATATGTGTCCTAGGCCATCGGCACTGGACAGGACAACCTCTGACCCACTATCGGCAGTCACAGGATTGATGTTATCTCTTGGATCACTGGTCTCTGATTCAGACATGGTGAGTTGGAGGTGCTCTTGGGAAAGAATGGGTCTCCAGACATCAACATCCTCTGAACTACTTTCAACTCTTATTTAAAGCAAGAAAAGATCACATCCCTGGAAACACACACACACACACACTTGCACATACATACACACACTCACGTACACACACTATACACATACACATACGCTCACACACTGTATATACACACACACTCACATACACACACGCACATACACACACTATACACATACACATACACTCACACACTCTACATACACACACACACACACACACACACACTATCATCATTCTAGCTCTAGCTCACCCACCACTAATTACCTGATGAGTTTAGGCCCTGGAGGGACAGCAGTCAGCCAGCCAGACAAGCTTTCTGCCTGCCCAGCCAGCTTTTGACAGACCTGACCATCAAGCCTTCTGTTTGTAGTAACAGACAAAAAACAAAACAAAACAATAGAGTGAAAGGCAAGAGTCAGGTTGCTGTTTGTTCACACTGGGTGATGGGGGAGGCCTCGCTGCTGAGGTGACATTGGAGTAGAGGTGTGCAGGAAGTGAGGGAGGAGTATGAAACAGGAAAGATTGCACTGCCCGCAGGCAGGAGGGAGGGTCAGGGTTTTGAGCTGAGACTGTGTTTGGTGTCTGAGAAACAACTGGAAGGCAGTGAGGGTATGAGGAGCCATGGGAAATAAGTCAGGAAGGTTGGGTTAGGCCAGCTCTGACCCCAAGGTCATTCTGTCACTTGGGCCTTTTACTCTGAGGTGGGAAGGCGTCTGGGCATCTGTACAAGGAAGGGACAGGCTCTGGCTCTGTTAGAACCCATGTCAAGCAGACTCTAGAAGAGCAAGCACTGAGCCAGTGGCTTGAGGAGATGGTGGGAGGAAGTGAGACGTGGTCAGATTTAAAATGTGCTTGGGAGGTCAAATTCCAATGATCTGCCAATGACAGAAATGTGAGAGAGAACAGAGTAGAATGGGATCACACGGGCCCCAGGGTTTCCTCCTGAGCCATGAGGAAGACTGCCATTACTAAGCTGCAGCCTGAAGGGGAACAGGCTGCAGGCACAGCACAGGGAAAGGAAGGTCTGGAGCTGAGGCGCTCCTCCGGAGGGGGTGGAGTGATGTGGTGTGTCAGGCATCGTCTGGACATGCCAGCCTGGGGTGTAGGGGAGAAGTACAGGACTGGGGCATGGATGTCAGAGACATCATTAAAAAGGTGAGTTTTGGAGCTCTCTGATTGGTTGTGAACATCAGGGACATCCCAGGGAGGCCTGGGACACCTGTGCCTCCCAATAGAAAGGAGGGGTCAATGAAGCTACCACTGTCACAGACCTGCTGTGTTAGCTCATGTCTCAGTCTCCTGGTCATGTGCTTGGAGGAGAGTTTCAAGCCGTGTTTACAGATAAGGAAGGGGTAGGGGGAGAGGGTGAGTACTCAATGTAGGCTATGTGGGAGACCATCTAAGGCTGTGGATATCAGAGGCTAGAGGGAGCTACACATAAAACTGTCCCCATGATGCCAGCAAGAAGCAGAGGGAAAGAAATATGAGCTGGAGACAAAGTCCCAGCTACTTTTTGAGTGGATCAATACTGGAAGAGCAGGGCCTCCTCAGAATGCTTTCACCAATAGCCTGGACCTGTGAGCCGCAGAGGAGGACAGGCTCTGGGCATCATGTGAGGAGTAAAAGCTGGGCTAGCAGACAGAAGTAGAGATGGTTTTTTTTCTTTTTCATAGGACTTCAGGTGGTCCATGGGGACTGCCAGGTTTTAGTAAAGAGAGGAGTTTTCCACAAAGTGACAATATAGAAGATACATGTTGATACATGATGAGAGCATGGAGGATGCACAGGAAAACAAACTTAACGGAAGACATGAGAGATAGGAGGAATTAGGAAGAAAGCATGGAACACCCTCCCATTAGCCGTCCCGGGGGCTACAGAATCTAGCATTTTAAGCAGGGGGTGAGGTCATCAGAAGAACCAGGTGCAATAGTGTCACTCAGCTTCCAGACTCCAGCTAGCATAGACCAAGCACTTGCATAGCACTGACAGCCTGATACTGTCACTAGACTACGGTCACATGTGAGACTGTAACAGTAATAATAATAACAATAATAATCCAGAGGCAGATATTGGGGTTCAAGCTGAAAATCAGAAAAGTAAAGCAGCCGGCCAGTAGCTCCTACCTCTACCAAGGCTGAAATGGAGATTCTGTCTTCCCTGTGACTGGAAACTGAATCTCACATGGGGCCCTTTACTTCTTTATTTACCTCTCTAGTGCTGGGATTAAAGGTGTGAGCTCTGTTTCTCTTTTAGGCTGATTCACTTGGGTATAGTTCAGGGTGGTCTTGAGCTCACAGAGATTCATCCACCTCTGTCTCCTGAGTCCTGGGATTAAAGTGCCTGGCCTCTGTGGCTGACTAGTGTGGCTAGCTTTGCATTCTGATCCCCAGGCAAGCTTTATTAAATCATAAACAATGTATCACCACATGAGACTTTATGTGGAACATTTTTGGGGCAGGGGGTGCTGGAGTCTCCTTCCAGGCAGCTCCAGCCCAGAGGTTGGGAAGGGCAGTTAGCCTCCAGCAGAGTGAAGTCTTAGGGTCCAGGAAGCCTGAAGAGTCATTTAGGAAACTGGGAGGGGCTTGTAGGAATGAAAGGTGACCTTTGACCTTTCTGACAGAATGATGATCTTCCTAGAGAAGCAGGGGAGTGGGCGTGGGGGCCTTACCTTGTCCTACCCCCTTGCCTGGTGGAACCCTGGAAGGATGGATAAGGAGGCAAGACCCAAGTCTTCTTGAGCTAGGTTCAGGATGGCTTGGAGAAAAGACACAAGACTACTGAGGATTGTTCCTCTCCCTGTTCCTACAGCTGTTCGCCATCGAGCCCTTCCTGCTGCAGATGTCTACACCCCCCCTTGGTCCTCAAGTGCAGAGAGAAACGTCGGCTGGGATTTTGTCTGCAGCACATGCAACGTCGCCTTTATCCAGCCATCTGAGGAGCCAGTGGTCTGGGAGGGGGCAGAAGACAGGTGAGGTTGAGACTTGGCACCCCGCAATGGCTGGGCAGTTAGTGCCCCTCCCCTGGGCCAGCTTGGCACACAGAAGATAGCAGAATCGGCAACTAAGGGTGGGACAGCCTGGGCACCAGCTCTCTACTCCACATTTAATTCAAGAACAAGCGACACGTGGGTTCTTTCCACTCTGTGTTAGCCATTCAGCTCTCCATCTCAAGCACTTCCTAGTGGTAAGGACTCTGTTTCACAGAGCAAGAGTGATCTTGTGGGGCCGGCTTTCAGGAAGACGGAATGGAACCAAGAAGGAGCTCGAGACGTGCAAGACAAGGGAAGCAGGAAAGTGAAGGAAGGTAAGGTGTGCGGAAGACAGTTGCCCTCTCCTCTCGCTTTGCTTTATTGCTACCATCTGAACACATGATGGACTCCCTCGTGATTCGTTCATTGCTTCCCTGTCTTCATTTGCACTGTTGGAGCCTGAGGCTCAACGGCTTTTTCTAGGGCCTGGTCTTTTCTGTATGCACTGACAATTGTGCAGACAAACTATGATGCTCATCTCTCTGCGTCATTACTCAAACTTCCTAGAAAAAAAAGAATGCTTTCCACAGCGTTCACTTTCTCCTCCAGGTTAGATACTAGGGCATCCTCTGATTAAGGGGAGATGGGTGCCGCCAAGGGGATCCTGGGGGAAACCAAAGGGCTCAGCAACTTCATGTGGAGGGAAAGTGAGGGTCACAGCCTGAAGAGTTAGTGTTAGGACAAAACACATAGGTTAACTTATCGGGTTCCATGGCAGGCGAGGGTGACCAAAGCAAGGAACAAACATGGCAGGCAGACAGAGCTTAAGTGAGACGTTTTATTAGAAAGGGAAGGGGTGGGGGGAGGAAAGAGAAAAGAGGTAAAGACAGAGAGAGGACAGAGGAGAAGAGGGAGACGGGAAAAGTCCTGTCTGTACCAGGGGTCCAGCTGAAAAGTGGGTGTGGGTCTGTCTTTTAAAGGGGTCCTTTGCACCTGAGCCCAGAATAGTAGTCATGGAACTCTGGGCTGACCAGGGCACTGCCTCAGTACACTCTGCCAGGTGACAGGGCAGGCCAGCGTAATGCCTGAATCCTTACAGTTAGCTTGATGGGAAAAGAGCAAATAGAAAGGACTGATTGAACGGAAGAAGCCATTACCTACCCAGAGGTGTGGGTACTGTGGGCCTGGCAGTGTGGATCTAACGTGGGGAGGGACAAAAAGAATAGGGAAGTTGTCCCTCTTTCAAAAAGGAGGCAACCAGAATGCTGGCCAAGGAGAGGAGAGAACCAGCCTCTTGGTTCTATTTGGATATTGCCAAGACAATCTTATGTTAATGCATTCCTTTTCTTTCTTTTTGTTTTTTGCTTTGTTTTAGACAGGTTCTCCCTACATAGCCCTGGAAGTCACTCTGTAGATCAGGCTGGCCTCAGACTCATAGACATTCACCTGCCTCTGCCTCCCAAGTGCTGGGATTAAAATCATGTGCCACCACGCCTAATATTACCATATATTTTGGACTTGAAAAGATATAGTAGCTTTATGATAAGAAGGGAGAACCTGGCAGTTGACACTTGGTTTTTTCTCTCTCTTGTTCTCTCTCTGTCTCTCTGCCTCTCTCTCTCTCTCGCTCATATGTTTGTTTGAGACAGGGTTTTTCTGTATAACAGTTGTGGCTGTCCTGGAACTCACTTCTGAGAGATGAGGCGCCTGCAAAGATGAGCCCACCATGCTTTCCTAAATTTCTAACGCTTCAAAGACATTCTACGCTGAGCATTGGTGGCGCACGCCTTTAATCCCAGCACTCAGGAGGCAGAGGCAGGCGGATTTCTGGAGTTTGAGGCCAGCCTGGTCTACAGAGCGAGTTCCAGAACAGGCTCCAAAACTACACAGAGAAACCCTGTCTGGAATCCCCCCCCCCCCAAAAAAAAAAAGACATTCCACTACTGTGTCCTCTTCATGTCTAGATTCCTGTGATGTTGTGAGTAATGTTTTACGATAGCCTTACTTCCTTCTTTGACCACAAGTCTCTTCTCTGATCATGATGCAGCCAAGGCTACACAGTGAGATTTGTCAGAGAGAGAGAGAGAGAGAGAGAGAGAGAGAGAGAGAGAGAGAGAGAGAGAGAGAGAGAGAGAGAGAGAGACTGCAGCTCCCTGAAAAAGTGACTTAGTCTTCCTACAGAGTCCAAGTTGAGAACTGGTTCTTACTGCCCAAGGATAGCAGTGAGATGCAAGCCCCCGCTGCTGAGTTCTCTGAGAAGCCAGGCTACGCTAGTCCTTGGCCTCTCTCCCTGGCCTCTTCTGCGGGTGTTCTCTGGGTGCCCGGATTCCCTCCTGAAAGTATCAAAGGTTTCGACCACACTGAGCACTGACCCTGAACTTCATCTGTGTAAATGCTCCCAAAATTATCTTAATGAGGGCTCCCCTCCAGCCGCTAGGGAGGTCACTGCGAGGGCTGTCCTGTGGCTCTTTCTTCCTTGGGAGGCCCCACAGGTCCTTAAGTGGCCTGCTCAGAGTGCCCCTGGGAGGACATCAATAAGAACGCCATGCTCCTGTAGCACTGACCTGTCTGGCAAGCGAGAATTGAAAAGAACAAATGGTGACAGAGGGAAGGTTTGTCACCCAAGGTCGGCTGGTGTCCCATCCTCCCCCGCCCCTCCACGAGCCGTCACACTTACATGCACCTGCTAGCTAGCTGCCTGAGAGTTCTCTTGTAAACATTCCTCCAGATCAGTCTTCCAGTCTGGCTAGAGAGGCCAACGAAGGAAGGAAGCATGGCTGTGGAGTTTGGGGTCAATCTAAGTTAACCATTGGCTTTTTGTTGCTGGGTAATTAGCTTGATAGCAGTAAGTAACCCCCCTTTAGGAATGTGAGGAAAATGGGGGGGGGGCATTCACCATCCACAGAGGATCAGAGTTAATCATCAAAAGCTTGAGGGCTGGGGAGATGGTTCAGTAGGTATTGTGCTTGCCTAGCAAGCACAAGGACTCAAGTTTGACTCCCCAGGGCCCCTATAAAACAGCGAGGCATGGCACTGTGGGGAGGCCTGGACAAGAGAATTTCCCATATGTTGTTCAACAGCACACACACACACAGCACACACACACACACACACAGAGACAGCATGTACACACACACACAGCATGTACACACACAGCATGTACACACACACACAGCATGTACACACACACACAGAGAGACAGCATGTACACACACAGCACACACACACACACAGCATGCACACACATAGCATGTATACACACAGCATGCATACACACAGCATGTACACAACACACACACAGCATGTACAAACACACACACAGCATGCATACACACACAACATGCACACACACACAGGATGCAGACACACAGCATGCACACACACACACACAGCATGCACACACACAGCATGTACACAACACACACACAGCATACATACACACACAACATGCACACACACACACACAGGATGCAGACACACAGCATGCACACACACAGCATGTACACACACACACACAGCATGTACACACACACACAGCATGCACACACACACAGGATGCAGACACACAGCACGAGCACACACACACACACACAGCATGCATACACACAGCATGCACATACACATACACGGGATGCAGACACACAGCATGTACACACACACACATACATACACACACCATGCACACACATACACTCCAAAGCACTATTCTTTTGTTTTTAAATTTTCTTGAGCCAAGGGACTCACTTATAAACCAGACTGGTCTCAGACCTCCTGCCTCTTCTTTTCAAGTGTTGGTATCAAAGGTGTGCACCGCCATACCTGGCTCATTTTTAATACACACAAAAGGAAATGTAGGGTTTTTGTTTCAGTGATCACTTTTACTATCTGCTTAACCCATGTGGATGGTAACTGTCAGATTTTAAGAGAGTGCCTTTAGTTCATACTGTTTGGAGTATTCACTGTGTATTCAATGGGTTTTAGTGGTTTGTTCATTTTTCTCTTAGTGCTAACACCTAGTAGGGGTTTTTGAATGGAAGTGATGTCATGTACTAAGCCCAGCTTATCTGGAGTGGGTCTCTTCTTCTTATTATTATTATTTCTTGGTGTAGCCCTGGCTGTGCTGGAACTTGACCTGTAGACCAGGCTGGCCTGGAACTCACAGAGATCCACTTGCCTCTGCCTCTCAAGTGCTGGGATTAAAGGTGTGTGCCACCACCACCTGGCTTGATGACACGTATTTCAAACTACAGTGGCACAGTAATTTTTCTGGTGTATAATGAGAAAGCAAATATGTTTTCCCATTCTGAAGACTGTCTCTTTCCCTTTGTTTTTTCCTTTGATGTGTTGAAGATTTTTAGATTGATGAAATTCTATTTGCCAATATTTGCTTTTGTTGCCTGAATTTTGAAGTGGTTACTTAAAAAAACCAAAACAAAACAAAAAAAAAACCCTCTTTTTCATCGAAATGACCCCACCATTTTTCTTTCTAGCAGTTTTGTAGTCTTGAGTCTTGCCTTTATGTCCTTTATTTCAGGCTGATTTCTGTACGTAGTTGGAGGTAAGGGTCTAGTGTCATTTATTTGCATGTGGATATGAAGCACAGTTTATTAGAAGCACTGTCCCCAACATCTTGGTGGTTCTTCTGTCCACGTGATTATTTGGAAGCATTGATACAAGGAGCTGGAGAGATGGCTCAGAGGTTAAGACCATTGGCTGTTCTTCCTGAGGTCCTGAGTTTGGGCCCCAGAAAGCACATGGTGGCCCACAACCATCTATAATGAGATCTGATGCCCTCTTCTGGTGTGCAGGCATACATGCAGGCAGAATGCTGTATACATAATAAATAAATTTTTAAAAAACAAAACAATGGGAGGATAGGAGGGAGAGGGAACTGGGATCAATATGTAAATAAGAAAAAATAATAATAGAAAAAATAAAATAAATATAATTAACATACAAAAAACACATTAATATGATCCAGTCAAGAAAACTATCAAGATAAAATTTCTTAATACATTTTTTCTTTTATTCTAAACATCACCAGTACCAGACACCTGTGCCTCTCAATGAGTCAATTTAAGCAGCTAATTTGGTTTTGATCATTACAGCAAGGTAAAGCATGTTTCAGAGAAGTGGGCAGTGGGTATGTCCATTGTGCTTTTACTTAAAATCCAAAGACTTAAAATGCTATTTCCAGAGTTATTCTCTAATTTGCAACTCTCAAAGTAACCTTATTTTGCTAAGTGGTGGAGTTCAGGAAGGTGTTTGTTCAGTGGGGAGAGGTCACCTCACAATTCGAGTCTACTGGTTTGCTCTGGTGGCACTCATGTGTCCAAACTTGCCATATTTTAACACTCACCATTCCTCTGGCACTAGTTCTGAAATATCATTAGACTCTGAAGAAAGAAAAAAAAAAAAACAAACTTAAACCATTCATTCCAGGCTCAAATCTGTCTGTCTGATTTTGCAGACCCTGCAAACAAGGAATGGCTTTTCTGTTTTTAAATAGTTGCCAGGAGTGTTTTATGAGAGTTGTAAAGTACATGAAATGTAAATTTCCATGTCTGCAACTGGAGTTGTACTGGGGCCCAGCAACACTCCATTTGCATGGTCTCTGCAGCAGCAGTATTGAGCAACTGACGAACAGCAGATGGCTCACAAGCTGAAACTCTACGTAGCCCTTTACAGTAAACAGATCACTGGCCACTGGCCTGATCCAATTCCTCAACAGGCCGGAAATGAACGTTCAGAATGAACTGATTTGGAAGGTCCTGGTTTATAAAGACAAAGTAGAGTTATAGCATGAAAGATGCAAATGTCTATTTGTAAGCACAGAACATGGAGCAATCACGTTGGTGCTGACCAGGGAACGCTTCCTTCCTGCTGGCCCCTCCTCATAGGAGACAATGCACACTTGGTATTGTAAGACTAGCAAAGAACCCAGGGTTAGATAGCTTATAGGCCCCAGGGGTGACAACTGCTATTATTATTTTTCTAAACAGACATAATAGCAAATTGCTCTCTTTATCCATACATACTGCAGCTCTCAAAGATCATCAGAAAAGATTATTTTGCTCAGTGGATAGTGGTTAACACACAACTGGTCCACGTGCAGACAATAAGTGTCTGTGAAACGCTCAGTCACAGGTGAGATCTCTATATCACACTCCTTCAGACCACAGCTCGGGGGCCATGCAGGATGGGGGCCAGAACGATTCTGAGAGCCAGAGGCTGGGTGAGATCAAGGGGAAACAGCTGTCCTGGACAGGAAGGACTGATGCACTCATGAGCTCAGCAGCTGTGGTTGCCTGCACAAGACCTGCTCAAGATCAAGTCAGTCGACACTCCAGCATGAAGGAAGAAGGGACTCACATCCTCCACCCATACCTCAGGACCTATTGATAGCTGATGTCCATTTTCTTTTTTCTTTTTTAAATACCTGCCCCCCTTTTTTTACATTTGTTATGTATACAGTGTTCTGTCTGCATGTCTGCCTGCAGGCTAGAAGAGGGCACCAAATCTCATTATGAACGGTTGTGAGCCAACTTGTGGTTGCTGAGAATTGAACTCAGGACCTCTGGAAGAGCAGCCAGTGCTCTTAACCTCTGAGCCACCTCTCCAGCCCCAGAGTCCATTTTCTTTACAGGTGTGGCCTTTGGTAGGTTGGCCATGCTCTGGTGGGTGGCTCCATACCCATGAGTATGTGGGCAGCACAAAGCAGACTTGGTAGGTTTATAAAAACAAACAAAAGTAAAGGACATAAAGTTGGGAGGAGGTGGGGATGCGGGATGAACCTAGGAGTTAGGGGGAAGAGTAAGGGATGAGTGTGAAAAAGAAAGAGTGCTCCCATAAGATCGGGCAAGCCTGTAAGGCATTTTCTTAATTAGTAATGGATGGGGAAGGCCCAGCTTGTTGGGAATGTTGCCGTCCCTGGGCTGGTGGTCCTGGGTTCTATAATAAAGCAGGCTGAGCAAGCCATGAGGAGCAAGCCAGTACGCAGCACCCATCCATGGCCTCTGCACCAGCTCCAGCCTCCAGGTTTCCTGCCCTCTGTGAGTTCCTGTCCTCACTGCTTTTGATGATGAACTGTTGGGGAATTGTGAGTGAAAGAGACCTTTTCCTCCCCAAGCTGCTTTTGGTCATGGTGTTTCAGGGCAACAGCAGTCACCCTGACTAAGACAGTGACCTTTCCAAAAGAGTAACGTTCACACATGGCAGGATCCCCAGTGATCGGGATCTTGGAGTGGTTTGTTCTCTCTCTGATCTGTGCTTGGGTTTGAAATGTTTATTGTTCACAGCCAGTGAGCCCCAGGTGGAGAGCATCTTCCCTGTGAGCCTACAGTGATAACCCTCACCTCTCACCAACATAGGTGACTGTCTCAACTTCTCCCAAACTCATATGTTTTTGAGTCAATGTTGACAGGGTTTTCCTGTGTAGCCTGTCCAGGAACTAGCACTTGTAGACCAGGCTGGCCTTGAACTCATAGAGATCCACCTGCCTTTGCCTCCCAAGTGCTGGGATTAAAAGCGTGTGCCACATCGCCCAACTTTGGAAGCACTTTGAGGTTCCCTCCTCTCCACTGATTTTAGCTGTGTCAAGCTGACATAAAACTGTCCTTAAGGACTTAAAGCATGACACTGAGGTTAAGTGCTTTGCTGGGTCAGAGAGAGGTAGAAAGACTGAGTATAGTTCAATGGTCATCCAGGGAGCTTGTGAGTCTGCCTGCCCATAGTAGAATCCAAAGATGGATTGTTTGAACTCCCATGTAGCCTTTGGTAGAGGGCATAGAACCCAAGCCTCTTTGTCCCTTTTTGTAATAATATGGACGCTTAAGAGCTGGCTTTGGCTGAGAATGCTTGCTAATCTTGAAGAGAACTACAGTTTGGTTCTCAGCACCCGCGCTGGGTACTGGGTGGCTCACAACTGTGTGAACCTCTGGGTCCAGGGAATTTGACATCTTTTACTGCGTTTTACACACACACACACACACACACACACACACACACACCCAATATTTAAAATAATAAGAACAGATATTGAGATATTTCAGATAGGTGACATACCTATTCCGGTTTTTAAAATTGTTTATGTGTATGCAGGATGTGTGTGGGCACGTGGGCCCCAGTGCATGTATGGAGATTAAAGGACAATGCTGTGGCATTGGTTCCTTCCTGGGGATCCAACTAGGGTTGCCAGGCTTATACAGCAAGCGCCTGGCCGAACCGAACCGAACCCACCGAACCGTCTGACCATCCCAATAACAGTAATGTGCAGGCAGCTGTCAACACTTAGCAGTTATTGTTATTACAACTGATACCTTCTGTCTAACTGTGGTTTGATATAGTTAAGGAGTCACTAAATATCCCGTCACTATGGTCTGCAGGCTCAGCTATGAGCGTGGATCTGAGTGCAAGCCGTAGAGTCCCACTTCACTGGTGAGCCATATAACCATGAGCAGAAAGCTCCAACTCTAGGTCACTGACCTTCTGTAAAATAGTGGTAACAACAGCAATTCCCTCAAGGGGCTGCTGTGAGGGCTGACGGAAGAAATGTGCGTGCAAGGCTTAGGAGAGTAGGTAGCACTTAGCTCTTATCATGGTCACCAACACCATCACCTGACAGTTTCCTTTGTTTGTTTTTCAGGACAGGGTGTCTCTAGACCAGGCTGGCTCCTGACCTACCCATTGCCCTTTGGGCTGGCTCCTGCCCTGCTTATGGCTCTCGGGACTGGCTCCTGCCCACTGCCCTCCAGGCTGGCTTCCCGATTTGCGTCCAGCCCACTGGCTCTGGCTTCTTTCTCCCTCTTACCTGTCTGCTGCTTCCTGAGGAGTGTTTCCCGGCAGGCTTTCCAGAGCTTGTACGCAAGCTCTCACTTGACCCCCGGTTCTGGGTAGCATGTCGTCACCTGTCTTGTCTTCTCCATCAGTGATAAGGTAGAAACAGTGGTCTCAGATGGGAGAAGGTGATTCAGTATCTTGCCCTATCTCTCTTCTTAGCCTGTAGAGCCAACTCTGTTTCCCACCATTAACAGCTTTATTTGATTACCTGACATTCCTCAGATTAGATGATCTGACCTCCACAGTAAGGAAGCTTGACAAAACCTCTTCCCTGGTGCTTGCCCCCCACGTTCTTTCCTCTCTGCCTGCTCCCTCCCAAAGAACTCAACGCAGCTAGTATGTTAGATCAAGGAATCACCAGACTTTGACATGCTACAGATATCAGGCATCTCCGCACAACAGAGACTAAGTCCAGGGCATGGATTCCAGAAGATACCTTAAAAACTAAGGGTCTCTTTCCCAAAACAAACAAGGTGAAAAGGTTGGCTTTCCTTTCAAGTTCCCTTGTGCTGACCCCATCCACTAATTCCTGGATGCAGGCATCACTTTATCCAACCTCGTGTTCACACTGATGAGTCGATGCAGAGCATGGTGACATGCTTGGGGTCTCCCACTTGGATACCAGCCATGCCTAGACAGGACTCCGGGTGCACTAGCCATGTTTTCTGCATCTATAATGAAATACTGAAGGCAGGCTAAGTTTTATAAAGAAAGATGCTTTCACAGCTCTGGAGGCGTGGCATTGGCATGAACTCAGCTCAGCCCTTCTGAGAACTTCCTGCCTTGGTGTAGGTGTAAGCAGGGAAGAATACGTACCACTGAAGAGGAAGCTGTTAGTGTTTGGATCCACTCATAACAATCGGCTCTCCTGAGGATTCACCCGGGAGACCAGATTTCCTTCCAGTGACCTCCCCTTGACCCTGTCTCATAATGATTTCATGAACTCCGTCCTACATCAGGGGCCAAGCTGTCTGCTTTGGGGGGACAAACTACAAATGTAGCACTAGGTCTTCTGACATTGTAACCGCTGTCCTTTCTTCATTGCCCCCTCTCTCCCGGGCGGAAGGACTGGGTTCAACCACACTCACTTGAGGTATGCCTCACTGTTTGCATCTGTTTGTTGTCTCACCCTCCCGGCCTACTCTCTGGTCTTCACTGCACATGCTGCTTTCTTCAGGTCCCAGGTCCCCCAGGGCTGGTGGCTAGGATAGATGCAAACCTCATTTCCTGCACAGGTCTGTGGTAGAAAGTGGAGTCAGTGAGTTCCCTCAGATTGGATCAGGCCAGAACCAAAGTCTCAGTTAGAAACTTGACACCTGTCTCACACACACACACACACACACACACACACACACACACACACACGCATGCGCACATGCACACACCCACACACATATGCACACATACACACACAGACACATACACACAGACACATATTATATATATATATATACACACACACAAAACTAACAACAGGAAGAGAGGGAGGTAGAAAGGAAGAAAAAAAGAGTGAAGGAAGGAGGGAAGAAGGAAGGAAAAAAGAAAGAAAAGAAGGAAGGAGAGAAGGATACCACACGTAAAAGACAGCCTAAAATGGTAGCTAGGATGGTTGAAGCTTTTATGGCGGAGGTGCCATTTAAATTACCAGCTGTCATGACTTCTTGGAGCGGCCTCTGGAATTTTCACATTCACCTCTCCTTTCCAGGGACAACAGCAGGTGTTGCTTGTTGGTAAACAAGCTAACATGTTGAGGCTGACACCAGCTGAAAAAGTCTCACAACTGCCTGTATCTCCAGCTCCAGGGGTCCGATGCCCTCCTCTGACCTTGATACACACAGGGCGCTTACATGCAAAACACTCATATCCATAACAGAAAATGAAAAATGTAAAGTTTTTAAATTGGAAGTCAAGTCTTAAATAAAAATCACTTGAATAAGGCAACTAATAAGTTTGTGTGATTGACAGAGGCAGGATGCTTCGCACCAAGTGCAGAGGGACAGTTTAAGTGCAGTTAATTAAATTGAAAGATATGAGACCAAGCACGATCTCCAGCTACAAATCTTCTTTTTCTATTTAATGTTAGCTAGAAATCCTCTACACATGTGAAATGTAACACATCTGAGTCACGCCAGAGACTTTGAGTGGTAAGAAAAGTGATACTTGAGCTGGAGAGATGGCTCAGAGGTTAAGAGCACTGGCTGCTCTTCTGGAGGTCCTGAGTTCAATTCCCAGCAATCACATGATGGCTCACAACCATCTATAATGATATCTGGCGCCCTCTTCTGACCTGAAGGTGTACATGCAGACAGAACTCTGAATACATAATAAACAAATAAATCTTGAGAAACAAATAGTACTCACCAAAACTTCCTGATGGAGCTAATGCCATGCAGAAGAGGACCCTAGCCACATGTATTGTGAAAGGAGAAAGGAAGGAAGGAAGGAAGGAAGGAAGGAAGGAAGGAAGGAAGGAAGGAAGGAAGGAAGGAAGGAAGAAAGGGAGGGAGGGAGGGAGGGAGGGAGGGATGAAAGATGAAATAATGCAATACATTAAAGCTGAAGGCAGGCTGATCTCTGTGAGTTCAAGGCCAGCCTGATCAACAAAGCAAGTTCCAGAACAGCCAGAACTGTTACACAGAGAAGCCCTGTCTCAAAAATAAACAAAACAAACAAAAGAGGAAGGATTAAAGGAGAAAAAATAAGCCAGGTGGCTTCCCCGCACTTGGGAAGCAGAGGGAGGAGGATCTGAGTTTGGGGCCAGCCTGATCTACAAAGCAAGTTCCAGGAAAGCCAGGGTTACATGGACCCAGACCCCCCCCAAAAAACAAACATAAATAAACAAATTGAGAGAAGGATGGAGAGATGGCTCAGTATTGAAGAGCACTGACTGCTCTTCCAAAAGACCGGAGTTCAATTCTCAGGACCCACATGGCAGTCCACAACTGTCTGTAACCCAGTATCAAACCACACCAAAGTAAATAGGAATGTTAAGATAAACAACTTAAGCATGTCATTCAAGGTAGAGATCATGAAGGAAAAAGACAGTACTCTAGACGCCATGGTAAGAGGACGTATTGCAAGCCCAAGACCAGCCTGCTCTAGGTCTACATAGCAGAGTTGTGGGCCAGCCAGAGCTACATAGTGAGACTCTGTTTCAAAATCAGTCAATCAATCACTCACTCAATAGGAACTTTGTAAACTCGTGAAATCAAAGACCTGGCTACAGACATATGATGTGGGAAGGTATGGTTCAGGGTTAGAGCCCTTGCTTATGACCAAAGCACATAAAACAAACGCAAAAGCAAAAACCACCAGCATGCCCACCAAACATGGAACAGTGGCACAGTTTATCTGCTAAAAATGGCGGTGGGGCTGGAGCACAGGCTGAGCGTGCACACAAAGTAATGACAGTGTTTACCAAAACACGTGGGTAAGGGATAAAGCGACAGACAGCACACTGTCCCTTCAGTCAATCAGTGACAGTTTTCATTATAGTTAGAGTGGTTTTAATTTGTTCACCTTCACTCATTCGTTGTTTTCTAAATTATCTAAAGCATTAGATGGTACTTTAAAAAAAAACCCTGTCACTTACACTTTTGCTTGACTATACCTATTAATCCCAACTCGGGAGGCAGAGGCAGACGGATCTCTGAGTTTGGAGGCCAGCCTGGTCTACAGAGCAAGTTCCAGGAGAGCCAGGGCTATGCAGAGAAAACCTGTCCCGAAAAACAAAAACAAAACAAAAAAAATATCAAGTGAAATTCCTAACAAGCAGTAAGAATTTGCTCTGACAAATGTCTTTACTCAATGGAGTATTTGCTGTAGAATTCTTTGCACATTGAACTTGACAGGAATTGAGAGGATAAAACTTGTTATCTTCCTAACAGCAGCAACCTCTTTTTTCCAGCTTTTCTTTGCCCATTTATCATGCTGTTTCCTCTAGGAAGAAGACACCTAATAGCTCAAAAAGGCATGCCCTTCACCCCGACAGTTCATATTTATTAAGCCTATCTCTATGCTGGGCCCTGTGACAAACACTGAGGACATAGTTGTGAAATAGATTGGTCCCCTCCCTCTACAGTTGTGATGCTTGAGGTCAGGGGTCACTCCTGGCACACCTCACATTCAGCAATCCAACTTCCACTGGAAGCCACACCCCAACATCCCAACGCTAAGGGTAGCCTTGTGAAATTTCTCAACATGAGCTTGCAAGTCGCCCTGCAAAACTGAGACTCTCTTGCTGAAAAGTAAAGGAACATTTTCAAGTATTTCTCAAACGAAAATTTAACTATTCAGAGTCCCGTTTCAAAACAGCTCTCTTTAACAGACAACAAATGGCGACACCACAAACAAATCAAGGGTCAGCAATATGGCCCAGGAGCCAAAGTGCCTCCCCCCAGGCTGTAGTCCTTGGTACAGGCCATGGGTATTCACTTCCCAGCATAATGACCGGTACCTTAACAGTTCCAATCCAGCCCTAGAGATGACAGGGGAAGTGACTGGGCCCTTGAGTAGCAGAAGGGAATGGCCATTTCTGCACCCAGTTTTCTTTTAATGTATTTTACTTCAAACCCACAAAGCCGAATTGTCACTCCATCCAGAACCTGATCCTCAGGTGTTTGTGACAGGGGACAGACAGACCGAACCAAGGCTGTCACAAGTACAGATGACCTGGCCTGGCCTGGGAGATGCAGATTTTGGTTAAGGAATTGTGAGGGGCTTTTTTGTTTTTCATCTCATGATTGTAAGAAGTATGGGTTTTTCCTCCTGCCGCCCAGTCTTGTCCCGCCGCCGCGCCAGCCCCAAATAACACACTGAGACTCTGTATTAGATATAATTCTGTTGGCCCGGCTACTTGTTGCTTATCGGCTAGCTCTGTCTTAATTATTAACCCATTTCTATGTATTTCCACGTGGTCTCCTTACCGGGGAGTGAGGCAGGTGTCTGGTCTCCCCGGTCTCTCCATGCTGACTCCTCCTATCTACTTCCTCTTTCCTCCTTGTCTCCTAGTCCCACCTATCTTCCTTTCCTATTGGCCAACAGTGCTTTATTCAGTAACCAGTATGAGAAACATATACAGAATGACACCTCCCATCACATGATTAAATACCACAAAACTTAGCAATTTAAGACACATGCAATGTTTACTGGTTTGTCATAAATCTGAGGGTTGAATGGGCTCAGCTGGGAGATTACTGTTCCCTTACCGCAGGAAGATGCATGTGACTGTATTCACTAGGACTTGGAACTGATGGACCAACATGGCCCCTCTCCAACCCAGGTATCTTCAGCCCTCCTTCCTCTCCCTCTCCTCCTGGAAGCCCCATCACTATGTTGGAGTCTATCCTGAATAAGTTTACTATATTGCAGATGGCTCTAGAATGCAAGCCTCAATGTTTCCATACAAGGGTATCTACTATTTGGTCCCATTTCCGTATGGCCAAAGCAAGCCACATGGCCTATCCCTGTAGGAGACTCCAACCACACGGCTCTTAATAGGGGTGGAATGGGGGTGTAAACAAGAAATGTAGATGTCAAATGCCAGCCTAAGCATTCTGATGGTGACGCCTGTGTCATGGAGCCTTGTGCAGGCTATATATGGCTGTCTAGAAGACTTTCCCAGAATATGTACTTGGCTTCTTCAGGTCCTTCAGAACTATTGATTGGCATTAAATCACTGATCATTTTCTTAGCCGTTTTCTGACAGTATTTAAATTGCAACTACCCTTTCCTCACAAGCACTGTCTTTCTCTGCTCTGTTAAACATATCTAGTTCACTGGTTTTTGTAGTCGCTGTTGGTTGTGTGGTTTATTTTGCAGTTCCTAGGATTCCAGGATACGAACCTAACAATCAGACAGTTAGCTCACAGGGAGCATCAGGGTCACTGTCTTGCCTTGTTCCGGTCTTCTTGCAGCTGAGAAGCCCTGTGACCTTGGGCGGCAGTTCCCTCACTCTTGCAAACCCCCATCTGCAAAAGGTAAGTTACAAATGTCATTCTTATCTCCGCTGCCCCTGTGTGAAGACTGCATGAGCTGCAGAAGCATGGGGCTCAAGGTCATAGTGTACAGCACATAGTCACGCTGAAAAGCCAACAAGCCATGAAGCAAGGATACGCCTCCCTTCGCTGTGGTGCTAGTGTAAACCCCTTGTAAGAGCAGTGTGAGGGGTTAACAGCTGTCTATGCCTCTCCTGGTGGAAACTGTTGGGATCGCTTAGCCAATGAGCTTTCTGTCCCTTAGAGCTCAGTCTCTAAAGTGTTAATAATGTCCTCACTATTCACAAATCTACACCGATTTCCTAGAGAAGATGAAACACATGGAAACTATGGATAAAAATAAACATGGCATTGTCCCTTTTGAAGACTGGCACATACACATTGGTTCTCTTCAGATTTTTTTTTTTTTTCCTTTGAAGGACATTTATCACATGCTTTTCTTTAAAAAAAAAAAAAGTTACACTTAAGATTTTTATTTTGTGTGTAGGTGTGTGTGTGTGTGTGTGTGTGTGTGTGTGTGTGTGTGTGTGTGCTTGTCTGGGGGTAAACTGACTCTTCCCTAGTCTACACAATAAATTAACAGCAGGTAAAAGGAAAAATGCCTAAGAGATGGGAAGATTCTCATCAAATTCTGCCATTAGAGCCAGCAATTACAGATGCACGCATGTGAATTCAACTGTCCCAAGGGCCCCAAGGAATTCACAGGTCTGCATGTGGACTTAAATTCCAAGCCCAGAGCTACTGTGGGCCAGAGGAGCCTCCTGGGTCTCTTAGAAGAAGGATTCACTCCTCTTTTATCTCTAGCAGGGTAAAGGCCATGATGTGCCTTCTTCTGTTTCCTGGGGTGCTTTGATTCTAAAATAAAATGTGGGGGAAACTGAATGGTGCTTTAGACTCTTCAGGCTTGGGCGCATACTTCTGGGGTTGTGGTCCAGTACAAATGTTGCAAAAGCAGGAATTCTCTGTTTTAACCCCATCAAGATTCTCATACAGGACTAAGGGGGATGTAAATGGGTTATAGCCCCCTTTTAAAAACCCGTTAGTGGTATCTAGTATGTATAGGTGAATGTTTACACAGCCCTTTCACTACCCAAGAAAATGCAAGGGTGTGTTCATCACAAGACAGCTACAAGAGTGTGCAAACCCTACAACCTACAAAAGAGCTCAAAATTGCAAATTGCCCAAAGCACCACCCACCATAGACTGGATCAGTGAATCACACTGCGCTCACACAAGACTGCCATACAACCCGTGCCTTTCTCAAACATGAACTTGAACGGGAAGATGCCACATCAAAAGAAGTATTGTGTCTATGTAAAGTATGTAACTCGAAAGATTGTGGCTATGCTGGGGTGAGGGCGGGGGGCTAGAGGGTGAGGAATACTTCGGGGATGCTGGTAATGCTTCATTTTGTACCAGGGTGATGTTTGCACAAGAGTGTTTACATTGCAAAGTTGAGTGAGATATTTAGGATATGTGCATTGTCAGGCATGGTGCAGGTTTTTTAATTCCAGTGCTCAGAAGGCAGAAGCAGGTGGAACCCTATGAGTTCAAGGCTAGGCTGGTAATTTAGTGACTTCCAGGCCAGTCAACACTACAATGTAAGACCCTATCTTAAAAAAAAAAAAAGAAAGAAAGAAAGAAAGAAAGAAATCAACCTTGCAAATATCTATCTAATGAGTACCTGATGATGTTCCCCATGGAAAAGCGGAAATTTCTAGAAGCACTGTTTTCCTTTAAAGGTGTTGGAAAGAACCCACACTTTGCAACCACCAGGTAGCCTTTTCTTGCCTAAGACCTAAACATTACCCAAAAAGCAAAGCCCACTAGATATATTGTACAAAAGCTTCATGAGTGAATAGCACATTTCAGCCAGTCTTCTGAGGTGCAGAATGCTATGTTCCTGTCTAGAGGAGCTCCATCTTCACTTCTAAACCTGCCTTGCAGCAACTCCCAATGAAATCCTGCCCCTCTGTCTGTGAGCTGCATTACCCTGCTGCTGGAGGTTTACAGAAACGGAGGCAAGAAACATGGCACACCTTACAGCATTTAGATAAAACCCAGCAGGTCACTGTGTGGGCTTCTTAAGGATTTATTTTCATTTTATGTGTGTGTGCTGAGGGGCTGCCCAGAGAAATGGGCAGTTGTACATGGTAGAGAGCCACCCAGTGTGGGTACTGGGAACTGTACTCGGGTCCTGTGCAGCAGCCAACGTTAACTGCTGAGACATTTCTCCATCTTCCCCTTTCATGTGTGCTTTTAAAAATATTCTATTAAAATATGGCTTTAGTTGGGGACTAAGGATATAAATCACCTGGCATGCACAAGGCCCTGAATTCCAGCCCCATCATTGGAGGGAGGAAGGTGCATGTTCATTTTTTAGTTAATCAATTCAGAGAAAGATGTAAAAGAAACCAATATAAAAAGATCACCCTCCTACCACCCTCCCCTATCATCCTTCGGTGAATACCATTCTGCAATCCCCAAGGCATAGATAGGAACCATTTTGTAAACTTGGGCGCTGACTGAAACAATAAAGTAAATTGTAAAGGGAATCGATCACACGGTGACCCCACCCAAATCTATTAGGGAGAAGAGGAACTTCAGGGACTGTAAATGGCCTTTCTGGTCCCGCCTTTGATGCGATGAGTGTCCTGATAAGGGCATAGTTGGGATTCTAAGGCAGAGGTTCCTGATGCTATGTCCACCTGACTCTGGGGTGGGAGGCAGATGGAGGGGCAATTTGCTTGCCCTGGGGACTTTTTGGCAGAGGGGTTCACAGGATGAAAGCAGAGGCCATCACATGGCCAGGAGGAAGGGTTGGTATCAAGACAATGATCTGGACACTGGTCTCAGCCTTGATGGGGGATGGGGTGGGGGACAGAAGGAAGCAGTGTGCCACTGGTCTAAGAGCTCTTAAATAACCTCATAGCTTCTCCCGGAACTTTTAAAAGGGGTTCTGCCATTGGAAGCTGAGCATAGAGATAGAATACTGTTTGTTGTGTGACTCCTTCTTCAATTGGTTTCCTAGTTTTTCACAAAAGTGTAACAATTACAGGGAGGGTTAAAATGCAAACCCTAGCCCTTTCACCAGGACCATCCAAAGGGGTCAAGGATGCTCTGAGACCAGGCAGGATGCAGGAGCATCTCCCCAGACATCAAGCTTTTTCAAGTGTTTAGACTTCAGCCATCTAAACAGAAAGTGCTCAGAGGCAGTAAAATGTCTCTTTAGAGACATTGCTGTATCAAGGTCTCTAACTGAGGTAGAGGTTAACATTCACTGCCACTGGCTAAAAACAGGGAGCAAACCCAGTCATCAGTAATGCGTAGTTTTTAACACGTGTTCTACCTCATCCATCAGCTTCACCTATAACAGCCTGTTTAACACTCATAACTCTATAAGGCTGGGATTGGTACCAACATTAGCCACCTTTTATAGATTAAGACATGGAAGAAAAGGGCAGCAGTTACACCACTCCAGGCTAGTGTGCAAAGCTCCAAAGGTTGATCTGTGAAAAGGGCCTGGTGACAAACACCTGACCCATATTTCTTTGCAGTAGGTCCCGGGTCCTCACTGTGAGAACCAACCAGGGTTGGTTCAGTGACCTCAAAAAGACATAGCTCACCACAGTTTACCATCAGTTAATGGATGCGGATGCTGGGTGTTGACTTCCTGACCTTGCACCAGAGCGTGTTTCAGGAAACACACGCAAAAAGTGAAGGTGTGTGTGTGTGTGTGTGTGTGTGTAAATGCATGGGTGTGTGTAAAGGAATGTGCAAGCGTGAGCGTGTGAGTTTCTATGAGTGGGAATTTTTGTGATTACATGTGTGACGATGACATATATGCATGAGTGTGTGCGTGAATATGCTGAGGGTAGATATCTGAGTATATGGAGTGAGTGTATGGATATAAATTTGTGTGACTACATGAGTATGCATACATGTATAGGAATACATGTGTGCAAATATACTATACGAAGGCGTGGGTATGCATGATCTAAGTATAGGTCTGTGTATGCAAATGTACCTGTATAATGGGTGCGTGGGAGTGTGTGTGTGCATGTTGCTATGTGTGAGCAGTGCAGTTGCCCCTGACTTCCTTTACTTGCTACAAGATCAGGTGGCCCGTGAGTTCCACCCTCTGGCTTGAGGGAGTTGTCCAAGGGCAGTTGTGGCCACAGAGAAGAGAGACCATCATTCTGCACTGTTATTAAGAAAAGCTGCTAAGTTCACTGTGGCCAGTCACTCAGCTTACCTCCACCCTCAACAGCATGGCTTCATCTGACAGTCCATGGGCTGATGCCTGACTCGGGGCTGGTGGAGTTTCCTTCTCTCCTAACTGAGTAGTGAAGTTTTCAGTACACAGAGAGCTGAGGTGCAGCCATGAACACCCAGTTTGGAATCGGACTGATTTGGCCAGTAATTCATGCTCTGCTTGCAGTCTATGAGGGACTGAGCAAGTCACGTCACCTCTCTGGCCCTCCTTCTCCCTGTTTATCAAAGTACAGCAATAACACTCAGGGTGGAAACTTAATAAATGACAATTTTGTCAGGATGAACAAGGAAAATCTTTTCTCAATGTTTCTTAATTTCTTTTTTTTTCCAGGTTGCCACTTTGAGCTTAATCCACAGGGAAGCCAGACTCCCTGGGAGGTTTGTAGGTGGTCTGTGGCTCATTTTAATGACCCATTAGGCCTCTTTGGAAGCCATTGACAAATAAAGCTCTGGGGTCACAAAGAGTTAATGCACTGGGGCTGGGACAGCAGGGCAGCAGAGATCAGCCTTGCATTCTCCGAGAGGGACCAGGAAAAAGTACCTGTTATGCAACAAACCCCACGGCTAGCTGAAAATCCCGACTAGAGCGAATGACGCCTGTTTAAAAAGGAAATACTACACCTGTGTCAGTTGATTGCCTGACTCTTCAAGGACCCCCACCCCACCCGAAATGAAATAAAGAAAGGCCGCCTCAGCAGGGAGACCGCGGTGGCCCTGGGGGGGAAAAGCCAGGCAGAACAATGACAGAGTGGCCGCCAGGCCACCTGCCCAGGAGGCGGGACCTGAGTCAATAAAGCCACTTAAGCAAACAGTGGAGCTCAGTTTGTACAGTGGTTAAGGCTTGTGGGCCGAGGAGAGCTGGAAGCCGGCACACATCCTCCGTTAAAAGCGAGCCAAGCTCCAGCCCAGAGCTTTGTTTAAACGACTCCACTCCTCTCGTGGGAAGATGGCGGCCCGCGGGGTGCGGGGCAGACGTGGGCGAGCTGGGCCATGGGGCTGGGAGCTGCAACCCAGGGTGGCTCCCTTGTCTGCAACCACACATTGTGGGGCTAGGTCCCGTTATCCTGATGAAACAGAGGCTGCTTTGAGAGAACCAGGAGTGGGAGGAGTCAGAGGAGGCCTCTATAGCCTCTGCCACTTAAACATAACGTGGAGAAGTAGATCCTAAGGTGGCCAAGGGTCCTGACTGAGAGAAGAGGGTGACTTGAACATCTGGACCAAAGATTCCTGTCAATCTTCAAAGCAGGCCTATGTGCTTTGGCAGCGACGCACCTCCCCTTCCATCCATATGTGCTTAGAACATGCTTCCACCCCAACAACCGAGTTATTTACAAGCATTGACGATTTGTAATGAAATCACTCTAGGGACGTCTATGGTTCTTTTTTGTTTGTTTCTTGAGACGGCTTCCCTGTGTAGCCCTGGCTGTCCTAGAACTCATTCTGTAGACCAGATTGGCCTTAAACTCACTAAAATGTGCCTGCCTCTGTCTCCCGAGTGCTGGGATTAAAGGCGTGGGCCCCCACTGCCCGGCATCTGTGACTATCTTAAGTGTGGTGGACGGGACGGCTCAATGCGTTAGTTAACGAGCTGTGCTTATGATGGTTACCGTGAACGTATCTTTGTGAGGGGTGGAGGAGGTGACTTTCGGGATAATTGCACTGTATAGCAGTTCATATTCTGGACTCAGCAAGTACTGAGAAGAAAGGCGGATGTGCAAAGGCACAGCTCCCAGGTAGAGCCAAGCAATGCTTCTTGCTGGCCTGCTGTTCTGCTGATGTTCGCGTGTCTCTCACCTCTGCAGTGGAAATGTTTGCTGGCTCCATGCAGCATGCTGGCTCATGCCTGAAATTCTGGCTCTCAGGAGGCTGAGGCAGGAGGATGACTATGAATTCGAGATCTGCCTGGGCTACATAGTGAGACCTTACCCCAGGGGGGAAACAAGTTAAGGGGACAGTGGTGGAGGTGATGCTTCTGGACCAGAGATGCAAATGGATTCTGAGGATTATGATGGCATCAGCCTCAACCAGGCCTAAGAGCTTTAGTGTTTTCTGCTTTAAAATTTTGCCTCCTAAACCAGGCAGTGGTGGCACATGCCTTTAATCCCAGCACTTGGGGAGAAAGAGGCAGGGGGGTTCCTGAATAGGAGACCAGGCTGGTACACAGGGCGAATTCCAGGACAGCAAGGGCTACACAGAGAAACCCCGATTGAAGGCACAAGCCTTTTATTCCAGCACTCAAGGAGGCAGAGGCAGGCAGATCTGTGAGTTGGAGGTCGGCCTGGTTTACAGAGTGAGTTCCAGGACAGCCAAGGCTATACAGAGAAATCCTGTCTCAAAAAACAAACGAAACAAAAAGAAACACACAAACCAAAGAATTCTTTTCTTTCCTCGAGATCCACATTCCTTCTCGGCAGTGATTTTTAATCAGGGAGCTGGGTTGCCCTCGCATAACCTTTGTCAGTGCCTGGAGATGCTTAGTGATTGCAACCAAGGCTGGGTGCCACTGTAGGTGGGGGACCAGAGATGTGGCTGAATATCTAACATACACAGCTCCTCACATCAAAGAATTCTCCAACTCCAAATGTCAACAGCGCCCAGGCTGAACTGCGCTTTCATGTCATGGCGTTGTTGAAAGGTATCTATTTAATAAGTCATGATACAGTCTGATTGGCTCACAGTCCGCACAGGAGCCTTCTAAGGCGAGCGAGCTGATTTTAAACATTTGAGAGCTTTAAATCAGTCTATCTCTTTTTCCCACCCTCCCTCTCCCCCTGTGACACACACACACACACACACACACACACACCACATTCTCCCACCTCCCCCCACCCCCCACACACATGCACACGCAGTTCTGTATGTGTGTTGGGGAGGCCCTTCCAGTTTTTCTACGAGGTTGCTATGACATCCACCTACTCCATGGCTGTACATAGACCAGCCCTGCCAAGTACTCCTGTCCAAGGTTGAAGAGAAGGTTCTGGTGTGAGGTCTCCACCTGCCTGCAGTTGCTGGAAACACAAATACTGATGGACAAACCACTCTAATCCACACGGCGAGCCATAAACCGGTCAGGGGCTGCCCTGAACACTGTCCCTGTACAGCACACTTCCAACTATACAATGTACAACTGCTTGTGTTAGGTCACTGCTCCTTAATTTTAGCGACAAATACAAACCCCCAAGAGGCTTTACAATGTCCAATGCCCAGGTTGACCCTACACTTGTAACAGGAACCTTAAGGGTGACACCATCCATCAGTGTGTAAGTTAGTTTGTCTGAAGGGTAGCATCCACATACAATGTGCACACGTCTCTAGTGATCCCACACCCAGGAGTCTCAGCAAAACTGAAAGCAGGGTATCAAAAAGAATGTAGACATTCATGCTTATAACATGGGTCACAGCAGCTGGAAAACAGTGTCCACCAGCATAGGTACAAACAGAATGTGGCCCAGACTCACACAGAAGAACGGTGCTCGACATTAGAATTATGACGATCGCTAAAACACAGGCAAAACATTATGTTAACAAAAGTAAGGCAGTGACAAAGACACAAGTAGCGTGTGCTTCCATTTCTACAAAAGTCCTAGTCAAATTCAGAGGGACAGAGAGAACAGGAGCTGTGACAGGGTGGGGACTTATCCATGGAGTGCCAGTTTTGCACAGTAGTGTGAACCCATTCATTGCTACTAAACTGGACACTTAGAATAGTGTGTTTGTTTGTTTGCTTGTTTATTTTTTTCTTGAGACAGGCTCTTTCTGGCTAGCCCAGAACCAGGATGACTTCAAACTCACAGAGATCCACCTGCCTCTGCCTCCTGAATGGTAGGATTAGAGGTGTGCCCCACCCACCACACCCAGCATGGGTGATGCATTGTCTAAAAGTCTCTACGGGGCTAGAGAGCTGGCTCAGCAGTTACGACTGCTGGTTTGTTACCCAGCACCTACAGGGTGATGTATAGCCATCTATAATTCCAATTTCAGGGCACCTGATGCCCTCGTATGGCTCTTTAGGACCAGGAATGCACATGGTACACAGAAACACATGTAGGTAAAACATTCGTACACATGAAATAAAAATAAAGCTTAAAAAAACAAGAAACTCCCTGTGCTGTGGTGGCACACGCCTTTAATTCCAGCCCTTAGGAGGCAGAAGCAGGTAGGTTTCTGTGAATATTAGGCCAGCCTGATTTACAGAGTGAGTTTTAGGAGAGCCAGGACTACACAGAGAAACCCTGTCTTAAAACAAAAAACAAAACCCAAAACCAAAAACACAAAATAAAAGTACAGACTCAAAATATATTTTAAAAATTAAATATATATGTACAGAGACATATGTATATATGTATAGAGACAATTAGTTGACCAATTTTTATAATTGAACACATGTAAATACTCAGTGCCCAGATGAACACATGACTATGGTCAACCTTTACCCAGTCATTCTGTCCCCAAGGTCCTGGTGTCCGGTTTTTTTTTTTTTTTTTTTTTTTAAAGATTTATTTATTTATTTATTTATCATATACACAGTATTCTGTCTGCATGTATACCCTCAGGGCAGAAGAGGGCACAAGATCTCATTATAGATGATTGTGAGCCCCCATGTGGTTGCTGGGAATTGAACTCAGGACCTCTGGAAGAGCAGCCAGTGCTCTTAACCTCTGAGCCATCTCTCCAGCCTGGTGTCCTGATTTTTCTAACACCATAGATTGCAGATTTAACAGATTAGCAATAATCCTTACCTACCTGTGTATTTATCTATATATCTATCTGTCTATCATCTACCATCTAGCTGTCTATCATCTACCTATCGTCTCTTTCTGTCATCTGTCTGTCTGTCTATCATCTCCTGCTTCATATAACAACCATTCACAGTTCCAGCAGACTTGGAGCTGCTCTAATGTATCTGCTGTGTTTTCTGTCGTTAGAAACAGGCTCTCCTGTGAGATTTGGAAGGCAGACTAACAATACTGTTCAGGAGCTGGGGAAATGCTCAAACATCTGTTAGCCCAGCATGGAGATGGAGAGCAGATCCCCTGAGCTCGCATGAAATCCAGGTAGGCATGGTGATTTGCCTACAATCTCAAGAGATGGAGATGGGGAAACCCAGAGTAAGCTGGCTCTGGAGACCATTGGAGACAGTGAGCTCCAGGTTCAACAGGAGACCCCTGCCTCAGTCTACATGGTGGAGAGTGATAGAAGATACTTTCTCAGTTTCAGGCCTCCACAGGCATGTGAACATGCCACACACATACCACACACATACGTAAGCAAAAATATAGTTGTTTATATTTTTGTTTGTTTTGTTTTGAGACACCCTCGTGAGTTTGAATGAGATGTACGGTCAAGTCTTGGTGGCCAGTTGGTGGCTGTGTGGGGAGGATTGGGAGGTGTGGCCTGGTGGGAGGAAGTTTGTCACTGGGGGTGGGCTTTGAGGTTTTTGGTTCTTTTTGAGTGCTTCCCACTCGTGGTTTGTGCTGCATCGTCCTCTCAGCAGCCGCTCCAGCCGCTCCAGCCGCGTGCCACCTGCAGCCGACACTTTGCCACCAAGGACTCTAACCCTCTGGAATCAGAGCCACACATGAACTCTTTCTCCCCAAGTTTCCCTGGTGGTGGTATTTTAACACAGCAGTAGCAAAGTAACTGACTCCCCCCTCTCCCCAGTTTTCAAGCTCCAAGACCTCAGCACTGTTCAGCTCCAGTGAAGAAGCTGCATTACAAAGTGGATATCAGGGCCGGAGAGATGGCTCAGTGGTTAAGAGCACTGGCTGCTCTTCCAGGGGTCCTGAGTTCAATTCCCAGCCTCCTCATGGTGGCTTACAAGGTGGACAGCATCATGTGAGACATTAAGCAAGACGGACACCCATAGTGAGATGGGGGATGAGAAAGGGTTAAGAGGGAGCTGGGTCACTTTCGAATAGCCCTTCATTATGTTCCATCCCTTAATGGGGCCACTAAACCTTCAAGACACAGCTCTTGGTCTTGGAGGGACACGTGCGGTCTAGATTCCAGCCTCAAAGGCCTTCTCACGATGCAGCTCTTGGTCTTGGAGGGACACGTGCGGTCTAGATTCCAGACTCAAAGGCCTTCTCACGATGAGCAAAGGTAGCTGGCCTTGGCTTTTACAAGAATATTTCTCTCCCTCCTCGTGACACTGCCCAGGCACAGATTCCTCCCATCGGGGCTACAAAGAGTCTTTTTGTTCTTGTTCCATAGAATCAACAAAGTCTTCTCTGTGCCCAGCCAGGAAAAGGAGGAACCTTGTAGCTTAATTAGGATGGGTCTACCCAACGTCTCTTTGAGGGAGCCATGTTGTGCCATCTTTGAGAACACTAAAATGGCTGAGAGGAGACAATTAACATTGCTGTGAGAACATCCAAATTCTCTGACATTTCAGAGTTGATATTTTCAGCCTCAACCTTTTTATGGCAAGATATTTATCATTTAATAAGTCTGGGATTAGGACTTTTCCTCCCTCGGGATGAATATTATTTGTAGTCTGCGAACGGCTATTGCTTGAATGTTGAGTAACCCTCGATATTTCTCTCAGGCACCAGGATCTATGGATTAAAAGCTATTCTCATGCGTCCTACAACTATTACTCCAGACCCTGCTCCATGTGTGCCCACATACAAAAAGTAAATCCTCAGACATTTCTGGCATGGAAACCTTACATGGCTTTTAAAATAGTCACAGATTAAATCTTAATAAAATTGATGTGACCAGAAACATCCATTTTGGGTGTAAAGATGACATGTGACATGTCTGGAGACCAAGTAGAAGTATTAGGAAGAAGAAAGCCAGTGCATTTCTGCTGAGAAAAATATTAAGAAAGACACACTTCTGGGTGTTAATTTGTCTGTGTGGTTCAGGCCGGAGGGAAACACTTAGAGCAACAGCACGGACGGTACAGACAGACAGACGGTGCAGACAGAGGGAATCTTACAAACACTTCTTCACTATTTACCTCCATCCAAACTCACTAAGAATGAAATACTCACTTTATTCCAACAGGCTCCACATATACAACCTACTGGATGCCCAGATAGACACAGAAGCAAGCAGAAAGCGGTAGACTCGCCTTCACAGCAGCAGCAAAACCACAATAACCATGGGATTCCATGCCTTCCTTCCTCATTAATTCTGGCCAAATTTTTACCTGATTTCCTTCTTTTCTCTGATGTCTAGACTCAAAGGAAATGGAAATGATCACAAATCAAAGGAGGCTATGTGATTAAAAAATTAACGTGTGTGTGTGTGTGTGTGTGTGTGTGTGTGTGTGTGTATACACAGGTGGGTTAGAGTGTGTGGTGTACAAGTAAACATCACAAGGACCCGGTGGAGACATGAATTCCAAGAGGTTTGTAAATTCTAAAAAGGTTTATTCAGGACTGGAATTCTTGAAGATTGCTGGTCCAATCAAAAGACTCAATCTAGATGTTTCTAAGGCTCTGGTGATGTTTAGTTTAGGGTTCATACAGTACATTCCGTGTTATTTTAGAGTTTCTTTTTGAATTCCTTTCAATGGATTGTTTTGAGACAGGGACTCACTATATGGTTCAGGCTGACCTTTGACCTCAGGATCAGCCTCCCAAGCACTGGGTTTGCAAGTAACAGCCACCATCCCTGGACCTAGAATCAGTAGACCTCGTTTATGAGCCAAGATGGACTTAGTAATTTTATGGATAGATAAAGTGACATTAACCATTACATTGACTATCAATGTTGTTTTCATTAGTCATCTCCACAGTATTATGGCTACACTTAAAAACAAAACAAAATATGGGGCCTGGAGAGATGGCTCAGCAGTTAAAAGTACTGACTATTTTTTCTAGAGGGCTCAGGTTCAATTCCCAGCACTACACGGTGACTCAGAATCACCTCTAAATCCAGTTCCAGGGGATCTGATGTTCTCTTCTGGCCCTCCTCAAATACCAAGGCGCACACACGGTGCACAGAGGCACACATTTGGGCAAAACACCCATCCACATAAAATAAATTAAATTTAAAAATAGAGCAAGATAAAAATAATAAAATCCACCTTAGCCCTTGGAAGCCTCAGGTCTAAGCCTTCTTGGTCCCTTCCTCCTTTCTTTCCTTTTCTGTCATACATGCAGAAGACTATCAGATGCAACAGCTCTGTAGGAACGAGGAGGCAGACAGACTCAGCACATCAGCCCTCACTCCCAGGGTAGCTGAGTCACTACAGGGTCTCCCGAAAGATGAAAGAGCAAAACTTCTGCTGGGAGAAGCAGGGGAAATGTTAACTAAATGCATTAAGATGTAAGCCCGTTTCCCCTCATGTTTTTCTTGTGATCACATTAATGTCCCATTACTACTACTAAGTTTCCCCGGTAAAACGCAAGACCCACTGTAGGTGTGGAGAAGACCCTCATGAGGTTAGTGTGGAAGAACATTAAAGCAAAGTAGGGAATGCTTCTGCAAATCCAGCACCACCTGACCCTTTGAACTGCATCCCCACAAAGTCAGCCTTGAACTTGGAAGGCTCCGAAGGACTTCTGAGTACTCCCCTATAGGCCGAGTTTCTCTGTCTTGGCTGCTGCTCCCAAATAACCACATGGAAACATTAGTTATAAATGCTCGGTTAAGCCAGCCATTGGTGTCGTATGCCTTTAATCCCAGCACTCAGGAGGCAGAGGCAGGAGAATTTCTGTGAATTCGAGACCAGCCTGGTCTACAAGAGCTAGTTCCAGGACAGGCTCCAGAACTATCCAAAGAAACCCTGTCTCAAAAAGTAAAACAAAACGAAACAAAAACAAACAAAACAAAACAAAATGCTCGGTTAATAGCTCAGGCTTGTTACTGGCTAACTCTTACGACTTAAATCAATCCATTTATTTTAATCTACATTCTGCTAGGTGGCATTACTTCTCTTTTGTTTTGCACCTCTAGTTTCCTCTCTGTGTCTCCCTGGCAACTCCTCTGACTCCTTCCTTCTTCTCAGTGTCCTTAGTCTGGTTTTCCCGCCTAACCTCATTCTGTCCAGCAACCAGCCAGTTAGCTTCTTTATTAAACCAATCACAGTGACATATATTCAGTGTAAAGGGATATTCCACATTCCTCCAAGCTACAGGCAGAGACCAAGTGGTCACCAGGGCTCACCGGAGTTCACCCCAGGATTGCCTTGTCTTCATGGAAGGGTGCTGCAAGCATCTGGGCCATTCAGCCTAATACAGCATATGGAATCAAGCCAAGCAGGCTGAAGAACATTTGAAAAAGTAAAAATGGTCAAACATGGTAATCAAGCTTGGGACCCCAACACTCTAGAGGATCTAGAGTTCAAGTCCAGCACAGCTATATGGTAAGACTCAGTCTCAAACAAAACAAAATGGCCAGGCTGTGGTAGTGACACCATTAATCCTAGCACTTAGAAGGCAGAGACAGACAGAGCTCTCTGAGTTTAAGGCCAGCCTAATTTACAAAGTGAGTTTCAGGACACTCAGAGCTGTTACACAGAGACAATTTGTCTCAAAAGACCAAAATAAGCAAGCAATTAATTAAATCAACAAAAAACCATGTTAAAATAAAATTAAAAGGAAAAATAATGTGCCACAAATGAAGTGTGTGTGTGTGTGTGTGTGTGTGTGTGTGTGTGTGTGTGAGTGAGTGTGTGCCTGTGCATGCGCACTAGAAGCCAGTTGTTATTCAAAACAACGTATTTTCTGGCAGTTCTCCCAGGCAGTGTAGCCAAATTGATACGGCACTGGAACCCTGCCTGCTCCACCATGAGACTTGGACCACAAGTCCTCTGTCTGCGGAGACACAGAGATCTCATCTAAAACTCCCGCTCAGGAGGCCAGAGGAAAGTACATGGGTGTGACAGCGTGTGTTCCTGGAATCAGTGTGTCATAAGAACAAGGAGGAAAGTATCAGGAGGTAGGGAAACCGCACTCAGGAATGGGTTGGTGGGCCTTTCCCTGGCTTCCCGGAGAGCACACGATGTCCTCTCTGTTTCTGTTACCAACATTTTCCTTGATCGAATGGCCATTGCGTGTTGTCCACTTCTGGCCATGCAGATCTTAATAAATCAGTGTGTGGTTTAATAAGCACTGCAAACAAGGAACACAGCGCACCAGAGTTTATGACTGAAGGCAAATACAGTGAATCAAAGGCCTGGTGACTGCATTTCTATCTGTCATGCAGAGAACAGTTTCCTACACTGAGACTGAAGGCTGAAGGTGGCAGTGAGGGGTCAGCTGGTGAGCCTTTGCGTTGGGAGGTTGGATGCAGGTTGCTTTCTCCATCCTTCGCTCTCCCCTTCCTCTACCAGGCACAGAATGCAGGCACAGAGTTGCCCTTAAAAGATCCTAATTACTTGGTGAGTCAGAGCCACAAACACAGGCGATTGGAAGGAAATGTCTGTAAAGCAAGATGGCTGGGATAAGCCCTGGGTCTCCTGGGATGTGGAGGAAATGCCCTGGAGGTCAGGTCAGGAGGTCAGGAAGTCTGGACCCTTGGGAAGCCGAGCAACTTTAATTTCCTCATTTGAGACATGGGTGATGTCAGCTGGGCTGTGACACACTTTGCATGGACTTTCTAAATCTCTGTGGGTTCCTTTCCAGATTTGGGCAGTCTTAAAACCTAGAATTGAAATAAACTTATCTTAAAGGGTTAAATAAACTGATACCTAAAGAAAAACCAGGATATCAAGTCAACTGATTTTAAATTTAGATACCAAATTACTTAATAGTAAAGCGTGTGTGTGTGTGTGTGTGTGTGTGTGTGTGTGTGTGTCTTTGCCAAGGTGTCTTTTGATTGGTTTAATAAAGAGCCCAATGATCAATAGCAAGGCAGGAGGCGTAGGCAGGATTTCCGGGGAGAGAAAGGATGAGGAAGAGGAATCTAGGAGCACAGAAGAGAGAGACATGGAGAGGACACAGGAGGTGCAGGATAGAAGAGTAGTAACACCATGTGATAGAACATAGATCAGTGACAGGTAGAGACAATGGTCGTGATCACTATTAAGGTCTAGAAGGGAGCAGAGGCTCGTTTTTGATGGAGAAGAAACAGAAGGCGAACCCAGGAAGGTTTCAACCATAGTGTCTTTGGAGCCTGAAGAATGTGACGTTCCAAACCCGCTGGATAAGTCAGATTAGAGAAAACACTGTGGGAAGCTAACTGTTTGGAAAAGAAAGCAAACACCCAATAAAAACTCAATTCTTCCCTCATTCCTCATACAAAATAAATACTAAATAGAATTGATGTTCAAGATTGTTTTGAACTATAGAAGTGAAAAAATAAGCCAGACCATGGTGGTGCACACCTTTAGTTCCAGCACTCAGGGGCAGAGGCAGGCAGATCTCTGTGAGTTCAAGGCCAGCCTGGTCTACAGAGCAAATTCCAGGACAGCCAGGGGTACACAGAGACGCCCTGTTCCAGGGAGGAAAGGAAGTGGGAAAGTAATGCAGAAGGAAAACCTGAGAATGCAATGCTATTTTTTTTCCAGCCTATTGTGGCGCACAGCACAGTGTGTAGACAGACTGCTGGTGGCCAATCGGTGTATAGAAGGGGACTGAAGTGCAGAGTGTGACATCGTCAGAGCAGCAAAGACCTTGAGTGCCAAGACACAAAACCACAAGTCAATATTGACCCAGCAGGAAAGGGCCGGACTCCTCCGTCCTTGATGGACTTCCTGCTTCTGAGTATGGCCTGGTGGTTCAGCAAGGCCAGCTAAAATCGGTCCCCTAGTGGTAGGTTTTGGAGTCTTTGGTTATGCTAAAGTGAAAATTCTAAAAACTTTTCAGAACTCCAGAGAAGTTCGTTACACATAGGAGAGACCAGTGAACAAGGAGCTCACTAGAGACACACCAGGTACCTTGGCCTGTGCACTTTGGAAGAGTGGCCCAGGGATTCCCCTCTGCAGGCCTGGTGAAGTCTGCTCCTCTGGCTAGCAGCTAGCCCAGAGGCTGCTGGTCCTCTGAAAGACTTGAAGGGCTGCTTTGCAACATGCTTATTTGCATATAGCCAAATTTCTATGTCTAAGACATAACTAGCAGATCTTGATGGCTGTTACAGGGTCAAAACTTTTTAAAACGCATCAGTGCAACCAGCTAAAAGACACCAAGGTTTCCCACAGAAAGCCAAGCTCTGAAGTCATTTTACCTCTAAGCATCATTCTGAGAAACGGAATTTAGTATTGTCAGAGAAGTGCACACAAGCTTTAGCTCCCCAGGACTGGTGTCCCTGTGGGCTCTGGATAGAGTCATTCTCTCTACACCTCTGTCTAAGCAAAGAGGCTTTCCCAGGGCTTGAACCCAGGGCCTAACATGCGTCAAGGAAGCATTCTGCCAGCTAACATTTCAGTCTCTGTCACAACATTTAGTTTCAATCTGCATTACTGTTTGAATGGGTTCTTAATAATCAAAGTAGCAGGCAGGAGAATCAGATGAATGTCTGCTCTCCCGAGGCAAGAAGGACCCATGAAACTCCAATGCAGATTCCAGAGTTGACCTGAGGTCCCGGGGATAGCCACCTGACCTCTAACAATGACCGGTGCTGCCTCATTCCTGCTGTTAGGCAGAATTCCCCAGACTCTAACCCGAGTCTTTGATTTCCTTTCAAAGCACAGAAAAGACAGTAACAACAAAATCTCGCTGTTTGCCTCATCCCCTGCAACACAATATCGCCACCTGCTGGCCAAAATGCCACAGTGGACTTGTGAGAACCGAAAATTTTGTACAGAATGTCAATCAGACTTTAAACACACCTTGCAGGAAGTTGTGTTCCAATCACAATGGGCTACCACATTTCTGGACTTCGTGTAGAAACGTGCTTTCAAACCAGAAATTATACAGTCATTTTATGTTTTTATTACATGCTTTCCTCAATCTGATGTATACTATAAGTTCTCAGGCCTGATCTTTCTGGTATGTGTTGTAATTTTTAAAAAGCAGCACACAGGAGAAAGATGCCTTGCAAGAGAGCTTGGGTGGAGGTTTTTTTGTTTTGTGTGTGTGTGTGTGTGTATCTGTATGTGTGTGTCTCTGTGTGTCTCTGTGTGTGTCTGTGTGTGTCTGTGTGTGTGTCTGTGTGTTTTAATTAGGGGAAAGTAGATAAGTGGGGAGGGGAAAGGGGAGGCCTCTGGGGGCAGGAGAGGCACACACACAGAGAGAGGGGGGGGGATGGGAAGTGGGCAGGGCCCCTTAAAAAGGGAACATAGAGATTGTACACAGGTGGTGCTCTTAGTGGCTGCAGCTGAGGACGAATCCTGTCAGAACCCCCAAGGACAGGCTGGCACAGATGCCCGAATTCTAACAATATGATTTTAATATACTCATGTTCTCCTACAGTCTCATGTCACCCTGAGGAGTTTGTAGGGTGGCATTCTTCCTACTTCCAGAAATAAGTAATTTCTGTGCTATGTGTATATTTATCTTCCATCCTTAAAATACAGGCTGCTTGCAAATGAAGGAAGGAAAGAAGAAGGGAGGGAAGGAGGAAAGAAAGAAGGAAGCAGAGGCAGGAGGATCTCTGAGTTCAAAACCATCCTGGTCTACAGAGTGAGCTGCGTAACAGCTAGGGCTACACACAGAAATCCTGTCTCTAAAAACCAAAACAAACAAATGAAATAAAAACCAGGAATAGGTTCCTTCAGGGAGAATCAGGACTTCTGCTCCAACATTCTCTGCTTATCTCCTTGAGACCACATCTCTCACTGAATCTGGAGCTAGGCTCTGTGAGTTCGAGGCCAGCCTGGTCTACAAGAGCTAGTTCCAGGACAGCTTCCAAAGCCATAGAGAAACCCTGTCTCAGAAAAAAACAAAACCAAAATCAAAAAGCCAAAACAAACAAACAAAAAGGCTTGGCATGGTGGCTCACACCTATAATCCCAACATTTGAGAAGTAGACAGGAGGGTCAATGTAAGTCTGGGGCCAGTTTATGTAGGTTCCAAGCCAGCTGGGACCACTTAGTGAGAACTTGTCTAAAGAAGGATTGGAGGAGGGGAGGAGAAAAGTAGCTGCATTGGCAACACATTTTTTCAATCGTGCGCCCCACTCCTCAGCCCCCTAAGCCAAGCACTAAGAAGGTTGAAGGGAGAGAATGGGGGGCGGGGCTCTTCCCAGTTTCTAGTTCATAGTTTCCATTCCTCTGTTTACTTCAAAGCTAGCAGGTCTGCCATGACCACCAACCAGGACTTGATAGACTCTGGAGCAAACTCTGGGTTATTCTCATCGGGACTTCACCAACAATCTTGCCACATGACTCTTCCTCAGTCTAAGATTTAGGATATGGCGTCGGTCCAAAGGGCGGGACCTGAGACCTGAAGACTGGCTCACAGCTCCTAGCGGTCCTTCCTCCCTACACACCGCCTTCACTCCCCCACTCCCCTCCCACACCTCCTGGCTCTCAAGGTGGCATCTCTCCCTTTGACTATCTGTCTCAGGGTTCCAAAGAAGCTGAAATATCCAGAGAAAGGACTTAGACAAACCGCGCCAGGCGAATCCCATTCTCCTGAAGTGTTTCTATGCCTGTCTGTGGACTTACTTCATTTCTTAGTCTCATTTCTAGTTTCTATTCCAAGGATGAAACCCAGTGCGTGGCACATGGAAGGCACTTAGCAAGTGCTGGCCAACGAATGACTACAGGGTAAGAGAATCACAGAACTTGGTTTCCAAGAAGCGGAGTGTTGAAGATCAAAGAGACGTCATGCTACGTAGCATAATGTAGATTAAAATAAATGGATTAATTTATATTCATGACGTCCAGCTCCTACAAGTCCTGGACGCCCCCCCCCCCATCTCAAGTCTGTCATACCTTAAAAGATTCATCAAGAGGAACACTGACAGTTTCTCCCTGTGACTTACACTAGAGCATAAAAAAAAGTCCCTGTAATGATTCAAGCATGATGCTGGCCTGCCCCGTCACCTAGCAGAATGTACTCAGGCAGTACCCTGGTCAGCCCAGGTGCAAAGGACCCCTTTAAAAGACAGACTTCTGCCCACTTATGCTCTCTTTCTCATTCTCTGCTCTCTTCCCTGCTCCTCTGGGACAGACAGGACTTTCCTGTCTCCCTCTTCTCTTCGGTCCTCTGTCTGTTTCTATTTGCCTCTTTTCTTACCTCCCCCTCAATAAAACTGTCAGTATAAGTCATGTCTACAGGTCTCTCTCCCCATCCACCTGCCGCTCATCACCCACCTCGGGACCATGACCCTCGTGGTCCCAGTGTGGTATTGGGGACTTGCCACCTGCCGTCCCAACCCACACCGCATTATTTCTAACAGTCCCTCCTGGGAAATCCTTCCCCATGCTCACTGTTTAATCTCCAGCCCATAGTAGAAGCTGATTTTCTTATTTGTTCCTTCCAAACTTTGCAGAGCTCCTGATGGCACTCGGGGTATAACACCCTCTGGAGGCCTTAGAACCCGGCTCTGGTGGGACTTGCCACTTCACCTGGCAACACATTTGTTACAGGCTGGCATGTGTCTGAGGAGCCCACGCTCCAGGCTAATTAAACTCTGCTGTCCTGAGATCATTCCCAGTCTTTTCCATTACAGTAACCTGGGGGGGGAGGGGAATGAGGGTGCTAAATGTGTTACATTGTGTAACACATTGTGTGGATGCGTGCACATGCGTGTAAAAGGGATGAAGAGAGAAAAGATGCACAAAGAACGAGAGGCGGTGGAGATTTGTTTCTAAGGATGAGGCTGTAGAGTAAAAGGGCGTTCCCTCTCAAGCTTGGTGAGCAGAAGCTAAGCATTTGGAATAACCCTTCTGACAGCCAGCTCCCCTGTCATTCTAGATCTTGGAAACTGGTCAAAGACCAGTCAGACCTTGATGTGGTCACTTCAATCAGGCCCCAAAGCAGCAGACGTTGAAAGACAGAGCAGCATCTCCCACTGGCCTTATGCTTGCTAGATTTCTTAAAGATTCTCAAGGCTGATTTCCCTGGCTCCTACCCAAAGAGGTTTCTCCACGCTGATCTACCCTACAGCAGGCTTTGGTTTTATGTTTGGGAATCGGGCAAAACTTTAACCATTGTGTTTTATGTCACCCCCAAAGATGTACACACAGACCCTCATCTGCATATACCCAATGGTGTACTTCAAGCAGCTGGAGGTGCCTGCATGCCTCTGGCCAGCCTGTCTTTCCAGCCAATCCTTGTACTCAGTCCTAGAGGAAATTTTAGAATAAGCCTAGTTTATCTTTGTCCAGCAGGTGGCACTGTGGATTGCTCTCTGCAATGCAATCTGAAGGTAATTTTAGGGACTCTACTGACCCCTGACAGCTTTTCTCCCAAAGCCTGGAGTTAGTCTCCTTTGATACACTGTCCTTTTCTCTGAAATCTTTAAATGTGAATGGATCGCAAAACATACAAACTGTCTCAATTGAAGATATGAAGGCTCTTTGTTAGTTTTCTGAGACAAGGGTTCTCTGTGTATCCCTGGCTGTCCTGGAAATTGCTCTGTCATCCTGGCTGGCCTTTAACTCAAAGCTTTGCCTGCTTTTGCCTCACAAATGCTGGGATTAAAGGTGTGTGCCACCAACACTCACCTCCTAAGCAAGCTTTTAAGGAGTAGGTGGGCAAGCATTTGGGGGGAAGTGACATTTTCCATAGAGGACTGAGTGGCCCAGCTAAGTGACCCCAACCTGAATCGTACCATCTGGGCGTGATCAGAGCCATCTGGGAGAGCTTAGACATCTCTCATGCTGCCGAAGTCTGCCCTGAAAGTCTGGGTTCTGAGTTGTCCAGGTTCATAGCATGTGCAGCCTAGGGTGAGGCTTTGAGTAGTTAAGGACACCCTTGTCCTTGTTGATGATCTCAGAGCAAGAGTATTCAGGCCTTGCTGCTGCTGCTGTTGCTGCTACCCCTGATGTAACCCTGTAAACTGGGTAGCAGAGCTCGGTCAGCAGCTAGAAATGCCTGCCAGTCTGTGGTTGCTGAATGATCTCACTGGTTTGGATTCACTATTTGGATTCATTCCCAAGGCCTGCTTAGGGGGCTGTCCCAGCATCACTCAGAGAAGGAAAACTCATGTTTTGTTAGCAGACAAATTCAGCGGAAAGCCTCAGGTTCAGAACTACTACCAACCCCTGCCTCCTTGTACCTGAACAGCCTGCTTATTCATTAAGAGTGTTAAGGGGAAGAGAAACCTTGATTCTGGAGACAGAAATGAGCACAGCTGTGTTTTCACAGCCTGAAGGACTTCAGGCCTGGGCCTGTACATTCCGACACTCTGTCTTCTTTGGAGCACCCTCATCACCAGTATCAGACCCAGAGATGACTGATACAGCGGGGAGCTGTCTCGAGCATCTCTTTGTTGCTCTTTCAAGCAAGCTGGAGATGCCCTGATTCTGGAATGCTGACCAGAAACAGGTGGCTGGCCACATCCATCTGCCTCAGATTCAAAAATGCTCAGAGATTGTTCTGACAACCTGGACCAAGGATAGGCACACTTCCATAAAAGGACCCTTTCCCTTTAAGATGGATTTTTATTGTGTGTATGCATGTGTGTCTGTAAAGGGTTGAGGCCAGAATGAGGCCCCGGATCCCCTGGACCTGGAGTTACAGGTGGTTGTGGATCAGCTTGTGCTGGTTTGGGGAACCAGATGTGGGTCCTCTGTGAGAGTGGTGGGTGCTCTTAACCACTGAGCCATCATCTCTCCAGCCCCTGGGAGAAAGAACACTCCATAGTGCCACCTCCTCATCATTTGTCCTGGTCCCCAAGGCCACAGTTCTCTTCCACTTTACTCAGCCACAGAAAATGTAAAACACAGAAGACAGGGAAAGAGTACTCAAGTGAAATTCAATGTGTAGCAGCATCACACAGTTCCCAAGGTTACCAACAGATTGCCAACTGTCTGACATGGCCTTGGGCTAATGCCAAAGTGCCAGCTCTACCGACAATCTGCTCCCTGTCCCTGCTAACTTCCAGAGGCTGCCCACGCTCTCTGGTTGTGACCTTTCCCTCATCACCCTTACCTCTTCCTTTGGTTGTCCCTTTCCCTGCTACCCACTCTAGTCTCCTACCCTCCTGTTTTAAGGGCCCTTGTGGCCACATTGTGCCTTCCCAGGTGTCTTAGGTTAATCTCTTTATTTCAGCATCCTTAACTGGAACCCATCTGTAGCATTGATTAGTCAGAGCTACATTCGTGATATTAGGAGGTAGACATCTCTGTGGCCACCACAGTGCTCTTGATGTCCCTACCAGGTATGTGAGCAAGACCAATTTGGCCAGACCAACTGCCAGATGGCTAAATCTCCCAGTCCATATTGAGAGAGAGGAAAACCACACTGGCAAGTTCTACCAGAATTCCTGATCCACAGATGAGTGAGTTATAGGAAAGCCACCACCACATGCAGCCCTCTATTTTGGTATTGTTTGTTATGCGTCAACAGAGAATGGAACTGATCAGAGACTATTACATAGTACACCATGTGGTAGCTGCTGTCTGTAGGGTCTTGGGTAGAAATCAATGGGTGTCCATCCAGGTCCACGCCCATCTCATTAGATGATGTTGGCTTCTCTCCATCTGTGGAGGGCTGACTTGGGGAGTCACAGAACTGCTCAGGGTGGAGAGCATAAGATAAAGAACTTTGTCATCTCAGAAAACCTGTCTCAGCACTGTAGTTACAAGGGTAAAAATGGAGAATAGAAATGCTCTGCTTGCTTTAACATTGCCTCTAAGTGTGGGTGTTATTACAGGTCTGAGAGATAATTTTATTTTGCATCCTAACTCCTTAGTATTGGACAGAAGTAAAGGCCAGGAGACTGTTGTTTATTCTCCCTGAGAGTTTGAGATCTAACATATTCCTTGGTGATGTATCATGCAGTTCATGTGTTATGTAATTTGTGGACAAGTTTATTCCTCTCCTGTCCTGAAATGGCCCTCCTGTCTCGCTTGCCTTCTCTGCTTCACATGCAGCACATGCCTTTTCTATAGTGTGTACAAATATGTTTGTGGATTGTATGTGAGCCTGTGACTGTTTGTTCTAAACCATCATCCTTCAGAAGCTTGACCAAGCCTAACTCAGATGATGACTAAAGAGTCTGAGAGGAGTGAGGCCGCCTCTCTAGGGAAAGACAGTTCAGACTACCAAGGAGTGAACCTGGGCCTAGAAAATGGCCAGCATGCCCAGTGCTGGACAGCTGGCTTTGCAAACATTTCTGGTTAATGTTTGCATGGTAAAAAGTGTAAGAGATTAAATGCTGCAATCCAAGGGCAATCCAAATGTTGCAATCCAAACAAAATCACCATATACAGAAATCTGTTCTTGAGCAACACACACACACACACACACACACACACACACACACACACACACACCTTTCTTGTGTATTACGATTACTGTGGTGATATCCACACAGGAAGCCACAGGCCAACCCATAATAGGTCAAGGCAGAAGGGAGGGTGCTCAGGGGCTGATAGAACCCTGGAAAAGCAGGACATCTCGGCAACAAGGAAGGAGGGTCAGGACAACACAGCCACGTGGTGTGGGGGGGGGGCAGGACAGACAGAAGGGGCTGTGATATTTTCTCATCTTTGATTGTGTGTGCCCTTAGACTTTGCTCCCTGGAGAATGGAGTCACCCTTGAGCCTAAAGTTGGCTGAGGATGTCACATGAGTCCCTGCTGCAGGTTTCCAACTTGGAGCCTAGGAGGGATGGCTGGCACTGAGAATTCATTGTGGACCAGGTAGATAGAGAGGCCCGATTCTTGCATTGTTGACCTCTGCTATGCAGGTAACAGAGAGGACCATGCTTGGAGCACAGGTCACAGTAGCAGACACTCTCTTGAGAACATGCACACTGAACAGATTTTTCTGCAAATCTTGAAATACTGAATTCTAGGATGTGTTGTTTTCCTGGTCTTTGAGCCCCATGGTGAGATTTTACCCATTAGTTATAAAATGTGGGCTCTAAGTGATGTGTCTCCATTTCTACCCCAATCCCCCCCCTTTTTTTCTGCCACTGTTAGTCCAAGCTACCAGTCCCCATATAAACTTGCGTTTTTGCTTTGAACCAAACATGTCACTTGAAAAACAGATGAGATTGAGATGGTGATCTATCTGGGTTTGCAGAATTCTTTGGATCCATTGTTTATTAGCCTGCAGGTGCAGCACAGAGTTCTATGGCAGATGTTAAGAAGCTAGGGAAGGGCCAGGTGTCCATGGCATATGCCTTTAATCCCAGCACTCGGGAGGCAGAGGCAGGCGGATCTCTGTGAGTTCAAGGCCAGCCTGGTCTACAGAGAGAGTTCCAGGACAGCCTCCAAAGCTACACAAAGAAATCCTGTCTTGCAAAAAAACAAAAAACAAAACAAAAAGAAAGAAAGGAAAAGAAAGAAGAAAGAAGAAAGAAGAAAAAAGAAGCTAGGGAAGGCAACACTGGAGGAAACATATTTTTGCTCAGCAGTATGGTGTCTGTTAGTCGGTCTTCCACAGAGCAGCTGTGGATCCAACATTTGAACTTTGATCCTACGTCTTGAATTTTTCAGTGGGTCTTGAATGTCTGGGAGAAATGGAAGGAAGTAATTCAGCCTCACTTCATTTCAGTGGGTGTTTCCAGTTAGGTTTTGCGTAAGTAATATTTTTATTAATTATTTGAGAATTTCATACAATACATTTTTTTTTATCACAATCAATTCCCTCTCTGGACTCCTCCTCAACTATCCATCTCCCTACTTTCATGTTCTCTGTCTGCCTGTCTCTCTGTGTGTGTACGTGCGCGCATCTGATTATCTTTGTCTATGTTTTCTTATTTGTTTGTTTTTTGATGCAGGGTCTCTCTATGTAGCCCTTGCTATCCTAGAATTTGCTATGTTGAGCAGTATGCCTCAAATTCACAGACCTGCCCACTTCTGTCTCTCTCTCTCTCTCTCTCTCTCTCTCTCTCTCTCTCTCTCTGTGTGTGTGTGTGTGTGTGTGTGTGTGTGTGCATCTGTCTCTAAGTTTTCTTGTTTGTTTGTTTGTTTTTTGATGCAGGGTCTCTTCATGTAGCCCTTGTTATCCTAGAACTTGCTATGTTGAGCAATATGCCTCAAATTCACAGGCCTGCCTGCCTCTGCCTCTCAGGATTAAAGGCTCATAATCTACCCCCAGACTTCTCTCCTTTGAGTTCTGTCTGTGTTGGCTGATTACTGGGCATGGGGTCACATCAGCATGTTGTTGACATAAAAGGATTCACACTTGGCTTTCTTTTCCCAACAGCAGTCAAATGTCAAAGCTCTTCAGCCAGGGATGGGACTTGTTGTCACTCCCCTCTCCTTGTAAGCTGAGACTGTCTGGCTTGAGCTCGTGTGGGTCTTGTCCTGTGAGGCCATTTATGCAGCTGCTGTGTTGTGTCAGAACAAGACTGCCTTCTTGAATCCACCCACTACTTTGGGCTCTTACAGACCTTCTGCCCCACTCTCAGTAGGTTCTGAGCTTTTGATGAAGGGGTGTGCTACAGACATCCCACTGAAGGCTGAGGACAGTGGAGTCTCCTATTTGCCCCTGTACACTGGCCAGTTGTAGGTCTCTGTTAATTCCCACGTACTGCCAAAAGATTCCCTGAAAAGGGCTGTGGCCTGAGCGTTTCTAAGAAGTCACTTTATGGCCTGGAGAAATGGCCAGTAGCTAAGAGCACCTACTGCTCATCTAGAGGACCCTGATTCATTTCACAGCACCCATGTTAAGCAGTGACAATGACTTGTAACCAGTTCCAGAGAATCTGGCACCTTTGGTCTCTAAAGGTATCCACATACACTTAGCATACATTCTCATACACACACACATACACACACACACACACACACACACACACACACGAATAGTTTTTTTTTTTTTTTTTTTTAAATCCTAGAAAGAGTCTAGAAAGGCAGACTCATAGGTATCTCGGAGTCAGAGAGATGCTTGCAGCTTAGGTGGATGTCATAGCCAACAGCTCTGATGGAAAGGGATCCTGGCAGTCAGGGGCCAAGGAATACCAGAGTCACCCAAGCATAGCAGCTTACAGCCCTGCTCCAGGGAAAATTTTCCCCAACGTAACAACTCTGATTGTCAGAGGAGGTTTTCTCAGTGAAGTTGTTACAATTCTGCTCAGACCCCTTGGAGTGTAACAATTCTGCCCCCCTAGGGGAATTGTTACAGTTCTGCTCCACTCCTTGTTACTTTTCTGTTCCTGTGGAGGGGGAGAGAAGGTCTTACTCAAACCTCATTCCAGGGATTTACTTCTATAGAAGAATCCAGGAGGGTGGCTGCCTTCCAGGGTGGAAAAGGCAGCTCCCGACTGAACAGGTACAGGGCTTCTTAGGGACAGAGATTTTCCAGGGTGGGATGTGTTTGGATTTCAATTCCTAAGCTTGAACAAGCTCAGAGATTGGCTGGATTTCATGCTCAGGGATGGGTTGGTTTTCTTGCTCTGGGATTGGTTTTTTGTGCTGAGTTGGCTAGGGACAGAGTGTATTTCTCTGATGGGCCCTTTTTAACCTTTTGTCTCAGTTTCAGGGCCAGTGAATGGGCTCTGGTGTCAGGGTCAGGGTGTGCTACACAGGCTCTGGTTTTAGGCTCAGATATGTTTCTTTGGCTGACCCTTTTACCTTACAAAAAAGGTGGGTGGGACCCAGTCTTCTTTGTTGCTGAAAGTTGTGAAAATTACTTGTGGATTAAAAGGAATCTAAAATCAAGAGCAAAAACCATCCTTGTGGCTGCTGGGGAGCAGAGGACCGAGGATGTTGTCTTTGTTGATGTAGCCAATAAGGTACTCCTGTAAATAACCTCTTGCCCATGCATCTGTAAGCAACACTAAGGAAACTCATTGACTCACACAGCAAACAAACAAAAACATGAAAATAGAGGATGAGTTGAGAACTGGGAGGGGATCAAAAGAAATGGGAGGTGGTGAAAAGATGGTGGGAGATGAATAGGACCAAAATAAACAATGCACAAGTGTGGACATTTCACAGTAAAAGCCATTATTATATATGTAATTAATAAGTACCAATAAAAACTTAAGCAAAATTTTCTTTTAGCATTAGTTTATCATTTTCATGAGGGAAATTTGCAAACCAGAATTAATGACTGCTCCAAGCCTCTATACACAGTGATCATGCAAAAACTGAACTGTAGCTTGCATCTAGCTTGCTCTGTGTACCTGCCTATGTGGGATGAGCTAAATGACCCCACAAGAGGGACAGTTGTGGGCCACAGGGATAGTTCTGTGAATAAAGGCACTTGCTGCTAAGCCTGAGTTCAGTCCCAAAAGCCACATGAAGAGAGAATTGAGTCCCCCAAGTTGTTCTCTGACCTCCACGTGTGCTTCTGTGGTATTCACATGCGAGCATAAGCGCACACACACGCATGTGCACACACACACACACACACACACACACACGAACATTAATAAATAAATGCAGTTTAACAATGTAAAGAGGGACACTTGTCCCAACTCCCTTCTTCTATGGCTGCTATTCAGTCACATGGACAAAGCAGTCCTATCTTGTCAAGTAAGTCCTTACAAATTACAAGCAGTTCTCACCGGATGGCTGTTAACATCCGTTAACAGAGGTGGGGCTCTCTGTGCAAGGCTCTGATGGAATGAGATATAGGATGTCACTGTGGTGGTCTCTGGTGGATGCAGGGAGGCACAGGGCTCGGCCTGCTCTGCCATCACTGTCACTGCTGCCGTCTTCCCTCCCCTTGGATCTTGGCTCTTGACCCAGGCTTACCACTATTGGACCAGGGGAGAATAGTGGACATGACTGATGCCAAAGACTGATGAAAAGATCTCAGTTCCCATGTGGAGTTCCTGCCCCTTCCCATCTCTTCCCCCTTCCCAGCTCTCAGTGCTCACTTTAGGAATCCAGCCATCACAAAGTGAGGGATTCTGCCACAGCCCACCTGGAAAGACAACACGGCAAGGCACGGAGGCTCTCAGCCAGCAGCCAGCCTCCACCGTCGGGCATGTGAGTATGGTGAACTTTCTGAAGATTCTACCCCAGATTCTAGGTTTCTCGTTAAATTCCTAGTAACTGTGAAGCAGAAACAAGCCATTCATCTCTACACGATCCTGACCAGCTTCCAGAATCCATGCATTTCATAACTGTTTATTTTAAGTCATTAGCTGTAGAGGTGTCACTCAGCCACAATCACTGGGCCACGGGCAGACACGTGGGGCACAGAAGTGCCATTCATCTGAAGAAAGGAAGTATCTAAACCTAGAGCACTGACTGTGACTTTGCAAACATCTGTCAGTGGCTCCAGTGTGATGGGGGAAATGTCCTTCTGTATGCTGTGAATATGTTTCTCTTGTTGGTTTCATAAAATGCTGATTGACCAGTAGCCAGGCAGGAAGGACAGGTAGGGCTACCATACTAGGAGAATGCTGGGAAGAGGAGGCAGGGAGGAGCCACCAGAGAGATGCCATGTAGCTACTGGGAAGGTAAGATGCCCAGGCATTCTCCGGTAAGATAAGGCCATGCGGAAATATACAGATTAATAATTATGGGTTAATAGTTAAGAGAGAGCTAACCAGTAAGAAGCTTAAGCCTTTAGCCAAACAGTTTATAATTAATATGCCTCTGCGTGTTTATTTGGGAACGAAGGGCTATGGGACCAGGTGGAAAAGAAATTCCATCTATACCAGTGCTTGACCTCTGAGCTCTGCAGTCTAAGAAACACTTCCCAAAGTCACCTCCCATTCTCTGGACTAATTTATTGTAGCTTCCCCTCCCTCAAGTCATGCCCTAGGAACCACATTAAGGTGTCAAACTGTTACTATAAAATCTGTCCTTTATCTCTCTTGCATCTTCACAGTGGGAGGATGATAAAAGTTTTTTCTTTTTTAAAATCTGTAGGTTTGTGGGCTTTTGTAAGACTCAGTACATGAGACATATGGTGTACAGTTGTTACACACATGCCTAACAGCATGTGCTGGCTAAAAGTAGTGTGTGTTCAGGAGTAAAATAAAAATAAGAAAAAATCAAAGACTTCAAAGTATGCAGAGAAGTGGAAGTCCTCTCGTATGCTCTTCTCATCCCCAGGCCTAAGTACATCAACATCTGGGGGGACAGTGCACCATCCTGCACACAATCCCAAGCAAGACAGATTGGTTTCTAATCTTCACTTTGACTTCAGAGGTTTGTTGTTAAAGATCACAAATAACCACTTAAATAATCTGACACATCAATGAGTTATCCATTTCCAGTACCACCACCATCACCACCACCATCATCATCACTACCATCACCACCATCATCATTATCACCACCATCACCACCATCAATCATCATCACCACCATCAATCATCATCACCATCATCACCACCACCATCATCATCACTACCATCACCACCATCATCATTATCACCACCATCAATCATCATCACCACCATCAATCATCATCACCACCATCACCACCACCATCATCATCACTACCATCACCACCATCATCATTATCACCACCATCACCACCATCAATCATCATCACCACCATCAATCATCATTACCATCACCACCACTGTCACCACCACCACCATCACCACCATCATCATCATCACTACCATCACCATCATTATTATCACCACTATCATCACCATCATCACCACCACCACCATCATCATCACCATCATCACCAACACCACCATCATCATCACCATCATCACCAACACCACTACTGTCACCATCACTACCGCCACCATTGTCACCATCATCATCACTACCACTGCTACCATCATCAACAATGACCCCTGTAGCCTTGGTGGAGTTAAGAAATGGACAATTGTGGAGGAGGATACCTAAAGTTAGGGAAAGGTTTCTCTGATCAAAGTTGAGGAATATCCCGGCCCATAGCATTATGACAGTGATAGCTCATATTGGAGCTTGGCTCAGGCCACTCTTGCCTATTCATTTAGGGGTGCCCTGACTAGGTGAGATTGTAGAGTTCAGTGTTACAAATCACATTTTCGAGAATAAGAGAATCAAAAATAATTAAACTCTTTTATACAATAGAAAAAAATAGCAACAGCCTAACCTTTCACCTTTTATAGGAATTTATGAGGCCATGTCTAAGCATGTGTCTAGTTTCTCCTGCCTCTCTGCATGACCCATAGCTGTTAGCTGTGCAGACATTCACCTAGTGACTGTGCTATAGCCTGCCTCCACCCACACGGTAGCATCAACAGAGAGTACAGTGTTCTATCTGGACTAATATTACAGCTCTGCATCTTCCGATGTCGTGAGTTAGGTATGGTTAATAACTCACGATTTTTGTTTTGTATCAGTCTGGATGTTTTTATATCTGTCAGATTTCAATAGGAAAAGTTGACTGAAAATAGCTTGACTGTTAAGGAAAACTGACTTTCTTACTTAAACAGAAGCAGGAGGGAATCCAGGACTGTCAACTAGAGATTCACAATGGATTCAACAGCTTTCCCAGGAAAGCAAAACTAAATAAATAAATAAATTTAAAAGCTTTTCCTCAGGACTTTACCTTATTTCTCTTTGGCCCAAGTAGAGCCATGTGACCAGGCCAAACCCAATTGCTGACAAGAAGAGTGGAGTTAACAGGATCAAATTAGTGTTTGCTTGGAGATTAACCCTAATGGGTGGACCTGGGAGAATAGGGAGGAGGATATACTGCTGTGACTAATTCATTCTCCTTAATTCCCAACTGGATTCTTCAATTGACACATACCACTAGACAACATGACATTCAATAGAATTAAGTAAGTGTGCTAAAACAAAGAAAAAACAAGAAAACATTAAATTAAGGTTGAAAAAAATTAAGGTTGAAATATGATCTAACTACCAAGATTTCCAGCCATAATACCCTCTATGTTTGTTAAAGGTAACCCTCGAGGTGGGTCTAGCTGCCCATTTAGCAAATTCCTCCAGAAGCACTGAAGGATGGCATAGAGGCACAATATGGCCCCCTGGCATATTCTGTTTGGGCCTTAGGAAGACTGTTTGTTTAGTTTTCCGTCAGTTGCTGTACTAACCCATGCTCTGTCAGGGCTGAGCACTGTATAAAAAGGTATGCTTAATTCAGTCTTATGCAGGTTCCCCATTGTCAGACCTGAGTCAGTGATCTCTCACTAGCTGGGGTCAACTGATTCTGTGGGTTTCCCCATCATGGTCTTGACTCCTTTGTTCATATTATTGCTCCTCCATCACTTCAACTGTACTCCAGGAGCTTGGCCCAAAGGTTAGTTGTAGATTTCTGCTAGACTTCCTAGGGGGAGGCCTTACCCTCTCCTGAGGAGCAGATGGGAGGTGGAGGGGGGGAACAGGGGAGCGGTAGGAGAGAAGGAAGGGGGAACTGGTATTGGAATGTAAATAATAAATTACTTTAAAAAAAAAATAAGGTATGTTTAGTTGACAGTTTTGGAGGGTAAACATCCAAGGTCAGGCAGCACAAGCTTCCCAGCCTGTTTGAGTTGCTCAGCCCACACATGTATCACAGCAAGGCAGAGAACAGAGACGGTGTGCCGAGGCAGAGAAGTCCCTGGTGCCTCATGACAACTGGCTTCTTCACTCACTCAACAAGACACACTAATCACATTAAGACAAGTCCCAGGCAACCTCCACCTAAAGTTCTGTCTCTCCTATCCCCGTAACATGCAGTTATCAGCCTTAAGAAACTGATGCTGGAGAGATGGCTGGCTCAGCAGTTAAGAGGACTGTCTGCTCTTCCAAAGGACCTGAGCTCTATTCCCAGCAACCACATGGTGGCTCACAGCCATCCTTAACTCCAGTTCAAGGGATCTGACACCCTCTTCTGGCCTGCTCTGGCACCAGGCACCTGTGTGGTGCACAGATAACTACCTGAACACCTAGAATGCGTGCGCGCGTGCACGCACACACACACACACACACGCACACGCACACACACACACACACACGAGATAGGGTCTCTATGTATAACAGTCCTGGCTGCTCTGGAACTCACTTTGTAGCCCAGGCTGGCCTCACATTCACAGAAATCCACTTGCTTCTGCCTCCCGAGTGTTGAGAATAAAAAAGCTTGTGCTACCATGCTTGGTGAAATAATTTTTTTAAAATTTGAGGTAAATTGAAGCTGAGTGTGGTGGTGCATGCCTGTTATCACAGTACTGAGGCTAAGGCAAGAGGATTGGTCTATGTCTGTGACCAGCCTAGGCTATAATATACTGAGACCTTTTAAATCGATATTTAAAAATAACTCATATTCTTAAAAAATCTGTATTTCTGGGGCCTGGGGTTGTAGCTCAATTGGTATAGTGTTTGCTTAGCATGCACATAGGCCTGTGTACCATCCCATAATGCCATACCTGTAATACTGACACCTGGAAGTGAAAACAGGAATGACAGAAGTTCAGGGTTATCCTCAGCTACATAGTGAGTTCAAGCCCATTCTGGTCTATGTGAGACCATATATATATATTTGCCACAGTCCTCTTGCGGCCTGGGTTCAGGTCCTGAGACAGGGAAGGGGTGATGGTGTGAAGACCATCTGGTGTGAAGAGTTTCACACAAGTGACCAACTGAACCGCTCAAGCCATCTTCATTTACACTTCAAAAACAAGCATGTTTTCCCCATCCTCCAGAGTTAACCTCCCACAAAAGCAAATACACCAAATATGTTACCCCACAATGTTTACATAAAAACAACTTTTAAACAGAAAACAATACTCAGCGTTTGATAGCTAAACAATGAGTCAGGCACATCCTGCCCTTACAAAGCTAAAAGGTGATGGGCATAGGCACATATTCTCAAGAACAACACTGTCACTCAATTGACAAGAAATATTTACACAATATTACAGAATACAGGAGTTATTCGCCATAAACTGCTTGCATATAGTTAGCTTGTACTATGAAAGGGTCTTGCGTGCCTGATCCTCTCTATAAGAAACCTGAGAAGCATCAGCTCCCTGAGAATTTTAGGGGAAAATACTGGAAAAAGAATGGGGACTCTGGGAGTGATCTCATCTGTCCTATGCATGACTGACAATCAACAATATTATGAGAGAGTCGAGAACGTGCAGGCTGCATTGTCTCAGAAGTAGTCTACGCTGTCCTGGGGTCCACTGGTCTCTGCCAACTGAGAGACCATCTCTACCTGTCTTGCCTCATAAAGACTGGTTAGACAAGTGTTCATATGATGATCCAAAACTAAGCCACATGACTCCCAACATCTCATCATGTCATATCATATCATATCATGCCATGTCATGTCATGTACACTGGCAAGGGAAAGTGGCTGCCTTCTCTGAGCCACACCCGTGCTGTCCATTTCTCTACAAGATCCTCCCATCCACTTTCTCCATCTGTTCCCTGCCATGCTCACCTTCACAGTGTGGCCTGAGTCAAAGAACTTCCAGGTCGTGGGGCAGAACCTAACTTGTTCATCAGAGAAACATGGGTGTTCTCACCATCACAAAGCCTCTTCCTCCCTGCAGACCTCAGCAGAATTCCTTGGACCTGCTTTTATTATGGCTTCTGGATAGTGCACAGCACAGGTCCACAGGGAGTGAGCTGACTGTGACAGGGGACTCTAGAACAGTGAGCTCCTACAGTTGCTTCCCTTTCGGGTGAGGCAGGACCTAGTGCAGATGAAGGGTCTGCCCCATGGTGGTGGGACTCAAGGGAACAGGAAATGTGTTGGGATGAAGACTAGATTTCGAGAAAAAGTCTCACTCAGAGAACAACGTTACAATCTGTTGCTATTTTAAACTTTGACTTTTTTTTTTTTTAACTCAACACTTTAAAGAAGGCTTTCTGCTTTCTCTCTCAGCAGCCATATGTTCACTGACTCCTGAAAAGGACTAAGAAATATAGAGCAGAGATTTTTCAGTTGCATTACTCTTCAGAATCAGGTAAAAGGGCCCCAAACAATTGTCCACACAGACAGGATTTACCTGGATTCCCATCCATCTGCACCCACACATGGCTGGCTCTTAAAAAAGGTTAGATAGTAGCAGTCACTTAAGAGGTTGAGCCCTGAAATTATGTGACTGATGGGGATGTGTTCTGTACAAATGTTTCTCTCATTTGTTAATGAATAAAACACTGATTGGCCAGACAGGAAGTGAAGTAGCTGGGCAGAATCAGAATATAAGCAGGGACAAACAGGAAATTGCTCTCTTCCCTGCAGAGACATTGAGCAGTCATAATGTAGCAGGCAAAGGAGTTTCAGGTCTGGCATACCCTGGTAAGATAAGACCATGTAGAAATATATAGATTAGTAGTTATGGGTTAATAAGTAACACAGAGCTAGCCAATAAGAAGCCCTAGCCATCTGCCAACAGTATTGTAATTAATATAAGTCTCTGAGTGTCCTTTTGGGGCTGACGTGGCTGTAGGACCAGGCTGGGGGGGGGGAGAGAAATTGCTCATACCATGTGACCCAGCCGGATCTGGTGCATGAAACATCATTATTCATCCCACCTAAAAAGGAGACAGCATCTTACTAGGAAAGGGGGAGGGTTGCAACACTTTTGTGTTTGCAAAGTGACACCATCTGTTTGCTGGACAGTGACAGGGGAGGCAGAGGCAGAGGTTTGGAACAACTGGCAGACTTGCTTCTGGACGCTACAGCCTGCCCGACAGCCCATGCTGCATCATCAGTAGTGTTTAACGTCTCTGCCACAAGGCTTCAGTGGAGAACAGAAAACCAACTTAGGCATAGTCCATGACCCTATTTCATGCTCCGCTGGGCTCTTCCCACTGCAGAGCAATGAGCACACAGCCCCCACGAAAGAGCAGAGATGATGCAAGAGTTGAGGCTGAAGTGACCAAGATCAAGTCCCTTTCCCACCCTATAGTTGTCTGCCAGGAGGCCTCACCCATCTCCACCACTTACCTTTGTGTGTGTCTTAGGGGCACATTACAAGATCTCAGCCTGGAAATCCCAAGGAGGAAGAAAACAGCTTGGGATGCAGCAAGTTGGGGCAACGAAGGAAGCAGCCTGACTTCAAAACTTAGCTCTGCTCTGTGAGATCTTGGATGTGTATGAAACCTCTCTTTGCCTCAGTTTTCATATATGTCAAATGGGTACAATAATAACCCATTGGAAAGATAGCAAAGGACTGCTGTCAAGACAAAGTGAGGTAATATGGACAAATCTGGGCACACTCCCAGAGGAAAAGTGATCTGCTGATGCTAGTGCATTCCCGTTTCTAGTCTAGATAGCATACCCCTGGAATGGACTTGCACAAAACCATGACTGAAGAAAATGTGAAAAGTACAATTCATGCATGATGTATGACTGCCATCAGAGAATGCAAGAAGAGAATTTGGAGCTGGAAGGGTGGCTCAGTGGTTAAGGGCACCTGGGTTCAGTTTCCAACACTGACATGGTGGCTCCCAACTGTAATTCCAGTTCTAGGAGATACAATGCCCTCTTCTGGCCTCTCCAGGAATTGTGTGCATGTGATACACATACAGACCTGCAGGTTAACACTCGTATACATAAAATAAATATGGAAATGTTGAGGGTTGTTGTTGTTTGTTTTAGTTTTAGTTTTTCAAGATTTCACTGTTGTAGTCCCAGCTGTTCTGGAACTCAACCTGTAAACCAGGCTGGCCTTGAACTCACAGGCATTCTCCTGCCTCGCCTTCCAAGTGCCACTGCCACCACCACCTCCAGGCACATACATGTTTTTTCAAGAAGAGAACCAAGAGGCAAATCTGGCAATTTTCAATAAAATAAAAAATGGCCAAATTTTAGAATTCTCTAGAACTTCCCAGTAGGAATCTAGCAAAACACCTTCACAGTACTTATAGCACAGGGAAAATATTAAGTCAGAAGGTATCCATGGATACCACATGCCTATCTAGAGAGAGCATTATAATTATTTGTAGATTAGTGCATTTTCATGCCAAGTACTGTCAATAAGATTCTTTATTCTTTCTGATCCTCAAAGCTGAGTGTTTTCTCAAATGCATATGCAGAAGTTCAAGGTGGCCACATTCACTCAGTCAAGAAATGACTGAGCCAGGGCCTGTGTGATGACCACGGTAAAGATGCAAGCTTTGACCCACGCTTATATTTGTTTCTTTTTTTTCAGACAGGGACACATGTAGCCCAGGCTGGCTATGTAGCCAAGGATGACCTTGCATTTCTGAGTGTCCTGCATCATTTCCCTGATGTGAGAATTATAGGCAGGCGCCACCACACCTGCTTTATGTGGTGCCCATAAAAGGGGGGGTGCAGGGCTTCAAACATGCCAGGCAAGTGCTCCAGTACCTGAGCTACATCCTCAGCCCTGAGTACCATCTGAATGACAACAAATGTGTTACCCTCTTGCCCATATTGCTCTGTTTAACCTCCGCATGAGTACTAGGATCTATTAGTCCGTCCATTTTTGTAGATGCTGAAACAGACCTACAGTGTTACAGTCACAGAGAGGAAGAGCCAGGCATCATTGCAAGGATAATCTGGAGCCCAGGGGACAGGACACTGTCTACAGCGTCAGGGCTCTCAGTCCACCTGCCAGCCTGCTATCAACCTATTTGCAGAACGGGTTTTGATCTCTTTCTCTGAACTACAAATAGTTATTCATGAGCATTCCTTCCTAGGAATGTGTGTTTAACATTCTCCAATGCTCACTGCTGTTAACCTTCAAGGCAACCTAACAAAGCCAAGGTCATGGGAAATGTCCCTAAGAACACACAGCTAAACCAGGAACCTGAGGCATTAAGTCAGCTGGCATCCCCAAGGAATTTATCAAGAGAACATTGGCATGGTTTTATTTGATCTAACACAAGACCTACAAGCATACTGAGTGGTACCAGCTTCAGATCACTGGAGGTCTGTCAATCATTTGCCAGTCCTCCCCTGGAAATTATATGGACAACATCTGCCTTAGGGAAATCGTGATCCTTCTAGAAGAACAGGTGAAACTGGAACTGCCCAAAGCCAGTCTTCTCCCTACCTCCATCCCACCCCTCTATCGATTTCTTTTTATAGATCAAATAGTCCTGCTTCTACAAGGATGGGTAGAGAGCAAAAGACATGTCTGTAGACCTCGCTCTGTGACACAACAATCGTATACTACACAGGCACACTTCTATAGCAATTCATTAAAATTCAGTGAAGCGTAGACTGAAGCTTTCAGTCATATCGGCTACAAAACTTGCACTCTGAAGACACCCGTACCTAGTGGATGGCAAAGAGCTAGAATATCCCACCACCCCCAGCAAGGCTTTCAGTAATGCTGATGTAGAAGAATCTGGAAGGCCTAAGGCTCTCTTTCTGTGGCTTGTTTGAGTTTGGGTCTCACCAGAAGCAGACCTGGGGAAAGTATTCAAATGTGTGTAATTTATACAAGAAGTGCAAGGAGGAGGATGGAAGGATGGGCAATGCAGAGAAATACAGATGGTGTGGAGTAGAATGTACACCCCAGAAGGGCAGCTGAGGCAGCTGTCAGGGTTATAAATGCCCTAGTCCTTCTGGTCTACCACAGACAGAGATTTCAGAGATTGATTTAAGGGATGGGCACAGAGGGAGAGAATGACCGGGCCATGCCCACAGTTCCCCTCTATACCTTCATTGTAGGACATTGCCTGGACATTATGTCCATGTCCTTGATTTGATGCTGTTCTATTGAGACTAATTTTGCCTCTGAGACAAGAAAAATATAGGGGACGTCAGAGGAGGAGGTAGGAGAATTTGCTGAGAGAAAAGAAACTCAAGGATGCTTAGTAAGCTGACTTGATATGGCAGGAAGGACTGGGGATGTAGTTCAGTGGTAGAGCTCAAGGCCCTGGGCTTAAACTCCAGCAATGTAGAGCAAAGAATAACAAAAAAGTCCCATATGACATGAATTTGTGGGCTGACATTCTAGAAGAATGTGCAAGGTTGATTGGTTAAGACCTTTTGACTGTGGAGATCTGGAATGTCACAAAGCTTGGATTATCTTTATCTACCATAATATTCATTCATTACCTCAATCTGTGCTTGATCATCAGGTGAAATCCAATTTGGAATGCTAGCTTCCACCAATCCAAAGCCTATGAAAGTCATCAGATAACATCTGAGGCCAGGGAGTATGGTGGCATGTAGACAGACATGATGCTGGAGAAATAGCTGGCAGTCCTATATCTTGCCCACACTGGGCAGTCTCTGATGGGAGATGCAATTATGTATATATGTTTCTCATACTGGTTAATAATAAAGCACTGTTGGCCAATAGGAAAGCAAGATAGGAGGGACTAGGAGACAAGGAGGAAATAGGAAGTAGGAAGGAGGAGTCAAAATGGAGAGTCTGGAGAAAGCAGTATGCCGCCGGCTCCCCGGTAAGAGAAATACATAGATCAGCAGAAATGGGTTAATAATTAAGGCAGAGCTAGCCGATAAGAAACAAGTAACAGGGCCAACAGCACTGTATCAAATACAGAGTCTCTGTGTATTATTTGGGGCTGGCGCGGCGGCGGGACAAGACCAGCGGCGGCAGGCGGAAAAACCGAACTCCTTACAAGTCTCTTGACCATGGGAAACCAAAAGACCCGCCCCCACAGTGACACACTTCCTCCAACAAGGCCACACCCACTCCAATAAGCCTTACTTCCTGATAGTGCCATTCCCCATGAGATTACATTCCAACTACCACAAGGGCTTTAGAGAGTATGAATGATGGTATCCAACTGTGATCTGGGTAGGCAGCCTCACTACTTGACCCTCATTGATTCATCAAAGACAGGTGCTGTCCAACTTAAGGCAGACCATAGACAAAGGCATCGAGTATGGGGGATAGGAGGTCCCTACTTTGCCCAGTGGTGTGTTCTCCTTTTTAAAAAATAATTTATTTATTTGTATTTTATGTACATTGGTATTTTGTCCAATTGTACATCTGTGTAAGGTTACCGGATCCCCTGGAACAGGAGTTACAGTTGTGAGCTGCCATGTGGGTGCTGGGAATAGAACCCAGGCCTCTGGGAGAAGAGCCAGTGTTCTTCCCTAAGCTATCTCTCCAGTCCTCAGTGGTGTGTTAACTATCTCTATTACATTGTACCTGTCCCGTGTCCCCTTTTCCAGGTCTCTGACCCTTAGATAGCATATTTACACACCTGACATGTCTCATCCCCACTCCCAAATCCTAATTCAACCCTCCCCGGGATCCCCCTAGTCCAAATTAATATTGTAGTAACCACTTCTTGCTGATGGAAATGTGACTCATCTTCCAAGGTACATGATAGAGAGCACCATGTGGAAGGACCAGACCCTCACCCAGCTCCCTGCTATAGAAGCCACGACAGGCTGCAGAAAAGACCCAGCAAGATGTAGGCCTCTGACTCAGCACATGTTGACCTTCTGACCTTGTTGGACCTTGCCTCAGTCACTAGGTCAGTTACTTCCATGGGGCAAGGACCCAATCAGAAGTTAGGTGGTGGGCTCTGGGTGTGCCTTATAGTAACAGTGAAGTGCAGAGCACAGCACTGGGAGGGCCTCTGAGCATAGCAACCATTCCTGACCAATCAACTCAGGACAGATCTCCCAAGCCTGGAAGTGCACCAATCCTGAGACTGTTTTAGACCCCTAGACACACCCCTTGCTCTGCCTCAATAAATCCCATCCCCCTCCTCTCCCCCTGCCCCTCAGTCCCTCTGGGTCCTTCTTGCCCCACAAAAACAAACAAACAAGCAAACAAAAAGCAAAACAAAAAAAAGCATTTAGTAGTGATGTAAGCACAGGTGTTGGAACTTAAAGAAAAGACAATTGTACACACCCCATGTGACATTCAGAAAGAGAGAGAGAAGAGCGTAAGTGTTTTAAACTCTAAATATAGTTTTGGTGTTTCTGAATTTATACTGTTTACAGGATTTAAAATATTAAGTAAAACATTTTTCTATACTTTTTTTTTTTTTTTCAAGACAGGGTTTCTCTGTATTGCTTTTGAGCCTGTCCTGGAAATAGCTCTGTAGACCAGGCTGGTCTCAAACTCCCAGAGATCTGCCTGCCTTTGCCTCCTGAGTGCTAGGATTAAAGGCGTGCACCACCAATGCCAGGCTTAGAATCATTCTTTAGAAAAAAAATTAGTCTAAAAGCTGGCCGTTGGCAGCACACACCTTTAATCCTAGCACTTGGGAGGCAGAGGCAGGCGGATTTCTATGAGTTCGAGGCCAGCCTGGCCTATAAGAGCTAGCTAGTTCCAGGACAGCTTCCAAAGCCACGGAGAAACCCTGTCTCGAAAAACCAAAACAAGAGTGATTCTAAGTGGTTTATGAGGTGTGCTGTATAGACTTAATGAAACTTTGTAGTTTGCCCTGAATGAGATTTAAAAGAAGAAGTAGGTCAAAAAGCCAAAATTGGTAGAGTGCTCGCCTGGCATACACAAAGTCCTGGGTCTCATCCAGAGCTCTGAATACTGTGATCATGGTGGCCACGCCGATAATTCCAGCTTTTGGGAGGTGAAACAGGAGAGTCAGAAGTTAAAGGTCATCTCAGTGAGTCCAAGGCTAGCCTGGACTATGTGAGACCCTGCTGAAAAAGCGTTTAGCATTACATTAGTCTCTCTCTCTCTCAAAAAGTAGGGATATTGTTTCTCTGCGGACTAGCCTCATGGTGATTATATTGTTGTTACTGTTGTTGATGTTAGTTGAAATTCTTGACTCTCCACTGGTGAGAGACTTAAGCCAGATCCAGAGTGATGAACACTTCCCCCTCCCTCATCTTCTTGACGTCCCCTGGCCTTTATCTTGCTGCTTGTTCTCTGTCACCGCTGAAGAGAACCAGAGCTGTGTCTTCCGTTCCATGCCTTAGGCATTTCTGATTTTCCCAAGTGAACCAGCCTATCCTGTGCAGTCTATCCCTGTGCAGTGGTTGAGGTGACAACTTTGCAGGCGCTCTGGCCAGCTGTGTGCAGACCAGTCAGTCCTCCAGCCTAGTCAAGGGGCAGACTTTCCGCAACCCATGAGAAGACAGACAGACACACCAACTTCGTGTTTCATATACAATAGGGCTTTTTTCCTATTACCATAGCAACTGGTACATGGGGACAATGGCTCCAGGGAGCAGGGGATAATGGTCCACAGAAAGATGCTTCCCACAGAGACACCTCAGAATGAAGCTCTGCCGGAGAGGAGCAGGCAGGGTAGGTTGGCCTGACGCAGGCTTGACACTGCCAGCGTGGCCTGGGGCTCACCTGGCCTGACCTACTCCCGGAGCTGGTCCTAGGTGGTGTCTTTCACCATAGGGCTTGCTGCGAAGATGCAAGAACAGAGGCGCTGTCCCAGTTTCATTGGGACGACCTGAGGACTTTCCAAATCCCTGTGCCTTTCTCTCTCTCTCATTATTGTTTTTCCAGGCCATCTAGGGGAAGATACTTTTGTGTGTAAGTGGTATCATCCTGTGGCAGAGTTTAAAAGGGACCGGGTGCAGACAAAGCTAAATGGGATTGGAGGATGACATAAAGAGCCAGAAAGGATATCTGCTGGGCCCACAGCGGACAGAACTCTGTCCCTTTTGGCCATGCAGGCAGTCCTTGAGTCTCTCTGTCCCATCCAGGTCACAAGCCTAACAGCACAAAAAGCCTCCTTTCAGGCTTTTCAGGGACAACAATGATTAAAAAACAATGGGCAGTGGCATCCGAGTCAGGGGTGCTGTCACACCAGCCTTACTGTCAGGATGCACGCACAGCCTGCGCTCAGTGCGACAGCAACAGAACCACGTGGTTTCATGCTCTCGGTGTTCTTGGTGCTCTCGTGGCAGGGCCTCAGGCTGCAGCTAAAAGTGCTGCTATCACACGTTTCCCTGAGCACCCACCTCACGGCAGTAGCTGGCTTCCTGCTTTCAGGATTTGTGCACAGGCTCTGATTGCTAAGGCTTGGGAAAGTCACCCAACTTAACGGAATGGTGTTTAACTGTGTGTGTGTGTGTGTGTGTGTGTGTGTGTGTGTCTCACGTGTGCACATGCAGGCTTTCAAAACGCACGTTTAAGCATCTGAGATAGTGACACCTCCTACTTTTTATTCTATTGGGCTGTTTGTTTGTTATCCTACATGCATTCTTTGATCACCAAGCCAAGCATCTTCTAAGGGACTGGGGTTTCTGCAATAGATGCAGAATGCTGGGAGCAAATCTTGCCTCCAGGCCTCTGTATAAGCTGGGACCTGTCTCCACACTCACTTTTCTTAACTCCTGTCTTCATCAGTACATTTCTGAAACGTCTTTTGCTATAAGAAGCTTCCCCAGTGCCCAAAAAACTCCTGGAAGGAAGCAACTTATAGACTGGTGATTCCTGTCCATAGTTTGACTATACTTCCCATGGTGGAGGGAGGCGAGCATGCCAGGCAGTGGCATAGGCCGGCTGTAATGTAAGTGCAGTACAATAGTCTTTGCTGACACTGACTCGGTAGGTACTCAAGTGTCTAGGGACCTTACTCTACCTCAATGACATTCTGCCATAGGTAAGCATACATGTCCCAGTGTGCAGATACAATTTGCTAAGGCAAACACTACTTGTCTCCCTCAGCCATAGAGGATAAATGTCTCCTATCCCTGACTTGCTCCCCAGAATCTTCTCAGTCCACACAAGCTGACAAGGCAATGTGAACATTTTGTACCCACAGCTTCCTGTGTCCTTTGAAAATCTTGGTCAAATTCTGGCAGGAACAAAGCAAGCCTCATGTATGAGGAACAGAAAAAGTCAACACATCATTGGTCCTGCCAAGGCGGAGAGGCGGACCCAGGAGAGATGGGCTCTCTGCTCAGACCTGTCAGGGTTCTGTCTCACACACTGCTAGCTCCTGTCAAGATGTAGAAAAGCCTGAAAGCCAGAAGCTGTGCCTTGGGTTTAACCCAGCACAGCCTCTCTCGATGACTTCTGAATTTCTGATTCACCCTCTGTGATTCCAAGCTGCATTTCTAATGAAGATGAGTAAAGGTGACTTTAACATGTCCCCAGTCACAGGTGGTGGGTGGCCATGGCTGTGGATGGCTGGGGACTCTGGGACAGCGTAAGGAAGGGCCATTGTGAGATGTGAATCATCTTTCCTCTTTCCAGGCTCGTCATTCGTCACACAGCTCCAAGTGATGAGGTCAAGGCCTTTGGGCATCCTTGCTCCATCAATAAAGCAGCTGGGCCCACAGCTGTGTGAAGTGAACTCCATCAATGCCTAGATGAGATTGGAAGGGATTTGAATTTCTGGTGAGGCTATAGATAAGGTTAATGTTGTAGTCTCAACCCTGTAAGACCTTGTAGGAAACCAAACTGGCCATGCATATAGGAATGTTTTCTCTCTCTCTCTCTCTGTGTGTGTGTGTGTCTCTGTGTGTGTCTGTCTCCCTCCATCTCTCTCTCTCTCTTGTATGCATTGTGTATGTGTGTGCATGTGTGTGTTTGTGTGTGTGTGCACACATGTTCATGTGTAACTATGATCATGGGGCGTTTTTAAGCCTTAGGTCCACACTGGGTGTTTCCCCCATCACTTCTCAGACTTTATATATATTTTGAGACAGACAGGATTGCTCACTGAATCTGGAGCTCACTGATTGACCATTGACTGTCAAGCAAACCCAGGAATCCACATATCTCTGCCTCCACACACAGGGATTACAAGAACACCCAGGGCTCGGCTTTTCTATGGGTGATGGGGATCTGAACTCCGGTCCTCGGGCTTCCACAATAAACTGAGCCATCTTCCTAGCCCCAAGCTACAGAAATCCTGAGCTGATCAGCCCCTTGTTTACAGCTGATCCTTTTGTGGTAACTTGTTACACAGTATAGATGCTGCCTCAGTTAAGAGGCTGCCATCAGCATGTCTAACATCTGCCCCAACAGCAAGTCCAACAGAATGCTAGAGACTCAGAGCCCTGGTGATATGATCTGGTAAGTCTGACAGCTAAGAACCAGGGGAGCTGTGTGCAAAAGCTGGAGATAGATGCTCCAGCCTACAGACAATCTTCTTCGTTCTTTCACTTTTTTGTCCCTTGAGGATTGAATGATGTGAAGCATGGATTTTTCTTGTCTCAGTCAACCAATTACTATGACACTACCTTCTGGATAATGCACAGATGCATTTAGAAACATTGTTTTATCAGTTACCTGAGCATCCCTTAGCTCCGCCACGTTGATGCATAAAACTGGTCATCACATCCAGGTATTAGATGGCATGCTTGTTTCCTCACAGTATCAAGGTCTGAACTCTGTCTTCTGGTCATCCCCAACTATCCAACCTTAAGTCACCATGTACATACCACCCTCCATTCCCTTTCCTAAGGCACTGATGGGGCCTGGTGCATATTCTACATACATATTTTACTTGTCTCCATCTCCCTTTCCATGGATTATACTATAAATTTCTTTGTTTTGTTCTTTGCTGTATAACTAACACTTCAAACATCTAATAGTTGCTTAAATTAAAAACATTGTTAGCATATGCTAATTGTGTATAGTAATGGGTTCTTATTTTAAATAATTTATTTAAATTTATTTTATGTGCATTGGTGTGAAAGTGTCAGATCCCCTGGGACTGGAGTTACAGATAGGTGTGAGCTGCCATGTGGGTGCTGGGAATTGAACCCCTGTCCTCTGGAAGAGCAGTCAGTGCTCTTAATCACTGAAGCATCTCTCCAGTTCCCCATACATAATGTATTTCATATTCAGCCCCATTATCCTCACACCCTACCACTCTTGCTGGTAGCCATCCTTACTCTCATGCGTCTCTCCCCCCCTCCCCGTGTGTGTGTGTGTGTGTGTGTGTGTGTACCTTTTACTATGTCTTTGAGTGAGTATACCAATGAGTTTCATTAGGGATAGTTAAAGAAGAGGAAGAAAACCAGGCGTTGGTGGCTCACACCTTTAATCCCAGCACTCGGGAGGCAGAGGCAGGCGGATCTCTGTGAGTTTGAGGCCAGGCTGTTCTACAGAGCGAGTTCTAGGACAGGCAAGACTATTACAGAGAGAAACCTCAAAAATCTAACATAAATAAACAAACAAACAAACAAATAATCATCTTCAAAACAAAAAGAAGCTAACTAAGGCTGTAGCAGTACATCAGGACACTTGCTGTCACAGCAGACTGTGAGGCAGGAGCCCAGGAAAGGGAAGCCAGAACCACAATGTTTGAGTTGTTAATTTCATCCAGGGTTGATTTCAGTTAAGCCCAGGAAATCGACTCACCCTCTTTCACCCTTCAAGTTGAAATACTAAAAGCAAAGGCTGCTGCCCACTGAGTGAGTCTTGAGATAGGAGCCAGGAAGAGGCCTGCTGTTGTGCTCATGGAGGAGGAATACAGAAATAAGAAACCCTGCTGCCTTTGCCCGGACAGTAGAACAAAGGTCCAGCTGTGTGGGGGTTACCCACCCAGGGACAAAATGAGGAAGAGAAAAAGGACCCCAGGTACAGTGCCCCAAATCTGCTGATCTCTGTAATGCTATCTGTGCCTCTGACCCATTTTCACTGTGGTTGGTGGAGAATGTAATAGAATCAAACCTGGACAAAATCAGGTGGCTGGCCCTGGAGTCCAGTTCATCCCGGTTGTGTCCCACCAGGTTCCAGGCTGTGTAGTTCCCCTAGTTTAATTATGGAGGCTCTGGATTACAGAAAAGATGGTTTCAATGATCAAATCTAACACCGGTCAGATGTAGAGAAGGATGGAAATGTCCAGTTACCCCATGACCTTCAAAGTATTTACAGAGATAAATGTGGGGAGATCTTTGAGATCCTAGAGCCCAGAATATTCTGATTTCGGTGTGTGTGTGTGTGTGTGTGTGTGTGTGTGTGTGTGTGTGTGTGTGTGTGTTTGCAGTGTTAAGGATCAGACTTAGGTTTTTGTGCATGCTAGACAAATGCACAGTTCTATACTTTTAAAAGTTAAGTAAAAATATGAGAAGGTTCAGCAGGTAAATGTGTTTTCCACCAAGCCCAAAGACCTGAGTTCGACCCCCAGGTTCATGCGATGGGAAAAAAAAAAAAAAAAAAAAAAAAAAAACATCAACTCTTGGAAGTTGACCTTTGACGTCCACATGCACCTGCAATGAAAATATGCATTTAAGGTGATATAATGTGAGGGGTTAAATTCCTGAAGTAGTTCTTTCAGTCATACATTTTCACTTGTTTTACAAAACAGTAGAAACAAGACAAATCCATTCTTAAAGGCGAAAGATTCACAGGATCAGACTAGAAAGAGCAAGCACACCCATTCCATTCTGGACAAGTGCAATGGGCCACTCCACAGGCGCAGCTCTTTTTGTTTCTGTCTGTTTTACATTTTTGTTTTGTTGAGACAGAACCTTACTTCATAGCTCAGGTTGGCCTGTAGCCCAGGTTGGCCTGGAACTTGATGCGATCCTCCTGCCTCAGCATTGCAAGTGCCAGGATTACAGATGTGAGTCCCCACACCTGCCCCAACCCTGTGTAGTTCCAATCTACAAGGCATTTCATCAAATCCTAAGAGTACTTTCTTAAAGCATGTTGTTGCTTCCTTTGCTTCTTTTCCTTTGGTTTTTAGAAACACAGTTCCATGTAGCCCAGGCTGGCTTCCAGCCTCATCTGAGGATAAGCCTTGAACTCCTGCTTTTCCTGCCTCCAGATCCCAGGGGCCAGCATTACAGATGTGCACAACTACGTCTGGTTTTCTTTCAGACAAAGCATGGGGTGGGAGGATAATTGTGTTAGCGTTGTGAAATGAGCAACTTAAAAGTGCTTGGTGTGGTCTGAGCACCCATTGTCTCCATGGAATGAGACAACTTGAGTAGCAGAAATGGGTTCTTGTATTTGTAAAATAATAACTTTACAAGCAAAGAAAAATGGAAATTGCACAATTAACTTTTATTAACTTAAAAGCCTGCAGGAATGGCACAGCTGCCATGCTGCCCAGGTTTTCAAAGCTCAGCTTAATCAAATTACTACCAAAATTCGCTATCTCTGACTCTTCTAAACAAAGCTCTTGATGCACTGACATCACGTTTCTTCCTAAGACATGCAAATAATCCATGGTCTCATTCTTAAATGACCCAAATGTTTATTAAACCCATCTAAAATGTCCTTGAAAGGAAATCTGAAAAGGAAAAAGAAATCCTGGAAAGTAGGATAAAATTTCCTTTAAAAAAAGTAGATCCTAGGGTTTGGAGAGATGGCTCCATGGTTGAGTTTTCTGTCCTACCAGGTCCCATCGCTTCAGCCCCAAATAAACACACAGATGCTATATTAATCATAAAACTATTGGCCGATGGCTAAGGCTCCTTATTGGCTAGCTCTGTCTTAATTATTAACCCATTTCTATTCATCTTTGTATTTCCACAAGGTCTTATCTTACTGGAGAATGCTCAGACCTGCTACATCTTCCTCCACTACATGTCATCTCTTCAAGGTCTCTCTATGCCTGTCTTTCACATCCCTAGCCCCATCTATCTCCCTGCCTCTATTCGCCAAACAGTCTTTTATTCATCAACCAATTAGAGAAACATATATATAGAAGGCCATCCCCCATCAATTACTAATCTTCTAGAGTTTCCGGTATTAATTCCCAGCACCCACAAGCATGTCTAGTGCTCCTAAAGGCCAGAGGAAGTATCAGATCCCCTGAAACAGGAATTATGAACAGTCGTGAGTCATTGTGAAGGTGCTGGATAACACATGTTCCAAGTAATATGGCACCCTCTCCTGGCTTCTAAGGGCACTGCACACACACGGTGCATATACATACACACAGAGAAAACACTCATACACATAGAATAAGTCAATCTAAGTTTTTAATGGATCATGACTTACGAATCAACAATCACATTTTTTTTTTTTTTCAAAATTGAAACTTGGCTTTAGCAGCTTACTAATCTGAACTTAATAATCAGAACTCTTAATATTCTTTCTGTCTGGTTTTATTATCAATTTCTATTGACATTGGTATTGTTACTCACAACAGGATTAATAAAAAAATATCACTTTTTTATTTTAAAGAAAAGAGATATAAATAAAAAATAATATCTACCTCATGGTATCACTAACACACTAAACTTCCTGGGAGAACCTGGGTCACATTTAAGTAGTTGTATTTTTTCTGCTGATGACAATTGGTTAAATGCATGGCTGAGTAAGCAAGCAGTTGTTTGTAATACTTATTTTTCATAAAATCAAATTTAAATATTAGGGGCTGGAGAGATGCCTCAGTGGGTAAAGGAGCTTGCCACCACTCAGTCCTCTGTTTCCCAGAATGCACTGTGGCACGCCAAATCCAGCCCTCATCCCCTGCCCAGAACTACCTAAATACGTGTAATAAAAGGAAAAGCAAGTTGACTTAACATTTTTGTTCATTTGTTTTTTATAGCCTTTGACCACTTGCTTTTTAGTTTAGAAAGTATTGTTACAACTTTGAACCTCTCTTTAAAGCTTGGTTTGGAGCTAATGGGACCTTTTTAATTAGCGGAACAAACCCAAGGGGAAAGGTATGAAAGTCCCCTTCCAGAGAGAGGTCACTTGCCTTGGGCGGGGCCGTGTTCCGGAGATTGCAGGGAGTCTGTGCAAAGTGCCTGCTCCCTCTCACTTTGATCTGTGGTCCACTAAACAACTTTCTGTTCCTCAGTCTCTAGCATAGCGTGAGATATCCAAGTGATTTTTCCAGAAAACACTCATGGCCTGATGAACCTGTGTGAGTAAGCTGGGCTGAGAGCTGACAGCCAGAGGTCACCCAGGTCTATACACTATAAAATATGGAGGCGCTCCCTCATCTTGCTTTGTAAACCCATCTAAGTGGAGAAGCAAACACAGCATCCTTTCTCCCTCTCTGCTACTCTCTTCCTCTCCCCTTCATTCATTGCCTATTTCCCTTATTTCTCGGGAAAAAGAAGGCAGGCTGCTTCCATTGATTCCGGGAGGTCATGTGAGACATGGAAAAGGGAACCTGATGTCCCTTTACACTCTGAGCTCTAGTTACACTAATGAAAGGAGTTCTGTGTGCAGACCCAGATTTGGCATGCCACCTGTATACGATTAAAACCTCCAGTCCAACCAATTGAATCCGTATGCACGAGTAGCATGCAGCAGCTGTCTGAACACACTGTAACCTTGGATACCAGGAAATCCAGTTTTCTCCGTCTTGTTGCTAAGGCAACCGGACAGAGGTGGGTGTGGAGAGCCCAGCAGAGCTCCCCACAGGCTCTGCAGCCATAGGGTGGAGGGAAGTGGGGGGGGTGTCTTTAGGCTTTCGGACTGTCCAAGGCCTTGACAGAGAAGTCTGCAGGACAAAAACAGTGACACTCTTATATCACTAACGGCTAGGGAACCTCTGAGTAGAAGCTCCTTCTTGGGAGGTGCAAGGCAAGCAAGGTAGTCTGGCGAGCTCCTGGGCGGAAGGAGGGTGAAGGATGGGTGCCTGGAGGGTGAAGGGGATGGGATTGGAGACACAACTGCTGGGGATCCCAGGAAACTGGGGTCACAATGCTGCTCTCATTCAAGCTAGCAGGAGGGAACCCAGAAGGTAACCCTGGCCACAAAGTTCCCACCGCCAGCTTCAGCCTGGTTCACCCCACAGGGAACAGCAGTGTGTGACAGTTCTTACAACAAAGACAGGGAACCAAGAGGATGCAACACAGACCTCACAGACGCCATTCCTCTACTTGTTTCCAGTTCTTTCTGTAAATGGTTTCTTTATTGTTATGTGCATTGGCGTTTGGCCTGCATGTACCTCTGTGTGAGGGTGTCAGATCCCCTGGGACTGGAGTTACAGACAGTTGTGAACTGCCATGCTGGTTCTGGGAATTGAACTCAGGTTCTCAGGAAGAACACCCAGTGCTCTTAACCACTGAGCCATCTCTCTAGCCCATTTCCACCTCTTGATGAGCAGGCTCTGAACACTATCTTTACCTAGCATGGAGCTAAGAGTTTAGTATAATAATATCTCATTGTGGGGTGGGGGGATGGGAGGGGAGGGTGGTTAGGATGCATGTGAGAGGGCAGAGAGGATAAAAGTGAGGGAGGGAGGGAGAGGGAACTGGGATTGACATGTAAAAATATATATATAATGTGTAAAAAAATATATATCTACATATATATATATATACATATATATATATATATCATTGTGTTAGACTCTGTGGCAAAACCCCTGAATCAAGAACTGAAGGGTGAAAAGGTTTATTCAGGTTTGTGGTTTAGGAAGATTCAATCCAAGGCGGCTTTGGCCTGAGGCAAAGCAAACGACGTGGCAACAGCTGGCTCACTCCGTGGCAGCCGAGAAACAGACAGAAAAACCTAAGGTCCACAGACAGGACTGGATTTACACTCCAGGGGCCTGCCTCCGCCAGGTAGGCCCCACCCTTAGCTTCTACCACCTAACAACGAAGCCGTCGGACTATGATGCCACCGGATTATGAATGCGTCAGTGGATTAAGTCAGAGCCCTCATAATCAATCGTTTCACCCAAACCCATCAGTTGGCACCACGCCCTTAACACAGGGCACTTTAGAAAATATTTCACATCCAAACCGCCACAGCCCTTCCCAGTTCCAGCTAACCTAGGCCACAAGGCTGGCAAGCTTCTTGCGTTCCCACACCTTGTCACTGGAATGCTCCCAGGTCTCACATTATCTCAGTGGCATCTCGCCAGCTTACTCCACTTTGTCCCAGAAGGAGAGGACATGGGAGTATGGCAGGTGTGCCCAAGGCCTTGGGCCCATAGTCTAAGAAGGTTGGGCTTTCGTTAAGTGGTGGCCACAGCTCAAAGCCTGGGCGCCCGTGCTCTGGTCTGGGAGGACACCGGAAGCTGGCTGGCTGTCACTTGTGAGCTGTTTCCATTATCCTAATGTCCTGTGGATGCTGAGAGGAGTAAATAATATTTGTCCGGACGTGGTCATGTCAAATTTTGAGTTGTTTCTTATTTTGTTTTTGCTTTTCTCCCCTGAAGTCTAGGATCAAATTATATTGAGGGTTTAAAATAATAATAATATTATTATTATTGTGTGTGTATGCTGTTGTGTCTGTCACCGTGCACATGTGGAAGTCAGAGGACAACTTTCAGGAACAGCATCAGGGGATCGAACTCAAACTGATAGGCTTGAACAGAAAGAGCTTGTCACACACCGAGCCATCGTATGAGCCTCACATTCTTGCTGTCCCTTTCTGGTCAGGGAGTGGAGGAGTGAGGGTATCTGGGTCTCCAAGTCCACCGTTCCTAGCCAGAGGTGTATGGCCTCTATGTAGCTGTGTCTCCCCAACACTTAGTCAATGCCCAAGTCACTCCCTATCAAATCAAATGGACAAATCAACCAGCTCAGTGACCATCCCATGGCATCTGTGTGAGGGCTAGAAGGCAGCTCCATGGTCTGGTTAGGAGAGAGGAGGCAGAATCCCGCTCTTCTGCCTAAGCTAAGCCATTTAGCCAGTCTGAGCCTGGGTGCTATACTATGAGGTGAGAGTAGCTGCTTTCACCATAACTGCAGAAAGGTGACATGGCTGTTGACCTTTAACTTATAAACAAATGTGAACGTATAGTTGTAAGGTGTACGGTTTTTCTGCCTGCCGCCTGGTCTTGTCCCGTCGCTGCGCCAGCCCCAATTAACACACAGAGACTCTGTATTTGATATTATACTGTTGGCCAGTTACTACTTTCTTATCGGCTAGCTCTGTCTTAAGTATTAACCCATTTCTATGTATTTCCACGTGGTCTTACCAGCGAGAGGCGGCTGGTGGTTCTATTCTCTCCAGACTCTCCATGTTGACTCCTCCTTACTACTTCCTCTTTCCTCCTTGTCTCCTAGTCCCTCCTATCTTCCTTTCCGATTGGCCAACAGTCTTTATTCATTAACCAGAATGAGAAACATCTCCCATCATATAGTCTTATTATTCAAGTCTAGAGCATTGGATAACATCCTTTGATGGCCCTTGTGTAACTTGAAGATGTTAGCCTACTTATACCCCTTGTCTTGTGTTACTCAGTTTGCGGTCTATATGGGTATAAGCACAGAACCCAAAGAGTCTGGGATGTTATGGTGGAGGTTCCACCCTGGCCCCCCACTGTCTCTCTCCAAACCCTGCTGCATCTCAGAAAGCCTGCCAAGTGATGACTCCTCCCCCAGAGATGCTCAAGACCACTCCCACAGGGTATTTAAACTGCCCCCCCCAAGCACACAGAGAGAATAAACTCCTGGTTTTCCTGTCTCTTTTTTGTCTCCTCTCTGGGGGGACTGGAAGGCCACCTGGGAGGGCTATCTCCATTAAATATGTGTTCTAATTTGGTCTGATATGGTCTGATTTGGATTGCTGCATCAGCAGACAGGCTTACTGTGGTGCAGAAACTTTTCAGGGGCATGTTGTGAACTGAATCCTACCTCTGCCCACTTCTTTCCAGAATGTTATCCTTCAGAGAACTCCGTCTGTCATTCCGCCTCAATTCCACAGCCTGGCGTCCACTACCAGGCAAACAGATGCATATTTCATATCTTGTGTGTCTTAAGCCACCAAGCATCTCTGTCATCTTGGAATTCTCCACGGCACCTCCCGCAGAATGCCATGAGGACACAGCCTGAATGAAAACAAAACTCAGAAAACACAAACCCACATTCCTATGTCACAGGCACATGGGAAGTAGTTCCCAGATACTGAAGATGACAACGTAACTCTGTAATGAAGTACCCGAGACTCCTGCCACGTCCCTCAAACACATACAATCTATATGTTCAATTAAAAGTAATAGAACGAGGTTGGGCATGGTGACACACACCTTTAACCCTAGAACCTGGGAAGCAGAAACAAGGATCCTTATGAGCTAGCTTGGTCTACACAGAGGGGCTGATATAGCTCAAAAAAAAAAAACTGCAAGGCTGGGGGGGGGGTCCCAAGGGTTTTTGGTTACATAGGAGCTTGGCAGAACATCTCAAAAATTATTTGGCAGGACATCTCATTGTATCAGGGTAGAGGTTACGGCATAAGGTGTGGAACATGTCAAATTCTACAAAAGGGGTCAAGACCTAGTCAAACCCAAGTTTTACAGAAAACAGGAATGAACTCATTTTGACCTTGTAACATGATGGCTTTTATTCTTAAAATGGAGTCAGGTTGGCCCATCAATTAGCCATCACAGGCCCTAATCCATTATGGCTGGTGTTCCAGTAAAAGACATAGAGATAGACATGCACATAAGGAGAGCTGTGTAGACATCAGAGTCCTCTGCTCCAAGCCTGGAAGCCACCTCGAGCCAGAGAGAGCAGAGCTCACCATTTTCTGCACCTTCAGAGAGGCAGGTGCAGCCCTCCTCTGGAACTTTTTTTTTTTCTTTAACATTTTATGTGTACACTTTGTCACAGCATCTGAAGCAAATAAAAACAAGAAAATGTAAATGTCCCAAATCATTTGATAGATTCTTTGGCATGCATCCAAAAAAGCAAAACAAAACAAAAGACCCAACCAGGTGGTGCTGGCACATACCTTTAATCTCAGCACTCAGGAGAGGAGACAGAGGCAGGCAGATCTCTGTGAGTTTGAGACCAGCCTAGTCCTCAAGAGCTAGTTCCAGGACAGGCTCCAAAGCCACAGAGAAACCCTGTCTCGAAAAAAACCCCAAACAACAACAACAACAAAATTAAAAACCCAACAATAACAAAAAACAGACTTTTAATTTAGTTGTACCAGCGAGATTCAGTTGGATCAAGAATGACAATGAATTTGGAGAAGTGCAAAGCAAATGTTGCCACTGTATTATCTTTTTGTTTGTTGAGTAAATAATACCAGAGAAAGCACAGGCTGCCTAAGAGAACAAATTGGCAGCTCTAGCTTGGTTTCCAGGCACTGTTTATACACCCTTCAAGTGCTAATTAGAACTGGTTACTTACTCCCTGAGGGAAACCCCCCTGGAAACCCCCCATTTCAGATGCTGTCTGTGTGGAAATGTCAAGACTCTGCTTGTCTGTAGCTCTGATGCCCATGCTTAGACCACTTGACTGTTAGGTCATTAGGAGCAGATGAACAAGGAACACCAGCTCTACCAGGAAGTTCATCATCACTGTCGTCATCACATGTATGTATGTATGTGTCTGTATGTGTGTGTGTATATCTGTATATGTGTATGCCTGTATGTGTGTATGTCTGTGTGTGTGTCTGTAAGTCTGTATGTGTGTGTATGTCTGTACAATGTGTATGTCTATATGTGTGTGTCTGTATGTGTATGTTTGTGTTTCTGTGTGTGTGACCAGAAAACGATGTCAACTTTCCTACTCTAATACTCTTCACCTTAGTCCCTTGAGACAGGATCTCTCACTGGACCTATAGATCCAGGATCTACCTGTCTCTGTCTCCAGGGGTTACCAGCACACGTGACCATGCCTGACTTTTAGCTGGTGCTGAGGATTTGAACTCATATCACATTGCCATGCTTGCTCAGCAAGTGCTCTCATTTGCCAAGCATCTCCTCAGCTCTCCCGGGGAACTTCTCTGCCTCTCGCATTGCATTTTGAGGCTTGGAGGGCTGACTCATATGGATTGTGAAAATAGTCTCACTTCCAACTGGTACCAAGTGGAAGGAGGTGCTAGAAGCTGGGAGAGGGCCAGAGGAATGGAGCATCGTTCATCCCTTGGGTATGATGTTCCCTTCTGGCAGATGGTTGTGGGATGCCGCATTCTTCCATGAATGCCACAGCTCCTGTCAGACTAGCTGTTGGAACTACTCCCCTTCCTGGGTTCTGGGACTTGCTCCCTCCCCTGCCCTGTCCAGCATTCACACTCTAGTTCGGCATGCATGACTTAATGACAGGCAGCTCTTCTGAGGAATATATCACAGTCAGTTTCCTCGTATGCATCATCCTAGGCTGCATTTACACACACCAAACACGCAAGCTTGTCACTCCCCGTGCCCCTGTTACAATCATGAGGGACCTGCACACGAGCTAGGAGGCTACTGCCAGTGTCACATACCATTCTGTTTGAGAGTGAACTCATTTAAACAAGCTCATTGGACAAGGAGAAAAGATCTGAAATTACAGATACATGAACCAGCAACAATGTTAATTTACTATTCATACATCTCCAAGTATGATGTAGTAAATAGACAAGGCAGCAACAAAGTTGTCTGTTATGATTGCTATGCGCTGTGCATAATTTTTATGTGCCATGTGACTGTCAGGAGGCAGATTTGTGTGTATGGTGTCACTACGACACAAAGCAATACTACATCTGTTTATGCAGTCTCGCTGCCACTTGTGAGTTACGTGTTGTGTTAGGACATATACTAGACATAGATACTAGATGCTAGGAACTTCTCAGCTCCGGTTATAATCTTCAGAACCCACAGTGGCTTATGTGTCCCATCACTGACCAAATGTCATTATGTGCTGTGTGACTATAGCTAGCAGCCCTGCAGTGTCCCTTGTCCTTAACCCTGAACATGCCTTTGTGAACAGCTGTGGGCCACGGTTAAGCTCTCCTAAGATGACACAGTGTGAATTGTGGCTGCCACACCTGTACCCGTGAACTCTACACCGTGCATATGCCAAAGATGGCTTAAGAACTTCCTATGTCATTGCTCATGTAATCCTAATAACGCCACTATGATGTAAGTGGAATTACAATGCCCATTTCTGAGAGGGCAAAACAGAGGCTATGGGGGTAAACCAGAAAAAAAATGCAGACGGATGAGCTGTCATGCACGCCCAGGTTTATCTCAGGTGAGTATTAACACCCGGTCTCACCACTTTGGTGTCCTTCTTAGCTACAGGCTCTGCTCAGAGAAAGTGCACTTTGCCATGTGTCCTATCAGGGTGATATGTAAAGTGACTGAATTCCCCAAACAGCATCTGACACATAGAGGGTGAGGGCTCTGGAATCAGCTGTGGCACAGGCGACCTCACAGTTGGATTAAATTGTCTCCTCGAAGATGTGTAAAGAGGTACTCAACTGGGGTAACCCAGGAGGTGGCTTCTTTAAATAATGACTGGGATCAGGTAAAGACAGAAGAAAGGAAGTGTAAGACATCTGGAGAGAGGCCAGCCGGTTAAGGGCTGGAATTCCTTTGCAGCCAGGTGGCTGCTGGCAAAAGCATTTCTTCATAATGATCAGTGCCCTGGATGGCCTCATAAATATTTCATCAGCCAGGCCATCATTCTTCATTTAGGGTTTCAGAAGCAAGTCATCAGTTTGGGCTGTCCAGAATTTTGTGCACAGAATTCCTTAAGCAATCAAGGGCTGAGGCGATGGCTCACGGGGTAGAGAGCGTTTACCTCTGTGTTTGGCTCCTGGGATCTGTGGACATCAGAGGGTGTGACACTGGCCCCTTAATCCCTATGCGTGGACATCAGAAAAAGAGACTCCCTAGAGTAAGTGAGCTCGCCAGACCGACTCCATGTTCAAGGACATGTGTGAGGTGAGAGTAACTGAGGTCATCCCAGGTTGGCCTGTGTACCTGTATGTGTGTATACACGTGTGCTCACACACTTGTGAGCACACACACACACACACACACAAATGAAAGGCGATCAGGTGAATCACCTCCCATCATTACACTGAAATTCTTAAAGCATTTGTATTTATTGGGAGGATTTTAACAATAGTGTGTTTTCCTTTCCCCCCCTCCCTTGCTTCTTCTTTATGTCCCCAAGCCATTAGAACCTTCATACCCTCCCTGCGGTATTTGAGACAACCGAATGGCAAAGCTGGCATCTCTGGCGGTCCCTTGGCTGACAGGGCAGGAAACCCCACACTCTGCAGCAGATAAGATATCCAGCCCTGGGGTCTGTGGATACAGGACTATAGGAGCCACACACCCCTGCTACCCAAGGCTGACACATTAAAACCAAGGTCTACAAGACTATGGCAAACGCGGGCTCTCACAAGCAGTGGTGCCCAACTACAGACGTGCCACTTAGGATGTATGAATGTCCCCGCTCCATGGTGTTCCTGTGGCTCAAGTTGTCAGCCATGCCAGGTGATCTTAAGTCTTATAGGGCATTTCTCCATCTAGAGAGCTGGTCTTCCCCAGTGAGATTAAACTCAGAGAATCACTCAGAGGAGTGTAAATAATAATGAGATGCAAAGAATTGGTCACAGAACCAGTGTAGGTGACCTGTTTTAGTAGAAGAAGCTCTCCCAAAGTGGCACCTTGGCACCCTGAGTACTTTTAGCAGAAAGATCTCCACAGTGTCATGCTGCCCCTTAGTCCCCAAAGGGAGTCAGAAAGCAGAATTCCTCTGTCCCAAGCTGAGTCACAGGGCTCTCTCTCTCTAATTAATAGTCTGCTTTTCTTTTTGTACATTTATGTATGTGAATGTTTTGTCTGTGCACATGTATGTGTTCCACATGCCCACAGAAGTAAGAAGAATGGGTTGGCTTCCCCAGAACTGGAGTTACAGTGGTTGTGAGCTACCATGTGCTGGGAATTGAACTCAGGTCAGTGCTTTTAACCACTGACTCATCTCTCTAGCCCTCCTTTTCTCTTACACAAGGCCCAAGCCGAAGAATATGGCTCCCCTCCCCTCCCCCTCCTGTCTAGGTAAGAAGAAATTCTCCAGCCTTCCTATCTGATAAGCCATTCCAAAAGTACCCTGTCTTACATCTGGGTGGAAGGAATGCTACATAGAAAGATTGGGAAGAATCTTGATACACAGACCTGGCTGGTTTCCCCCTCAGCCGGTCACATCAGCTCCTCCCTTTTTTGTCTAATTATAGTTCTGAACAGCTGTCCATTCTTTACTGAGCCTAAGTATAAAAACGACAACCTTCCCGTCTTTGCTTTTCATTCTGAGGGCTCCGGGGTCATGTAAAATATTGATTAAATAGATCTGTTACACTTTTCCCTCTCATTTATTATTGAGGGAGTCTGTAATAATGTATAAGTCAAAAGGGCTGGTATCTCATGGAATTTTAAATTTATTGTTATTTTTCACATCTTCCTTGGGGTCAAATGTTTAGGATAGAGTAAGTACTTACAGTTCATACAGATTGGAGAATATGTAGAATCACCTAGTGGACAAATTATGACTGTGTCGTTGAGGGAGTTTCTGGATTGGGGTATTGTGGTAGGAAGAACAACCTTCAATGTGGGCATCACCAGTCCATGAGCTGGAATCACAGACTTAACAAATGGAAGAGCCAAGCATGCCAGCATCCCTGTCTTCCTGTCCCGTTGCTCTCCTCCTGCAGATGTAGTGTGACAGCTACTTCACGCTCCTGTCACTAATGTCCTCCCTCACCGCACACTGTGAGCCAGACAGGCCATCCCTTCTGTAAGCTTTCGTAAGTTCATTTTGTCAGTATTTTGTCACAGCCACGAATAAAGGAACTCATGCAACAATCAACAACCATTCATTGACTAGAACTATTGTGGAATAATTAACACAAACTAGAAATATACAGATCACAGTATCCAAAGGATACTGGGGAATTCTTGGGGTGCCATACCAGGTTTTCTCTTAGAGCTTCAAATGTCTTATGGGTTAGGGTTAGGGTCACAATTTTTGGACAATATCTGCCATTTCCCCACAAGATTTACCATTTTTTTTTTTTTTTTCAGAACACCAGCTGGTTTGGTAGCTGCATCTTAGGCGAAGGTAAACTACAACAAGCTCTCTAACTTTGGCCCGAATTAGCATTTATAAGGCAGGAGTAATCAGTATGCCAGCAAGAATACCGAACAGCCCAGTCATGTGACTGAGAAAATAAGCTGTCACAGACACTCATCAACAAACTTCCCTCTCGCCAGGAAAGACTGTCATTATGATATTTTGTCATTAGTTCTCCTTCCCCATCTAAGAGGGAAGGGTTTTTAAGCATTTCTTTTTTTGACAGAATGATCCTAACCAAGCTCCAAACAGCATCAGCTAGCTAGACTTGGGAAAGAGGATGCTCACAAAACTGTGTGCCAGATGCCTGTCAATTACACCCTGAAACAGGAGGCAAAACTGTGGATGGGGAACACCCTGCAGAGATGGGGATGCTCTGCAGCTGGGGAGACAGGCTTGCTTGGATAACATTCAAGAGGCCGACATGCAGAGAACGAAGTTTGCGAACAAGAGGTAAGACAAAATAAAGCACCAAGTACCTGCTTGAAGGCTTTGCGTTTTGTTTTTATTTTTAAATTATCTTTGGTGGTGTTAGGGATCAAGGTTAAGGTTTCCTATATGCTAAGCTGGTGTTCTGTCACTGAGTACCTCCCAGTCCCTGCTTGAAAGCTCTGAATTCCATAAAGTAGCTATTGCTGTTTCAAATCACAGCAAAGCCCTTGATAATAGCATCGCCCACAGCGACATCACCAGTCTTTTGGTCAGACAACTGTGCTGATTGGTCAGCACCCTCTCACCTTGCATGTTGATCGGGTGACTATAGGGCTATGAGGCATTACCAGCACAGGCCTGATGGGGGCCCTGGCCCTAGGCCTGGTCTTGGCACCCATAAGGGGGGCCCTGACCCTGGTCCTGGCACCTCTAAGGGGGCCCCTGGCCCTGGTGACCCTCAGGGGGACCCTGGCCTTGGGTCCCTGTTCCTGTTCCTGGCCCAGGCCCTTGCTCTGGTGCTAAGGGAGACCTGGAGCCCTAGGGGGACCTAGCGCTGGCCCTGGGCCTGGACTTGGTGCCCCTAGAGGGGCCCTCGAGCTTCTAGGGGGGCCCTGGTTCCCCAATAGCGGCCCTGACCATGGCCTTGACTATGACCACCTAGGGGGGCCCTGGCTCTGGTGTCCCTAGGGTTCCCCTGGCCCTGTCCCAAGCTCTGGCCCTGGTGCTCCTACAGGTCCCTGTGGCCCCTAGAGGGACCCTGACTCCCCAAGCCTTTGCCCTGACCCTGATGCCTCTAGAACGTCTCTGGTGCCCCTAGGGGTGTCCTGGCACTGGCTCAGGCTCTGGCCCTGGCCTTAGCCCTGGCCCTGACACCCCTATGTAGGCCCTGGTCCTGGCCTAGGCCCTGGTCCTTTGCCTGGTCATGGCGCCCCTAGGTTTCCCTGTCATCCTTAGGGAGGCTCTGGCTCTGGTCCTGGCTCTTGTGTCCCTAATGGGGGCCTGGTGACCCTAAGGGGGCCCTTTCTCCCCTAGGGTGGCCCTGGTAACCCTTCTGGAGCCTTGGCCATGGCCTTGATTCTGGCCACCTAGGGGGCCCCTGGCCTTGGCCCTGGAGTCCCTAGGGTTGCCCTGACCCTTTCCCAAGCCCTGGCTTTGGTGCCCCTGGGGTGGCCCTGAGGCAACTTGGGGGGCCCTGGCCCCCTAGCCTTTGCCATGGCACCCCTAGGGCAGCCCTCGTTCCCCTATAGGGCCCCTTGCCCTGGCCATAGCACCTCTAGGACTGCCGCCTTGGGGCTGTAGGAGGTCCTGGCACCCCTAGGGGGCTACTGGTCCTGGCTCCCCTATGCTGGACCTTGAGCTGTTGCAGAGCCTGGCCCTGGCCCAGGCCCTCTCTGTGGCCCTGGACCTGCCCCTCCTATGGGGGGTCCTGGCCCTGGCACTTGCCCTGGCTCTGGCCTGTCCCTGTCCCTGCCCCCTAGGTAGGCTCTGCCCCCCCATGGGGGCCCTGGTCCCAGCCCTGGTTCCCTAGATGGCACTGACCCTGACCCTGACCCCCATATAGGGGTCCTGGCTCTGGCCCTGGCCCCTTCTCTCTTCCACTCCATTCCTGTAAAAGAAGGCTTCACCCAAATCTCATTCAGTAGATTTATTGGGAGGGAAAAATTCAGGAGGGTGGCTGCCTCCACCAGGGTGGAAAATGGCAGCTCCCAACTGAACAGGTGCAGGGCTTGTATAGGGCTTCTTAGGGGAGGGGTCTTTCCAGGGTGAAGATTTCAGGGTGGTAATTGGTCGAGTTTCAATCTCTGAGCTTGGACAAGCTCAGAGGTTGGCTGGATTTCACACTTCGGGATTGGTTGGTTTTGTGCTGAGTTGGTCAGTGAGTATGTCTCTTTGGTTCTGGTCTCAGGGTCAGGGTGTGTTCTTTGGCTGGCCCTTTTGCCCTACAAAGGCTTCCTCTGCTTTTTCATCCGCAACCCAGGGTTAGATACTATATGAGTAGCTGTCTGTGAAGAAAGGCTTTTGAATTCCCTTTTGCTCCCACCTGACCCACCCTTTGAGGCAGCACTTCTTAGGTGGGGCTCATTTGCTCTTCCCTAACAGAGAGGAACAACAAGCTAGCATGTAGCTAGAAGCACTTCTTGTAGGGTGAAAAGGGTCAAGGAAAAACACCCTGACCCTGACTTGACCCCAGGACCAGGGCTTGAAATCCCACCAATCCCTGACCGTGCCCCAAAATCAGACCACAAAAAAATACAATCAGAAGCTAGGGGAAGAGAGGGTTAGTTTAGGGTAAGAGGCTGGGGCAAGAAATGCTGGGAGGAGCCACAGGTACTTCCTGAGACTTGACCCAGGCTTCCTTGACATCTGACAGTGCACCAATCATTTAGGTAAATCTTCACAACTTGTATATACTCTGCTGTACTTACAGTTAAAGAGAAAAATAACCAGATCGCCCACCTTTACCCAAACCAAGATAAATATGCAGTGACTTGTGGTGTCGTTCAATAGTACAGTAATAGCAATAATTATGAGGGGCATTCAATTAATATCACACAAGACGCATTCTCGTTTCAGAGCCTGATGGAAACACAGTTAATGCGGACACTGTACAGCAGTAGTCTTCCATATGTGGTCCTCAGACTAGCGGCCTGAGCATCAGTGGGGATTCACTAGACTTGAAAATCCCAGCCAGAATTCCAGAAAACTCGAAAGCGGAGCCCAGCAATGTGTTTTAATAAGCCCCGGATGTCGATAAGATGAACGTTCAGGGTGGAAAGAACACTCTGCGTGATCATGCTGTAACTGGGTTAAATAAGTACTCGTGTTTACATTTGGAAAATGGTGGCAAGTTCTAAGTTCTAATTACCTTTTTTTTTCCCCCACGAGCCCCAGGCTGACCTGTACTCTGCTGACAATAAACCTGAATCCCTAATCTTCCTGCCTCCACCTCCCGAGTGCTTCCGGGATTACGGACTCGCGACGCCAAGAAGTCAGAAACTGCAAGCAAAAACCCGCTCCATTAAAAACCAAAGCGCAGACTGCGTTTAAATTTTTTTTTTTGTTTTTAATCCTAGCCTATCCCCACAGCAGCTCCTCCATCGTGAAAGCCCTGCCTCAGACTGACAGGCAATTTGTCAGATCCCAGCCAATGGGAAGCTAAGATCGAGCCACCAGCCCCATCCTAGCGGTGCGATTGGCTGGCTTCCACGCCACGCTCGAGCCAATCGGCGCCCGGCGCGAGCCTGCGCGCGCGTTCGGTTTAACATGGCTGCGGCTGTGGCCTCGGCGGCCCAGGACGCGCGGGCTCGTGCGGGCCGGAAGGATGCGGAGTCTCCAGAGAGGGAGATGAAGGAGCCGGCAGGAGACGACGCGGAGCTGGTGGCCGAGGCGGAGGCCGTGGCTGCGGGCTGGATGCTCGACTTCCTCTGCCTCTCCCTGTGCCGAGCCTTCCGCGACGGCCGCTCCGAGGACTTCCGCCGCACTCGCGACAGTGCGGAAGGTGAGCGCGGTCCGGGGGCTGCGTCCCGTTAGCTGGGACCCCGCCCCCAGTCAGTGCCCCTGTCGGGCCCGACGGAAGGGCACGGTGGGTTAACGTGGTGGAAATGGAAGCCAGTCCAGTTGCCACTGCCTTCTACCACCCAGGCGTCCCGCAGCCTGGTTCGCCAGCTCAGAACCCGTTAGTCGATTGGCACGGTAACTTACAAGCACCCCCCCCACACACACACACACACACACTGGGGACAGACAGCCCGCCAGTGGCGGTGAAGCCAGACCCTGCCAGAAAGCCGTATTGACAGACTGCATCTCAGCTCTAATAGCACTCGGGTTATTTCTAGAGAAGTGAGTTGGTTGATCTGAGGAACTGGTAAATTAAGAGGGGAGCTCCCAATCCGTGTGTCACATAACAGTTTAAGAAAGTTCCCTCACAGATAAAACTGGAGCCCTGGCGTGGGTAATTGACTTTAAGTAGAAAAGTTTAAATCCTGAAATGAAGTCACTTCGGCATGCTTCTGTTGAGAATGGGCTGCACTTGCTCTATGGTGATAGCGTTGGAAACATCACGGTGAACTCCTGTCTAGTGAATACCTATGCAGTATGCTGGCTCTGTGTCGTTGTAACACTTATCTGACTCAATCAGCGCATAGAAGAGGTATGTCCTGCGCAGTTCTGGATGTTTTGCACCTGGAACTGTGATGAATCCCCCTCATTGTGACGCCCAGCTCCTAGTCGAGCAAAAGAGCAACATTGGCAATTTTTCAAACGAGGCATAATCTCAACTACCCCTGTTATTTTAAGTTAAGAGCAGTGTGTCTGGGAGCGATCACACTGATTTCAAAGGAGCATTAAAAAGACACCATCACTCCAAACTATAGCAGATAGTTTCTATATCCAGATTATAGAATAATTGAGGGGGTTACCTAGGGAGATAGTTCAGCTTGTAAATGCTTGTCTTGCAAGCCAAGAACCTTAGTTTGATCCCCAGAACCCATAAAAAACAAAACAAAACAAAAAAAAAAACTTAACACACTAGTATTCATAACACTGGGAAGACAAGGTTTGCTGGCCAGCCAGCCTAGCCTACTTTGGCAAGCTTCAGGCCAATGGAAGGCCTTGTTTACAGGGGCTAGCGAGGGTGGGTGAAGAGAGCTGGCCCAGCAGCTAAGAACTTAACTGCTCTTCCAGAAAAGGTGGGCTTATTCTCAGCATTCCCACAGCAGTGTCTGTAACTCCAGTTCCAGGGTATCTCTAATGTTGTTTCCTGACAAAACACCCATACACATAAAATAAAAATAAATCTTTGTTTAAATGTTTAAAAACAAAAATGGTTTGATAGTGCCTGAAGAATGAGACCCAAGTTTATCCTCTGGCCTGTGTATGTGAGAGAGATCCAGGAATATGGTTGGCTTACCAGTATACATATTCACTGCTAAGTGCATCTTCGTGAGTATACAAATACTTGGGAAATAAATGTTTTTTTTTTAAAAAAAATCAATCTTTATGAATGGAGCAAACTTGATGGCGCACGCCTTTAATCCCAGCACTCGTGAGGCAGAGGCAGGGAGATCTCTGTGAGTTCCAGACCAGCCTGGCCTACAAAGAGTTCCAGGACAGCCTCCAAAGCCACAGAGAAATCCTGTCGTGAAAAAAAAAAAAAAAAAAAAAAAAAAAAAGAATGTCATAGTATAAAATTTCAGAGTAGAAGTTTGATGCATTTTATAATTTAGATGTGAATCTTTTGTACTTATAAAAATTTTTCGAGTATTTCTCAAGTTACATTGTGTAAGAACAAAGCTTTTCTGAGTTTTTAAAATTTTAATAATTAGAATCTGTAGTTCTAAGTTTATGATCAGTTTTTGTTGAGTGTTATATTAGTCAAGGTTCTCTAAAGTAACAGGTTACAGGATAAATCTACATATAGAAAAGGATTTATTAAAATGATTTACAGGCTGTGGTCCAGCTAATCCTGCCTATGTATCCAGTAATTGTTCAATCCATGAGGCTTGATGTCTCAGCTGTTCTTCCGTATATATGGGAATCCTCAAAAAGTAGGCTTTAATGTCAGTGAAGGGATGCTTATTGATGGTGAGAGGAAGCTGGCAAAAAGAGCTTTCCTCTTCCATGTCCTTTATATAGGCTTCCAGCAAAACATGTGGCCCAGATTTAGAGGTGGATCTTCCTACCTCAAAGATCTAGATTAAAAGTTTGTCTTCCCACCTAAATTCTGATTAGAAGTGGCTCTTCCTACTTGAGATGGTCCAATTAAGCAGAAAAATCGCTCCTAGGTATATCCAACCATTTTGTTTGCTTGTTTGAGTTAACTCTAAATGTATTAAGCGGAGAATCAAGAATAGCCTTCCCAAGTGTTTATAATCTAGCAGTTAACACTGAATTGTGGCTGTTAGGTTGTGATAATATTTTAATACAAGTCTTTTCTTTTTTAGCTATTATTCATGGACTACCTAGTCTTACAGCTTACCAATTGAGAACTGTATATATATGTCAGTTTTTGACAAGAATTGCAGCAGGAAAATCTCTTGGTAAATACAAATTTTTATTTTATATTAGAAATCTTTTAATTTATGTTTAAATATAAGACATGAGAAACTGGTGAGTGCTATATTTTCCTTTTGGGAGGAAGAGAAAGTTTGCCTACCTGCATCTGGCATGCATATAAGCATGTCTAAAGCAAATAAAGAAATGCAGTTTTATCTTTCTAGAATGATGACTCTCAAACTTTGGCCTGCTTCATATCATTTAAAGGGCTTCTTAAAACAGTAGAGCCATTCTGCTTCACCATGAGTTTGGCTCCCAGATGGATGATTCAGATGTTTTAGTGGGAGGGCTACATTTCATAGACTGCAGGAGATTTCAGTTGAAGTTTTCTTATATAAGTTAGTGATGACAGCTACCATACATACACTGTTTTCTAGCACCTATTCAAACTTTGTCCTTACAAGAAAACACACTTTATAGTTGTAATCTGTCTCTCTTAGTTTCATGGTTCATTATTTCCATGGTTTGTTGCCTGATATTATCCCTTGGGGAGATTAACCATCTCCCACAATATGGAACCCATGACAAACCATAGTAACACTGATAGCAACAATTGGCTTAGTGTAGTTACTTACAGGATAGTGGACAACTCAAAAGGCAATTGCATCACAAAAAGCTCATGCCAGCATGAGCGGCAGCTCAGGAAAACTGAAAGTCTGGAGCAAAAGCCAGTCATGGACTGTCAGTTTCTCTAGTTTCCAATCTGCCAACCCAATGTCTAGGGACCCATCAGAAACTTTTATTTCCCTTTTCCCCTGTAAAATACTGCCTACTCTACCACATCTTCAGACCCCGTCCAAGCAAGCCTAGGAAGAAAGCAGGAAACAGGTACAGCTCAGCCAGCAGCCAGAGGACCCTCTGCACAGCTCTGGCGCGCCTTGTCATTGCTTCCGTGCCTACTCCTTGTCCTTTGCAACATGGTTTTACATTTCCCACCAGTTTTCCTGTAGAGCAAAGGTGGTTATGTGACCCCTGTCTGTCGCTTTGCCCACCCTGCTTCCTATTGGGTCTTTTGTTCTCCCACTTGAACTTTAGGGGGTTTCCCCAGTTCTATGAAAAATGAAGTGGAATTTTTATGGATTACATGGAATCTGTGGATCATTGTCATAACGATAGCCATTTTTTACAGTCCGTCTGTGAGTATGGGAGTCTTCTCATCTTTAGTGTCTTCTACTTCATCTTAAATTTCTCATTGTACACATCTTTTACTTCCTGGATTAGGTTTAGACCTAGGTACTTTATTGTGATCATGATTTTTTTTTCCTGATGTCTTTCTCAATACACTTATTGGTATAAAGGAAAGCTACTGAACTTTGCATTTTGATTTTATGTTCTGCTACTTGACTAAAAGGGGTTATCAAGTCCAGGTGTTTTGTGGTAAAGTTATTCAGGTTTTTTGGGTACAAGGTCATGCCATCTGCTGAGATCACCTACCCATTCCTTGAGACACACTGTAAGTGCTCTTGAAGGGTCCTGGTGTCTGCCTCTCCCACTTTTAGCTGTGACCTCTCCCAGTCCTACTTGAGAGGACAAGGAGAGTTGCTTGATAAGCTTCCTTTATTAGTAACAATGTCTTTTGTGTCCCTTTGCCTCACATTCCATCTCAGCTTCCCCAAATGTCCACTTCATCCTGTCTATATATCTTGGATATTTTCTCATTATCCTTTTTTTCTTATTTCTTCTTACAGCACTTGGCTTCATGTGTGTGAAGTAAGTGTTCTACTGAACTACATCCCTAGGTCATATTCTAGAGCTTAAACAATTTCCAGATGTGCCTAGTCATCCGTATGTTTGAAAATTTCTGAATGATTCAGAAGCAGAGCCAACATGGAGAGCCACTGCCATGATAATGTACTTCTGGGAAAGTACATTGGCTTGTCCACATCATTTGTGTATACGTGAAGTACATATGGACAGGAATTGTTGTTTGTTTGGAAACAAGGTCTTACCCAGGCTAGACTTGAATTGTGAGTCATGCTTCTGCCTCAGCCTCAGAAGTGCTGGGATTATAGACTTGAGTCACCATACATGGTGGTGTTTTCTTTGTATCTTAAGTACTCAACACAACTTGGATTATAAATGAATAACTTTTTAAAAATCTGATATATTGGAAATGCCAAAAGAGTGGAAATGCCAAAAGAGGCCAACAGAAAATTAAAATCCTTGAAACTGCTAATGTGGATGTGCTATTTAGTGTATGAAGTTATACCCGGCTTTAAAATTCTCATGAATATATTCAATTATTTTATATTTGAGTTGAAATGAATCAAAACAGCTATGAAACAGGAGCTTTAGAGGAATATAGCTAGTAAATGGTTCCTGCCCCACAGAATTTAAAATATAGTCCTGTGATTGCAACGAGCATTTTTACCTTCAAAACAGTTAAAATGGTAGCCAGGAGTGGTGGTACATACCTGTGTTGTCAGCACTTTGGAGGCCAAGACAGAAAGAACTGGAGCTTGAAACCAGCCTGTGCTACATAGCAAGACCTTGTCTTAAAAAAAAATAAAAATTTTCTGATTTTTATGATCAGTGGTTTTATTTTTCCTGCGTGTGTGTGTGCTGTGTGTATGTGCAAATTAACTTAGAAAAGTCTTTCCCAAAACTGTTGTGTGTGAAAACTGCCTCTATATAATATATAGTTGATAAGTTTGAAAAAGAATGAAGTTTTTAAGAGTGTACTTCCAGTTAATTTTCTTTTCTGTTTGAAAAGATGCACAGTTTGAAAGTGATGAACGTATTACACCCTTGGAATCAGCCCTGATGATTTGGGATTCAATAGAAAAGGAACATGACAAACTTAATGAAGAAATACAGAATTTAATTAGAATTCAGGTATGAGTATTACTTTGTGTTTATTGTTTTGCTAGACTATTGTATCAATACTTTTCTCACTGGTGAAACAAAATACCAACAGGAAACAATGTAAGGAGAGCCTGTAGAGATGGCTCAGTGGTTAGGAACCGTTCAGTTCCCAGCACCCATGTAACTGGTTCCCTGTCTGGTCTGCAGGAACCTGCACATGTGCATGTACACAGATTTATACACATAAAGGAAAATAAATCTTCTGAGGAAAAAAAGGAAAAGGGTAGTCAGAGAAGAAGCTTATAATTTGAGAAGATGCAGTCCATATTGGGGGAGGTGTAGCACAGGAGTATGAAGTAGTTGGTCATCTTGTGTCCACAGTCAGGAAGCTGGTATTCGCCTACTTCTTTCTACACAGCCCATAACATAACCATTGCCTATGGGATAGTGCTGCCCATGTTCAGGGCAGGTCTTCTCAGCCCTTTCTGGAAATGTGCTTCAAAGTCCAGGAAATTTGAGAGTGTCACAAATATGAAAGCATGTAACATCCCGATTACAAATAACGTGTCAGAAGTTGTGCTATATATAAATACCTTTTCATTGGAACATTGGCCCTTACTCTTAGTCTTCACACAAGCTCAAGGCCCAGAACTTAGATTTCATATTTAGGTGTATGTTGCCTCCACATTGCAGGAAGCAGTGTCGCTACTTAAAAATTACCAAATAAACTTTAAAACTAGGGATTCATGTTCTCCTCTTTTCTAAGGACTATAAGTTTAGGGGAAATAGAAGGTGCTTTGGTTTGCTTGTTTATCCTGGTTCTGAGGACTGAGCCTGGGGCCTCACACATGCCATGTGTGGACTTTTGTGAGACGTCTGTAGATTTTAACCATGCTAAGACTTGAATTATAGTAACTGCTTAAGAATAAGAAGCCAGGAAAGTCCAACATCTACCTGCAGCTAATGCAAGACTTCCTTAATTATAAATTTTCCCTCAGGTTTAGGAGTTTTAAAATTGGTGTTTCTTAAGTTGACAAGAGAGAGAGAAACTCAAGGAGGTTTCCTATGATTGTCATTGAAATTGTCAATGACATTAGGACCTGGAGATAACATTGGGGAGAAAACACCTGTTCATGTAAGAATTCAACTGAGAAAAAAGGAGAGTGTATGTGTGCGCGCGCACATGTGTGTGTGTGTGTGAGTGTGCGTGTGTGCGCGCGCGCATGTGTGTGTGTTTTCATAGTCTCGGGGACTCTAAAGAAAGCTGACTGTTTACTAGACAGTTGAGATGACAGTAGCATTGGTCTCTGTCACACTGTTGTCTCTGCTTCACACAGCAGTTCTGTGGAGGTGGGTGTGAGGTCTCCACAATTTAGAGCATTTGGGAATGAGCAGTGGGATAATAAATTTACTTCTAATCTATTTATTATACTGCTTAGAGATACTGAACATAGCATTGTAAATGTGTATAGGACTAGCAAGAATTTTTTAACTTTTTAAGCCATAATTATTTCATCATTGAAAATCTGCTTTATATCTTTATCAAAAAAGTGCATAAAAATGTTTAAAATGGTGTCTTTCAGAATTAACTATGCATCTAGTTAAGTAATGGTTGGATATTTTCAAAAGCAACTTAAGGTTTGTATATGTCATCTTTAAGGCCGTGGCAGTTTGTATGGAAAGTGGCAGCTTTAAAGAAGCAGAAGAAGTGTTTGAAAGAATATTTTGTGATCCAGAATCTCACACGGTAATTATTTATATTAATATGATAGAATTCATTTTACAACTGTGTATATGGGGTGAGGAAAATGGAAACTTGAAGGAGAAAAGGAATGTTTCACCTAATCCAGTATATTAAATAATTCTAACAACAATCAATTCAAAACTTTAGTATATCAAGTACTTATATTTAGAGTATGTCCAACTTGCTATACATATTGCAAGGGTTTAGAAGCTACATTGTAGGTTTGGCAGCTGCCACATTAGGCAGCATCAATATAGAGAGGCAGAATAACCTGCTTATTTTTCTAGAATCCCAACCTCATTTTATTTCCCCATTTTCTAAACTTCCTTTTCCTTTTTCTTTTTTTTGAGATGGGATCTCAAGAATGATACCACACCCAGCTGGAATTTGTTATATGATCATTTGAAGTTTGTCTATGTATGTTAATACAGTCAGTAGGCCTCTAGTTGTTAAAATATTAAAAAACAGTTGTGTTGGGGTAAATTAAATATCTTCAAAGAAAGAAAAGATAATCTTACATTTTAGCATATTTTTTATTGAACATCTATACCTCTAGAAGAAAATAATGTGTTCCATTTATTTAAGTTGATATGTTTGTACCAAGTGTACACATGTGCGAAGAGCCCCTACATTGGGAAACTAGCTGGCTAGGCATGGAGCTCTAGAAAAGACTATCACAGTTGCCTAACATGTACAAGTGCTAGATTTGGTTCTTGGCACCATCAAAAACAAAGATCAGCCAGGCATGGTATAGCACATACCTGCAATCCTGCACTCGAGCTCATGGATGTGAGTGTGTGGCGAGAGAGAGAGATCTTTTGAGACTATTTTAAAATAGGAACCTAGAACCTCATTCAATTCTGGTCATTTGAGGAAGCCTTCCCTAACAATAACAACTAACCATCCTTCTCCCATTGAAAATATATTTTATAATGGAGCATATACAAGGCTGTGGTTATAATAGTTTGTTTTTGTCTTTTTCTTGTTGTGAGTACGTAGCAACTTATCTTTCTTATGCTGGACATTTAAGTTATTTCATTCTTTTCTGTAAAGTACTTTAATATGTCTTGTGGAGCAGATCTATTCACTTTTGTTCATTGTGTATTTAGGAGTAAAATCCCTGAGTGATAGCTAGACATGCTCACTTGTACTTATTTGCTGTTTACTTATCAAGTAACATTAAGTTTTAGTAGTTGCTGTCTATAGTTATTCTGTGTATTTAACACAGTTGCTCTATAGACCTTATTTGTGGTTTTCATTTTAGTTCGTCATACAAATAAATAGTACTATTATTCTGGGTTTAATTTGACTGAAAACTGCTGAAGGCAGAATGCCATTTGATGTCTTCATAGATAGATTGTAGATAGAGTTGAGGAGCTATATTAATTATGTCTGCATAATTAATGACTGACTTAGCCTAGTTGAGTAGGTTATAGTTTAGGTAAGACCCTTCTCCTAGGATATAGCACCCCAGAAATTTCAGCGGAGAGCCTGATGATTTTGTTAGACTTTCTTCCCGTGTATTTCTTTCTTAGTATTACTAGATTAATGAAAACTACCCTGTTTCTGTTTCATAAGAGGAAAACATATAGCTAATGCATATAAAGCACTTAAGAGAATTTATTCCACTTCCCCAGTGTGTTGGTATGATCAGTGAGAAATCGCTGTTTCCCATACTCTCAAACTGACAGCACTTTTCATTGAGGGAGGCACCAACAGTTGGCCCAGAAGGTGGCAGAGTGCTCAGATGCCTGCATATCTTCCTCTCTAAAATACAAACCAGTGCATTACAGAGTCAAAGCAAAATATGCAAGCGCACATTCCAGTGAGTTCCATTTCTAGATGACTGTCTTAGAATAACTTATGTTTTCTCTGTATTCTAAAAGCAATGAAGTTTTAAAGACAATCAGGAAAAACCCAGATCTTACTGACACAATTAGTCTAGGATCAAGCCTACAAGTTTTTCAAGTTCTATAGTATTTATTGTTTATTATCCACTGTGGGGCCGGGGTTGGGTCGCCACTCCGCAATCCCTCCCTCAGAGGAGAGGACTAAGGAAAGCTGAGTGTGCTGTCCGCCCTTTCCCCAGCCCCTGGTCTCCCAGCCCCTGCCCACCAGACACGAGAGGGAGCCTGGTCAGGGCAGGAACTCTTTTTATTGATCCAAGCAGATGTTTAAGTAGGCTTCAGAGTAGGAGCAGAGCTTCAGCGGGAGGAGTTTGGTGATAGTAGGTGAAGAGACTAGGGAGGGCCAATTGCATTGTTTTTAATCACCAGTCATCAGGCAGAGGTTAGTTTCTTTTGTGCCCTGCTGAATCATCTCTATATGGAAATGCACCTGGAGACAGGTCACCAAACTCGAGGCAGGCTTGGGGCATGCGTTTAGGCCCGGCCTGGGAACCATCACCAGGCCTTATGACCCTACAATCCAGCATTGAGACAACTTCTTTATAAGAAAAATTTGTATTGAGAAAAAAAGGATTAAGAGAAAATGTTTGAACATTGCAATAATAGCAAATAACCTAAATTCTTGAAGCAACTAAATGAACAAATGGTGACTGATCAATATACTAGCCAGTGGTACAAATAATTTTTTCTGTATACTAACATAAGTAATTGCCAGGAACATGGAATTAAGGGAAATATAGCAAGTTTCAGGAAAATCACACTTTTACAAATGATACGGTGTGTAAGATTAAAGCCACAGGATTTCAGGGATGCTGCAATGAACTAAATTGCTTGCCATGCAAAAGTATGAAGACCCGCACTCAGGTTCCCAACACCCACATAAAAAGCCAGTCACGTGGCATTGGGGTGGGGTGGTCAGGGTGCATGTGAGGGGGCAGAGAGGGTAAGAGGGAGAGGGAACTGGGATCGACAGGTAAAATAAAAAATAAATAATTAAGAGAGAGAGAGAGAGAGAAGCCAGACATGGTGGCAGGTACCTGTGATCCGTCCCTGTGTTGGGGGCAGAGACGAGGGTCACTGGAACTAAGTAGATAGCCAGTCTAGCCGACCAGTGGGGACCAGGGTCAGTGAGATACCCTATCTAAAGACACCAGATGGAGAGCAATAGAGGAAGATGAGACCTTGACACTGGTACAGGAATGGAGGAGCACACATGCACCACATACGCACTGGAAAACAAGAGTGTTCTCCACAGGCGTGTCAATATGTTGTACACATGTAAAGACCTTTGCTTTGGAGGGGGTGGCAGTCCTGAGAATGGAGCCCGGGTTATTGCTCAGACGAGACAAGCACTCTGCTGCTGACAAGCTATGCACACTTCAGCCCCAAGGAGTTTATAAAGAGAGCAGAGTCTGAGTTCTGGGGGAAATCATAGGCCAGGACAGAGAAAGGGGGTCCAGTCAGATTATGGAAGCAAACAGATTTAAACATAGTTTTGTTTTTAAACTGGGTAGTGGACAGTTAAGTTTATAATTTCTGTTTCCTCATATTTGTCTGAAACAAAGCATTCAGAAATGTAGGGGCATTAAAAAGGAGGAAGAAAATACATGGATCTTTTAAAACATTATTATAACTCTTAATTGTATCTCTGAGTTTATATTTACAAAATAATTGTTTTTCAATCAGATATATGCTTACTTGAAATTTGTTTTATATTAATACATTTCTGTTTTTTCCTTAGCCTTTAGGGAGGAAATTACTCAGGATAATCTCTCAGAAAGATCCACTCCACTCCTTTTTTCAACACTTCAGCTATAACTGCATGATGGAGAAAATCAAGTGTTACGTGGATCATGTGCTAAATGAAAAATCATCAACTTTTCTAATGAAGGTATACATTCATTAGTGTTATGATGAAACAGAAAGTCTTAAAATCTAACCAGGTCTTAAGTTAGTGAGTGGTTAAAGTGAAATATCTGCATTGATTTGAGGTAACTGTACTTCAGGGTATTTAGGTGTGTACATGAATGTGGACACATTGTATATGTGTGCAGCAGAGGCCACAAGACAGATTCACATTCCTTGGAGCGGTGTGAGCCACCCAATACAGGTCCTGGGAACTGACCTCGTCCTTGGCCAGAAAAGCTCTTAACTGCTAAGGCATGTCTCCAGCCACTAACATTTTTGTTGAAAATTGCCTAGAGAAGATTGTATTTACAAGAGGAAAAAAACCTCCCGTAATGCATATAACCCAAGCAGTAGGAAGGGGAGTGCCACCATTATCAGAATCATGAAAATAATTAGGTTCCTTCTGTTAGCCTATGAACAGATATTTCTGCTGCAGCTGTCAAAGATTATGTGTTCCTAATGTATTCTTTTTTTCTCCTTCCCCTCTATATCCAACCTTTTCCTTAAGGCAGCAACAAAGGTAGTGGAAAATGGGAAAGCAAGGACACTAGCTTCTGAGGATAAGCAAAATGCTACTAATGCTGAAACAGAAACTGAAGTTCATTTGAATAGAGGGAAAAGGTTTGGACACTCTTGATATTTTTTTAAGGTCTTAGGAATATTTTGTCTTTAACATAAGTGATGCTAGTAAGCCATTATTAAAGTAATAATTGAGTAGTTGCTGTATTTTCTAATTGATGGTTTGAATATTTAGAGTACTATAAGGTTATTTCATAATTTACACAGATTGTATGGTAAGCAAAGTAAGTAGTGAGAAAATGCCAGTTTAATGTGTATATATTTATTTGCTATTTTTAGTGAAAGTGTACTTAAGAAATGAGGTTGAAACTAGGAACCTGGTTCATTTTTGCCTCTTATTGGGGTTATATCCTGCTTTCCTTTGGTATATATTAAGTTATTCTGGTATTTTAGGATAATGTTCTCTATATTTTTCAAGGATATGTTGTACTAAAAAACAAAAGCCTAGGTCTCTGATTAGAATTGTTAGGTTTGTGCTTCCACAGTGTATCCATGATAAGCCTGATTTTGGAAATAAATTATGTATTTATTACAATACTAAGAATTCTTAGTATTTTTGTGTGTGTTTTATTTATTTGCTTTCAGGTTTTTTGTTTGCTTGTTTGGTGTGCACACACACATACACACACACTTGTTTGTGTGTGCATTTTATCAAGCCTAAGCTTTATACATTCTAAGCAAATGTTCTGCGTTCTGCCACTGGGTTGCACCCCAGACCGTGTTGAAGGGTCCTGATTAGCTTTGAACATCTTAATTACCTCAGGATCCTTCATGCCTGGCTCATTACCAGACACATATGAAAAATTTAACTGAGTACTAATTACGGAGAAAACTAGAAATAAGGTTGAAATTGGTAATCAAGCAAATATCAGAACCGTTCTGGGAACTAAACCAGGAAGAGGCGAGCAGCAGGACAGCAATTGACAGGGTGCAAGGGAATCAAGTGTGACGTAGGGAGAGTGACTGTGTTTGGGCACATTTGATTTGTGCCCTTAAACACATCTGAGCAAAAGGTGGCTACCGTTTAATAGACGTCTAAGTTCTTAATCCAACCAGGCTTCCTTTCCAAGATGTTTCCTGTGCATTGAAGTATGTCTTGAGTGCCAAGTACTTCTCTTATACAAAGTTCCACTTGTATATATTCTTAGAATTTTTTTTTTCTTTTAAAGTGTTAATGACCAACAATCAGAAACTGAATCCTTAGTGGATACAGAATCCATAATAAGGTAAAGTGCCATTTTCCTTTGACCGTAAAATCATTAATGAAAGCAACTCATATAGACTTAAATATTTTAAGATTGGCGTGTAAATGGTATGATTCCATACAGCTCAGAGTCCTCTGTAACTCAACAGATGTTCAAAACCCTGAAATGTCTTTGGATTTCCAGCTATAAAGACTTTGATACTGAATCTAGGAATATTTTACATAATTTCTAATAGGCTATTAGACTAAGAGATATGGAGCATGTGAGCTTTTCTGGTATTCTAGCATTGTAACAAAGACTTGCTGCTAGCACAGGAAAGGATTAGAAGCTACATTTTCTTATGTGTGTCCCATATCCCAATTCTATAAAATTATTTTTGGAAACTCTTTCTGATCTAATATAAATGCTGTGAGAAACAATGTAACATGTCCAAAATGCAGAAAGTGTGTGTAGATGATTTCAGGTATCTGTTGGGTTACTTAAGTAGATATATGGGAGGAGTTGGCTAACTTAGTGTTGAAAGGATTGGTGATTAGGACTTAAGAATTCAAGATGTTGCATGATTTGTCCAAAAAAATACTGTATATCTGGGGAGGAGAAGGAACAGGGTCTCAATACGCAGTTCTGTCTAGTTTGGAACTTAACTGTAAAAGTCATCTCTTAGTACTAAGATTACAGGCATGCACCACAATGCCTGACTTGAAATATTTCTTAATCACACCTCTAGGTATAAGAAAGATACATAAGTGATGGTAAGTACTTGGAAAGATAATGACTAGCAAGAATTACAGAGGAATGATAGAAGATGGTATCGGTAGCATTCCTGAGTGGCTGAGATTGTGTGGAAGCAGGAGTAGCATTCATTAGGAGACAAAAAGACAGCTCAGTGATGGAGCACTTGCTTAGCGTGTGTAGGGACCCAGGTGCCGTCCCCAGCACTGTAAAATCAAACGGTGTGAAGACCCATCTCCGGAACACTGGGACTGGTGGGAGGCTGAAGAAAGGAGAGAAATGTTGTTCCCAGGTGGGGCAGGGATGAGGTGGACGCAAGACTTAGAGGTGAAGAGTTTGAGGATAGCATTCTACAGAGTAGAATACAATACAGTAGGACATTTTAGGAGAAAAGAAAGGCAAGGAAGGATTTGCTAGGTGCAGAGTGTTTTCGTGGATAAAATGTCTACATTTTAGGTTGGTCTAACATACCTGTATAAGTTCAGGCACACTGCTTTTTAGTTTCTAATTTGCTTCTATATAAAATTAGAATAATACTAGCTTTGCAGGGCTGTTAAAAAAAATATGCCACATCCATCGTTTCCAGTAAAAACTTACTTTAAAAAACAGTCTTGGAAGCTGAAAAAGTACGTGGTCTACCATCGAATTTTCAATAAAGGAATTTTCAAAGTTCTGCAGAAAATGATTTAGAAGCCACAGGAGAGAAGGAAAATGAATTATCTGTAATTTAAGGAGTGTTTGGAAGTTCATGATTTCTGAGCTGAAATAAAGGGAAGTTTACAGTAGAAATCTTAAGATTAATGTGGGTCACTGAGTGAGAGAGCAGGAGAAGCAGAGCAGTGGGAAAGCCCCTGCAGCCACAGTGACGGGTCGTGTCCCTCTGTGCCTTCTCCAGTCTCTGGAATTAATTTCAAGCTCTCCTGTTTTATTAGGTATCACAAGACTGTCTTATCTAAGTTGAAACAAGGAAGCAGTCAACCAGATTTTAATAACAAAGAAGAAAGAATGGGAATTCTTCAAAGTGAGTACTGTTAACTATAGTTTCAGAAGTGGAGTACTGTGGCCCTTACACAGCATCACAATGCTGACCCCACAGCCAGCTTCAGAGACTGAGCTCTCGATGATGAGTCTGCATTGTTCGGCTATTAGTCCAGTTGGTTTTCTGCTGCACTGTATTTAGCAACTTGAGACTTTTTTTGCACAATGAAGAGTCAAAGCTCATTATTAACATTGAATAAGTGAATTCCAAATCAGTGGCTCCAGGGAAAATATAAAAGGTTAGGTTCCTTGATCTTCAGTGACATTTTTATCAGCTAGTAACACACAATCTTGTTTTATGTTTGCTCTACTTAAAGACACTGTGGTGCTGGCTCGTTAATGGTGAATCATTGCCAGCTGCACTATAATGTGTGTATGAGATATATGACACTCTTCCATGTTGCCCTCTGACCTCCACAGGTACACACGCACATGTCCACTCGTTTATAATTTTTTTTCGTTTGGATAAAGTATTTGAAGTTGAAAATTGGCGTTTTGTGTCTGTAAATATAAATTTAAGCTTTGGAGTATAGAATGCTTTAAGCAAACGTTTCTTCCCAAAAGCCAATCTTCTGTTTTTCTTAGTTAGCTATTTTTAGTTGGTTTGGAATCAGACTAAACAAATTGGAGTGGTTTTGTTCGGTTCAGAATCTGGCCATTTAGTCTGGTCCTGTCTCAAATTTGTGATCCTTTTATTTGGCCTCCAGAGTTTAGTGTGTAACACCATGCCTCACTCTTGTGTTTTGTGTAATCAGGGCTTATGGCATTATTTTCTTGGTACACTTCTACCTTGCTGGTTTAAACTTTTTCTTCATGAGTCCTGTAATCAGAATTCCCTTTTCTTTGCATCTTCATTGTTTCCTATTTGTCTGGATTTTTTTTTTTTTCAAGTCTATATTTTTAAATTCTTGGACTCTGAAGATTATCTGCTATCCTTTGTGTTTCTTTAAGACTTTTTGTCTAAATATAATACTCTTAATACTTTTTGGTTACAACTTTGCAAACAAATTGATTTTGAGTTGCTACAGTGTTGACGTCTGACATTGACATGACTCATCCCATCTTTGTAGATGAGTTACTTTTCTCTCTTACCTGACCAGATTTTCCTCGGAGATGCACCAAGTGTTTTGCTTTGGATTTCCATTTAATTAAAGTGACTTTTCACTATGAACTGTCTTATTTAATCTCCAAATAATTAAGGCTGTTCTAAATAGCTCCCTATTACTGACTTCCTGTGTAACTCTGTAGTGGTCTGAGAATAATTTATAGTAGACAAGAAGTACCTATATCTAAGCTGGCTATGACCTTGCAGCAAACATCCCTCCTGTTGCTGCCTCCCGAGTGCCAGTTGTCAGGACAGCTTTGAGGAGTTGGTTCTTTCCTTCCTCCAGAGAAAGAACTTGGATAATCAGGCTGTACACCATGAACTTTACTGGCTGAATCATCTTACCAGTCTTTAATGTTTATTAAAGTAGGCATATCCTACTGTTGGTACGTCCTAGTGATTGTTGTTGATGTGTATCTGAGAAGAATTTGTATTCTGTTAATAAATATCATAAAGATTTCAGTGATCCTCTACCAAAAGCACTTATCCTTCTTTATGCAGGTGATGAAATATGTTTCTGGAGGTGTGAGAGGATCCTTCTGTGTAGTCAAATTATGTTGCTTCCAGATTTGAAGGAAACGAATTAAATATATAGAGCTCATTTTCTTATAGTTGCTAAAGTAAATAGGAATTTCCTGGTAACCTTTGCAAAGTCCACCCTTTCTTCTAATGTGAAGGAGGAGTTAATGTTAGTGTTTTTATTTGTAGGTAAAATAACGACAGAAGGAAACAGAAAAACCACTGGAAGCAATAGATTATGTATTTCAAAGAATCAACCAGACACTGATGAGAAACACAGGCGTAAGAAAAAACAGGTATTTTTCACTCCATTTGAGTGATATTTATAAACATTAAAGTAAGCGTTTATACTTGTTCTCCTAATAGGTCTAACTTAAATAAGATTCTTAATGCATTGGAAAACCACACAGAAGTTAAAAAATAATACCATTTGATCAGGGGTTTTTATTTTGTTTTGTTTTTTAAGACAGGGTTTCTCTGTGTAGTTCATCTGCCTTGCAACTCACTCTGTAGACTAGGTTGGCCCTGAACTCAAACATCTGCCTGCCTCTGCCTCCCAAGTGGTGGGATTAAAGTCATGCACCACCACTGCAGGCTTCTGTCAGAACTTATTAAATAAAGTTCAGGGTTGACATTGTTTCTCCAACTTAGTGTAATCAGAATGCCATTTGTTCAGTATGTGAAACTATTGGTGCAGTAGTTTATCTGACTTTCCAACTCTTGACAATAGATCAGTAAACCAAGTCATTATTATCTTACTGTGTATGGAATATTTTTTTTACTCTGTTTAAAATGTGTTTGGTTTTTTCTAACCTATTTGCACTTGAATCATTTCAAGTGTAAGAGCTTTGAGAATCAGCCCACTGGGAATATTTCCTGTGGCTCCAAGTTATTTTGCAGAGATAACTATCCAAATAGCATAATAGTCAAAATGATCAACAGCTAATTTGATTTGCTTCCTGCACATCACATGCTGGGTGTGGGACAGCCCTGTGCATAATAAATGGGTACTGCTATATCAGTGAGTTACATGATGAGCTCATGATGCCTTTGTATTGTTTTTGGTTGTTTGTCTGTTTTTATGCAGGTTATGTAAGGCCACTTTAATGCAAATTGATGTGATCTAATTGCTAAGCTTTTTTTTTTTTTTTGTTCTGGGCTGTGACTTTCATAAGTGCTTCTTAGTCTACTTACCACCAGTACTCCTTAAGTAAGAGAGGAAATCTAAAGGGGACTGCAGGTGGTAGGGTTTTGTAAAATTAGCTTCTTTGAGAATAAGCATCCATGAAGGAGAATGGGTGGTTTGTTTTCTTTTAACTTGGGAGTATTTCAAAATACTCTTCTCCCCTCCGCATGACAGAAGTAGCACAGGATTTTATAGTATCTTTACCCTGAAGTGTGGTAAAGATTCTGGAGGTCAGACTTAACAGTGTTGTACCCTGTAGTTTTTCCACTCTTTAGGTTCATAAATGTTAACCACCATAATTCAGTTTTAGTACATTACCCTCCCAGGAAATGTATTTATTATTTTTTTTCATAATATTCTAAAACTAAACTTATATTTTACATTCCCAGCCACAGTTTACCGTCCCTTCTCTCCTCCTGCTCCCTCTCTCGGCCCCTGCCATTCACTCCTCCTCTGCTTCTTAGAGAGGGGCAGGGCCTCCCGTGGATCTCATCACACGTGGCATATCATGTTGTAATAAGAATAAGTTGTATTAAGGCTGGAGAAGGTAGTCCAGTATGAGGAATAGGGTATCAAAAGTCAGCAGAAGAGTCAAAGACAATCCCTGTTCCCACTGTTAGGAGTCCCACGAGAAGAACAAGCTATCCACCTATAACATATGTGCAGAGGGACTAGGTCAGTCCCATGTAAGCTCCCCCTCTTCCTCTTCCTCAGGGTTCCCCAAGCTCTACCTGTTTGTCTGTGAGTTTGCACCCGTTCCATCAGTTACTGGAGGAAGACTCACAGTTGGGGTAGTCACCAAACTGGTCACAGGAGATGGCCAGTTCAGGCTGTGCATCCACTGATGCCAGGAGTCTTAGCTGGGATCATCCTTGTAGATTCCTGGGAGTTTCCATTGCAACAGGCTTTTATCTGACCCCAAAATGTGCCCCCTTTCCATCCATCCCTTACAGTCCTCTCCTTCTCCATCTATCCCCCTAACCTGAACCCGCCTGTCCCCATCCCCACCCACCCCCAGTCCACCCACGAGATCTCTTCTGTTTCCCCTTCCCAGGAAAATCCATGCATTCCCCCTTGGACCCTGCTGTTACTTAGCTTCTCTGAGTCTGTGGATTGTATCATGATTATCCTTTTCAGCTAATATCCACTTATGAGTACATACCTGTTTGACCTGTTTGTCTTTCTGAGTCTGGGTTACCTCAATCGGGATGATTTTTTTTTTTTTTTCTAGTTCCATCCATTTGCCTTCAAATTTCTTGGTGTCTTTGTTTTTAATTACCAAGTAATTCGCCATTGTGTAAATATATCACTTTTTTTTTTTTTTCAGTTGAGGGTCATCTAGGTTATTTGCAGGTTCTGGCTATTAGGAATAAAGCTGCTGTGAACATAGTTGAACAAATGTCCTTATGGTGGGATGGAGCATCCTTTGGGTATATGCTCAAGGAGGGTAATAGCTGGGTCATGAGGTAGATTGATTCCCAATTTTCTGAGAAACTGCCATACTGATTTCCAAAGTGGCTGTACAAGTTTGCATTCCTACCAGCAATGGTGGAGTGTTTCCCCTTCTTCTACATCTTCAGCATAAATGATCATTTGTGTTTTTGATCTTAGCCATTCTGACAGTTGTAAGATGGAATATAATGATGGCTAAGGATTTTGAACATTTATTTGTTTCTCAGACACTTGAGTTTTTTGTGTTGACAACTGTTTAGAGCTGATCTGTACTCCATTTTTAATTGGATTATTTGATTTGTTGATACCTAGTTTACTGAATTTATCTTTATGTATTTTGGAAATCAGCCCTCTGTCAGACGTGGGGTTGGTGAAGATCTTTCCCCAGTCTGTAGATTGCTTTTCAGTTTAAGAGGTCCCACGTATTACTGCTCTTAGTGTCTGTGTTGTTAGTATTCTATGCAGGAGTTGTCTCCTATGCCTCTGCCCTCAAGGCCATTTTCTGCTTCAATGTTACTACATTTCTCTTGAGGTCTTTGATCCATTTGGACTTGAGTTTTGTGTGTGCAGGGTGATAGATAGAGACCTAGTTGCATTCTTCTGTATGTCAACATCTAGTTATGCCAGTACCGTTTGTATAATTTTGGCTTCTTTGTCAAAGATCAGGTGTCTTCAATGGGTCTTCAATTCCATTGACCCACCTGTTTGTTTTTATGCCAATACCGTGCAGTTTTTATTACTTTAGCTCTTTAGTAGAGCTTGAAATCAGGGATAATGATACCTCCAGACGATCTTGTATCCGTCCACTTCACTAAAGGTGTTTATCAGCTGTAGGAGTTCCCTGATAGAATTTTTGGGATCGCTTCTGTATACTATCATATCATCTGAAAATAGTGGTACTTGGACTTTGTTCTGATTTGTATCTCCTTCATCTCCTTAAGTTATCGTATTGCTGTAGCTAGAATTTGAAGTGCTTTATTGAATTGATATGGAGAGAATGGACAGCCTTGTCTTGTCCCTGATTTTAATGGAATTGCTTTCAGTTTCTTTCCATTTAATTTGATGTTGGCTATATATATATATAGGCTTATATAGGCTTGCAATATTGTTTAGGCATATTCCTTGTATCCCTGATTTCTCCAAGACTTTCAACATGAAGGAATGTTAGATTTTGTCAAAGGCTTTTTCACCATCTAATGAAATGACCATGTGGTTTTTTTCTTTCAGTTTGTTTATATGGTGAACCACATTGACAGATTATCATATGTTGAACTATCTCTATCCCTGGGATGAAGCCTACTTACTCATGGTGCATGGTTTTTGTTTTTGTTTTGTTTGTTTGTTTTGCTTTGTTTTGTTTTAATGTGTTCTTGGACTCAGTTTGCAAGTATTTTATTGAGTATTTTTGCATCAATGTTCATGCAAAAAAATGGTCTGTGATTCTTTTTCATTTAGTCTTTGTGTGGTTGGTTATCAGGAGGGGACTGGCCTCCTGAAAACCTTTGGCACTGTTCCATCTGTTTCTAATTTTGGAATACTTTGAGGAGTATAGGTATTAGCTCTTCTTTGAAGTTCTGTTAGAATTCTGTGTTAAAACCTTCTGGCCCTGGACTTTTCTTGTTTGGGAGACTTTTGATGACTGTTTCTATTTCATTAGGAGTTATAGGTTTATTTAAATTGTTTATATGATCTTGAATTAATTTTGGTGTATGTTATCTATCAATAAATTTGTCCATTTCTTATAGATTTTCCATATTTTTGGAGTCCAAGTTTTTTAAAGAATGACCTGATGATTCTCTGGATTTCCTCAGTGTCTGTTATGCCCCCCCCTTTTCGTTTCTGTTTTTGTTAATTTAGATATTCTCTGTCTGCCTTTTAGTAAGTTTGAATAAGGTTTGTCTGTCTTGTTGATTTTTCTCCAAGAACCAATTCTTTGCTTCATTGTATTATTCTCTTTGTTTCTATTTTTACTGATTTCAGCCCTCAGGGTTAGGGTTAGGAGCCCAGGGGAAGGGGTACACTCTGGGTTTATTGGGTGGGCTGTAGGGAGTGTTAGCGGGCAGCCTGGCCTCCTGTAAAACTGTCTGGGCTGTGGACAAGGGAGAGGGCCAGGGATCAGGCTCTGGGGAGTAGGGCAGCTTGGCTGAGAGGCCTGCCTGTCACTCTCCTGTTCTTTAGACTGGTGAGGATGTACCTGGGCCCATGGAACCTGTTGCACTTGTGGAGAATGACTGGCCTCAGAAAGGATGATGAGATGGGAGGGGGTTGGGCGGCAGAGTGGGTCTTGGGGATATAGAATCCAGGGGATGGGGGCAGTCTAGCTGGCAGGCGGGTCACTCACCTGCTCCTCAACTGTGTATTTATTATTTTTTATTTGAAATACGATATCATGTAGCTCAGGCTGGTCTCAACTTCCTCATGTAACTAAGCTGCCTTTCAAGACAAGGTTTCTCTGTGTATCTTTGGCTGCTCTGAACTCATAGAGATCTGCGCCTCTGCCTCCCAAGTGCTGGGATTTAAGGGCATGCGCACCACACCTGGCTACTGATTCTCCTTCCGTTGCCTCATTAGTACTGGGATTTACAGTCATCCATCACAACCAGCTCCCATTAGTTCCTTTGCTTCTTTTCTGTCTGCCCCATGACAGAAAGTCTAGTTTTTAGGTTGTTCTGAATTTCCCATGTGCATAGGAGTAGTAATTTCCAAGTGCTTTGCTTATCTGACTAGAAACCAGAAATCTCTGCCTCACAGAATCTTTCCCAGTTGGATTTGAGGATAGAGCACAGATGTCATTCATAGATAACTATAAGTGAACAGTTTTTCTCTTGTAGGGAGAGTATTAACCATATGGTTTTAAGAATATATGGGTATTGACCATGCTACTGTTTCCTCTGCCAACCTCTGTTTTTATTTTCCAGTTGTCCACTATTGATCTTGTTGTAGAGAACTCTTTGCAGAAGGTGGCAGACACACTTAGCTTTATGTTATATTGGAGCTTCTAGCTGTTTGATTTTTTTCATTTAAATTACTTAATTCCTATTTGGATAGCTCTTTTTTTCTTGTCCGTCAAAATACTTGAGCCTGCCTCATAAAAATTTGTAAGATAAATACCTTACAAAAGTATATAGGAAAATAATTTTCATTTTTAAGAAACAAAGCATTGCTTTGATTTTTAACAGATATCTTTAAAGAATGTTTCTTTGAGTAACTTTTATGTTTTTTTTTTTTCAACAGACATGGCTTTGGGAAGAGGACAGAATTTTGAAGTGTGGTGTAAGGAAATATGGAGAGGGAAATTGGTCTAAAATACTGTCACATTATAAGTTCAACAACCGAACAAGTGTCATGTTAAAAGACAGGTGGAGAACAATGAAGAAACTAAAACTGATTAACTGAGACACTGAAGGCTGAATGGGTTCAGCTTAATACAAGGACAGTTAAATACTTGGATCCCTACATTTTGTTCAGAACTTTCTGGTCAGTGATGGGTCTTACAATTTTTGTTGAGAGCATTATCTTTTTTGTGATAGTTTTATTACAGATTTTCACTGTAAAAGTAAAGTTATGTGCTGCCAGTGTTTTCTTTAAGACTTTATTTTTGTAAATCATAGATACGTCGAACCCTAACAAATTCAGTACCCCATCCTGTTTTAGTACAAAAGTAAGTAAGCCTGATAAGATAGGAAGTATTTATTTATGGCTATTTCTGTTTGCGCTATTCCATGTCTGTAGATTAACCTTACAAAATGCCACATAGAAATGGATTTTCTAAAGAATTGAACTGGGTTGTTTCTTTGTGGTGTTTGTTTGGTTGGTTTGTTTTGTTTCTCTTGGCTTATCGTTAATGTACTACTCACTGAAGATTTTACTGCTACAGTGATAAATGTTCAAAACAGTCTAAGAGTTCTGACAAGCTTGAGTTCTCTCAGTAGTTTCATTTAAAGGAAGATGAGTTTTTGTCAACAATTTATTCTTTAGAATATTTACTCAAGGACTAATAATTAGCATTTTGAGTTTTTTTGTGCTGTATTTAGCAAGTGAATAAAAATCTCAACCTATTGAATTATGTATGTTAGAAATGGTATTGTGTAATGTCTCTGTTTTTTTTAATCAGTGTCATGCATTATTTCCTATTGTTCTTGAATTTATGTATTCTGTTTACCCACGAAACAGACACATTAGTAATTGCTGTGTGCTTCCTAACCCCAGTAACTACCTCACTTTTGCCCAGTAACTGTGTTTACCCATAATGCTGCTGATTAGTTACAGAGCTGGCATCTTGGGTCAAAATAAGCATTCAAGTCAACGTCATTCTAAACATAATTCATAAATCATCAAATCTAACTTGCTAAAATACCTACTATTTTACTCATTGTTTTAAAAAGTCCCAATTAAATATGGTACATTATTAAATTTTCCTTTCCATCTTACTTTTTTACCTTTTAGCATTTATTTATTGAGTGCATCAATCTGCATGCCCTGGCTTGCATGAAGAAGTGTGTTAGTCTTTTGTCAGTGTGACACAAGCTGTAGATAGTTGGGAAGAGGAACCTCAGCTGAGTGCCTGTAGGCATTTTCTTCACTAGTGATTGATATAGGAAGGTGCAGCTCACAGGTGCCACTCCTGGACAGGTGGTCCTGGGTTGTCTTAAGAAAAAGCAATACTGAGCAAACCACGCCGGGCAAGGCACTAAGCAGCATTCCTTCAAGGCCTCATCAGTTCCTTCATCCTCATTCCTACATTGAGTTCTTGCCCTGGCTGCGCTCAGTGGTAGACTGTTGACCTGGAAGTAAGGTGAAATAAGCCATTTAATCGTGGAATTTTATCTTAGCAATAGAAACCTAAATACTACGGCAGGGAGTGGGTTCTCCCCTGCCGAGTCAGTCCAGGCTTTAAACGTGAGTGGTGCAGTTTGGTGGGAAGTTCTTTCATCTGCTTACCCGTCTTATCAGCCCCAAAAGCTGTTTTGTGTTTATTTAAGCAGCTTTTCTTTTTTCATATAACTTGTAGATGTGTGAAAAGAATTGTAGATAGACTGGAAAGATGGCTCCATAATAAGCGCACTGGCTGCTCTCCCAGAGGACATGGGTTTGATTCCAGCACTAACAGGACAGCCCACAGCCGTCTGTGACTCCAGTTCCAGGGGATCCAGTGCCCACTTCTGGGCCCTATGGATACTGCATGCATGTTATGCACAGACATACATACAGGCAAAACATCCACATACATAAAATGGTTTTTTAAAGAATAGTAGAGAAAATAAATTGAGCAATATATTCCTAAAACATGGTCTCCTGGTCTCAATTCTTTGGCTACTTTAAAAAAAAAAAAAAACTTTGTTGTTATTGAGGTAATTATAGATTCATGTGCAGTTAGTTGTAAAAATTATAAAAAGTATTTTCCAAGTTTCCCCTGGTATTAATTTCTGATAAAACTATAGTATATCATCATTAAGAAATTAATAGTGATAGTCCATTCCTCAGTTGTGGTCTCCATATTGAGTTCTAAACAATTTTATTTGTACTAATCTACCCCCTCCTTCACAGACAAGATCCAGAACAGTTCTAATAACACAGAGAATTACTGAATTCTTCTTACAAATTGCACTGATTTCCCCAACCCCTAGCAGCCCTGACCATTTTTCAGAATGTAATCGTTTAAGGATGTTATTATATAGGCCTGTAGCTCAGGTGCATCATTTGTCTGGCATGTGCAATGCCCTGGGCCCTCTCACCAGCATTGGACAGTAAACAAAAGGGTCAGAGTGAGGCCATTCAAGGATCCATTCTGCCACTGTAACAACCAACAGTAACAGACTGCCAAGTCGGCTCCTTGGAGCTCCCTTGTCTGATAGAAATTTAGAACCAGAGCAGTGGCTAGTGAAGAAATGCACAGACCTTCCATTCTGCTTTGAGACAGTCTCTTCTCACTGTGCAGAGTAGCCTAGTCTCCAACTCACAAAGGTTCCCCCTGCCTCTGCCATATTATCATACCTGGTGCAATAACTTGTCGAAAGGCTTTGCTTGCTTTCTGTCCCTGATTGCGCACCTCAGCAGTTGCTGTAGTAACAGCTTGTACTTCTGGGGCAGCTTGGTGCTAGCTAAACCATGCAATGCAATGCAGGTTTTCACAAAACATGGCTGTGTGCTGACGTGTCTGTTTCTTGAGTTCCAACGCAGATTTGTCTTTCACTTTATCTAGGCTCTAGCAACTTCAAATGGGCCGTTTCAGGATTTCCTAAGGGGATAGAGCTGGAAATGGAGTTAAGTTAAACAAGCAAGACTCAAAGACAAGTTATCACTGCATAGGCGGAGTCTAGATTAAGTTTTGCATATGTTTATGTATGTGTCTTAGCTTGGGTTTCTGTGGCTCTGAAGAAACACCATGTCCACAGTGACTCTTATAAAGGAAAACATTTCACTGGAGTGGCTTACAGTTTAGAGGGTCAGTGCATTATCATGGTGCCACATGGCCGTGTGCAGGCAGACATGGAGCTGGAGAAGGAGTCCTACATCTTGATATGCTGGGAACATAGACCCCGGGTGGTATCTTGAGCAGATATGAGATGACCTCAAAGTTCACCTTCATAGTGACCCGTTTCCTCCAAGGCCACACCTCCAACAAAGCTGCACCACCTAATTGTGCCACTCCCTTTGGAGGCCATGTCCTTTGAAATCAGCACAATGCGGGCCAGGAAAGAATACTATGAGAGGTGGGAAAGGGTTAATGGGATGCTTGCAACTTTACATGAAAGTCAAAAGAGTAAATTAGAGTATGTGGGACTGTGGCAGAGCTGGAAGAGGAATATGAATAGAACAAACTTAGAAGGACATGTATGGAAATGTCATATGAAATTTACTTCTCTTGTGCTGATAATGCAAACTTAATTAAAAAAAAAAAAAAAAGGTACTTGAGCAAACAGCAGAAAGCCTAGGTAAGAAAGTCAGAAGATGGGATGGAATGGGGGTTGGGGCTTCCTGTAGATCATACTGGGTCAGCTTTCAATTAGAAAGCAGGGGGAGAAAGAGGGAAGAAAAACAAAAACTTGAATGAACTAGGTGCCAGGCAGCATTCGGGTATACTTGCAATTTTTGTTCAGACCCAAGTAGGAGGTAGAAACAAAATATTAGGATGTTAGCTGGTCCTGGCCATTCTGAGTGGATTTTCTCCCTCCCTTCATCCTTTCCTTCCTTTCTCCTTCCTTCTCTCCCTCCCTTCGTCCCTCCCTTTCTTTCAACTTTCGTTGCTTCTCTGTGGATTTCACAGCATGTATTCTGGTCCACTTATCTACCTGTCCCCTCTGCCCTCGCAACTCTCATCCCAAAATCAAAACCAAATTTAAATGAAAAACCAAAATGGGGGGGGGGGAAAAAGTAGTGTGGAAGCTGTAGTGTGGCCCATTGAGACCCACGGTTTCCCTTTAGTGTGTTCATGTTTACTTGGCAGTGTTCATTTGCCTCTGGTTTCTGCTACACCACTGATAAGGGATCTCACTGGCACTCCTCTTGGATAGCCAGTTGTCCTGTGTCCTGGAGATCCTGTTATTTTGTATCTGTAGATTCATACCCTTCACATTCTAGGAAGATTATCACAGAAGTTTGGTTTCTAGGATTGGTTGCCACAGAGTGTGGTCAAAGTCATCTTGTCATATAGATTCTACACACTGTTCAAATATTCAGTCATTGGGAGTTGCATCCAGCCTGGCTGCTATACTTTTGTGTTTCACTCCAAGTATGTTAGTATGAGAGTGTGCGTGTGTGTGTGTGTGTGTGTGTGTGTGTGTGTGTGTGTGTGTGCGCGTGCGTGCGTGCGTGCATGTGTCTGTGTGTCTGGAAGTACAGTGTAGAGATGAAATCAGGGTTTGCTGCCAAGTGTCTTCTGTAATCATTCTTTTTTTTTTTTGAAACAGACTCTAACTGAACCTGGAGCCTATTCAGTTTACACTTGGTAACCAGTGAGTCCCAGGGATACTTTGACTCCTTCACACTAGCATTACAGGTGATGCACCTCCCCTGGTTTTTTGTTGTTATTTTTGTTTGTTTTTTTTTTTTTTTTTTTTTAGATGAATGCTGAGGATCAAACTCAGGTCATCATGTTTGCATAGCAAGTATCAACTGGGCCATCTCCCCAACCTTAGGAATAACTTTTAAACCATGAAAAGTTAGATCTAAATATAATTTCTAGAGCAGCCATTAAAAGAGTACCTGTATAATTATAGGTTCTAAAATGCAGTGCTCAAAAGTATTTGTCACCCATAAACAAAGTGAAGCAAAAAAAGAGAAAACAACAAAAAGGCAAGTTTAATGCAATACCATCACTAATAACATTAAAAGATCTCTCTGCCCAGAGGACCAGGGTCTTGGTAAATTTCTAATGGAAAAGTCTAGACAGAAAATATTTCAGGCCATAAAGGTCACCTAAGCCAGAGTGTACTCTGCTTGGAACTAGTCAGATAATACACTAGTGGATAGTATGGGCTATGTCTCTCAAACTACTCACAGGGATAAGGGGCAGATCAGGGAAGCCTACAGCCTGCTCTTTGCAGCCCTTGCTATTGAGATCTAGGTTTCCTTTTCTTATTTACAAATGGGTCAGACTTCATCCTGGCCACAAGTCATTTCTGAATCTGAAACTATGTCCAAGGCCAGCGTTCTGTTGAGAACTTGGGCATCTAATCTGTAGGACACTAACTTGTCACAGCGTTTTTAGGACCAGAATGCTAGAATTGGGCTTTGACTCCTGACCCTCATGCTGAAGAAGAGAATGCAATGGAAAAGGGCCTCCCTCTCCTCCAACACTAAGCAGGGCCTCTTAGAAGATGAGCCATCCAAGGCTACAAAGCAGCCTGCAGTGATGAGAAAACTGGCTGGAGGGTGGCGGTGCTAAGGTATGGGATGGCAGTCCATCTTACTGGACCGGTGGAGTAAAGAACACATCTCCACCTCGTCTCAGGCTCCCATGCTGGATCAGAACCCTGAGGATAATCACAGTATTAGTTTAACAGCTACGGTGTCCAGAGATGATTACAGAGTATATAGCCTCAGGCTTTAGAGATCACAAGGTCTGGCAAAGCCAACAGAATGATAATTGGCACATAAAGACATTGTGACACAATAAATGTGATGGCTTCAGATGATCTATAACTCTCAGATGAAAAGAATATTATAGTGGGTTTTATTTTTCAGCTATTTATGTGCTTACTTTTTAAAGGTAATTGTTTTTCGCCCCTTTCCTCTTGAGTCTTTGAGGTGCTCACATCTATATTAAACTATATTAAACTCTACAAATGTATATAAGACTGCATGGAATATCTCACTGCTCACAACCTCTGATAAGCACAGCAGCATTAACTGTTGTATGCCAGAGAGGAAAACGCAAGCTGCAGTTACTTACTTTGACTCTCTCTAAACTGTGTAAGCACATCACAGAATAAATATTCTGCAGCACAAGTATCTTTGCTCAGGCAGGATCTCTTCCCTTTACTCCAGCCTGTCAATGTCACCAGCATCAGGAAGCCCAGGACAGGGTGTCTCAATACCAGTGGAAGTGCATGGTGGCAGCAGATGGGCAGAGGCATGGGAATTGCCAAGAACGCACCTGTGGTGGAATGTGTTCTTCACAAACATCTGTCTCAGTGTGGAACAACTCGTCCTCTCAGATCCCAATGAGCAATGACATTCCAAGCCTTTCTCCTGCTACCAAGTGGTGAAGAGTCTGGCATCACTGAAAGCTGATTAAAAAACAGCTACTCTGTGATGAGTAACTTTGTGGGAAATGTTTATGTTATAAATTTGAGATGCTCCCATGACTAGTTCCTGAGACCTGAAAGTCCTTCTAGTGTGTCACCAAATGTGCATGGCCAGAGGTCTCCATCCTCTAGCTAACCCCAAACAAGTACATAAGGACTGGCTTCCAAGAGCAAGAGGCACTTCCTCACATGGTCCTCCCTCTCCATGGGTAATCTAGTATCACTTTCTCGTGGAAATATTCTGAAACAGTGGGGACTGCAGGCCTCTGGGAGTTCAGACCTAAATGGATATCCTGTCAATCCAGTACATTCTGTTGGCCAAAGCAAGTTGCAAGATATGCCCATTTGGGTTTGGGTTGGAGCAGTAAGTTTGCCTCAGAAGAACAGGGCTCATCACGTAGAGGTGATGGTTAGGGATGCAGACTGAAACACTACAGTCTGGCAGAAGAAATAATTCAAAGCAGAAGTCCAGAACCCTGGAGAGCTCCCAGGAGCCAAAGTTGAAGATGAAAGTCAAATATATCATTTAGTCCCAGAACTTTACTGACATCCTTACCAGGATGGTGGTCACTGAATCATGTTCTATGATTCTGGGGCATCTTCTTCATTACCCAAAGTGCTGTCTTTTTCAAAATGCTGTCTGTTTCAAATGATGAAAAAGACTTGGTGTCTGATCAAAGAGAGATGGCTCAGTGGTTAGGAGCACTGACTGTTCTTCCAGAGCACCCAGGTTCAATTCCCAGCAACCACATAGTGGCTCAGGACTGTCTATAACTCCAGTTCCAAGAGATCTGACACCCTCACACAGACACACATGCAAGCTTGACACCAATACACATAAAATAAAAATAAATATTAAAAAACAAATGAAGTTGTGTACTTAAGTAAAACTATTCCTGGGGAAAGCCAACAGGCTGAGCTGAAGGGAGACAGAGACAGATGTATCTTTCTTGGTACTGTTTTTTCGAAAGGACCTCCTTTGGAACGGGAGCTTAACTTTGTCCTAAATTCGGGGATTCAGATCCAAAATAGAAGCTGCCAGAACATTAATGATAGCAATAATTCTGAAAGTGGAAGATCAGCAGAACTTGGTGAAGGATGGAAAATGGAGGTAGTGGATGTAGAGGATGTAGTTCCAGAAACCCTGGCTGCTACCAAAGTGCCTACCCCATTGTTCTCCCCCGTCTCCCCTAGAGTTTTGTGTAGCAAACAGATATTCCAGTAAGACTGCATAGACCCTACTTGAGACCAATGCATATTTCCACTGAGAAGGCAGGAAGGCAGGCAGGTGTGAGTGAGGATGTTCAACAACGGGAACTTTGCACACTGCTGTTGGGATGTAAGATGAGCTGGCTATGAGCAAAGGGGCCAGATAGCTTCACATGAGTCAGCCATGCTAAGTAAGACAAGCCCTCATAACGTTTTCCTTATAGTAACTGTAAGGAGTAAGGTTTTTCTGCCTGCCACTGGTCTTGTCCCACCGCCGCGCCAGCCCCAATTAACACACTGAGACCCTGTATTTGATACAATTCTGTTGGCCAGTTATTTGTTTCTTATCGGCTAGCTCTGTTTTAAGTATTAACCCATTTCTATGTATTTCCATGTGGTCTTACCAGCGAGAGGCGGCTGGTGGTTCTGCCTTCTCCAGACTCTACATATTGACCCCTTCTTACTACTTCCTCTTTCCTCCTTGTCTCTTAGTCCCTCCTATCTTCCTTTCCTATTGGCCAACAGTGCTTTATTCATTAACCAGTATGAGAAACATATATACATAATGGCATCTCCCATCAAGTAACCCTGCTGATGATAGAAAAATAAAATAAAAAACAAGCCTAAATGTCCCCTTCAGCCACAGAAATAACTTGATGTATTTCATGCAATGGGAAATGACTCAGCAATAAAAAGTAAAATGATGCACTATGGATTTATGCAGCAACAAGGTCAGAAACAAGAACTCAAGGCACAGAACCTGAGAGGTGGCTCAACCTAAGACACAGTGTGCAATGTTACAGGCACCTGTAACTCCAGTTCCAAGGGATCCGACGAGCTTGTTCTGAAAGCTACAGATGCTGGTGCATGTGTACTCCCCCACACCTCTCTCTCTCTCTCTCTCTCTCTCTCTCTCTCTCTCTCTCTCTCTCTCTCTCTCTCTCACACACACACACACACACACACACGCATGCACGCACACACAAAGTACATGGTCCACAGTTTCACCTACACGAGACTCTAGCAAAGTCTAAACTCACCTGCTATGATGGGAACCAGGACTGTTACTGCCTGCTAGATGGAACAGGGTTCAAAGGCAAGAGACAGAGGGTAAGTTTGTGGGGTGACAGAAATGTTCTGTGTCCTGATTGGGGAGTCACACTTAACACCTAGGAGTATATACTGTTGTTCTTTCGTTACAGTTATAAGAATAAAAGCTGGAGGGGGGGAGTCCCGAGTGAGGGTCCCACGTGAGTGGGGTCCCAAGGTAAGGGACCACGTGGGAGAGCATAGCAGGTTCCATAGCAGGTGAGGGTGACTGAGGCGATGAGGTGGAGGGAATAACACGCCGGACAGATAGAGTTTAAATGAGGAGCTTATTTAGAACGGGGAGTGAGGGGGAAGGGGGGAGACACAGAGACACTGGGAACAGAAGAGGAGAGGGGGGTAGAGAGAGAGGGGAAGAGAAGAAGAAAGGGGTACCAGGTGGCCAACCAAAAGCAAGGGGGAGAGAGAGAGGGGGCAAGAGATAGCGGAAGTGCGCAGGGTCTGACTTTCAAAGGGGTCCTTTACACCTGCCTGCAGACTAGTACTCATGGAACCCTGGGCTGACCAGGGCACTGCCTGAGTGCATGGGGCAGGCCAGTGTAATTATTGCCTGAATCCTTACATATACAAATTTTATATCAAAGAAAACCAAGTTTTAAATAGCAATAACAAAATCCTTCTGGGTTTTATTAGATGCCCCTGTCTACAGGTAGCTCCACCCCAGAAGCCCCTGTGAGGATTACTCAGCAAACCTGTTCTGGAATGAGTGTGGCCGAAGGATGGGCAGTTTGCCCAGCTGGTTGGTGCAGAACTCGAGGCAGCTGGTTGAGCGAAGGCTTCTGGGCAAGCTTAGAACAATGCCTGTAATGTGTGGCCATGCAGTTATTACACCCCCGCTGAAACCTGGTGCCATTTGGAGTGTGCTCACATCTCCAGCCAAGCTGCAATGCCTGACAGATTGCTCAGCTGCTCTTTCAGACAGTTCCGGTCTCAATAGCAACCGGGAGAAGGGAGGGAACAGTCCAGATTTTCAGGATAGTAAAAATTCAGTTCAGAATAAAGAGCCCCAAAAGAGCAGCCAGAGAACAAGACCACAACATTCTGAGGCCCACATGCTCCCTGGTCTGCTCCTTTCCCTCTCTACTGTCCTAGCTGTGCCTCTACTTACTACAGACCAGGGGCTGTACCTCTCCTTGGAAGGCAGACAAAAGGCAGATCCAGCTCCTGAGTCAGGCAGTGGGCAGCTGAGCTGCTGCCAGGGCATCAATTAGTTTGATCTCTCTGAAAGGTAAACGAAGCAGGAATAATGGCAATTCCCATTCTGCAAACAAGGAAACCAAGTTCAGGGGACACTGAATGAGATGCTCAAGACCACGCAGGAGGTTGCAGTTCGAGCTCTGTGTTCAGGCACTCTTATTCCGAGTCCATATTCTTTTGAGCAAATGATAAAATGTGAGTCGGTAGATGTGATCCTTCCCCCACTGTAAACACTTGCCTTCTGTCTGAAGACTGTTGGGAGACCTGGTGTGGGAAGATGGTGACAAGTACCAGGCTATGCCCAGTCCTAAGGACTGCTCTTAGGCTGGTCCTTGTGGCATGGAAGTACAGGCATGGCTCGGATAGGTATTCTGTGTCCACAGTGTTGCAATAAGATGGGTAGCTGGGGGATGTCTAGCCAGGCAGCCACTATGTTGTTCCAGCAAAATATCACAGGAGGGGGATTTACTAAGTATAGACACTCAGAGGCTGCAGAATAATCCAGTTTACAGAATGCTTGCCTTGCATGAAGTCTTGGGTTCAGTCTCCAGCACCTGTAATCCCAGCACCTGTGTGGTAGAGGTAAAAAGGTCAGAAATTCAAAGTCATCTTCAACTACATAGTGAGTTTTAGGCCAGCCTGGTCTTTTAGAGACCCCCATGTCAACAAAACAACAACCACAAGCAAACAAAACCATGACAGGATAGAAGCACATCTCTTGAAATTCTGGAGGCTACAAGCTCAAGTCCAAGGTGCTGACACCTAAGCAAGCTTTGTCTTACTGTATGCTCACATGGTGGGAGACAGAGGGGAAAGCGAGAGACCGATAAACACCATGCCCGCTCCAGGGGAAACGAGGGGAAACGCAGGAGAAAACTAACCCGCCCTTACAAGCTCTTTGGTTTTGTTTATTTTTTTTTTTTTTAATTTCTAAAAGCAAACAGAACCTCTCAAGGCCACCTCATGCCACTGGATGCTCATGGCCAGGGCATCCGAGAGGCATCTGTCAGGGCAGCTGAAATGTAGACGTTTGTGAAGTCAAGGGGACTGTTTCTCTGAAGGTCACCTCGGTTGCTTGAATACATTTGGGAACAGAACCTGTCACCTGAAGTTTTAGAGCTCTCCCTTGAGCTCTGAACCTTGGTTTGTGTCACTCCCAAGCACTGTGTCACAAGCCAGCGTTCTGGGGACTCCCTTTCTTCATTGTCTAGAACTTCATTCTAGCAACCAGAGCCCAGCCTTTCAGTTTTAACACTGGAATGCCCAGCAAATTTGGACTTATTTTTGTTCTCCTTTGGGGCTACCAGACCATTGACCCAGACCCTTCACGCTCCCGCTGGCCCCCTTCAGGTTCTTTGTGTCTGAGTTAAACACTGACTCAGCGAATGGCCTGCAACGGACATATTGGCAGCCCCAAACACAAAGGGGAGACAAATACATTGGGGTGCAGGAGTTACTCTTGCATCTAGTTCCACGTGAATAGCAAGCATTTCATAGGATGCAAATAAGAAGGACCCTGGAGCTCTGCAATGACACCCGAGGTTAAGTCTTAATACCTTATTCCTCCAAATGCACAGGGAGCAATTCTAAGTCCACGTTACAACAAAATTGGGTTATTCGGTTTCCTTGGTAACCCAACATTCGGCCCTAGCTGACAATCAAGACTGTGGCGGCTCCAATTTCCTTCAAGGTCTAAAAATGCTCATTCTTTGAATATCTCGGGTTTGGGAGAATATACTAAAGGGAGGCTGGAAATAAAAGCAAGACTATATTAACTTTCAGAAATGGGAGTAGGAAGAAAAATGGTTATCTGCTGGTCAGTCCAGAGAATTCATGGGAAAGATAGGTGAGATCCCTCTGTGGCAGAGTATGCTATGAGAAGTGTTGAATATGAACCCAAAATTAAATCAGAAGACAAAGCTGTGTACCAGCCCATCTGGTTAACTAAAGCATGGTGGTGCATACATATTGTTAAGAACTCTCTCTCTCTCTCTCTCTCTCTCTCTCTCTCTCTCTCTCTCTCTCTCTCTCTCTCTCTCTCTGATTTTTGGGACAGGGTTTCTCTGTAGCTTTGGAACCCTGGCTGTCCTGGAACTCGCTCTGTAGACCAGGCTGCCTCAAACTCATAGCGATCCGACTGCCTCTGCCTCCCAAGCGCTAGGAGTAAAGGCGGGTGCCATCACTACCGGGCACAACCCTTCTTTTAAAAGGGTTTGTGGTCTGCATATTTTAAGATTCATGTTCTTACATTTCTGAGAGATCATTTTTATTCTGAACTCACAATGAACGAGGAGATTTGGCTGATTCATTCCTTCAGGAGCTTTGAGCCTTGGCATGCAGACCGGAAGCAAGGCTCATGTCTGACCAATCAAAGCAGCCTCTGCGAGGGAGACCTCAAAGTAGGGCCTGAAGACCCCAGAAACTGCAATATCATTGCTCACAGCACGGTTCCTGAGTGAGATGAGCTTTTGGTAAACTGTGCCATTCAGATCTATGAAAGGTGTATACTCACTTCTTTGAAACTCGTGTTCATGGTATCAATGCTTCTATAAAGAGTCTGGAAGAAACGTGTCCATTTGTATCACAAACAATCCAGAAAGACATAGCTGGTGGGTCTCTGTGTGTCCTGGGTCAAGGCATTGTCCTCATTCACTAAGACTGTCTTGTCTACAGAGTAGGCCGTCCTTATTATTGTCCGGGCTCCCTCAGAGCCTATGAACAGTTGTGGACAGAAAGGGGGAGTTTGTTAGGGCACACTGGCACTCTTTTATTCAGCTCATGGGATGATGTCTTCAGGGCTGATCTTTCCTTCTCAGTTGAACGTCTCTTATACACACCTGGGTGACACTAAATCTCATCAGCAAGGGTTAGCCATCACTAGAGTATGGGGGAGGCGGGGCTGACTGAAGCTGCCTCTGCTCCTGTTGGAAATTCAGTTGGCGTGTTGGTCAACCTTTCGTTATCATGACAAACACCTGAGGTGATTTACGGAACGTTTCAACCCATGAGGCTCGCTGGTGACAGAAATGCGTGGTGAAGTAGTCACTAGGTTCATGACTGGGAAGCAAAAGTGAGTGAGAAGCAGGGACGGGGTCTTACCGCCCCTTCTTCAGGGGCAAGCAAGGTCCCACCGCCTAAGAAGAGCCCGCCCTGAGCAGCGGCCTGCATCACGTGGGGTTGGGGGTGAGGGGTATGTAAGCTCTGAACTACAGCAGCCAGGGTACAGAGGTCAAGACAACTGCCCAAACAGGTCCACCAACCTCAGTCCAGGGTTAGCTAGCCCCCGGGGAGCAGAGTCTGGAAACAAAGTTCACAGTCTTGGCCTCTCCATCCCAAAGGAAACTGAAGAAAAACAAGAACGAATCCTCTGTCTTTGGCAGAGAGCTCCTGGAGGCCCACTACCAGCGATTTACCCATCACTGAATGACCCATGTCCCCCTTCCAGACCAGAGGAAGAACTTGGGAGAGAGGCGGCTATGTTTCCCGAAACCCTTTTCAATATTGCCTTTCTGCATTTCAGAACAGAAGCAGCCCCACGCTTGGCCAACTCTTAATCAAACAGAGAGTATGAAACCACTGCATCTTTCTAGCTCCGAATATTCGGAGATTGATATCTCCTCGGGCAAGGGAGACCTGCCTCAGAAAGAGTCTGAGTTTAAAGCTTCGTAGAGGATGCTGGGAGCAACAGGGAGCTCCCACACTTGGGCACACAAGCAGGAACAAGCCCTGAACCCCAGGGATGGAGCGATGATTCTCAGGTTGGGAGCACTGGCTGCCCTTGCAGAGGACTAGGGGGTCAGTTCCTAGCACCCACATATCACTCACAACCACCTGGAACTCCATGCACATAATTAAAATTTCCTTTTTTTGGTTTTCCAGACATGGTTTCTCTGAGTCACAGGCCTGGCTGTCCTGAAACTCTCTTAGTAGACCAGGCTGGCCTTGAACTCACAGAGATCTGCCTGTCTCTGTCTCCTTAATACTGGGATCAAGAGCATGTACCATCATGCCTGGCTATAAAAAATGTCTTTTAACACAAGAAAAACTGTCTCCAATAAAAGTTTAGACTGAACTGCCTAACCAAGGAACTGTCTATTCTATACAAAAATGGAAACCCTTTTATATATCTTTACAAAGTCTGCTATAATAGACTTTTAATAACTACATGTTAATTTACAACATGGATTTCCATGTTACTGAACATTTAGATTAAACATAATTTTCTATTACTTTAAGTAGTCTTGCTATAAAAATGTTTGTATTAAATTTCATCTTCGTGCTAAATCCTGACTTCTTGGAAACAAATCCCTATCCCTGATGAGCAAATTGCTAGATTGGAAGATGTATTCTCAAGGCATTTGATGACTTCCTTAGATGCCCTATTTCTGTGTACTTGACACACGCATCTTCCCACATCTTCACTTCCTCCCTGGACCTTGCCCTTCCCCGCCCAGTGGGCAGGTCCTTCCCCTAATACATAAGACTCTCTAAATGTACTTCCTGTCTGCCCCTAGCGCTTCCTGTCTGCCCCTAGCCATGGGCCCTGCGTCTCTAGGCACAGCTCTGTCTCGCGAGGTGAACTATTTTTCTCAGCTCTTGCTCACACTCCTTTTTTGCCCACTGAACATCCAGAATCAGACATTGTGCCTTTTCCATCCAGAGTCCGACGTTGTCTTACCCTCCTGCCCATGCAAACTGGCTCGTATGAAAACCCCTGTGAATTCGTGCCTTTCACCCCGTAGTAACCCTGCTCATCTCTGCACCGTACTCATTATTGCTTCTCTGCACATGCTCTTCTGACTGTAACTCCATTGTAGCTCTGTCCTCTTAACCTAACATAGTATTCATCAACGCATGGCATAGAACCTGGGATCTTGGGAGAACTCAAAGATAACAACCAACAATCCATTAAAAGACTAGCAACTCAATAGTTTTTAATTTCATTTTGTGTGTTAGTGGGGGAGGCATTTGTGTGTGAAGGGTGAAGGGCAACTTGTTGGGTTAATATCCTCTATGTTACCTTTACAAGACCCAGGCTTTGTTGAAGGTGAAGGTCACCAGGAATTTCTACTTTTTTTGTTTGGTTTTTGTTTTGTTTGTTTGTTTGTGTTTTTTGTTGTTGTTGGGTTTTTGTTTGTTTGTTTGTTTTTGGTGTTTTTGAGACAGGGTTTCTCTGAGGCTTTGGAGGCTGTCCTGGAACTAGCTCTTGGAGCCCAGGCTGGTCTTCAACTCAGAGATCTGCCTGCCTCTGCCTCCCCAGTGAGGAATTTCTACTTCTAAATCACAAAGGAATGAAAATTTAATTTCTTTTTATAGTAGAAAAATATACATCATGAAACTTATTATTTTGCCATTCTAGGTGTACAATTCAGTGGCACTGTGAGCATTCATAGTGCGGCATGTCATTGCTATGTAAGGATGGAAAATACAGCCTAACTCTCCAATGACCCCAGGAAGCTAGAAAGCCCTAAAAACCTCAAATTCCAGACTCTGTCCTCTGCCAGTAAATAGGCAAGCTCACACTCCTTTGATGCTTACGACAGACAGGCCTTTGAGTACGTAATCCTGGCCTAGTACGATAACAGAAAGTGAACTGACTAACCGCTTATCTGACTTCATAAACTGCTTGTGAAACCCCCGCCCCAGAAACCTATGCTGCTTTGTTATAAACCCTATAAAAACTGTCTCAATTCTGCCCCCGAGGTCCTCAGTCCTCTACGCCTTGGAATAGAAATTCCTCATGCTATTTTCATCAAGGCCGGTTCTCGGGAGTGATGTGGGGGTCACCTTTCCTGAGTGAGAGCGTGAAGGTCCATGCTCTGCAGGTCTTTCAGCGCCTGACTGTGGACCCCAGTGCACTTGAAATAAAAAGTCCTCATGCTTTTACATCAAGACCGCTTCTTGTGAGTGATGTGGGGTGTCATCTTTCCTAAATAGGAGCGTGAAGGTCCACACTTTGCGGGTCTTTCAGCTACTATTTATTTACAAAACTCTTTTGCCACCTTAAGCAGAAACTCCATCACTATTCAGCAGTAGCTCTATCCTTCCCCGCCTCCCTGCCTGGGTGACTTTTGTTCTGTCACCTGTCTCTGTGAAGTTGTCTAATGTAAAGATCACATATAAATGAAATTATACAATATCACTTTCCAGGTATTCTACTAACTATAATGTTTTTAACATTCCACCATGTATATCTGTATTTCATTCTTTTTTATGACTGAACAATATTTCCTTAGAGCCATATGATGAAATTTGTTTATCCATTTTCTACTGATACTTAGATTGCTTTAATTTGGACCCTGTGACTAATGTCAATGGCAATTAACAACTAATGACAATCCTTACTACCCTAATTATAAAAGAATGGCATTTAACCTGCTATGATTCATCTCTGCTTTAAACATTCTCAACTAGCCACATCCTCTCCAAATTAATGGCTTAAACCATACCAAACTAGCCTAAATTTATTCTTGAACCAACTTCAGTTTGGTAATTATTTGAGGAGTTGTTCAAAACAAGTAAAGAGAGGAATGAAAAGCAAGCCAGGCACGGCAACAAAAGACAAGGCCAGAGGAAACACATAAAGATGCACAGTGGTCAAGAACTCAGTGTCCATCTGCCTATGTAGGCCATGGTTTGTGATTAACAGTAACTCTTGACCAAGCAAAGAGAGAGGATCTGCCATATCCTACAGGGTCTATTGGGGCATTTTACAGACAAAACTCAAGTAGCCCATAAAAGTAAATGTAGGTATACCCAACATTAAACAACCAGGGAGTTGAGGGGAAAGCTTGATGAACAGTAACTACAAACTGCGGTTTTGTGACTACTGACAGTGTGACCCACAGGAGAGAGAGAGGCAACATACACAATTCAGAAAGTACAGTTCAGAGAAAATGTGGTTAGAGAAAAGGCCCCAGATGGTTCTGTGATGGAACTCAGCTTTAACAGAAATGAATTCCACCTATCAAGCCACATATTCTCAAGGACGACTCCTCCTCCTCCTTCTTCCTTCTCCTCTGTCTCTCTGTCTCTCTCTCTTCTTTTTTCTGAGACAGGGTTTCTCTGTATTGCTTTGGAGCCTGTCTTGGAACTCACTCTGTAGACCAGGCTGGCCTTGAACTCACAGAGATCTGCCTGTCTCTGCCTTCAGAGTGCTGGGATTAAAGGCATGTGCCACCAATGCCTGGCCAAGGACGACTTCTTACTTTATATAACAAAAAACAAAAAACAAACAACGACGACAACAACAACAACAAACAACATTTGGGCCAGTGAGAAAGCCGTTTTTAAAAGTCAAGTCTGACTCCCTGAGATTGAGCCCCACAACACACAGGGTAGAAAGAAAAAGCCAACCCTGAAAGTGTTCTCTGACACCATACATAATTCATGCATCTGTGTGTTCACCACACACATGCAAAATAAACAAATAATTTTAAAAAATGCTTCTGTCTTTTTAAGATTTCTTTATTATATGTAGTATTCTGCCTGCATGTCTGCCTGCAGGCCAGAAGAGGGCACCAGGTCTCATTACAGATGGTTGTGAGCCACCATGTGGGTGCTGGGAATTGAACTCAGGACCTCTGGAAGAGCAGTCAGCTGAGCCATCTCTCCAGCCCCAACAAATAAAATTTTAAAAGAGAAAAACAGAGTAATTTCTGACTGGGTCTGGCTCCGTCGCCAGCGCTTCCCTCTCACCCAGTCCGTCCACCTCAGCCTCCTGAGTCTGGGTTGACAGGTGTGTATCAGGCCCAGCTGAGTGACACAATCTGGGGGAGACTGTGAGCCTAGCCATTAAAAAGAAGTGACTTCTTTTTCTTTTCTTTCTTCTCTTTTCAAGACAGGTTTCTGTCTGCTCTTCCAGAGGACCTGGGTTCAATTCCCAGCACCCACACGGCAGCTCACAGCTGTCTGTAACTTCAGTTCCAGGGGATCTGACACCCATGGCAAAACACCAATGCATATAAAATGAAAATAAATAGGGCTTTGAAAAAGAAAATGTCCTACTGGCTTACTACAGCTAGATCTTTTGGAAGCATTTTCTTGGGGCTTCCTCCTCTCAGATGTCTTCAGCTTGTATCAAGTTGATGTAAGACTAGCCAGCGCCAGCAGAGCTGCAGAGACATTTGTGTTACATATTCTGAAAAGAACCTACAAGCTCTTCACCTGGGGCTAATGATGGAGAAACTTGATGTGCTGAGCATTTCCCTAAGAGGAAAACAGGTTTGGCTTCCCTGGATCAAGATGGGAGGCCTAGATAGCATCAGAGGCAGAGTGACTGCAGTTCTCACACGGTTATAAGTAATATAAATGGTTCGGCCACCGTGGAGAAAAGGCTGGCTGTAAAACTGAACATAATATGTCCGGTGACCTAGCTATTTACTCACCCAAGATCAATATACTTTTTTAAAAGATAGATAAAAACACATTCACTTGAGAGGCTAAGGCAAGGGGTTCCAACTTTGAGACCAGCTTGTCTGCACAGTGATAAGAAAACACATTCACAAAAGGTCTTGTGCATGGACATTCATAGCAGCATGGAGGTAGCAATTAAAAGCTAGAAAAGACTTGATTTCTGTAATGGGAGCATAGACATACAAAAGGCGTATCTCCATATGGTGAGATTCTATTAGAAAACACAGGGGAAGTGGCAGATACAAGCCTGGGTGAATTTCACACACATCATGCTGACAAAGCCCGGGCTGGAGTTGAGTCACACGGACTCATATGCACACAACATAATGCTTCCATGCTGCTGTGGGCACAGTGGAGGTAATCCAATGTGCACAGGTGTGATTTTATTTTTGCATTTAAATTTTTTACATCTAGATCATCTGATTATGTCCTTTTTCCTTTTTCTTAAAAAAAAAAGATATGCTTTTACTAATTATGTATTGTGTGTAAGTGTGCACAGGTACTTGTGTCCACCCTTGGAGCTGTAGTCAGAGGCAGTTGCAAGCTGAATGTTGTGGGTGCTGGGAATTAACACAGGTCCTCTGGAAGAACAGTATGTGTTCTACACCATTGAGCCATCTCTCCAGCCCATATTTGTCCTTAACGTGCAGATTTAAAGCACTCTGTGAGAATGAGTGTGGAACAGCTACTCCCATTTAAAAAAAGGGGGGGGGGGAGTGGAGTTGGCAAGAGGTTGGGAGAAAGAAGAATACTGCTTACAAAGGATATCGTGCAATAAAAACATGTTTCATTATGAAAAACATTCAAAGAGTTCAGATCCAAGAAGAGACAAAGACAGTCATGGTGGAGAAAATGAGGTGGTGGCTACCTCTGGAGGAATAGGGTGGGGGTGTAAGCATGACAACGCTTAGGAATGTCACCATGCTACAGTCTAATAGACTTTTAGAAATTGTTGTGTATTCTTGTACTGGTGCGCACATCCATGACACCCATCAAGGCACACCTGGAGGTCAGAGGGCAGCTACCTGGAGTTGGCTCTCTTTCCACCTTCCAGGGATCAAATTCAGGTGGTTATGCTTACTTGGCAAATACTTTTACCATCTTACCAGCCCAACATTATATAGGCTACAGGGGATTACAAGGGATCAGACTTCGTGAAATGGTACTCAAGATTCGTATGTTTCACGCCAAGAAAGTGTTAGCTCAAAAAAGAAAAGTAGCTACAAACAAATATTGTCATAAAGAATATTTAGAAGGAAGTATATTAAAATCTATTATGTAATTTAAAAGTCACCGAAAATAAAGATTGGGGTTGCTGAGAAAAGACAGTAAAGTGCTTGCTGCACAAGCATGAGGACCAGTGTTCAGATCTGGAGCTCCTATGTAAACGCCAGATGCAGTGGCTAGCATCTGTAATCCCAGGCTAGGGGCTGCGGTGGTGGAGACATGCAGGTCAATAGAGCTCCCTGGCCAGCCAACCTAACCACATCAGAGAGTGCCAGGTTCAGTGAGAGACCCTATGGCTCACCAAGTAAGGCAGAAAGCAATTGAGGAAAACACCCTACATCAACCTGTGGTCTACACTCACATGGATACGTGCCACTGACACATGCACACATAATAAAGATCTACAGAGAGGTATGTGGATGGTAAATGACACGGCAAGTCAGGTTAAATGTTGAAGGTAAATCTAGGCAGTAGACATGTTTGTTTGGTTTTGTTTTTAAAAAATAGGGGCCTTGACCAAAATTCTTACCCAATGGGCATTAAATATGCCCATAGAAATGCTCGTGGAAATTCACAAAAGTAAAAAGTAATTTAAAAATAAAGTTTTGAGAAAATCTTAGGCCTAGCTGTCCTTGGGATGTTTGTGAATAGTCTATTGTTTGAAATGTTTGAAATAGTATGTCAATTCCAATGAAATAATTCTCAACAATGTGATCCAAGACTGCAGTATTAATTAAAATCCGCAGGGTGGCAGAGAAAGGGAAATGCAGAAAATGAGTACCTTTCTAACTCAGAAGTGTAATGGAGAGGCTGGCAGATTCCTACGACTAAGTTCACTATAGGTCACAGCTAAGTAGTTCTGTGTGGAGTGGCCTCACCTGGGGATACTCACTCAGGCAGAAAATGAGGCAGGATGGTTTAGTGTGCTCATTTGCATTGTGTAGAGACCATACTTATTTATGTGTAGAAGTGCCACACAGGGGCCTCTCACTGCTGGTCTTCAGAGAGCTTGGCTCTCCCCTCTCCTGTAGGGACCAGAAGCCAGCTCCTGGCCAAAGTACTCATTCCTGTTCACAGACACACAGCACCCTCTCTTACAGGGAACAGTGCTCTGCCCGCTGTGATGAAGATTTCACAGTAGCAATTGAGAGAATGACGGAAAGAAAAAAATCCCTATAATGTAATCTTCAAGAGGCTAATAAGTGAGCAGACCAGGCATATGTGATTTAGTAACTGAGATCAACATGCTTATACACAAGCCCAAGCTCATGGTGCTGCTACACCAGCAGCCTTTGATTGTCTTCTATAGTTTTGGGTACTGATTCCTCCATTAAGCCAGCTCCTCTCCCCTCCGATCCTGTCATCTATGCTTGTGATGGTGCTAAGCAATGAAGAAAGTTCTGGTTTGCCTTTTGTCTAGGATAAGGAAAATGAACAAGAAAATATTTTGGGGATGCCAGGTGGTGGTGGCGCACGCCTTCAATCCCAGCACTTGGGAGGCAGAAGCCAGCGAGGTCTACAGAGCAAGTTCCAGGACAGGCTCCAAAGCCACAGAGAAACCCTGTCTGGAAAAACAGAAATGAAAGTGCATGCGCAGTTAGCACACCATGGAGTTGCAGGCACATCCATACTCATTGCCATGTTGTTCACCTCAGCTAGACAGGAGTCAGCCTAGATGCCACGTCTTCCTCGGCCAGGCCATTTACCTTTAAAACTGGTTTGCTTTCCATTACAGATAAAGAAAATATAAGATCCTCTCTCTCTCTCTCCTCCCCAACCCACACTGGAATTTACTCATCCATTCATTCTTTAAAGTATGAAATTACAACATCTGAAGGGAAATGGTTGAACTAGAGAACACCATGTTAAGCAAAATAAAATCAGCCTCAGAAATGCAAACATTGCATGCTTTCCCTCCTGGATAACCTAGGTGTGTGTGTGTGTGTGTGTGACCAATCCAGGGGATAGTGGAGGAAGGTGGCAAGAGGGGGACAATATGAAGGCATCTATGTATAAAAAGGTTGTAATGAAAACTTCAAAATGCCTGTCCGTATGGCTCTTCTTTCGGTTGATCACACTCTGGGGGCACTCCAGGGATTTCCAGTATGAGGGATGCAGAGCACTGAGGTATCCAATGCTAGAACAGCCATCTGCTCACAATACCAACCAAAGTGATGATAGCAAACTACTCAGCAGGAGTGTCCTAGAGACCTGCTCTGCACGTGTTGACAAGTAACCTCCTTGGCAGTTCTTTTCTTATTATTATTTTTTTTTTGAACCCAACGTATCATCCATGGGAACAAGCCGGGGGGTGCTCTCACAATTTCAGGGTTCTCACTTAGTCTCTGTTGGACTTGTCTAGCAAGTTGACTCACCTGTTTCCTAACTGGGCAGCAACCAGTTGTACTGTTGTCATTGAGGAGCACACCCTCCTTGAATGCCTATTCAGCTGCATTGCCAATCACTTGGAGCTGCTAACTCCATTTCAGCACCTATTATGCTCTGCAGTTTTCACTCTGCTGCTTCGGGCTCACATGTTCGAACAGCTTTCTGCAGCATTTGGAAGAAACTGCTGAGGCAGCTGGGGCAGACAAGCTCAGACTGAAATTATAATAACCCTGCAAAGATCCTCTGCTGGAAAGGAAGGAATTCAGGACCCTGATAATACAATAAATGTGCATTCTGCCAATATAAATCAGGGTAAAGAATGTATATTCAGGATGGGGTTGGGGGGGGGGGGAAGAGGAGGACATGAGGGTTCAGGAACTGGGATTGACATGTAAAACAAGCTTGTTCAAATTCAAATTTAAAAAATAAAAAAGAATGTTTTCCCCAAAACTTTAGACTTGTAACTAGGAGAAATAATCTCATCCCATTTCTCCCAATGTGTTTTCTTTCTTTTTGCCATATTTATCACCCAAACTCAAAACATTTTATCAAACAGGCAATTTTTATTTATTTCTGATTTGCTTTTAGTCAACAGCAAGGTCTTAAACTGTGTGCTGTCCTCTCTGGTCAGCTGGGCTATTTCAGAAGTAGGTTAACAAGTATGAACAGTCTCCTGGAGACTCACTAAGCTAGGAGGCTAAAGTCTTGACCTGGGTGACTTCCAAGGACAAATCCTGAAAAAGAAACAAGGGAGGAAGGCCAGTGTTCACAGGCCCCAGCTGACTCTGGGGATAATGGGACACTGGACAGGGAATGTGCACTGTTCAGCTCAGAGTTTCTAGTGAAAGAACCATCTGGCCCATGTGAGCCATTGGTTAGGACATGGAACTGGGGGCAGAAAGGTCTGTGTGCATGCCTCCTCTCCACAGACAGATGGGGACTGTCAGCAAAGCCCAGCAGAGGCTCATCAGCGACAGACCAGTGACTGAGGCTAACCTGTATACATACACTCATTTTAGCAATCACAGCGATACACCAGGTGCTGAGATCTGCTGGCTGTGGGTGAAGTCACATAGTGTTTCGTGAACCCCAAAAGATTTGCTCATTAAAATGTGTATAATCTATTTTTTCAGACCTTAAGATTCAAAGACAATAATAATAGCTCTCTTTAAGGTTCATATTTTAACGACTTCCTGAAATTATATTCAAGAAAAATAGTTAAAATGTCAGTTAAATAAAAATAAACACATGGACATTTGGATATTCAGAATTAACTCCGGAATTAAGAAGGGCATGAATACATCTTAGCAAAATTATAACTGTATTTCAAGAATTCAAGTTGTTAGCATGAAAGGAATACTCCAAAACTCACATTTTTTGGCTCAAGGAACAAGAATATTTCCCTGTGTAACCCAGAAGAGTGGCCAGGGAGCACACTTGGCTCCTAGCACTGGCATTCTAAGCATATCACACAAAACACACAGTATGTCTGCTGGGAAAGGAAAGGGCACTCATTCCCACCACAGAATGGCTTAGGGGACAGATGTTAGGATTTGGGATTAGGTCAATCTGAATTCTCAACCCTGGCTCCTTTCCTCACCAGCTTTGTCTTACAGCTGAGTGATGAGAGAATCTCATGGTGTCTATCTCTTTATCAGTATGTGAGGGCTTATCAGGCTGGCTCTGAAGCTTTTATGTGAGGGGTAGGGGCACACCACAGGCGCTGGATAAACTGTAGCCTTTACTATTCCCTTCAAGAAGCTTTAGGTAGCAATGAATTGATTTTTTTTATAGGAAGAGAACACAGGGCACCTAAGTGTAGTACAGCACACTCTATGACTAACTGTCCTAGAGAAGTAAGAGCTGCATTGTTGGCTCTCCATTCCAACAGGTTCGGTATACTGTCATGAAATATTGGAGAGCTGAGTGGCTCTCAGAGGGACTGGCCATAAGATGATCAGGCATCAATGATATAATATGCTCTATGCAGATGAACCAATTCACTTCATCTGGAAGGATCACAGACAGTTGAGCAGAAGTTTACACACACAACAGCTGAATGCAGGTTACTGTCTCTTTGCATGCATTGGGTTCCATTGTGTGGAGGTGTTGTCAATCCCAAAGATGGGAGGGTAAAGATCAAGGACCTAAACCCTCATGACCAAATTAATTAAAGCAAGCAATTAACTAAAGTAAGCTTTATTTGTGTGCATGGGCTGCCTCCCCCTAAGGTAGGGTTTGAGAGGTCAGCATTGCAAGTGAAGGGAAAAAAGGTTTGGGGGAGCTCTAAATGGAGATTTGGCAGGCAAAATAGGTGGGGTTACAGGAGCAGAACATAAGGATAACAAGTTAGTCATAATGACTTCCTGAGACAAACATGGTTGCAAGGTGCGCATAACAAGGTAGTCATGACAACAGGTAGTCATAACAAGGTAGGTCATAGGAGGTAAAAATAAACTTTTGGAAAGAAAGGTAGGGTCCAAGATGGTTATTATACTTTTTGAAACAAAGACAAGGTTGCTGTTCCGGAACAGGTGGCACAGACCCATTTGTGGTGAAAGTTAGAGGTGGGACATTGCCTCATCTCTGAGAAACACAGATTTAATCATAAATAGACACGAGTCGTTTGTCTTAAAAGCCTAGTTTTTCTTTAAGCCTAATATGGTAGCACGTGGATTCATTAGTGAGTGAGTGACTACACAAAGAGGTCACGAGAAGAGAATTTATTAGCTGCACTGCTTGAGAGGAGGCCCACAGGGCACCACAGGGTTGTGTGAGAAACACCAGGGTTTGGTTAGAGGTAAAAAGAGGGGAGAAGGGAAGGTTGAAGCAAGAGCCTTTATTGGAACCTTCCAGAAGACAAGACAGAGTTGGCTAACTCAGATAGCCAGCAGAGCTGTGGGCTGCTGGGGCAGTCTGTACAGCTGGGTAGCTGACCTGGAATGATCAGGTAGAAAGGAAATGGACATAGCATGAAAGCATTAGAAAAGGGAAGTGTTGGTGGACACAGACTTGGAATTCACTGGTTTGCTTGCATATGAAAGGTGCATTCCTAGGCAAACTGTATTCTCCTTAGGAAAAAAATAAGCCCTGCAAAGGGGTAGTCTCTCTCCAGCCTTCTAAACTATCTTAACCTAAAATATGGGAAAGAATAAATATGATTAATATAGTCACAGAAATTTCAACAAGTAGTTTCCCTTAATTCACATTCTTTTCTGGTCATCCCTCAACTATGTGGCCCACCTCCATGGAATATGGCAACCATTTCTACCAAGTGATCTTCCTTTTCAAGTTTTCATGCATTCCTGGTGAATCAAGTCAGAGACATTAAAAGGCAAGGAGCCTTGGACTCTTCCATTTTCTAACTGGGGAATCAGTCACTAGACATACTTCTGTGCCTTCATGGCTGAACTATTACCAAAATCAAACTCAAGCTGTATTTATAGCACAATGAGCATGTAATTAAAAGTACAAATAGAGCCACAATCATTCAAACAGCAATTATCTTGGAATGTTACTAACATATTTATTTTCTCTCTTCCAAAGTTACTTCTCAAACCAAATGGCTTGTTTTGTTGTTTTAAGTCTTCCCAAACTTTTGGAAGCTAGAAACCTACAGAGGCATTCTTAGGACAGATTTCTCAGTATGGTATCATCCTGCTGTCACCCACCAGTCAACAGACATCAGACAAATCAAGACCATCCATCAGACTGAGACAATTGCAAGGATTCAAACCCACGGAGGGACCTCAACCCAACAGCCATCTGTGGGAAACTCTGCTTAGGGAGCTTGCTTGGTTTCCTACTCCACTGCCTAACAGCAACAAAAGAAGGCAGGGATGGCTGCAATACATAGGAACATTCCGTTCTCCAGTTTATTCAGCCTCCTGACAATCTAATGATAAGAATGGTATGGAAAGAACTAGAAAGATGGAATGGTAGAAGAGGAAGCACACCCTTCCCTAGAATGACAAGAAGGAATTGTAATTGCAGGGAGATGACAGGAATCTTGGCATAGTATCTAGACACATGCACCTTCCTGAAGCCCAGACAGCTGTGAAGACATACATACTGCCTAGAGCCAAACATGGTTGGACTCTTAGAAATAAGTCATTCTGTTGATAATTTTATTTTTTATTTGTCTGGGGGTTGTTCTGTTTGATTTTTAGACAAGGTATCATGTATTACAGGCTGGTCTCAAACTTACTATGTAGCCAACAATAGCCTTGAGCTCCTGGTCCTGCCTCTACCTCCAGAGTACTGAGATCACAGGTATATACCACAAACCAGGCTTCATTTTGTTAATTTAGTATTTGTTTTATCACAGTGAAAAAAATGCAGATGTTAAAGAACTCTAGCTCCCTTTAATCCCAGCACTCAGGAGGCAGATCTCTGTGAACTCAAGACCAGCCTGGTCTACAGAGTGAGTTCCAGAATGGTCAGGGCTACACAGAGAAACCTACTTGTCCTACAACAGCAGTTACCGGGAAACAGGTCTTTCCCACCACCCTCTTCTGAGCAGCTCCTCAGGAGTGTAGCCTTGTGAACACACCTAAACACTCCTGTTTACTATTTCTCAGCATTCTCCCTCTCTTAGGGACCTCCCACATTGCTCAGCAACATTATGGTTCTTTATCAGGTCTTCTCCCCATGAGGGCTGCCACTCATGGTTTTACTTTCCTCGGTCTGCTCAAGGACTAGTGGTTAGAGTTGTGGCTTCAGGAGACAGGGAGGGATGGCTCAGTGGGTAAAGGCCTGAGGACACAATGACCAGGCTTTGATCCCTAGAACACACACAGAGAACTGATTCCAGTTGTCCTCTGAGCTCCACTGGAGCTCCCTCCCCCACACACTCCACTCTGCTGATCCATATGCATGCCATCATCATTATGTAAATACTACTTGCTGCTGAGCCACAGGATCAGGGATGATCAACTCCTTGTGAAACTTTAATCTTCCCAGTAGCTGAGACTTGTTTTGTTTATTCTTGGCTTTTTTCTTCCTCAATGTCCTTATTACCAATTAAACCCAAGCTTCTTTCATAAGCTCATACTTATGAAATAATCAATTCTTGAAATTTCTGCATCCAACTACCCTGACTGGTCTGCCAGCTGCCATCTTGGCCTCCTCTCCCTCCTCTTATTTCATTCATCTCTCTTGGGTTCTATGCCTATGCCCTGGAACCTATACCACACCGCCCCCTCTTTTTTTGTTTGCTCTCCTACTTTAGTAGAGGCCATCTTCCAATAAGCTTAGCAAGAATAACATGAAGAAATGAAGACTTTCAATACATTTTATGCCTTTCTCCATTATTTTCTGTTCAACGTTGCTCAAACACCAGTTTTTAATTCTTTGATAAAACTAATTCATTTTTTCTCTTCAGAAATATGTAAGCTTAGCTTTCTGTCACTAGTGTCTTAAAATGTCACAGTTGTACCTTGGTGTGTTTCTTCCCCCCATCTGTTGTGTCCATACTCACTCATGGAGACTTTCAGCTAACAAATCAGTGTGGGAGTTTTCGTAATTACATTTCTATGATTCCTTCTTCTCTGGTTACTCTGTCCTTCTCTGGAATCCTTCTTAGTTAAATGTTGGGGTACTGAAATCATCCCTTGATTGTCTTTTCCTCTCATATTTTCTAACTGCTTGTCTGAGACAGGGTTTCACTGTAAACCTGGGGTCTGGGGCTGTGTGAATCTGCCTGCTTCTGCCTCCTGTGTAGTGAGATTAAACACATATAACACCACAGTTTCTCTGCTTTCTTATGCTTCTTCCTAGAATTTTTCCAGTTTTATCTCTCAGCCTTTCTCCTAAGCCAGCACTTCTACCGGAGGTAGATGGAGCAACATTAAAATTGGTTTTTCTCTTCTCCAGTGTTCCTTTATTCTAAAATAGCACCAGGCCTGTACTCTGGTTCAGTCTTTTTTAAGGCCAGTGTCTCTCCCATGGGTCTCTGAAGTTTTCTTTCTCGGCAGTCTATTCCTGAGGTTGCTTTCTTCTCCAGTTGCTGTTGGGTTTCCAATGTGTGGTTATCCTTGGTGTTAGATCACACAATAGAGCAAGCTCTGGACTGACTGGGAGGTCTGTGAAGGGAGCTAGCCCTTTTCAAATGGACTCATTGCAAACAGATCTGGCAGAACTGCAGTTACCTGTATCTTTAGTTATTTCTATTGGGTTGAGAGAATTCCCAGTTCTCAGAAAAATCCTCCCAGTCTTAGGCTGGAGATGAAAACTATCTGTTCCCAGGCTCAGCTGGGATAAGGAGGGACAGGGAAGGGTGTTCTGTATCCAGCTGAAACCTCTACTCGGTCCCACAGCTTTCAGCCTCCAACTGCTCAGTTTCACCTAGACTTGATAGCTGCTGTCCAGGATAAAACCCTCTCCTTTCCTGTGACAAAGGTCTTCTGTCTTGGTGGCTTATGTGTTCTAATGTCTTTTACTGTTGCACTTGGTAGGATCCCGAGAGAGGGCACTTGTTTCCAAACATCGGCCACATCAATAGCCAGCTGTGCTTTCATAACCCAGAAGCTGCAGTTCATCCATTCACTTGGACTGCTTACTTACTATGTGCCAGGAGCTGCAGTAAAGACATAGACCAGGGCTGCAGGGAGCACAAAGCCTGTCTGGGTGCAGCCAGATAACCAGGCCAGAACTGTCAGGTGAGGTGATGCTACTGTCAGTGGAATGCAGCTCTTAGATTCCCGTAGGCCTCCCCATCATCCGGGGAACACATTTATTCCACAAACATGTCCTAGGCACCCACATCATGCCAAGGGTTATGCTGAATGCTGGCTACATGGATAAGATGAATACACACAGAAACACCTAAAGCTTCTCCATGTGACAGCAGGGTTTGTTATATCTTGGCAGATTATTTTGTGCTTTAGTTGAACCTCATTCATGGACACCCAGTTGCCACAGGACCATTTATTTAAAAGACTTTTCTTTACCCTGCTGGATTGTTTTTGGTACTAGCGTTGGGCATTCTTTGGCTGCTCTGATGGTTACTACTGTGAACTTGACAGGGTCATCTAGGAGGCAAGCCTTTGGAAATGTCTGTGAGGGATTTTCTAGACTGCTCTTTGAGGTGAGAAGGCTCACCCCAAATGTGAGCAGCACCGGTTCTATAGGCTGGGGCTTCCACCTGAACAAAAAGGAATCTCCCGACTGACACAGTGAAGGTAGGCGCCTTTCCATTTACTTAGCTCTTCATCACTGTTTTTCAAAACGTTGCTGGGTTTTCAGAAGACAAGTTGAGTCTCTCTCAGTCAGGCTGTGTCTAAGTACTTCATTATTTTTGTTCTTTTTGATGTTGTCCTAACAGCCCACGTTAGTACTTAAACTTCCTTTAGTCCTGCTGAAATCAAGATTTACCTTATAATCAAGGCCACCTTAGCATTACATCATAGCCCAATTGGTAGCATGTTGTAAAATCTTATAATCAATGGCTCCATAGAGTCAATACAGTCTGACACCAATGTGAAATGCCTCTGAAACATGAAGGCAGAGGTGGGCAATGGGCATCTGGAAATGTCAGTGCGGACAGGAAGCTGGAACCAGGGCTGGAAATGCAGGGGTCATCTGAAGCGTGACATCTGGAACCACAAAAGTGAATGAGGCTCCTTCAAGGATGGAAAGCTCAGGAGAGGACAGGAGGGTCTGGGTGGCAGTCTCAAAGAATCTCAAGCAGACACTGTGCCGGTAAAGAGGAGGCAGCAAAGGAGACATTTCTCAGCTTACAGCTGCCATTACTCAGTACTATCACCTCCAGGGAAAGCTCCACAGAAATGGGAGCCTCTCTGTGGATTTGTTCTGGGTTGTTGGAGGTGGTGGTAGTGTTTTGTTTTGTTTTTTGAGACAAGATCTGACTTGGAGCTCAGGCTGTACTTGAACTCACTACAGCCTCTCATTCGTGGCTATCCTCCTGCTTTGTTGTCCTGGGTACTGGACGACTTACGGGTGTGAGCTTCCATGCCTAGCCTGAACCATGGCACTTTTCTTCTTTTTCTTTTTTTACATTCCAATTCCAATTCCCTCTCCCTCCTCCTGTCTGCTCCTCGGAGAGGGTAAGGCCTCCTCTAAGAAGTCTACTAAGTCTGTCCCATCAACTAGTTGTGGCAGGACGAAGGCACCTCTCCACCCCCACACCCATGTCTAGGCGGGGCATGGTATCTCTCCACACAGAATGGGCTCCACTAAGTCAGTTTGTGCATTAGTGTTAGATCCTGGACCCACTGCCAGTGGCCTCAGATACTGTCCCAGTCACACCATTGTCACCTACGTTAAGGGAGTCTAGTTCAGTCTCGTGCAGGTTCCCCATTTGTCAGACCTGAGTCAGTGATCTCTCACTAGCATCTGACTCCAGAGTCTCTTTTGTTTTCTAATAAACCCTGTTGCCACTTTATTAATTAAGGTATCGTTTTAGCCACCACAGAGAAACTGAAAAACTCTCTCAAATAATCTATGTATTGCGCACTGCTAAGCTGGTGGTTATTCACCACTTGCTTCACCCTAGGGTTCCCAACAAACATCCCAACAGACCGATACACCTCCTCCATCTCCAGAGAGGCATCTTCACTCCATTGTGGATGTGGATAGAAACTCAGCAAGTTCTTACTGCATAGTATCTTAGAGAAACTGTCTATAAGCAGAAAAGAAAAATGTTACCAGAAGTACCATAGTTTTCCAAATTAAAACTAGAAATGTGTACAGAAATCCAAAGGAGCTCACATCTACTGCTGTCACATTCCTGTAATCGAAGCAAGACACCAGCTGGTAGCAAAGCAAAGGCACCGCCCTTCACCAACTGCCGCCACACACATGCTCCATCTTATCCATTTCCAGACCTTTTCCTTTATATTTCAAACTCCCTAGTCATCACACACAATTACCATTATACCATAGTCTCTAGGCAATGGTGCTTAGACAAGGAAATAAAGGCGACTCCTTCAAAGATGAAAGCAGAGAGAAGGACAAGAGGGTCTGGGTGGAAATCTCAGAAAACCATTGTGCAGATAAAGAGGAGGCAACAAAGGAAATGCTTTCAAGTTTACTGCTGTAAATTCTGATTCTGCAGGGATATCTGTAAATGTCTCTAAACATTTCTTTCCTTTTTCTCCCTCAAGATTGGGTTTCTCTGTGTTACAGCCCTGGCTGTTCTGGAACTCGATTTATAGATCAGGCTGGCCTGGAACTCAAGAGATGGTCCTGCCTCTGCTTCCTGAGTGCTGGGATTAAAGTCATGGGCCACTACACCCTGCTTCTTTTTTAGATGCTACAACTGAAAATGGGGGTACTGATGGCATCAGGCAGGGCTATCACTGGACACCTAGCAATTCCTTAGACACACCCTGACTAATAAAGCACGGTCCTGAAATACTCTACCTATAGCTTTTATCACATTCTCAAATGATATATGAATCAAAGAAAAAAAAAAAAAAAGAATCAAGTAACACTGGCATTTATGACTATTCCCCCTAATTCATGGGAGAAAAGAACAACACGCCAATTCTATTTCACAATTGAAATCATCAGACCCAGCTCATCTGTGCCCCCACAGACTTCATGGTCCCTTTCCACTGTCCATTGCCATCAACGGCTAGACAAACAGTTCTTTGAATTTCCCTAGAGACTTCAAGTATCTCCTTCCACAAGACAGGTTAATGTAATTATAAACGTGATAACTATTAAGATATGAATGTCATGGGGGTGGACTAGAGAAATGGCCAGCAGTTAAGAGCACTAGCTGTTCCTCCAGAGGTCCTCTGTAAAGAGATCTGGTATGCAGGTCACTCATATACATAAAATAAGTATTTTTTTTAAAAAGGGTATTAACGTTGTAGCTTCATGCTATGTATTTCAAATCCCATTCTCTTAGACATATTCTGCTCAATAATCATTTTTCAGCACATGGCTGAGCGCTGGCAATCAGTAATAAAACTGAGTTTATAGCTTACCATCAGCAATAGTAACAAAACTTAAGACATATAACTAAATTGTAACAAAGGCACACGAGTGTAAGGCCCGAAAGAGTAAAAGATAAGCACACTTCAATCATTGTCCAGCTACACTGCACTTAATATTGTATCCCACCCACATGCAGTATGGAGCAAGCTATCTTATTTCTAGCTAGTTTAAACAATCCTTCAACAAAGCTATCACAGTCCAGGTAAATTAGACTATTCCTTGGGAACTGCCAAACAAATTTGAGATTCAGGCTGGGCGTGGTGACAGTCAAGTAGCTCCTGTGAAGGCGGAAGAATCAGAGTTCTATCTAGGACAGCCTGGACTACACAGCCATTTTTTTTTTTTTCTTAAGGCCACAAATACAGTGTATCTAATTAGATCTAATTGGGAAGCAGCATATTGGAGGTAAGGAGGGTAACGGCAGATATTTACATCTTTTCTAAACATCAGTAGAAACATTCTCATCGTTACAACTGCAATCGCTCTTAATCGGGTATTTGGAGCTTACTACGTGGTCTCAATCACGTGATGGCAGGGAGTGTGACCTTTTACTCTTTTTTTTTTTTAATCCCCAATTATCAGCAATCCAGTAGCCAACCTCAGCAGGCCAAGCGGGCCCGGGGGCACTGAACAACCAGATGATGAGGCTCAAGTCTCCAACTCAGTGAAAAGCCCCGGGCGGGTCAAAGGCACGGAACCGGTGAGAGAACAATGGCTGCAAGCCTGACAAGGGGGTCACGGCCGAGCGGCGGCCACGCGGAGGCCCTGGCGTCTCCCTGGCCGGCGCCGCTAGCGCCTCATCGGGCGCCCGGCCGGCCAGGGAAGCACGAAGGCGGCGGCGGCGGCGGCGGGTGAGCAGGCAGGCGAACGAGCGAGGCATCTACAGCTAGCCGCCGGGCCGACCAGCGCCCGCAGGCCCGAGGTCACGCACCTGCGCTGCGGGCGGGCAGGAAGCCGGGAGCAGGGCGCTGGCCCTGCAGTTCCCGTCCTAGGCCCCGCCCCTCCGCGCTTATGTAACAGCGGAGAGCTGCCATTGGCCCGCACGACCGGAAAGGCGCGGGCGTGCGAGAGGGGCGGGGCGGAGCGGCGGCAGGAAGGCGAGGGCGGGGCCCCGCGGGCGGGCGGGCGGGCCGGCGGCGCTGAGGCGGCTGGGAGTGCGGCGCGGCGCGGCGTGCGCGCGCACGAGCAGACGGGCCTGCCTCGGGCTCAGGCGCGGCGGGCGCGCGCTGCGGCGGGTGTGCGTGCGAGGCGCGGGCTGTTGTGCTCCCGGCTCTGCTCGGTCCGTCCTCGGCGGGTGGCGGAGGCCCCAAGCGGTGCGGGGCGCGTCCCTTCCTTCCCTGCTCGTCCTGCCCGGCTCCTTCTCGCGCTGCGCGGTCTCTCGGACGCCAGACCGGCTCCGGCCCGGGTGAGCGACGCCGCGGGACGCGGGCGGGAGCCGGGGTGGGAGGCACGCGGCGGCGGGAGGCCGGGCCGGGCGGCGGGCTCCGTGCGGAGCAGGCGCGGGGCTGCGGGCCGCCGAGGCCTCGGGCGGGCTCGGCTGCAGCTGCGGGGTGGAGTGGGTCGCGATCGGGTGCTCAAAGCCGGGGTCGGGCTGCGGAGCCGGCCGGGGCCTCTTCCTCGGGCTAGTTGCAGAGTGCGAGCCCATTTCCTGGCTCCCCAGCCTCAGAGTAAGTTGTTTGGCTTTAAGAGGCCCCCTCAGGGCCGGGCTTTACTTTTTGCCTCCTTCTCAAGAGCTGTTGTTTTCCAAGAACTCTTTCCTGGTTCTTAGCTCCTTTGCAGCCTCCGGGGGGAATTAAAAGTTTCATTTAAAAAAATCAGCGGGTAACTGTCTGCAAACGATTAATCGCCTTTCAATTGGTCGCACTTAATCAGGGAGCGGTTTATTCGTAGGGTTTTGTCGAAAACTCGAGGGGCTGGTCAAGAGCAAGTCGTAAGTTGAGCTGTCCGAAAGCAGGTGGTTGCTTCGCTTGCACTTGTGCTTTCAGAAAGGAAACCCGTGCCAGTGTGCTGTCAGAAGTTAGGGGCCTGCCCCACGCAGCCTACCTGGTGGAGCAGATTTCCTTTGCCTGGCAGATAGATACGTTTTGTCTTAAAGAACAAATGGTCACATGCCATTTTGTTACTGTTGTTAGGCGGTAAAGAAAATGGGTTAAGTCTTACCTGTTCTGTCGTGTTTTAGGAGGAAGCCCTAAATTCAAAAGTTAAAAAATAGTTTTTGCTTATCTGATGACGTTGTTTTTAAATGTACAGTACATGAAAAGGTTACCAAAATAGCTGTTTTAACTTCTGGGTTGCCTGGAAAGTCCTGGAATCAATGATGTGCTGTTTTGTAACTTAATAGAGCAAGCATTAAAATTCTTAAGGACTGTCCCTCAAAGTAATGTCTTTGCATACCTAACCATATTGTATGGGAGGATTAAGAAGTGTGAGATAACCAGATGTTTTAGCAAGGGTCTGATACTAAGACAGAAGGACATTAAGAATGTTTTCAAAGTGTTGTGTACATAGATTGAAGACCCACCATCAAAATGTACTTCTAAATATGCAATGGGTGTAATGGCACACTCCTTTAATCTCAGCACTTGGGAGGCAGAGAGAGTCAGGTAGATCTCTTGAGTTTGAGGCCAGCCTGGTCTACAGAGTCCCAAGACAGCCAGGACTACACAGAGAAACCCTGTCTCAAAAAAACTAAACAGAACAACCCGCCCCCCCCCCAATGCCATTGGACTTAGAATTGATAACAGATTGGTTTAAAACACAAAAATGAAGTGTAATCTGTATGATAAACAGCTGCTTTTTGGCTTGATGGAAATGGAGTTCTTCTATTAGGCTAGCATATGAAACATTCTTGGAGTTGATGAAAGACTGGACAGGCTTTATAGGAAAGCATTAATTTTCCTGTCTATTTTATCAGACTTTCAGTTCGTTGTGTAACACTAGTGGGAATGTGTCCAGTAAGTGTACATTCGTCCAGTTTCCATTGGGGGCAGGGAGGTTGGGTGGAGAGCTCGACTGTTGTGTGAAACACTTTATAGACTTTATATCCAGTAACTAATGAGGGTTCCAGTCAGAAAGGGCCAGCCCTCTTCTAGTAAGGTCCTTGTATGTTCATGTTTTTCAGTGATTTCAAAGTTTAAAATGTAATTACAGTGCTCTTCAAAATGACATAGAATCTAACTTTCATAAGTTTCAAAAGCACTCATCTCCTAGTTCTTGTGTGAACAGGTTTACTTTGTGCTGCCTAACTAGCAGTCTGGTTTTCACAGGACTCTCGAAGGTTACAATTTGTTTTAACGCATTTTTGTTCACTCAGGCTGTCAGTAGCAAAGAGTAGGAAGACATTTTCACCTTTGTAAAAGGTACCTTTATACTAGGGGGCTAATTTGTCTTTGTAATTTGTGTGGCTGGGCCTGCCAGGTGGCTGAGCAGATGAAGGTGCTTTCTGTCGAGCCTTGAGGGTCTGCGTTGGAATCCGGAAGTTGTCCACTGACCTCTCCAAATGCTCCATGCTCCTGTTTTTCTGCACGCACACAAATAAGTGCGCTGGTTGGTGTTTCCTCGTGGGAAAGAACTCTTAAAGGAACATTTGATAGCATACTAGTTTAATGAAATCTAAGGACTGAAAGGAACAATTGCTGTGTCCCTGTGACCTCTTAGAGGATTAGCTGGTGGCACTTAAAAAAAAAGTTGTACAGTTGTAAGACATAATGGATGCTTAGTAGGGAGATTAACTTTGTCACTTGATTACCTTTATAATCAAATATTGAAGGAAGACGAAACTTTGGAGCACTACATCCAGTAAAGTGAAGGGAAAAAAAAAAAAATAAAAAACCAACTTAGGTGTGTATACAGCTCAATAAACTTGGAGTTTTTTGGGGGTGGGATATGGTCTTCCTCTGTAGGCCAGGTTGGCCAGAGCATGAAGCCTTCCTCCCTCTGCCTCCAAGTGCTGAGACAGGGCCTTTGCTCTTCCTTTCCCAGCCCTGATGATTGAATTTTTAGAAACAAGTGTACATACCTTATAATCATTACCTGCTTTAAGGTAGAAAACATTTCCAGCACCCACCGAATGCCTCTCCTGTCATCTCTCTCCAGTCATTACTCCATAAATAGCAAAGTGACCTCTTTAGCTGTGACTATCTGTTTTGAAGTTTTGTGCAATGTGGTTTCTTTCTAACTGCCCTCTTCCCTTGACATTGAGATACAAACTTTGTAGAAAGAGTTTCTTTGGTTTGTTTTTTGAGGCAGAGTCTCATTTTGTAGCCCTGGCTGGCCTGGAACTTTCTGTGTAGACCATACTCACTAACCTCAGATTCACAAGCGATCCACCTACCTCTGCACCTGAGTGCCTGGATTAAAGTGTGTGCCACCAGGTCTGGCCAGAAGTGACTATTTTTAATGATGTCTGACATTTCTCTGTGTGTAATCTGTTTTTTACAACTGATTGATTTTTGAGCTAGAATCTCTAGTTTTAGAACAGGCACTATGAACATCTTGGTATACATAACATTTGATTCTGTTGAACATGTACCAGGAGAGGAATACTAGGTCACAGTGTACCCAACTACCAACCAGATTTCTGTGGTAGCTTTGTACTTTGGTAATCTAGCAGCATTGTATGGGAGTTTAAAATTCCATTCATATGGCTTGCTGAACACATCTCTATAAAATTTAAGTCAATACTAGAGATGGCTCGTCAGTTAAGAGCACTGGCTGCTTTTCCAGAGGAGCTGAGTTCAATTCCCAGCACCCATGTAGTGGCTCATTACTGCCTGTAACTCCAGGTTCAGGGGATCTGACACTTTCACACAGACATACATGCAGGAAAAACAGGAATGTTCATGAAATAAAAGTAATTTTAAAAAAATAGATAGTCAACTCTGAGATTACTGAAAGAAAACTACTAGAAAATGACTAAATACTTAAATTGCTCTGTTAGGATGAAGGACTCACTCCAATGCCCAACCTTTTGTTTTTAGATATGGCTCGTGGACAGCAGAAGATTCAGTCTCAGCAGAAAAATGCCAAAAAGCAGGCTGGACAAAAGAAGAAACAAGGACACGACCAAAAGGCTGCTGCCAAAGCTGCCTTAATATACACCTGCACAGTCTGTAGGGTAAGGCACCCCACAGCTGCTTCCTCATGGACAGTTCTTGTCCTACAAATATGGATAGCTCAACTCCCCCACCCACCCCACACAACAACATGGATGGTTTATTTGAACTCAGATTTGAGTGGTTTTCTTTTAGGAATCCACCTATGGTCAAACATCCGAGAAACATTTTCTGTGTGGTTCCCGTGGCTGTGCGTGCAGGAAAATGGTGGAGAAAACAAAGTTCTTTTCCTTGTGTAGAATAAAGGTGTTTTCATAGAGCTTATAATAAAACTTTGTTATAGCTTATAACTTTGGGTGTTGTAAAAAGTTCCCAACTGCATTCTTACGTGGATAAGGCTAAACTTTGTGTGGCGTTAATGAATATAATGCTGTTTGTATAGTTGTCTTTCCTCCATCTCCACCAGATCTACGGTTTGGGTACATGTACTGCCATGTGACTATTCACATTTTTAGGACTCTTTGTAGAACTGATGTGTTTAAAGAGTTGTTGGAATTCACTTGCCACGTGTAAGGATGGAGCCAGGTGTTTTACCTGTATTCTCACATACCTAATCCACACATGAATTGTATAGTTTGTGCATGTGATCCAGAGTAAGAAGAGATAGTACCTGAGTCTAGGCAGTCTCAATTTAAATTCTAGCCTCTGTCTGTCTGTGCAAGTTCATTACCCTTGAGGTTAACAGAGTGTTAGAGGGAAAAATAGCACAGTCGGGTTGGTCTGGTGTATAGACACAATGTTTTTAAACCCTGTACTTGAATAAGATTGATGGTGTGGATGGGAAGGGATCTTGCTAAGACATGATTGTTAGATTGAAGTTAATCATGTGTTGAAGTCTTTACAAATAGCAGTTCCTAACTACATGAAAGTTGTCATTTAGAGGGGGATCTGACAGTATCATGATGGTGTTGAACCTTGGTCATAATAATGAAATTGAGTGAAATTAAATGCTATTAGTTTAGTAAGAAAGACGTACCAGGCCCTTCCTTTAAAGGTATATTTTGTCAGATGTGGTGTGTGCATGAGTTAATGAGTATGTGCAGGTGCATACATGTACACATACATGTGGAGACATCGGGGTCATCCACTATCGCTCCCCACAGCTCTCTGAACCCACAGCTCACCAGTAGGCTAGACTGGCTGGCCCTCATGCTATGGGGATCTCCTTGTTTTGTTGCAGAGTTCTCATGTAATCATGCTTGACTTTTATGTGGATACCAAATCCAGATCCTCCTGTGTAACAGGCACTGTAAATGCTGAACCATGTCCCTAGCCCCTAAAAATACACTTCAAAAATCTTAAAAAACAAACTTTTAATTTATGTAGTAGAGTGTTAATAAATAAGTAAATACATGAAGGTGGTCATTAATGTGTTCTAGGAGAATCTAGAACTGAGTTGAAACATAGCTCTCAGGCGGACTATGCTCCCTATTAGATTCTCCAGCCTGTAAAACGAGCATGATTGTAGAAGTCAAAGACTACTGTCAAGGTTCTGTGAGAATTCAGATTGACTGCTTAATGAGTAGATGCCCTGTTTGCTGTAATGACATGAAATACTTTATGTGCTATTGCTCTTCATGTGTGAAATGTTAGGAATTTCTTTGTTGTAAGATACTTTTCATATGCTGGCTACAAGTAGGAAGTTAAAGGCATCTTGCAGTGCATGTTGCGCGTGCATTCTTTCTTGCATAAACTCTGGTTCTTGTTTTTCACCCACTTTGTAAATTAGACGCAGATGCCAGACCCGAAGACCTTCAAGCAGCACTTTGAGAGCAAGCACCCCAAGACTCCCCTCCCCCCAGAGCTGGCCGACGTGCAGGCATAGAGTGGTTTACAGGTAACTGATCTCTCTGCTGCTTTGTCGGCCTGGGTTTGTAATTTAGGAGCAAAACTGTATCTCCTCAGCTGTGGACTAGATCTCTGCCTCTAGCTGAGACTTCCTGACTTAACTTTAAAGTTTAACTTTTGCAACAGAGCTAAATAATAGTATTCAGTATAAATTGTAAAGTATTCTAGTAAAATAATTTATGATTGGTAAGAGCCCTTTCCCCAGGACCCTCTCAATTCATTCCTTTGAAACACTCGGGTTTTTACAACTATAGCCAAAGATAGAGGGAAAAGCCAGCTTTGATCCTGGAATGAGAGACTTGTCAGCTCTAAGAGAGTAGTCACTTCAAAGGCACAAGGGTCTTCTCCCAGAAATCCAGAGCAATTTACTGAGTACATTTTTATGTCTCTTTTGCTTATTTATAGTGCTAGGCAGAGCTTCTCTGTATTAAAATAGAGAAAAAAAACTGTAGAAACTCCCAATTTAAGTTACCCATTTAACCTTCATGTGTGGTTGGGTTTATTGCCTGGCTATGTAGTGGTACATATGTATGTGTGTTTGGGAATGATTTCTATCTGTAGTACCCAGTTGACAAAGCCACCACTTTGGCATCTTGATAGTCTTTCATTTTAGCTATTTGAAATGCTGTCGGTCACTGCAGTTACTGATGCTTTTCCTTTTGTCTTACAGGTGAACTCATGACACCTTTGACTCTTCTACTGTCACAGACCTTAGGTAACAAACCTGCAACTGCTTTTTTAAAACAAACTGTTGATCAGCAAAAATAAAGGGGCTACAGAAACACTCATTTTTATGCTGTTCCCTTCGGGCTTCATGCAAAGAGAATTCTGTGTAAATGTACAGTTGACTCTGATTTGGAAATCTGAAGAATCAGTCCATTCTTGTTATAAAATTTTTTTACAATTGTAATTATATTGATGTTCATATTGTGTAAAATAACTCATTTAATAAAGTAGCGCTTTGATTTTACAACATCACAAGATAAACGGTTCTAGAAATTCTGTTCTCACTTCTTATTATTTGCCTTATTATAGAAGTGAATTGCTGAGCTAGAGTTGCAAGAGCAACCATCTCCCTTTCTCAGCGCAGTGGCAGGTTTGTTAGACTAGAGCAGACTCATTCAGTAAATTGTGCGCATGACTTATTGGCAGCCAATGCAGGTTAAAACGGAGCTGCTGCAGCCTGTGTGCAGTCATGTGTCATTCCCACTTCTGATCATTTCCTGTGCTTGACATTGAAGAATTCAAACTTGTTCAGTGGATGGGCTCTACTTGCCAGCTGGGAGTACATTGTAGGTATAACAGATACAATCCATAACATTGGTAGGATTGCCAGTGAGCCCTTCTGAAAGATTGGCTCCCAAAGCCTAAGCCGGAATGGAATGGGTTTTTGGACAAGGTATGATGGAACAAGTGTGACCTGTAAGGACCTGTGTCTTATAATGGGTATTTTGAAAATGGTTCCAATTCTTTAGTTTGGAAATGAACCATAATTTTCGAGAGAGATTTTAAAAGTTACTTAGTTAATTTTATGAATGGATTTTTGCATTTAACAGAAAGATTGGAATGATTTGTGCCAGGTTAATTCCCAGAATGTTCTTTGTCTTTTAAGGAAAACATACTTTTAGGAACTTAACGCTGGCTCCTAAAAATTAAAGACTGTCTAGTTTGACTTCCTGAATTAGCAAAATGTTACAATGGGCCAGTGTTCACATTTGTTCAGTTGGATAAGGCAAATTCTGCCTGTTAAGGAAGACTAGTCTGGTGTTCTAGTGTTCTTTTGTTGGCTGGAGTACACATAAATCTGCTGTTAATAATTTGGTTTAAGTTTAAAACTTGATGTAATCGGAAGTACATTGAGATAAATACTGACAGCTACTTAGAGCTGCATATTGACCTGTGGGTGACAGGTGACTCCCCTTTTGCTGCTGTAGCCATTGCATTCGGTGGCAGCGTGGTAAACTCTGACCACCTGTCCTGTGCCACTCAGTTTGGAGGACTATCTCGAGCAAGAGCCTCAGTGCCCTGTCCCCAGTGTCACTGAGTACAGTCCTGTTACTCTGTTTAATTTCCTGCTTTTCAGACTTGGTGCCCATTGTTTGCGAAAATGTTGCTGACTGAAATTAGATTTTACATGTTGATCTCACGGATGTGCTAATAAAATGACATTTCTAGAGCTTTTGGAAGTGCTTTACACAGATGGAAATTTCTTTGTATCAGACTGGCTATTCAGAGAATATTTCATTTGTCTCACTGTAATTAAGAATAAAACCTTTCGATCTTATATTTAACTGTTGTGTAAGCACTAAAGACACCATTTTTCAGTCTGTATTTCAGATAGGGAATAGTTGACGAATCTCCCGTCTTAGCACAGGGATTGCCAGCATGGTCCTCTTTCCTGTTTCAGCTAAATTTGCTGTAAGGAGAAGATGATAATTCAGACCTTTTTGTAATTTGGAGATTCTTTAACAGACAGATGTGTTTAAAAACTGATATGTTCTCTTTAAAGGTGATACAAACTAGCGAGAGGAAATTGATCTGTTTGTACTCTGTATTTATGTTAGTTGTCAAAAGGAATGGGGTTCGCATTAAACTTGTTTCCACACTCACCCCCATGTTTAGGTGACACACTTGGGACCTCACGTGTGCTGTAATTAATGTCTTATTAAAGAAGATGTTAACGAAAACGAAACTAGTCTAATTTCTTGTCCATTTTGAGAGGTTTTTACATCGCCTCTTCCCCTTCTCCCTTTCTGTTTTTAGAATTTTCTCTTAAGTATAGCCTGGTAATTCAGAGGATGGCAATTTAAGTTCTTTCATTTTTATTGTTTTCTCTCTATTTGACTATTTTGATTCCACAAAATACTTCCTAAGAATGAACAAAATGTCATTCCGAAGTCTTGCTGTATACAATATACAAGATACTAAAATACTAAACAACAAAAGATGCTTAGGCCAGTTCATAGGTCATGATGGCTCAGCCCTTATTGGTACCAAGACTTGAGATCAGACTTGGTTTTGGTTTGCCTTTTTTTTTTTTTTTTTTTTTTTTTTTTTTTTTCCTGTGTAGTCCCTTGAACTCACGAGATCCTCCTGCCTCTACCTTCCAAGTACTGGGATTAAAGGCATGCACCATCACTGCCCAGTGACTTTAGGATTTATATTACAAACATTTTATAGGTTTGATGGCATAATTCCAATTTGAGATGTAGTATGAGGTAATGGTAACCATTACTACAGTTTACTCTCCAAAGCCCCAACTTTTGTTTTTCAACATTATTTGCGCATGGAGTACACACTACCTGTTTTAAATCCTGGCTAGTGTAACATTGTTTCTTTTCTTTCCTTTTTGAGACGGGTTAGGGCCTCTCTGTGGAGCACAAGCTGGCCTTGAACTCAGATCTGCCTGCCTCTGCCTCCCTCGTGCTGGGACATGGCTTTTTCTATAGTGTATTGATCCTAAAATGTCATAACTGAATCTGAGTGAATTTGTCTGTGCCAGTTTTCTAGTTTGAATTTTTGTTGCTTGTTCAGTGTGTTGGCGGTGGTGAATCAACAGGCAAGGGTTATGTTTGATGTCACTGTACATAGTAAAATAGGCTAGCTTAATTTTACTGTGAACTTAGAAAGATGTGTGAATTTCAATGTATAGGTATAACAAAGTGCTTGACAAAATTCATTGTCATTAGTTACAGTGTACACTTTTTTAAAAGATTAGCTTAAGGCACTTCAGTGCTGTCTTGATTAGTTGAGATTCAGTTTTTACAGTTGTTCTTTACCTTTTAGTGCTATATATAGTGTAGATCCAGTTTGGAATGTTTCCTACAGAGGCAGACTTAAGTCACATGCTGTCTGACTGTATAATCTTCAGTGTTGATAACGTTAGTCATGTTCTTTAAAATCATCTCATACTTGAAGCATCGTTACAGATTTATTTCTGGCTTTGCTCTTTTGGGACACTGTCTCATACGGCTCAGCCTGTTCTCTGGCCCTCCTGCCTCCACCTTTTAAGTGTTTGGATTACAGGTATGCACCACCGTGCCTTGCTATACTTCAGCATTTCAGTGGCTTTCATTGTATGGACTCTGTAAGTACCTGCTTTACCACTGCTTTAGGTGGTCTGCGTGTTACCTGGAGGTCTGCAGAGGTCTTGTTTCTCTACCTGTTCAGTCACTTAGAAGCATCCGAATGGGTTCTCAAGCCAGTACTGTTACCTGCCTTGTTAAAATTATCTCAGCTTTGGCTGTCAGCAGCTTTCTGGTTGACTCCAGGGTCCCGCTAGGTGCCCCATCTTTTTGGTTTTTGAGAATTTTCTTGTTAAGACCATAATAAGCCCCACACTTATTCTGTATATTTCTTGAATGAGCATTTCCCCACTGGTTCCCTTGAGGGAATAATTAGAAATCTGGATCTGTATGCTGGGTGTTGTTTTTTGGAGGGAGGGTTTTTCTTTTAATTAAGAAACATTGAACACTTTTGGGAGGAAGAATCTCCTTATCTACTTTTGTGGGACAAGGTCTCTGGTTGAATGAATGTTCCTCATATACCTGCTGATGCCCCCACCCCACCCTCTCTGAGGGGAGACAGAACCCAGGGCCTACACAGGCCAGGCAAATCCTGAGCTGCTTCTCCAGCTACAAACTTAAATTGCTGATGTGCTTAGAGTGCATTGCTCAGATTTCTGTGAGCTATAAAGCATTGCACGAGAGCAACGGTGTGTAAAGAAGTGTACAGTACAAAGCCTCTGTTCTTGACAAATTGCAATGCATTCTAGGGAAAGTACATACTCTATTTATATAATTTTAAGATAGTTAGTGCTTACTTAGAGTGTTCTGCGTATCTTTTCTGGGAGACAGGAGAGGGTTGTAAGGTCAGTCATGGCTATAGGGATGGGAGTTGGCTAGGCTGTGGAGAGGGATAAGAGCAAATAGGGAAGGCAGCAAGATGGAGTGTCTGGGTGAGCAAGAACATGCTGTATTCCTGAAGAGTGATGGGGAATGTCCTTCTGCAATATAATTAGTTGAATAATTGGCCAGTAGCCAGGCAGGAAATACAGGCAGGACTACCAGATGAGAATTTTGGGGAGAGGAAGGCAGAGAGAGGTGTCAGAGGGAGAGGCCATGTAGCTACAGGGAAGACAGGCTGCACTGTGTATTCTTTGGTAAGATAAGGCCATGTAAAAATACATAGGTTAATAGTTTGAGATTAATAATTAAGAAAACCAGCCAATTTCTAATTAATATAAGCCTGTGTATGTTTATTTGGGGCTAAGAGCAGTGGGACCAGACAGTACAAACAACCATCTACAGAAGAGTGTGGGACTAGGTTTATGAATGAGAGCCTTGGAGCCCACAGGTGAGAGCGAGGAGCACAGCCCTTGAACAGGACCAGTTTGTGCAGTGTGTGTACTATGCTATTTGACAATGGGAATGTCATGGAAAATTGTTAGTGGTGAAATACTATTTGTATACCTTGCTGTGCCCTATCTGTTACAGGCTAATTTGTTCATAATTTATTTTTAAGGGAATTATGATTGTAAATTAATAAGAGTTTTCTGAACAGTGGTGGTATACCTCTTCAATCTCAGTACTTGAGAGGCACAGGCAGGTGGATCTCTGAGTTTGAGGACAGCCAGGGCTACACAAAGAAACCTTGTCTTGAAAAACTAACCAAGCCGGGCAGTGGTGGTACACACCTTTAATCCCAGCACTCTGGAGGCAACGGCAGGCAGATCTCTATGAGTTCAAGGCCAGCCTTGTCTACAGAGTGAGTGGACAGCCATGACTGTTTCACAGAGAAACCCTATCTCGAAAACCAACTGGGGAGGGGGTGGGGTTTTTGCTTTGTTCTGGTACAATGATGCTGCTGGTGTCCTGAGGGCTTGTTGTGTCCCTCTGTACCAAGAGACTCCAGATGTGTTGAATCTTTTAATACTTGATTAAAAGGTAATACGTTTGGAAAACACTTTCATGTATGTAGATTTTGGAGAATATGGTAAAACTGAATTTTTAAAGCAGTGTAAAAACCAGTCAGTAGTGTCCTTCACACTTGTGCATACATGTGCATATTTTATATGTTAACGAATACGTGTTGTCATGGAACTTTGCTGTTTAACATAGCAAATGAGTTTGCTTCACACTATACCTTGGCATAGTGTGGTTATATGGTTGGTGATCCACTTAGATTTGTTGTGTTTCTTTCTGGTAGATTTTCAGGTTTTAACTTGTGCATACGGCTTTATTTCCACATTTAGAATTGCATCTCATGAAATTGAGAGCTCTTGCTGGGAAGCAGGTATGGGACAGGCAGGCTTTCGGGACAGTGCACTGTGTGGAGATGTGTGGCCTTTGAGTACTTTGAATGCTGGCTCCTTTTTTATACACCAAGCTGTTTAAATGTTCTTTGGTGGAACATTTTATTTTATCTGCTCCTCAGGTACAGTTTATCTCCGTTTCTAAGTGTGCTTGATGTGCTGTCCACAGCACACTGGAAAGAGCTGAAGCTGCCGGGAAGCATCAGATAATGACGGTTGTGTTTCCCCATAACCTGCACAAGCGATGCTGGCAGCAGTGCTTGCTGGGAGAATGTTTGTGGACTCCCTCCATTATTTTAGGCAGTATTTTATTCTTTCTGACCTCCAATGTGCCAGATCTTACCAGTCAGGTGCCTGGAGTGTAAGTTTAGTATTTACATGTATTTTATTTAGAATTGGTATTGATGCCTTCCCGCTGAAATAGTAAGAAAATAGTCATTCCTGTTCCTAGGTCTTTATTTCGTGTGTGTGTGTGTGTGTGTGTGTGTGTGTGTGTGTGTGTGTGTGTGTGTGTGTGATTCTCACAGTAAATAGGCTCTACACTTTGGGTTGAATATCGAGTCATCACTTTTGAAGATGGGGAAACTGACATCTATGTCATCTCTGAACAAATAGAGGAAACACGTGAACACATGTAGCCGTTCTGGCTCTGTAACTCCAGCTTCCTGCTGCCCATCTGCTGAAGCTAGTACATGGTGTGCATTCACACACGCCCTGTCCATCCCTGCGTGTGCATCTTAGGATTGCTTCTCCCCCATCCAGCCCCTGCTCTTCTGGTGGAAATGCACCTGCTCCTTAAGGCTCCCTCTTTAAAAAGTAGAGTTAGGGGACAGGGGCACAGCAAACTAGAAGGTGCACCAAAAAGCCCCCAAAGCTAAAAACTTGCAGTGGTAACAGTGGAAGGGGAAAAAACTCCTTAATGTTGTCTTCTTACCTCTGTTCGTAGAAGAAGTTATGCCCTCATTCAAACACACACATTGCACACATAAACAATGGTGAATACAACTTGTTTCTTTTCTTTCTTCTTTTTTCTTTTTGATTTTTGTTTTTGAGACAGGTTTTTACTGTGTATCCCTGTCTGCCTTGGAACTTACTATGCAGGCTAGCCCCTAGAAGTCAGAGATCCGCTTGCCTATGCCTCCCAAGTGCTGGGATTAAAGGCGTGTGCCTCCACCACTCTACAATAAAGGAGAAAGAAACCTGACATCATGCTTCCACATGACCTTCGTTGGTTTCTGCTGTGCAATTTATAGAATTTGATGTGAAATTTTACCCCTGTCCAGGAAGCTACCCAGGAGAATAAAGAAGTATAATTTGTGTCTTGATTTTTAAAAAGAAAATAGTAAAGGCAATGAAATTATTAGTTTGCCTTTTGTCTCTCAAGTATTTTTGCTATAAACCTTGATTTTAATTTTAATTTTTTGCATCCTCTCCCTCTTTTCTTGTAAGGAGAGACTTTTCCTGGAGCACAGTTCCAGCCTGGTTCTCTCTGGGGAAGCCTCAAGGCGCCTCACTGACAGACCTTCCCAGGGTTATCCCCAGCGAGGATGTCACACCCTTGTGTGGCTATCCCACACTCTTGTCAAGGTGAACTAGTTTGTGTTCTTTGAGCACTAGCCCCTGCTTGCTTGCTTCTGTGTTCTCTTCCTCCCTTCCCATGAGACTTTTCAGTCTAGTCTGGGGGCCACTCCTAGCTTACACACTACTAGACGTAAACTGATCTCTGTTGTAAAGGCTCTCGGGAACACAGGTGGTCTTATTTCTGGGACCTTGATTATGAAGCATTCCAAAACTGCAACAGATACTTCTGGCTGCTTTTAAGAGTTACTTTTGAAGTGTCCAGTAGTCAGTCCCTAGTCCACTTTGGAATGGTCAATGTGAAGGAAGTATGGAGGGCAATTTTTTGGTCAGAAGATTGTAGGCCAGAAGTAAAACCAATGAGTACTTGTTTAAATGGAATAAATGTAAATCCACTTAGGGTTTAAGAAAATTGTATTTCAGGAGCCCAGAATGTGGCAGCAATCTGTCTTGGCATCTTCTCATGTGGGAGCCAGCCTGTTAGTTTTTAGAAGGCTTGCTGAGATCAAGCATGGCTTCTCTGTTTAAAAGAAAAATGCAGGCTTAGTTAGTGAAAACATGTCACACACACACCATTCTTCCTTGTGCATGGCCAGCTAGTCTATGAAATTGATGTCTAATTTTGTATTACTTTGTTCTAAGTGAAGTACTTACTGTTTGGCAGAATTTTGCACAATACAGGAAGAGTCTAGGATGGTAACAATGTTGCTTACAAGGGAGGACGTTGGAAAGTTGTTACATTTTGTTCTGGGCCCTGATCTGAGAGCCATGGGGGAGACTTGCACTGGTTCTAGTCATTGTCAGAGTTTGAGCAGTCACCTAGTGCCAGCTGAGGCAACAGTACAGTAAGGCTTTGTCCTTGTCTGAAGTCAGGTAAATAGGCTCCTCACAGTCCACAGTGTTACATTACAGGCCATCACGGTTGGAGTCTCACTTTGATCAAGTTTCATTTATGGGGAGAACTGTCCTTACTCTTTCTTTGACTACGAACTTCCTGATTCTTACTTGTTCTCATCCTTCTCTGCTTATATATACTTTTAAGGGGGAAGTATACTCAGATTAGGCATCCAGAATCTTGATCACACTTGGACTTTAAGCTACACTTTGTTCCGTGTAAGAACAAAGATGATGGTCACATTTGTATACACAGTGCATTCCAATTGCACCTTTCTGCAGTCCACCATCCCTGTCACCTCTCCCTACATGCCCCTTAGCTACAGCCTTTTGTTTTGGGACCCACTGATTTTAGCCAGGACTGTCTGTCTGCCCCTTGGTACATAACTGAAGATAATGTCTATCCCTTCCCTGACAGGGTTCCACCAGCTCCTCCCTGATCCATGATTGACAAAAGTTCAGGGGTGCCAGCTGCTGTGAAATCACGTTTACAATGACTGTCCCTTGACCTGAAGATAGTGTGCTCTCCTCCTTATCTTCTGACAGTTCTTTTCCCTGAGCACTCATTGTCATTTATCCTTTACTTTCTTTTTTTTTTTTTTTTTTTTTTTTTTTCAAGACAGCTTTTTTCTCTAGCTTTGGAGTCTGTTGTCCTGGAACTCGTTCCGTAGACCAGGCTGGCCTCGAACTCACAAAGATCTGCCTGCCTTTGCCTCTGAAGTGCTGGGATTAAAGGCACGGACCACCACTATCCAGCTGTCATCTATTCTTGTGTTGTTTTTAGAGACACGCGGTCTCTATGTAGCCCTGGCTGTCCTGGTCTCCCTTTGTACACCAGGCTGGCCTCGAACTCACTTTGCCTCCAGAGTGCTGGGATTAAAGGCATGGGACACACCACCTGGGCTTATTCTTAGCATCTTGAGCAACCATGAGCCTCTGTGAGGGATGTGGGTACTATCAGAGCAGCAGGAGTGTGCACCTTAAGATACATTGCTGACTAGGTTTTTGAAGTCTACAGGATATCAAACCTAGTTAGGAAAAAAAAAAAAACCTTATCTAGCAAATGGTATCCGAATAATGTGGATATATCGTGGGTAAAGACTATTATCCAGTTCAGTTATGTTGAAAAATCCCATCAGCAAACAAAAATTCTTGGCTGAGGACTGGAGATGGCTAGTGCACTTGATACACCTGCAGAGGACCTGGGTTTGGTTCCCAGCACTCCCGTGGCGGGTCACTACTGTTGAACTTCAGTTCCAGGGACACCAGGCACAGATAAACATATATTCCAGAGGATCATCTTAGTGCCACTTAGTACACAGCATTTTGGGGGACTGTCACTCTGTTGTAGAACTTGGGACTTTGTTTTCAATCTAAAGAGTGTTTAGTAACTCACAGTCACATAGGTCTCCATAGGAGAAAATTAAGTATGACCAGGGTTTGTGCTGTTTATAAAACACGCTCAAATAATGCCAAATCCCAAGGCACAGTATGTATGCCCCTGGGAAAAGGTACATTGATAAAGGAGCAAGGAGGCATTCTTTGGACGTTTAGCATGTAGTTTGGAATATGATACTAGAGCCTAAATCAGCACTGACGTGAGATTTGCATAAACATGCATAAAGATGAAATGTAAGAAACAGATGATGTCTTTAAGGCAATATGTAGTCAGAAGAACAAACAAGCCAAGATAAAAAATTTGGAAAGGCCTTGTTTTTGGTGATGGGTAGAAAAGGAGCTGTAAGAGCAGTCAGAGGGGAGGGTCAAGTGGAGAAAACATCCGGGTTCTCAGATGACAGGGAGGTGAGGCTGGGCAGGGCCCCGGGGGCACGGGAATGGTCCCTAGAGCAGATTAGTCTCCACATGTGACACTGGCAGTCAGGACTTCAGAGCTCCTCCAGTCACAGAATGGGTTTCAAGGAAAACCATGGGCACTGGTAGTAAGGCTTGAGAAGCAAGTAATTGGACATGACAGAAAACTGCACACTAGTGACCATGCCTTCCTCCTGTCTGCCACCTAGCAGAAGTGTGTGTCCTCGCTTTTTAAAGCACAGTGAGCTTAATTTGTATTGAAAACATAAATTATTTAGAAATGGTTTATGCTGTATTTAAGCACAGGAGTCCAGCCTATAGCCGTCAGTGTTGTAGCCTTGGTTACTTTTCTATATATGCTTTGTAGTCTTACATTTCATTTATGAATTATTGAACATATATTTTAATAGAACATAAAATATCTGTAAACTCCGTTGTTCTATGCATTATTGATTGTAAAATATTGTCACATGTATAAAACACACTAGATCTTCATGGATAGCAAGAAAACCTCCCAAGCCACTCACTGGTAGGTTTCAACCAGTGGTTTAAACCCTCAAATCCATTTTATTTGGGGACAAGAAATACAGTAGTAGTTACTTTCTTGAAAAGCCCCTGGAAGTAAAATTCCTGGATAAAAAATACAAATGGGGGCTTTCACAGGGGCTGTTTTTGGCTGGCGTTAGCCAGCCAGTCTTGCATGGAGAAGCAGTGAGGGGCTGGCTAGTTCAGAAGCCCAGCTTGGGTTGGCACTGACTGCAGTCTCAAGCCTTACTTTCTTGGCTCTGAAGCCATCTCTTCCTACTCATAGGGCCAGGAGGAGCAGTGTTTTAAGAATAGGAAATTTGCTGGATGGGGTGGTATAGGTCTTAAATCTTAGCAAAGGTAGGGTGATAAGAGTTTGGGACCAGAGCAAGTTCCAGGATGACCAGGACTACACTGTGAAAACCTGTCTTAAACAAACATACAACCAAACCAGGAGATTGTGCCGCATGTAAAGCCTGTTGAGAGGTAGGGACTGGGGGTTCTCTAGGGCAGCATGCTTTGTGCTGGTATGTGGCTTCCAAGTGGAAAGCCAGTTGTTAGCTGGTGAGTGATCAGTTTATCAGTGGACATCAGGTTATCAGAGTATGACTCCCTAGTAATTCAAGGTACTTTCCAGAAACAGAAAGGGCTCAGTTACAGCCAACAAGTCCCAAATGTGACGTCTGGGCTGGCAAGGTGGTTCAGTGGTAAAGACATGTTCTGCCAACCCTGACAGCCTAAGCCCCCGGACCCACATGATGGAAGGGAAGAACAGAGTCTCACGAGTTATCCTCTGACCTCCACCCATGTGCTGTGATATACACAGACTAAAAAAAAAAAACCTAAATAAAAATATACTTTAAAAACATTTCAATCTGAAGTCTGATTCTAGATGCACCTTTCTGTCAAATGACGAACAAGAAAATATAGTGAACACAGGGAAGTAGCCAAGGCTTCCTCAGCTCTGAGTTCAAACCCGTCACTGCTGTTTAGAGTCTGACCTTGAGTGGGAAGCATACCTTCACATCGCCTGCATCACACTGCCATAACCCTGAAACAATGCCTCCATGTAGCGAGAGAGCATTTAACGGTGAAACTACACATGGGTAAATTTTAGGATGAGTGTTAGCCATCTAAAAGGTAGCATTCTGTGGGAATGTCGGCTGTGAAAATACGTTGCTGGACCAGGGTGTCTGGTGAGCTAAGTATGAATGTTGAAAAATGTTTGCATTTTCTATCTTAAGTGATCTGGACATTTTATTTACTTATTATTTATTTTAGTATCTGGCTCTTGATTAGCTTGTTCGGAGATAGTTTTTAGTTATGAACTTCATGGCAGGTAGTAAAAATGCCCTCGTCACACCATTGGCATCCGCTTTCCTGTGTTTAGTTTTGGTGTGGTTAGGTTTGAGACCCCCATCTCACTTTGTAGCCTCGTCTGATGGAGGATGGCAGCTGCTGCTTCTACGGCTCAGCCTTCTGGGACTACCACATCTGGATGCCTTTTGAGTTTGGGTGGTTTATAATAGATGGCTTGATTAGCTTCAGCTTTGATTTTTCAGTCGTGAAGCGCTGTTATTCCCCTCGTCCCCGGCCTGTGCACCTTCCTGAGGGCAAACTCCTTATCATTGTCGTTCTGCTCACAGCAGCAGCTGCTGAACACTACTGGGTGCCCGTGATGAAAGCCCACCAAAAGCTCCAACTGCGGAACTCACCAGCTTAGGAGAAAGCCAGAGTTTAATTGAGCTGTGTTATGAAAGGCTCTAATAATAGAGCCTGCCACTTGAAGGAAACGGAACAGCCCACTGATGCTGCAGTAACTCCCTGTGTGAGTGAGGCCCTGCTGCCCAGCGTCAGTCAGCTCTCCAGCTCCATTACCATAAGGGATATTGGCTCCCATGGTTACAGAAAGTGGGGTTTGCTAGGATTTTTGCTTATTGAAAGTCTAACTGGAGACCAAAGAGCATCGGTGTAGCTCTTCAGGTCATTGTGGGTCCCATCATACTCTGGGGAGTAAATGGACCAGGAAACAGTACATCAACACAGTGATGCTCGCTGCTGATCCTAGGTATAGACTGAAGTTTCTGTCCCTTCTAGTCCCGCCATCCTTCAGTCCCCATTTGTAAACAGAGTTTCTTTTCTGTCTCGTCCTGCAACCATTTAGCCTCAAATAAACACACAGAGGCTTATATTAATCATAGGCCATTTGGCTGATGGCTCAGGCTTCTTACTGGCCAATTCTTATTAACCCATAACTACTATGTATTTCCACGTGGTCTTATCTTACTGGAGTTCCTGGACTTGTTACTCCTTCGGTGGCTACCCTGATGTCTCTTCTCCCCAGAAGAGTGGCCTCTTCGTCTGGTGGCCTCACCTAAACTTCCTGCCTGGCTACTGGCCAATCAGTGTTTTATTCATCAACCAATAAGAGAAACATAAACAGAAGGACATCACCTAGGTCTAAATGTAGAGGCTTTCTCTTATACTCTGAGCTGCTCCTTCATTAGTTTATCTAATATAAAAAAGCCCAGTGGGGAAGCATTTGCCCTCCTGAGGTTGAAAGGCGTACCCGGGAATTGTGTGTCCAGAGCTGAATTTTAATGTTCTCTGTTGACTTTCATGACTCGACCAGTGATCATAAAATACCTCCGCCTTGCCCATTTCAAGTGATGCCAACTGCCTGGGTCATTCTGTCCTTAAAGACCGGGTGACACAACTAAAGAGGCAAAGGACTCATGATTAACCCTGGCCTGACAGTTGTTAAATACTGAATTTTGAGTGTTTGCCCTTGTGTGCAGCAACAGCAGCCATACGGCCCAGCACCGCAGAGTTCAGAATGAGTGGATATTTGTTCCAGTTAATACTTAGCACCCGAGTGCACTGTGGAATTTAAACAGCCAGGGGTAAAGCTGCCAGGACACAAGCCTGGGGGTGAAAAATCCTATTTGCTTGACTTACCCACTGTATACCTTCCTGTAAATGGACCAGGTGCAACGGAAACTCGGTCTACACCCTCCTTACCACTCCTTTCTCATAGCCACTTATTAGCAGCACAAGGGATACTCTGCCCAGTTTCTTTCTAAAGTGTGTACCCCAAGTCCTTAGCAGAGGTGCTGGCACAGAAAGCCTTTTCTTCAAAGGACGAAGTGAACAGATGCCACCAGTTTATTCTCCAGCACTCTTACTAGGGTGTGAGAGGTGAAGTGTTGTTTGGGTTCTAGACATTGGAGGAGGGAATGATTATTTCTTGCCATTGGGAATTAAGAAGTCTAGTTTTCTGGTCATGGCAGGCACGCACACACCCGAGTGACCTTGGAGGGGGTCACACGGGTCCTTCAGAGTTCCAGCCAGGCAAGATTGTCTGCCTTTTGCACCGTCTTGCAGCTTAAGTGAGGCCTTGTGAGACACCTGTTGGGGCTTCTGTGGGGCTGAGCGGTGGACACAGACAGCAGTTTCCTGTGAGCTGACACAGGATAGCAATGAACGTATTCTGATCACAGGTGACTAGGGAGGACATGCCACCCTGCAAGTCAGAAGATGCAGCCTCCAGTGGAAGATCCTGTCTGGAATGGCGTGGGAACTAAACAGATGGCTTTTTATATGTGTTTACAGGCCAGGTTTCTAAGTTTCTAGCGCTGTAACCCAGCAGCTCAGGGCTTGCCTGGCACAGTTAAGGCACTGGGTTCTATACCCAGGAAAAAAGGGCAAACTTGGGAAGCTATAGCAAAACTGATGTGTTAAGGGGAAACCCTGAGAAAGCGGGAGGGAGAGAATAGAAAGACTGGGCAGCCTTCATGCGGAGGTGCTGTCCCCACACCTGTGAAGGAAGACTGGGCAGAAAGGCCTCAAGACTGCAACACAGTACCGGGAGAAACCCCAAGGAAAAGCTGCTCGAGAGAGGAGTCCTGTGCTGGGCAGCATGGGCCAACACTGCATGTGGTGTGCTACGTCACTCACTGCCTAGGAGTGGCCAGAAACACCAAGTCCCTCTTTCGGTCACTGTGAGAACCGATTGCCCACATACTCACAATCAGAGTCTACTGTGCAGGGGATGCTGTCAGAGCTACTCATCAAATCCCTTTCTTGGCACCAGATGACCTAGGCTTTGCATGCCTCCACAATGGCCACTTCGGAGGCTGAGACCAGATAGAACACCCAGGTGCTACGATGGGAACGCTGCCGGGAAGGGTGGTTGCCAGGAGTTAGCGGTGAGATGACAGCTGTGTGATGAGGGACCCTCGCAGGGTGGAGGATCAGCTGGAAGGGGAGGAGCGTCAGACTATCTGACAACCGTGGCCAAAACAAACGATGGTGAGAGTTTTATCCTTAGAAAGTAACAAAATGCCATCATGTTGTCGTTTACTCTTTGGGCAGGGGATGGGGACCACCACCCAGCTCCCAAATAAATCACACACACAGGCTTGTTCTTAGTTATAAATGCCCGGCCTTAGCTTGGCTTATTGCTTGCCAGCTTTTTTCTGCCTGGGCTTTTTCTTCTGTAAATCTTTTACTCCATGCTGGCTGGGGGCTGGGGAGCTGCCCTGATGTCCTCCTCACCTTGTTCTCTCCTAGCTGCCTTTCCTCTTTTCTCCTTCTAGTCATCCTCTCTGCCTGCCAGCCCCACCTAGCCTTGCTCCTGCCTCGCTTTGCTATTGGCCGTTTGGCACTTTATTAGGTGTTTTAGACAGGCAGAGAGTCACAGCTTCACAGGGTTAAACACATGCAGCATGCACAAAAGTCACACCCCTTCAAATAATATTCTACCACAGTCGGGTTTCTCAAACCAGCGGGTGGACAGTGATGCTCTGTGCCATCACAGAAGATAACAGAAGTGACAGTGGGGAAACTGAGGCCAAGGATCCCGTAATGCCGAGCTCGCAGCACACACTTGAAGCACCGCGTCTAGAGACTTCCCTGAGAGATGCCCAGGAGAGAGTCATCGTGCCTAGAACCAGCCTCGCCTGTGGGGTTGTCAGAGAGTGAGGCCCGGCATTTAGAGCTGAGGCAGAGGGAGAAACGGCAGGAAATGAAGGCCAGTGGGCTCCAGAAGGTCTGAGGAGGGTGAATACGGGCCGAGGAGAGGTCATGGCAGTCTCGGTGAGTCTGAGGAGCAGTGCAATCTGAGATTCTGTGGATCGCCCCTTCAGTCAGAGCATTGGCAGAGGTGTGAACTCTCTGGTGGCTGGCGGCTTTGCTTATCTGATCTTCAGTTTGAACCCCAATATCTACCTCTGGGTTTTTATTACTCATGCTACAAGGCAGGGAATAGTTTTCCTCATATGCTAAGTGTAGCTTCAGGCCTCAGGTGGCTCCACCCACAGAAAATCTGGCTTCCCTCATCCCTCAGGCTGGAGGGCTGCTCTCCCTCTTGGTGGCCCCTGGCTTAGCTTCTGCCCCGCCCACTCCCTGTGGCCTCCTTAGCACATCGCTATGTGATTGTAGGCGAGGAGCAGGTCAGAAAGGCCAGCAAGGGAGCAGGCGCTGCTGCAAGGCTAATTAAAAGAGGAACCTGTTTTCCACGTGTGACCCTTCATCAGGCACACTGTCTAGTCTTTGCATGCATCACTCGTCTCCAGCGCATTTTTGGTGTCTCCTGGGCGTTTCTCTTACCCCTCTACACTCAGCCATTTCTCCCTCTTATTTCCCCAGCATTCGAGTAAACCCACACACATTCCCTTCCCTTGCTTTGCTTTTTTAAACAAAGAACGCTGCTTTCTGTTACCAGAAAGAAGAAGGAAGGAAAAAAAAAAAAAAAGCCAACGGTTCCATCTCTGTGTCCGCATGGCGGATCTCCAGCCGGCATTCTTTGCCACCTGTGTGGAGCTTTAATTAGCTCAGGTGGGAGGTATGTGCCAAGAAATGGGGTACATATCATGGTGGCAGATTTCTTCCCTTTAAAGCCTTTTCACACCCATTCCCACTCGCAGCCTTTGTGCAGAAGGCCGTGTATTAGACACCCAGCCCCTTCCTACCTTTCCACAGTCTAAGCATCCACTGGTCAGGGGCTGCCTCGCAGAAGGCCATGTGATTGACAGGGTGCATCACACTTGGCCCCACACCCACACAGCTATGAAATAAATAACGACACCCCCCCCCAATTTGACTTATGAAAAAAAAATCCAATGTTTTTAATGATCAAGGTGTCAGAGAATGGAATGAATTTTGGCCTGGACTTTTTGTTGTTGTTATTTGGCAGATAGGATGTTCAAGGATTGTCTAAGGCTAAAGAGTTGGTACCATCATTAAAAATTAACTGTGTGGTATGTTTTCTCACTTTGAGTACATAGCACTGGCTTCCACAGTTGTGGCTGTGGTGATACATTGTTTATGCTCTCATAAAGCCCCTGAAGATCCGAATGCAAAGCCAGCCACCCTAGCCACAGCCATAGAGGCTGGGCAGTGGTAGCATACGCCTTTAATTCCAGCACTCAGGAGACAGAGGCGGATGGATCTGTCTGAGTTCAAGGCCACACAGGGTTACATGAGAGTGACTCGTCTAAGAGAAACAGCTCATGCCTTTAATCCCAGCCCTAGAGTGGTATATAAAAGGCAGGAACCCAATGTCTCCTGTTGTATTCTGAGTTTTAATCTCCAGCCATGGTGAGGACAGGCTCTCTCCAGCCCTTGGTAAAGATAAGAGCTACTGGCTTGGCTGCTTTTCTGGGCTTCAGCTTGAATCCTAATATCTGTTTCTGGTTTTTATTGCTAGTGTTACATCTAACACAATCAGGCTTGCCAGTTCCCTGCTTTGTTCTGTGGTCAGGAGGTCAGGCATGACATCTCCTCCATCATTCTGCTGACTGACAGTTTCCTACCTGAAGTTTTGGAGTGTCCATTTGAATCTATCACAGTTGAGCAAAGCTCTTCTCACTTGTATTACCTGGAGATGGAGCCTGTTGATAGCATTGCTCAGCATGTGCCATGCCCTGAGGGGTTGCCTAGCAATGAAAAAGAACATTAAAAATTAGGCATTTAGGGCTAGAGAGATGGCTCAGCAGTTAAGAACACTGGTTGCTCATCTAGAGGTCCTGAGTTCAATTCCCAGCAGCCATGTGGTGGTTCACAATCATCTGTAATGGGATCGATGCCCTCCTCTGCCCTGCAGGCATACATGCAGAGCACTCATATCTAAAATACAAATAGATAAAATTAAAAATTTATAAAAAAAATAAATCAGGCATTTAAGATTTAAGCACAAGGGAGCTGGGAAGGGGTCCTAGCAGCAGTTCAGGGCTCTGTTCTTCCTGAAGATTCCAGTTCAACTCCCAGCATGCACATGGTGGCTCACAACCTTTGGTAACTATAGTTCTGGGGGATCTGATGCCCTCTTCTGGCTCCCATAGGCACCAGAAATGCACAAGACATAGGCACAGACATACAGACAAAACACTCATACACATAAAATAGTAATAATAATAAAAGGCATATATAGAGAGACTTTCAGAAACCTGAATATTTCACTTCTGATGGAGATTCTGGGGTTTCCCAAACAACGACAGCTGCTTAAAAAGGGAAAAAGAATGTCTTATGGGATAACAACTGGCTTTTTAAAAATTTTTATAATAAATATCTAGTTTTCACACATGTGATTCCGAGCTTGTAAGATTGCCTGAAATGCATTTTATATTAAAAATAGCAAAATGCACAGTCATTGCTTCAAAGATGCCCTGGAATGAGAGTAAACGTTGAATCTTCCTAACATGTTTCAGCATGGTTCTAAATGAGCCCTTTTGAAGACAAATTACAAGTTTTGAAAGAAAAAAAAAAATCTAAGAAACTTTGAAACTGTGTCATTTATAACGTGAAATTGATGCAGAAATTCAGGGGTTGACTCATAGCTCCTACATCCATCCTCAACTCTCTTTAGCTCATATGGTTTTCTTTAAAAATTAGTGTTATCAGCTAAGTCGACTGTTTCCCACTCCCACCCACACAAAGGAGTGCTTTTGTGAGCCTGTCAGCACTGTTCCTTCGTTACAGGCCATCGTGGGGTGTGACAGTAGCAGGCTGGCTGCTTATACTCCATCACCAACAACACGGGAACCAACTCCAAATGACACAGGCCTCCTCTCTCCATCCCTGGGCTGTGCGCAGAACCAAGGAATTGGAAGTTTACACGGGACCTTTAAGTCCAGCCCCTCTCGATTGTGTGTGTGTGAGGCACAGGCTCCCGGCTGGCAACTCATCCACACAGCTGGTGACAGCTGAGATGATGTCCCAGGTCTGGTTCACTGTCCCCAACTCATCTGGCCTTCTCTTCCCATAGCTCCAAGGTGCTGCCACTCAGCAGTGTCTTCCACTAGTGTCCTGCAAAGGCTAATGAGGAGGTATCGTGGCGTTGTATCAACAGAGCCCTCCAGAGATGTGGAGTCACCCAAAAATAATTTTTTGGAGACAGGATCTCACTGTGTAACCCAGGCTTTCTTCAAACTCACTGTTGTAGTCCCAGCTAGTCTTGAACTAACATCTATCCTCCTGTCTCAGCCTCCTTCTCTTCTGTCCACAGTCTCCCCAACTGTTGAGTGATACCCTTCTGCACACTATCTTCTACTAGACTCTCCTGCTCTTGTTGGGTCAAGTCTCTCTAGGCCCCCATCCTCGATCCAACAGTGACAAAGAGTCTATCTCTCATTCTCGGATTACTTCATCTCTGGGCAAGAGGCATGCATCATCCTAGATTCTGGTTCCACTCTGCCCTACCACTGGAAAGTGTAGCTGAGTTACCATTAGCTTCAGTTTCTCACTTTTAAAAAATGATGTTGAACAGGACCACCAACCTCTAGAGAGACCCTGCTCTCAGCCGCTTCCAGCCCCCACCCCACCGTGGCCGGAAAGCCCGACTGTTCTATATTTCTTTGACTGTAAAACTCCTGTTGCAGCTGGGCGTTGGGGAACACCTTTAATCCCAGCACTGGGGAGGCAGAGGCAGGCGGATCTCTGTCAGTGCGAGGTTAGTCTGGTCTACAGAGTGAGTTCCAGGACAGGCTCCAAAGCTACACAGAGAAGTCCTGTCTCCAAAAACAAACAAACAAAATCATGTTGCTTCCTCTCCTAAGAACTGCAGTCTCCGCCCAGCACTGGCACTCTACAAACCGACTGACTTCACACCCCCTGCCCAGCCTCTCCCCTCCACAGCCGCTTTCCAGCCAGACTTACCCCCTCCCCTGCCCCAATCTGCCATTGCCTGGATGCTTTATGATTTAGCTCCTACAGCACCAGTCTCTGTGCCATGGGCAGAACTTCTGCCATGTCTGTGGAAGCTGCCAGGGAGTGAGTGGGCAGCTTCCATTCTCCCCTACACAGCATCCCACACTTAACTAGGAACCCAATAAGCGCTGGAGGGCAGATTTGTCCAGCCCAGAATTTAACTAGAAATTTTGAGCCAACACATCTTATTCTTGACTCAGGCTTCCAGTCAAATAAAATCCTGAATCCACTTTTTAAAACAATGTAGTCTTTAACTAAAGTAGTGCTTCCGTTATTTCCCTTTACCTGCTTTTGAGCTGGTAAGCAGAACTTGTCAAGTAAAGTTTAATTTCCATCCATTGTGTTTGCCTGTGAAGATCTTTTGTCCCTGGGTCGCGTTTCTTACCCCTTTTTGTTTGCTTTGTTTTGGCTTCCCATATGCTCTCACTGGTACCGCATGAGTAATGACCAGGTTTCATCCGGACTCTTGATGCAAACGTATTTTGAACGGGGAAAACCCAGCTTGACCTTTCACCTTTCACCCTCTAGCCTGGAAGTGATCTCTTATCTCACATGCTAGGTAAGAGCTTCACCTCCAAGCCACCTCTCCAGCCCTGATCTCCTATCTGACCACCCCTGAATAGTTAAACTACCTGTCACTAGCCCATCATTTTTATTATAACTTTTTAAAGAAGACTTATTTTGAGAGCTTTATCTGCACCTACAATTTTATGCCAGAAGAGGGCATCAGATCCCACCGGAGATGGTTGTGAGCACCATGTGGGTGCTGGGAATAGAACCCTAGTCCTCTGGAAGAGCAGCCAGTGCTCTGAACCTCTGAGCCATCTCTCCAGCCCCTAAGTTTTAAATCATAACTTAGCATGTGTACAGACAATGAGGAATCATCCATTAATTCATTTTTGTGTACACAAGTACTGTACAATATGAAACAGCATAGTAACAGCAAGTAAAATTTGATCCCTGTCACATTTAGCATTCCAAAGATCAGATAATTCATAAGTACAGACAGATGTATTGAGGCAAGGCGTAGGTGACTGCAAGGGCTCCTCAGAGTCCATGGGTGGAAAGGCTCAGTTGCCAGAAGACCCTGGCGGATGCCTGGGTTGTCACTAGTGGAGATGCGGTATAAGCTTCTACTGTGACAAAGATCAAATACAGAGCTTTGTGAACCAGGGTCTTCCTGTAGCTGAGTCTGGCCTTGGATCCCTGATGCCCCTGCGTCTATCTCTCAAGTTCTGGAATCACCCGCACTCACTACCACACCTGACTCAAAACAGTTCAACTGTGTGTGACCCAAGTATTCTTACAGTCATGATGTGTGTGTGTGGATGCCAGGAAGGTCAGGAACCAGAGAAGCTGGTTCCTCCTTCTATCGCATCAATCCAGGTATCCAACTCGGAGTGACAGGACTGTTAGCAAAGGCCCTCACCTGCTCACCTAACACAGGCCCCTTTGACTACCTTTGAACACTCAGACTAATTTGTTACTTTGATGCCCAGGCTGACCTCAACACCACAGTGCTCCAGCCTCAGTTCCTCTTGTAGCTGGGATCACAGGTTTGCACGATCACACTGACTATCGTCTCAGTACTAGTAGCCCAGCAGCAATCCACCTTCTTTCTTCAGGTAAGGCAAACAGCTGGTCCAAGCTCACTTGCTCTTTTCTCACGAGGCTCCTGTCCTTACCCGTCTTCATCTGAAGGAAGGGAGAGACCTGGGCACATCGCTCATGCTTGGTGAGGGCGTCACCAGGAAGCTAAGACCATGGCTTCCCTTTTTGCCACCCTGGCAGGAACTTTGTCCCATGGCCACCCTCAAGCGAAAGTTATTCTGGGAAGTACAGTCACTCCAGATAGCCCAGCTAAATCAATTGTGCTACAAAGAGAAAACTGGCAATTGGAAAGACAGCCAACAGCCTGCCGCAGGAAGAGAGTCCACGTGAGGAGGGCGACTGTGGTTGAGTGGATGCTTCTAGGAACACAGATTTGGATATGAAGGAGGAAATTGAATTCTTGAAGACTGGGTCATTTTCAGTCCGCTCTCTCACTTTCTCCCTCCCTCTCTCTCTTGGCTTTTTGAGCCACAGTTTCTCTGGCCATCCCAAAACTCACTCTGTAGAGCAGGCTGGCCTCAAACTCACAGGCCTGCCTCTGCCTCCCGAGTGAGCCACCACACCCAGCTAGGCTTCTCCATTTCTGGAAAACTGGCCGGAAGATGGTACAATCAGAAGGAGAATGACACAAGGAAGGGCCGGGGTCAGCCTTTCAAGTGGGACCAGCAAGAGATGCTGGCAAACCACGGCCATGGCAGCTCTGACGGAGGCAATGAGGGTAGCCCGGAAACAATATTGACAGCATGCCGAGAATAAGCGGAATGTGGCTTGGCCCTGCCGTGGGAACAGCTGAGCCACCCAGATCACCTCGCACTGGGTAGCTGGACACAAGGCTTCAGGTGTGGGAGGCACACTGACTTGACCAGGCTGGGGACTCTGGAAGCTAAGCCCAGGGAGCCCGTCCTCATCGTAATCAGGAGTCACCACATCCTTCCAGGCCCAGGAAATGGAGCCCAGCAATTTCCCTGAAAACAATGTCACAGCAGGTTCTGTGCAAGAGAAGGCATTTTTTTTGTTCTTGCAGAAGTGTCTCCTCCTCCCTCTGCTTCCCCCCATTCCATACTGACGTTCATTTTTTTTGTTCAGATTCAGTAAAAGCATTTTTTTTAAAATGATGCTTGTTTTCCCTGTTCTCTGCTCACCAAAGGTATCTAATTTGTTTGTTCTTAAAACGAGACCGTTCCCAGGGTTTATGTGTGCTCTCATTTAAAATGTTTCGGGCGACGATAGAAACAATTCCCTTTCCAGGATGCTGCTGTTGCTTTCTGTCCCACCCAAGAGTGATATGTCTTCACATCTATTAAGGCTTTGTTTCCCCCCACTAGGCAAATTCCAAACCAGGAGAGCCCAAACCTCTAACTGCCACCTGCCACCCAGAGAACCAGCCATGGCTGGAGGCTCTTATCAAACTAGCTCGCATCCTAGTTCAAACTAGTAGAAAGTTGTGAATGGAGTCCCCTGCTCCATGCCCCTTTGTGTGATCGTGAGACTGCGGTATTTCAAATGTCAGTGTAATGGCAGCTCTTTCCTCCTCTCTGGGCGCTTAGGATTTACGTCTGTCATCGTTTGTATTAGGGTGTGTTGTGGGGCGAATCCCGTCTTCTCTCCCACTTTATAAAAGAGGTAACCAGATTTATGAGGTTAAGTGGTCGTGCAAGGTGGCTCAGGGTTTGGGTCTGACCCCCCCCACCCCCCGGCTGTCAGAGCCCAAGCTCTGTTTCTGCAATGTAGTCCTGAAATTCTCTGGTGGAGACTGTCTCTGTCCAGTCTGAGAAACGATGTCACATAGAAGAGGAGCCGGTGAGGAGCAGGGACAGGCAGAGCATGAGTCGGCTGAGAGGCAGCAGATGGAAGAGACAGAACGGACACTGCTTTCCGTCAGTCAATGTGCTTTTACAAACTTCAAAATTCCTACCTGCCCTTCAGCCCCTCAGTCACAGCACCACCAAGATGGGTCTGCCAGCAGCCCAGATTCCAACCGGGAAAGGCTGTGTAGGGCTGTCATGGTTTAAATGTTCACCAGCCTCTCCTGTCAGAAGTTCTGGTCCCCAGTTGTTGGTGTTCTGGAAGGGGAGCTACAGAGAGAGTGGCTGGGTCCAGGCCTGTGGTCGGTAACCTGTCCCTGCCCGGAGTCCCATTCTCAGCATTCTACCCCGTGAGGATGTGAAGGATTTTCCACTGCAGTCTCCTGCCCCCCCCCCCCACTCTCCACCACATCTTCCCCACCGTGGTGGACTGTGCTCCCTGAAACTGTGAGCTAACATGCACCCTTCCGCCCTTACATTGTTTGTGCCAGATGTTTAGGCACACCAGTAAGAAATGCTCACACACGTGCATTGGTGAGTGTCCTTACATTCCTTCCAAACCCTGATTCCTTCCAAACACGAGGACAGCTTGTTGTGTGAGTCAAGCTGATCTTGGCTCAGATCCCTAACACAAACCCTCTGAGGACTCTGCCTTCTTCCCTGCTTACTGCTATCTTGTTTCTCTCATTGAAAGTCCCTGAGTCTTCACGACCTCCCTTCCCATGTACTTTGCAGCCCCACAGCCTGGCTCTTTTTTGTTTGGTGACTCTGTCTTGACGGTTGCCAACCACCTACTTGTTGAGTGCAAGTGCAGCCTCCCGTGGTTCATCGTCTACACCCTCATTGCCTTGGCTTTGATTAGCCGTTCTTGCTGTGTTCTCCTTGGTCCCATCTGACCATTTCAGCTCTTGCGTCTTGATGTCCACGTCCTTGCTCTCCTGGATCACTTCTCCCCACTGTTCTCACTCCCACACTCTCGATTCAACTGCGGCTCACAAGCTGATGACTTCAGCCCAGACATTTCTTCTCACTCTGACTCATACTCGCTAGAGGGGTGTCACATGGACCCCTGGTCATCAGAGGGATGTCTGATGGGCCCAGAAGGTACCAGATTCATCTCTCCACTCTTTTTTGTTTTGTTTGTTTGTTTGTTTTTAAGGCAGGGTTTCTCTGTGTAGCTTTGAAACTTGTCCTGGAACTCCATCTGTATATCAGGCTGGCCTCAAACTCACAGAGATCCTCCTACTTCTGCCTCCCAAGTGCTAGGATTAAAGATGTGAACCATCACTGTCTGGCTCATCTCCCTACTCTTCATGTCACTGACCTTGCTTTACCAATGGAGAGAGGAGGACAGATTGCAACTTCCTAGAATCAAGGGGAAGATGCAACAACCTGGTATCCAGGCTGAGAACCAGGGATTTAAGAGATTGAGCCAGAGACTTTAAGAGATTTAAATCTCCAGGAGCAGATTTGGTACCAGATTGGATCATGGCCATATTTCTGTGTCTGTCTTAGGATTTCTGTTGCTGCAAAGACACACCATGACCACAGCAGTTCTTATAAAGGAAAACATCTCATTGTGGTGGCTCACTTTCAGTTCAGAGGTTCAGTCCATCATTGTCATGGTGGGACATGGCAGCGTGCAGGCAGACACGGTGCTGGAGAAGGAGCTGAGGGTCCTACATCTTGTGAAGGCAATAGGAAGTGGTCTGAAACACTTGGGTGTGATTTGAGCATATATGAGACCTTGAAGCCCACCTCCAGAGTGACACACTTCCTCCAATAAGACCACACCTACTCTAACAAGGCCACCTCCCGATAGTGCCGCTCACTTTGGGGGCCATTTTCTTTCAAACCACCACAATGTCTATAGTTAGAATGCTGTAGAATGAGATGTGTGAACGTTCCTTGACAGACACAGTAAGAGCCACTATGCCTTCACATCTGCTGAGAAGGGACAAAGGGACAAACAGGTGGAGGTGTTCATTTTAAAGGGGAAGCTTGCACATGCATACTGAGTCCATTTGCAGCCCAATAACTCCATGCTATGGAGGCCACATAACACAGGGCCCTTTGAGCTACCTAAGTATCTGCCTGGATGCCAGTATGTGCGTCCCACCCATTGTTAGGGGATGGGGTCAGCATAATGCCGGCTTCCAACAGTAGTTTTCTACCTATCCTTTTTGACTTGCTTGTAAATCCTCAAAAACGATCCCACAAAATAGAAGCATTAGAGCACTTGCCACTCTCACAGAGGTCCTGGGTTCAGATCCCAGAAATCAGCCACGTACAACCATCTGTAATCCCATTTCCAGATGATCTGATGCCCCCTTCTGACAACCATGAGAACTGCATGCACATGATGCATGTACATACATGCAAAACACTCCTGTATGTAAAATAAGAATAAGTAAACCTTTTAAAAAACAAAAACACTTTAGAAAGTGTCTTTGTGGTATAATTGAGCATCTTTTGGGTATAGCTGAGTCTTGAGGTAGATTGTTTTTCAATTTTCTGAGAAACTGCCACATTGATTTCCAAAGCGGCTGTGCAAGTTTGCACTTCCTCCATCAGTGGAGGAGTGTTCCCTTTACTCTACATCCTCTCCAGCACAAGCTGTCATTGTGTTTTTTGATCTTAGCCATTCTGACAGTGTAAGATGGAATCTCAGAGTCATTTTGATTTGCATTTCCCTGATGGCTAAGTCTGTTGAACATTTCTATAAGTGTTTGCCGTTTGAGATTCTGTTGAGAATTCTCTATTTAGGACTGTACCCCATTTTTAAATTGATTTTTTTTTTTTGATGTTTAGTTTCTTGAGTTCTTTGTAGATTTTGAAGATCAGCCCTCTGCCAGATGTGGGGTTGGTGAAGATCTTTTCCCATTATGTAGGCTGCTGTTTTGGCATGATATCGAGAAAGATACCACACAACAGAGCTTGGGTGAAGGGTTTTTTGTTTTTTAAGTGGGAGAAAGTGGTTGGGAAAAGAGTGGGAGGGAAGAGGAGAATAGAACAGTGGGAGAGGGACAGAGAGTGGGGGAGAGAGGGAGGGAGGGGGGAGATGGGATGTGGGCAGGGCCCTTTTTAAAGGGAATGTAGTGAGTGTGGACAGGTGGTACTCTTAGTGGCTGCAGCTGTGGACAAATCTTGTCAGAACCCCAAGGTCAGGCCAGTACAAATGCCTGAATACTAACATGTGATATATATTAATAATGTCTGCTATGCTATTTGATCCTTCCTTTGCAAACATATTGTTGTTTGTTTTTTCTGATTCACATCATATACACTATTGGTTTCCGCTTAGTTAACATTGGTCATCTTCCTTCCAGGGGCAGAATGGAGGCTGCCACTCAGGGTGTCCTGGCCACACTGTAGCCCAGAGGGGTTGTCTATGAATGTACTGGCTAGCCCCATCTCCACCTGCTAAGTGTATGTAGCTGTGTTGCTCTGTATTTGTGTGCTTTACACATACTGTAACACGCATGCTCTCAAGACAGTCCTGGGGAGTGCCTGTGTCTGTCAGCTGGTCTCAGCTGGGTGATGGACAGGAGTGTAGAGAAGGCAGTCCAGGAAAGATGAGTAAGGAAAGGAATTCTATTAGTAGTCATGAGGTATTCCCAAGCACTCACTGTGCATCCTCCTCTCTGAAGGTGCGAAGTGCAGCCAATCCTCAGCAATAGGGGAAGAAGGAAGCTGGCCACCTTTAATCTGCCAGGGACCCCACTGGCTGGGTGAACTACAAGACAAAGGGAGAGTGAACCACTTTGATGTGGTTCTGATGGGGGAACATTCAGAGTGGACTCCGCTCTGAAGAGCAAATATGAGCAATGCAGCCAGATCAGACTGTGTGAGCCGGTGAACCCAGGCACTGGCTTGGGCACAGCTATGTCTACAGCAGTGACATGCAGTCCTGCTCTTCTAGCTTTGTGTATTCCCCAGCTGTGCCTGCAACCTCACTGTTGAAACCATGCTGAGCTGCAGTATTCCGGTCTCAGCCAAGAGTCTTCCACATGGATCCTAAGAGATGGTCATGTCAGTATGGGGCAATGGGTTCCCTCAAAGAAAGAAGTGGGCAGCCACATGCACAAATGCACCATGGCAATCCGTGAGCTCCCAGAAAGCCACCTGACACTGTCACTCCAATGGCAGAGATGTTTCTGACGGAGCTGCCTCCAGGAGCCCAGATTTGGGGAGCAGAGCAGCCAGGAGTAGACCCAGGCTCTGTCATTGACTAGGCAGCTTGTCTGGGAAAAAAAGGGGGGGGCATTATTGTCCCAATAGGGGCACTGTTGGGATTAAAGCAAAAATTTCCCTGTACATATTACATGCTAGCAGGAGTCATGCTGCAGTGACATCATGGTTTTGCATTGTTGTAGTTTTCAGACTTACTCATCCAGCTTGCTGAATCCTTTTAGGATAAACACCTCTGAGATGAACAAGAATGAGGAGGCATGGGAAAGGAGAAGGAGAAGAGAGGGAGAAAGAGTGGGCGGGAAAAGGAGGAGAAAGAAAGGAGGAGGAGGAAGAGGGAGAGGAAGGCCTTACAGCGATCCTCATTTTAAGTGTTTTCTCCATGTTATCAAGCATGATTGCAGCCAGAGTCCAGGAAGAAGACGCAATGATTTCACTCTTTCAAAGATGGAGGAATTGACACCTGAAGGGACTGACTCATTCAAGGTCAGCCAGCATGCTTCCCGAGGCTGGTGGCCATGGTGCTACTCAGCCTGCCACGTGCACAGACCTTTTCTGGGTGCTGAATCCCCCAAACGCGTGTTTCACCGTATTACAATCATGCCCTTGGTTTACAGCCATTTCCTGTGGCTGTGCCTGTGAGCAGGGGCTTACTGGCCTCCCACTGGGTCCCAGAGCCTGCTGGATGCAAACACAGCCTCCCATTGTGCAGCCCGCGTGTCTGCAGCCTTCCTAGCAGAGCCCAACACGTTGACCCCTGGCACTGCGGGGTTGCTGGAGGTGGGCGTCCCACTATAGGGCCCCATCTCGGAAAGCACAGAGTGGGAATTAGCGTCGTCTCCTTGGGAGGTTGTTATTTTTGACTCTCATCTTCAGGTACTGTTCCAAAAAAGAAAGGGGGAGGCAAGTATCAGGGGAACAAGAAGAACCAATGTCTCCAGCTGAGAGCTGCTCGATGTCTCACTGTCACCATCCCCAATGTCACCCGGTACCCCTACAGCCCCAGAGGGCAGAACCAGGTGGAGGGGAGCTGCTTGCTCTTGAGCCCAGCACCGAGCCCAGCACTGTGATCTTTCTATGTGATTTCTCACCACGCATTCCATGAAACAGGGCTCGTTGCCATAGTTACCAGAGAGTCACATGATAGCCTGGCTACTTAGATGTGTAGAACAGATGAAACTGCGGTGGGGGCTGGACGCTGCCTCTCCTAACTGCATCCTCCTTAGCCAGGCTGCAGGGTCTGCCTCGTTTACTACCCATCTGCCCCTGGGGTTAACAACCGAGCCACACGAGGCTTTCTAATGAGATCATCCCCAGTGTCTCTCAAAGGCCTCCTGTAGTTTCCGGAACCTTCTCGAACTGTAGCCCCTTCTTCCCCTGGCCCCTCTGCCTCGCACGCAGCCCCTCTGCCCTACGCGGGTGCTGTAATTAAAGAGCTGAGTGGGGTAGGAAGGGGAGGAGAGTGCAGCCTACGGCACTGGCACTTGAATAACCTTTTCTCTAAACTCGGAGGATGGCATGAGTCAGGGAATTTAGAAGCTGTGACACAACAGGACACAATGCCTCCCGGGGGAGAGCGGGAGTATGGATTTGCCCCGATGCTGAAGAGGACCGGGTGGGGTCTCACATTCCTAGGCGCAGGCCGTGTGGGGGTGGGGTGCTGTCTAGACCCTCAGCCTCCGACCGTCTCTAATGAGGAGCGGTGGGCATGGCCCCTGACACCGCCTCCCAACGGAGGTAAAGCTTCCGGAGAGAGGACTCAGCTTTCCTCCCAGCTTCCTCTCCTCCCTCACGTGGTCTTGTGACCAGTCACATGCCTGCCTGCTGGGAGAAGTTGGTGAGTGGGCGCACCGTGACAGCAGCATTGGCTCGGGCTCCCAGCACATCTGTGCCTCCGGCAGCACAGACTGCCCACTTGTGTGGGTTCAGATCACACAGCATCCCGCCAGGCTCTCTCAGCAAGAGCACTCCCGGAGAGTTAGGCAAGGCTCGGCCTGGGAGGAATTCTGCCCTGGCTCTGCTAGGAGATTCAAAGAACTTTCTTTGGGGTCCCTGCCTCAAAAAGCAAAATGTGTTTAGAGGGGCAGGGACAAATGTAACGATCTATAAGACTCTAGAGCCAAGGAGACCAGAGATGTCTGAAGTGACTGAGAGAAGGTGCAACTTCAGATCCCAGAGGTGTGTGAGATTCTGTCCAGAGGAGTGCAGAATATGCTAGAATTTCTGGAGTTTTCTGGCATAACTTCTGTTTTATAGAGGTTTACGTCATGCCTATGCTTCCCCTTTTATACATTTTATGGTATACAGTTCTATCAGGTAGGAGCAGAGTAAGAGACTATACAAGATAAAAATGACTTAAACGAGTTTGTGTCATCCACGTGGAGCCTGGTAGTGAGCTGTTTGGAGCTGAGACAACTGTTGTTACTGATGCTCTGACATCCTCAACAAGTGACTTCCACTTATCTACTGCGACACTCATGGTCTAGGCAGTAAAGGAAACAACTGTATACCTTCCCACTGAGACAGTTCTTGAAATGACACCCCATTCTGGCATTCCATTGGAGAGAATTGAGTCATATGGCCACAATTAGCTGCAAGGGTTTCTGGGAAATGTAGTCTATTTTGGGATGTCTTTTGTGTGTGTGTGTGTGTGTGTGTGTGTTGGAGAATGCAAAACTAAAGAAGTAGGAAAGAAGGGACCATAGGATGCTGCTAACAGTTTTTTGTTGTTTTGTCTTGTTTTTAGCTACAGTATTAGATTATCCCATGAGTTCACTTACACAGAAATAAATGCACTTTTGGGGGCACAGCTAAAATGAGATCCTGGCAGTGAGTTTAAAGATCATTGCTGTGGATCATATATCTCTAACACACATGTAATTGAATAAAAGAGTGAGTGTGGATGTCTTGTCATCATTTGCCATGGATTGGGTGTCTTCCTGAAGACCCAGGTGTTAAAGGCATCCTTAGACCATGTGCTGTTGAAAGACAGTGTAACATCTTCCTAGTTAGAGGAAGTTAGGTCACTGGGAGCTTGTCAGGGCCCTATTAACGTCCTGTCACTCTCTGCTTCTTTCTGCCATGTGCCTCCAGCCATAACTAGCCATCTTGCAGCATTGCCCAAAAATAATGGGACTAGTGTCCCAAAGACTGAAATCACCACCATGAGCCAAAACAAAGATGTGCTCCTTCAACATTGACTTTCTCAGTTACAGCAAAGGAGTTCTGATTAACTCACTACCTCCCACCCACCCATCGTCCTAGCGAACAGTATGGACAGTTCATATGTGGTCCCATCCCTCTCCAACTCTCAGCCATGCAGCTGCGGAGACAAGGGACTCCAATAAGACTTAGTTGACAGCTCGCCCTGTGCATGGACACAGGGCTGAACACAAAGATGAGAGGACATGAAGGAAGAAGCTTCCCGCACTCTGATAGGCTGCTCTAAGGATACTGATGCGAGTCACCTCCAGAGGGTGAGAGAGACTCCTAGAGAGGACTGGGTCTCTGTGTTGCCAGCTGAGAGATACCTACAGAGGACCATGGTATCTCGTGCATGCTAGACAAGGATTCCATCACTGAACTATACCCCAGCTCCAGAGCCAGGCCCAGAAAATGACACTCCAAAGTACAGCACTTGGACGTGCTAAGTACTTTGACCTAAAACGGAGCAATCAGAATCAACAGCCAGAGGAGCTTTCTCCAAAGTCTTCTATCTACCTAAGGGCCCGTCTTCTAGAAGACTCGCTCACAAGAAGACAAGAGTGCACTACCACAACTGAGTCAAGGCAGACTTTATCCAGACAAACTTTGTCCAACTTCCCCTAATGCCTCCAGCATTTCTCTTTCCCTTATGGAGAGGTCAAACACACTTTTAAACCTCACTGTTGGGTTCTGCTCTTTGCCTAGTGATGAACTGGATGTCTTTGCTCCAGCCAGTTTGTCTACTGCCCACTTGATTCTCAGGATGGGTAAGAAACCTCCAGAGGAAACGAAAGAGTCCTTGTGCTTCTAGACACATAAGCACCTTAGGCAGAGGCCGTGTCCCCTGTCTGTACCACCAAGATCTGACCTGTGACTTGATGCTCTATAGGATGCCCCAAAGAAATGAATAGTACGTGATCATTATGAGCTTCAGAATGCCCAGCTGGCAACTGGAGATCAGTAAGAAACCAGTGAGATCCTAAGTTAGCAGGTGTTCAGATATAACAAGCCACATGCACACTTGGGTTACAGCTCTACCCATTAGGAAACTTGATATTTAGGGCAACCATGTGTCCGTCCTTTAAATATGTGTATCTGAACTCTACTCTTTCTATGTAGAAAATGCCTAATTGGTGGGAATGGGCATCATGGAGGGCTGGAGGCTGAGTGGGTCATTTAGATGGATGGGTAGGGAGAGTTTCATTGGGGACATAGGTTGGTCAGCTTTCTGTCACTAGAATGACACACCTGAGGTAGTCTGTTTACAGAGAATTTTATTTTGATGGCAGACTGAGATACACTGACCCCATGGCTTCAGGACTATGTGAGAGTGCCTGGTGCAGGGATGTGAGAGACAAGGGAGATAAGTATGCCTCAGAGCAAAAAGAGAGGAAGGAAAAGTCTGGGCTCCTCCAACTAGGCTCCACCCCTTTCAGCCCCCCCCCTTCCAAAGAGCCACTGTGGGCAACAAGTCCTTAGTGCACTATGTGGCCCTAACGGGGCCATCATAACACTGGAGCTGGGTCTTCAGGGATGGGGAGAAGCCAGTTTTAGGAACTGGCAGGAAAAACAGGGTAGCCTCAAACAGGAAACAGCTCTTCTCTTCCTCAAGCCTGACTGGCTTTCTTTCTTCCTTTTCCCTAAATGATTTACTTATTTTTATTTTGTGTACATTGCCTGCATGCATGTCTGTGTGAGGGTGTTGGATCCTGGAGGTACAGATAGTTGTGAGCCACCATGTGGGTGCTGGGAATTGAACTCGGGTCCTATGGAGGAGTAGTCAGTGCTCTGAAATGCTGAGCTATCTAAAGCTATAGTCCTAAAGCTTACCTTCCTAAAAAAGACATCTATTTAGTGTCTGTGTGTGTATATCTGTGTTTGTGTATTTGAGTTGTGTATCTATGTGTGCGTCTGTGTGTGTGTGTAGATCTGTGTGTGTCTGTGTGTGGTGTGTATGTGTGTATCTGTGTGTGTCTGTGGTGTGTGCCAGTGAGTGTGTGTCTGTGTATGTGTGAATGTGTGTCTGTGGTGTTCATGTTTGTATGTGTGTGTCTGTGAGTGTGTATATGTGGTATGTTGTATCTGTTTGTGTGTGTCTGCTTGTGTGTATCTCTATGTGTCTATCTCTTTGTGCAAGTCAGTGTGTGTGTGTGTGTGTGTGTGTGTGTGTGTGTGTGTCAGAGGACAGCTTGGGGAAGACAGTTCTTTCTTTCCACCATGTGAGTCCCAGGGATCAAACTCAGGTTGTCAAGCTTGACAGCGGCTGTCTGTACTCACTGAGCCATCAGGCTGGCTGCAGGTTTATTTCTTTATAAATAGCAGGAGAGCAACACCCTCAGGAGTGGGTTCTAAATGCACGGAAGCTCTCAGCTGGTGCAGAGCACACAGCAAGCCATCCACATGCATTGGCTCTTACTAATTACTGGCTGTGCTGTAGTCAGGAAGGCTAAGTCCTGCCAGTTCTCTGTCATGGCCATTTCCTTGTCCAAGTCCTCCAAGACATTTGTTAAATGGCTCTGTTCTACTCACCCCCACCACCTCAACTCATCTCACTCCCCCACCCCTACTCCTGTAAAGACAACGGGAATACCTTAAAGATTGATGGGGGGGGCACTGTGATGTTAAGAGGAAGTCTCTTTCAGAGACAGTGGTATTTTTGTTGTAAGGATTCAGGCATTATGCTGTCACCTGGCAGAATGCACTCAGGCAGTGCCTGGTCAGCTCAGGGTTTGATGGTTGAGTAGTCTGCACGCACCCTTACGCTATCTTCTCATTCCCAAGGTTCCCCTGGGACAGACAGGGCTTTTCCTGTCTCCTGCTTCTCTTCTGTCCTCTATCTCTGTGTCTCTGTGTCTCTTTACCTCTTTTCTCTTTCCTTCCCTTCTCTCCCCTGTCAACCTCACCGCCATGGTCCCCCATACAAGGTCCCCTCAAGCTTTATCATAACACTTGTGACTCGATCCTTTTTTGATCGAGGACAGCCTCCTAGCTGTCCAGTGTACGTGTTGACAAGGGCCTTCCTATAGCTGGACCTAGGGTAAGATCCTGCCCAGCTGGGGCTGGCTGAGACCACTGACCACCTGCAGGCTGATAAAGGTGATGATTTACCCAGAAGGAAGGCAGACACCTCCATATCAGCTGCCATCCCGGAACTGGGTGCAGCCTGACAGAGGGAGGGAAAGCCTGCCTTTTGAGGACGCGGGTAGCTCTCCCACGTGATCTCCTCAGCTGGGCAGGCAAGAGAGTCTTGTGTTTGTAACCAGAGCAAACATCTCAATTATCTCAGGAGTGAAGATTTGCTTTAGGTCAAAGTTCAGAATGTGTGTTCTCTGATCAAGGTCTGGGTGTGTGTGTGTGTGTGTGTGTGTGTGTGTGTGTGTGTGTGTGCAGGCGACCGACCACATAGTACATTTGTGCTATTTGCTATTGAGAGAGGACCAGCAATAGTATTATTGGCTTTCACAACAGCATTGGTTTTTGTTTTCCACCGAGGCTCTAGCAGATACCGTAATTTTGTGTATTCATGTTTTCTTGTCTGGTCTCAAATAGCAACACAGGCAGAATTGGTGCCGTGGCAAGTGTGTGGAATAAGGGCTTAATTACAGGGACCTTTGTCCAACTGACATGCTGAAAACCGGCCTCGGGCATGATTCAGCAGTAATCTCGACACAGTTCTAGAGAAAATCCTATCTGGGATGACGTCATCTCACGCCACACCCACCATTCCTGCTCGCCTCTCCTCTCCAGAACCCTGATCCCATCTGTGGAGCTCAGAGTTACCATCTGTATTGTGACGAATATGCATTTTATTACTGAAATAGCATTCCTGTGTCCAACGGTGCCACTCCAGCACTTCACATTTAATAGCGCCTAGAAAAGGAAGAAATCCAGCCCCGGGGATGACCAAGGGCATACATATCCCGAGCTCTGTCTGCCATCTCCTGTATCCGGAACTGGATATTTTATCTCTGCATCCCATGAATATTTAGTCTCTGAGGCAAAGAGATTGGTTTATCTTGATCACTGGAAATCAAGGCATATGGCTAGTGTGGCTACACAGGAAGCATTACCGAGTATGGAGAGAAAGGGCCTGGAGCCGGACCAGGCATCTGTGCTGAGCTTACATGTGTTTTGGATTGCCTACCCTCAATTCACCAATCACCTCCTTTTCCCTGACCAATAAAATCAGGCAAGTGTTTGTGAGAGGCACCCTTATCTTCAGCTACTAATTTTGGTTTTCCTTGCTACTTCAGGAGAGAGCCGTTTCATATGGCATCTGTTTTGAAGATCAGTGGAAAGAGATGGGATGCATAGAGCTGGGATAGTTAAAGCTGGTAAAAAGAGATCCAAAGACATGACCTCAGCTTTGTTTTCTGCCTCTGAATGTTGTGGGGCAGGGCTCTCTAGCAGTCAGCTTGCCAATGAGGGGAGAAAAATGACAAAGAGGTAAAAGTCTAGATCCTTGATGCTGCCAAGCGGCCAGCAAGCCAAAGCTAAATAGAACTGCTCATCTCCAGATTTCTTGTCATATAAGTTAATAAATTATTCGCCGGTTAAATTAGGTGGGTCAAGGTTTTCTGTTCTATAAATACGTGACAGCGACTTTGAAGCCTTTGGACCATAAACCAAGTTTATTCTTTGTGCCATTTAGGATGTGTGCGCAATGCGAGTCCCAAGTTGTTATCTGTTATTCTGTTTCATTTTTAAAAATTCAGGTCATGACCCACTAAAAGCGATTTCAAAGCTCACGAATGGGGGGGTCATGACCCACATTTCCAAGAACATTAAGTCGTGGGGGACATAAAACTGTAGCGATAACATAGAAAGTACAACATGGTGACAGAAAGACACGGTGATGAAGTGTTGGCACAGGAAGGAGCTGTCGTTGGGAGCGGGAAAGTACACTTTTTATCGGGAAGAAAGTAGAGCGCTGGACTCATGGGATGACAGGGGTGGTGACGAAGCACAGGCGTGTTTCAACAGCAGCACATAAGCCTGGCCCAAGGTAGAACACAGGTCTCAGAGATTTGGGCAAGGTAATGTGGGAGGCCACGAGCAAGGGTCACCAGGAAGGGTTGGTTTCGGGACATTTAAAATGGCAGCAGTTGCTATGATAAAGCTTGAGGGGGTCCTTGGGTTGGGGACCTTGATGGATTCCATGGCAGGCCAGGGTGACTGTGGCAGAGGGACACACATGCCAGGCAGACAGAGCTTAAGTGAGAAGTTTTATTAGAAAGGGGAGGGGGGAGGGAGGAAAGAGAAAAGAGGTAAAGACAGAGAGAGGACAGAAGAGGGACACAGGAAAACTCCTGTCTGCCCCTGGACAGGGTCTTTCTCTCAAAGGGGTCCTCTGCACTTGCGTGCAGACTCCATGGAACCCTGGGCTGACCAGGGCACTGCCTGAGTGCATTCTGCCAGTTAACAGGCCGGCCAGCATAATGCCTGAATCCTTACATCAGATGTGCGTTGGTCGGGTGGAGCTCCAAGCACAAGGTGAATGAGAAACCCCCGTGCTTGAGGAGACCTGTGTCCTCCGTGTAACCACTCTGCCTGCAGCCACTGCAAAGCCACCGCTGGGCTCTCCACTGAGGAGTTGCTGTTGATGCTGAACCTATATAGAGCTGGCCTTTCAAAAACTGTCCAATCCTGAGCTGGCTCCAAATGAAACCAAGCAGAAAGGCCCCTAAATCCTGGTCTTTTGTTCTTCTGGCTTCCACTGTCTTCTAGAAAATCAGTATCATGTGAGATCCAGACCCCCCTCTCCCCAGGCAGGTGGGACTGTGCTATTTGACACCTTACTTAAAAAAAAAAAAAAAAGTCGTGGAGGAGGAATTGAAATCTCTGGTTAAATCCTGTGTTTGCACTATCTGTAGATTTTAATTGCCCACATTTTTCCTTCCTTGCTCTCACCTTGAAAAGCAAAATTGACTCTTCAAATGGAAATTAATGGGCACTCATCTGTAACTTTTCATCAGGCCCACAGGAATTGGAAAGCCATTTTCCTAGGAGTCTACCTATTGCTGAGAAACCATTCCCTTCAAATCCATGGAAGTTTTAAGTAAGACTCAACACTTTCTAAACAGCAGTCTTTCCCCATCGGTGGACAACTTGGGGCTTCAGGCAAAGCACTCCTTGCCTTTCACAGGATGAAGAAAGCCACTGTCTAGGCTCGTTTTATGTCAACTTAATACAAATTAGAGTCACCAGGAAGGAGGGAAACTTTATCAAGAAAACGCCTCCATAAGATCCGGCTATAGGACATTTTCTTAATTAGTGATTGATGAGAGAGGGCTCAACCCATTGTGGGTGGGGCCATCCCTGGGCAGGTGGTCCAGAGTTCTATAACACAGCAGGCCTGAACAAGTCACGATGAGCAAGGCAGCAAGCCTCCATGATCTCTGCATCAGCTCCTGCCTCCAGGTTCCTGCTCTGTTTGAGTTCTTGTCCTGACTTGCTTCAATAATGGACTACAATGTGGAAGTGTAAGCCAAATAAACCTTTTCATCTCCAACTTGCTTTTTGTCACTTTTTGGACAGCTGCTTTGACCCCAAAGTCAAACGACAGTTAGAGATTCCACCCTTGAGCCTTCAAGGCTTTGTCAGTTCTCTTGGTTTTGGAGTCGCTCAACACTGTGTCTATGTAGGAGCTTGGGCTTGCATGCAAAGTATAATGCTAACATTACGGTTGGAGCGTGAGACATCCTCCAGACCCTCAGGCAGGGGCTTGCTGCCAGCTGATGGGCTTTGACTGGATGCTGAGGTTTCTGGTCTACTCAGTGGAGTCATTTCTTGATGGTGCCATTACGTGATGGCATATTTGGGAGAAGTATAGGAAGTAGGCCACTAGGGTGTGTCCTTGGGGTTTGTATTAACTAGTTTTCTGTTGCTGTGATTTAGTATCATGACCAAACATGACTTATGGAGGAAAGTTGATTGTGGTTTCCGGTTTCAGAGGGAGGGGCGGGGTGGCCAGCAGGCATGGTGGCAGGAGCAGGAAGCTGAGGGCAAAGTGGAGACAACCCACTCAAAGTGGGGCAAAGATGTAAACTCCCAAAGCCCACCCCAGCAAGGCTGCGCCAACCTCCAAACAGTGCTACCACCTGAGGACCAGCTTCTCAAACTCCTGAGGCTGTGAGGGACACTCCTTACCTAAACCATGGTAAGACTCTAACTTGTCCTGGCCTCTCCTGTATCCCCTTCCATAAAGATGCTTTTCTACTTCCTGTCAGGAGCCCAAAACAAATTATTCCTTGTAACGTAAGTTCCGATTGGTCTTAATAATAAAAACCCGCAGCCAGATAAGCAGCGTAAATGCTGAAAGATCGGAGAGAAACCAGCAAGCCACAGCTAACTCCTCAGCCAAAAAGGGGCTGTCTCCTCCTGACTACATTACTCTCTCCACCCAACATCACTTCCTGTCCGTCTGTACAGACCTCCAGACCTCTATGGTTCACTAGTGGCAAGCTCCACCCTCTGATCGTCAAACAAACTTTATTTGTTAGAGTATAAACAAGATATCACAATTCTCCTCTACTTAAGTAACTCATATCAGGTTGGTTGGTTTGTTAGTTTTTGAGACAAGGGCTCACTACATAGACCAGGCTGGCCTTGAACTTACTGCCTGCTTCTGCCTCCTAAGTGTTGAGATCAAAGCTCTGTGCCACAATGTCCGGCCCCATGTCAGATACTTGCTCATAACCAACAGTACGCGTCTTCGAGATTTCTTGTTCCTTATCTGCCTGGAAGTGACATGTCATCTCCTGTGTGCCTGCCCTTTGCTGATTGGCAGGCCTTCCCCTTGCCTTGTTTGCCTGTTTCTACTGCTCTACTCCGAAGTCAAGTGCTCCTAGCATCCCTGCTGGTCTTCCACTCTCTGCCTCTCCTCCACCCCTCACTCATTCAACATCTCAAAGCACAGCTCCTGTCCTTCCTCAGTGACTCCGCACACGCCAAAGTTTATATTTCAATACCGAACCTCAAACTGTCATTCTAGTGTTTTCTCCCACAATCTCTAGTCATGGCCCGGAGTAAAGGGCAGACAAGAAGCCCCTGGTACTTGAACTCGGAGCATGTCAGCCTCCAGAGGAGGGGACTGAGCTTTTGCTATCAGTACCTCACAGAGCCAAGCACATGACTTGTATTCAGTCAATACTGGCTGGATGAACCAATGAAGATGTCACACTTCAGACATTCTTGTTTTGGATTGACTCTGCTTATGAAGACCTAGGATATTCTTCACCAACTCTCTGCTAAAATACCTATTTAGGGCTGCTGGAGAGATGGCTCAGTGGTTGGGAGCATTGACTGCTCTTCTAGAGGTCCCAGGTTCCATTCCCAGCACCCACATGGCAGTTCACAACTGTCTGTGTCTCTGGTTCCAAGGGATCTGACACCTCCACACCATTGCATATAAAATAAAGTTAAATTAAAAAAATACCTATTTAGGATGTACAAAATAATTCATAACAATTGGGAAATCTACTGTCCAAATTTGGAAGAAATGTAGTAATTTTAAACACAAAAGGCCAAGATGAAACTCAGACTTGGACTGAGAAGTCATCCTCATTCCCAGCAGGGACGACTTGGGGGGACCCTCATCTCCAGCAGGGTGGGCTTGGAGGGACCCTCATCTCCAGCAGGGTGGGCTTGGAGGGACCCTCATCTCCAGCAGGGTGGGCTTGGGGGGACCTCATCTCCAGCAGGGTGGGCTTGGAGGGACCCTCATCTCCAGCAGGTGGGCTTGGGGGGACCCTCATCTCCAGCAGGAAGGGCTCGGGACACCAGTCAGAGAAGCTAACTGGTTGCTTTCCAGATCTTGACCTCTGACTTAGAGGATCAGGATCTGGGTCAACCAAAAACTTGGGAATCCCTCCTCAGTTGCTTGGTTCTGTGTGTTTGTGTGTATATGCTTGTGGTGTTTGTGCAAATGTGTAGAGATCTAAGGACATTGATGTCTGCTCTATCATTCTCCATCTTATTCACTGAGATGGGATCTCTCGATGAACCTGGGGCTAGGCTGGTGGCTCACGAGCTCAGTGACCTTCTGCTGCTTACAATATTGGAGTTACTGGTATACACAAACACAACTGGATTTTTTTTTTTAAAAAAAATAATAGGTATTGGGGTTTCAAACTCAAGTCTTCAGGTTTTCTCATCAAGTGCTTGTACCACTGAGCCATCTCCCAGGAAGGGATCCACCAATGTCCAAGTGGGAGACTCAAAAGAAAGCCACACACATTGTATCCTCTGGCAACCATGAGGTCAGAACAAATTGTCTTCCTTGCATGTAGAGTTCTGGAATCCTACAGACAAAAGAAAACAAATGTCATCTAGAAGCTCAACGGAAACAACATATTTCTAAAAAAAAGGCACATTTCAGAAATCAGAAAAGAATTACAGAAAAAAAATTTTACACTTTTATTAGAATAGAAGAAGATATGGCCTTTATGAAGGAGAATAAAATTATGAGAAAAGAACAGGTTTCAATACAACAAGAATAGGATCAAAGAACTACTGTGTGGAAAATATAAACCCAAGGCCATATGGTGGTCTGTGATGAGGACAATGGGTCAGAGAGCACCTAAACATCTACTGATATCCCAAAGAGGGACCAAGGGAAGCTGAGCCATCTCACCACAGCACTTTGCCTGGATGCTGCTTCTTTGGTACAGTCAGGATTAAATGAAGACGAACACACAGGGACGAGACGATGTCCCCCTCTGTGGTCCTTTTCCAAGTCTGGTCCCTAACTCCATTATGACACCCATAATGTTCTACTGTTTACAGCTATTACATCTCTGCCTCCCAACATAAAGTAGAGCCCTGGAGTACAGGATGCTGGCTTGGCCATCTGTAATCACCAGAATCTAGTACAGAAACCATTCCTTAAATAATCGAGGGAACAAAACATTACCAGGCTAGCCAGCCCCAGACCTTTCTTGGACAGTTGTTCCAAATCATCTCATTTAAAGACCAGCTGCTGTTCTCGGCTCACACCGAAGTGTCTCAGTTTGTCTTTTTGATGCTGTAGTTAAATAACCTGGCAAATGAAAATCAAGGGAGGAAAGGGTTTGTTTCAGCTCCTGTTCAAAGTCCAGTCCACCGAGGTGGGAGGCAGAGGCAGCTGGACACATAGCATCCACAATCGGGACACAGACGAACGTGAGTTTGCTAGCACTCACCTTCTATTTCGGTTTTACACAGTCCAGGATCCAGTCATGGAACAGTGCCCACAGCGGGTAGGTCTTTGCACCGCAATCAAAGCAATCAAGATAATCCCACATGGGCGAGCCCAGAGACCTCAGGTGATTCTAGTTGAAAATTAACAGTACTTGTCACACCTGGTACTTCCATTCCTTTAGGGTCAGGGCGATGATCAGGAAGTAAAGGTATCTGCTGCCACACCCTGCAGCTACCTGAATGTCTTCTGGGTCCTAGGCTTGGGTGTTTTTTTTTTTTTTTTTTTTTTTTTTTTTTGTTTGTTTGTTTTGGTTTGGTTTGGTTTATTTTGTTTAAATAAGAGACAGGGCTTAAATAGGCTCTGGAGTCTGTGTCGATCTATGAAGTGTACATGAGCTTGAGAGATCTGCTTTCTCTGAAGTTTTCCATCATCAGGGCTGTGGGGTCACAGAGAAAATGCCCTGCCCCCCCCCCACACTGTCAAGGGAAGAAATCTTCTGGTGGCCCAGCCTGCCAACCACTTGGTTTCGGCTAAAGCTTTGCATGTTTCTGACATCTCAATGCTTGTTTTAGCCACAGCAGTAGAGGCCTGTCAGGGCTTGTTCTCCATCTGCCTGGACAACCAAGCCTTAAAGTGGAGTCTCCTCTGCTTGCTTAAGATGTGGAAGAGGAGAGGAGCCTCACGGGGAAACCCTGAAGCAGGCAGCTTGAAGTTGCCTGCAGGGTCTGGGTCCAGCGCTCTGGCCGCAGACCCCAAGGAAGCTGCCCAGGCAGCTGCGGATGTCACGGCAGCTAGCTGCTGGCAGGCATGGGGAACAGGTAAGGGAATCCACAAAAGACAAAAGAATATCAAATATTTATTTGAGTAACACTCACACAACAGAGAGATTGCCGCAGGGTTCTGCCCTGGGGCACAAGACCTCCAACCACCACACAAGGGAAAGAGCATACATCTTTTTTCCCTTATTAGGTCACAGGTAGCACCTGACACCACACCTTAATGGGCCAGTACCTCAAAGGCTATTGGCTGAATGAGTTCCTACAGCAGCTTCCTGCCTTGGCAGTGACTAGAAATGGCCCAACTTGAGCAAGCCATCATTGGGCTCAGAGGGGCCAGTCTGGAGAGCTGTCCCTACTGAATGCAGAATCTGTCTTTCACTTGTGGATGGTGCAGAGGCCACTGTGTCCAGGTATCTGTCCTTCTTCACCCAGATGCAGGCTTCAGGAGGTGGATTCTGTTCTCAGCCCAAGGAGGTAGACCTTAGCATCCATGCAATAACAATTTCTGGGGACCTTACTGCTGCTCTTTGCTTCAATAATTAGCTTTGGCAAAGGGTCTGGCTACATTCTTCATGAAGAAGAGGGACAGCACCGTAATGGGGGCTCTCATGACCCCTCATCTCTGCTCCTCCTTAGCCCCAGACACAGCTCCCTTCTCCAGCCATCCTGGCATCCATGGCTCTGCCTCACTGGGACCCTCACAATGCTTTTTATTCCCTTGAGTGTTTGGGGGGGGGCAAGGAGCACATACAGCCAGAAGCTTTGCCTCACCATAAGCGCTTGGAGTGCAGAACTGGAGAAACGCATTGGCATTGCTCATGTAACAGAAGATCACTTACACTTCACCTCAATTGGCAGCCCACTGTTAACATTGCTGCTCTGGCCATTTCCCTAGTCTATTAAGATGTGATCTCTCATCTTCTAGTCCTTCAACCTTTGCTGGTGGTGAGGTGAGCTGCCTGGAAGAAGCCAAGACATGTGTTTTAGCAGCCCACATGGAGCTGCAAATCCTCTGAAGTTTCTCCTGATTCCTGTCATGTCCATGGAAACCATCTTGTATGTTAACTCCTGACACTCGGGAATGATCTCTCAATGATGCTCCCTGCTCTAGGTGAACACATGCTTAGCATTTCAATACAAACTGAAACCCAAGTTCCATCTTCTCCCGATTTCAACCCCTCTCATCTCCTTTACTTGCCCATCTTTGGGTTGAGGAGATGCTCAGAGAATCCATCATTTTTTAATCAAAAATAAAGACTGGCATTACACAAGGGCTCCTCGGTGGTCTTCACCCACTCCTGGAACACACCCGCAGGTCCTCCTTTGTAAACTAGATGTTCAGAACAAAACATTTCCAGCTTCTCATCGGACTCTTTCCTCCATCAGTTTGAAGGAGGAACATCTGAGGAGAGCTCACGTTGTAAGTAGCACACGAGGGACTTAATGAACAGTGTCCCCAAACAGCCCCCAACCCCACCCCCGGGTGCATGTCCACAACCCCAAGAAGCCCCTACATAGCCTATCCCTATCGCCTGTGACTACACATTTTTCTAGATTTGGCTAACTGTGGGTTTCACCAGGTCCTGGCTACATATTGAGCAGTTCATTTTAATCTTTGTGTCTTCCAACCAGCCAAAGCCATTGTTGCAACAGATGAATGGCAGGGGAAATGGCCAAAGAACTGCTTCCGGGAGAGGGCGGGAGGAAGACCTTTGTCCTTCAGTGTGTTGCCTCTGGAGCTTTGATTGATCTCTGGGCTGTTAAATAGATAACACACCTCACAGGCCTCTTCGTGTTCTGTGTTCTCTCGCCATGGCTTTAGATAAAGTAAATGAGCCACCAAGGAACATCTTCCAATCCGGAGGACCAGGGCTTATGGCTTAAGATTTATCATCCCTTTCCTTCCCAACCTCCCCCACCTCCCCCTCCCTGCCCGGGCAGGAAGCCACCTGTCACTGCTGGGGTCACACACTCCACGTGCATTATATTTCGGGATCTGACTCCTGTGAAGCCGCAGCTTCCTCCTTGTCGGACTTTGAAAGCGCTTTGTTTTCCCAGCTGTTCCACAAACTTTTGTTGGCTAACACAGCCTTGCACATAGCTTTCCAAAATTACCAAGGCTAAGACATTCTTTCCACCCATGGCATCCGCACTGACCCCAGCAACATCTGTCAATGCAGCCCCCCTCCACACACACACACACACACACACACACACACACACACACACACAGAGGTCTCACTGCATGTACCAAATAAAAAGTGTCCATCCCCTAGAACACCCAGGACTACTTTGCTCTGTTCTGAATTTCGTATGAACAGACTCACACAGTGTGTCCTTGCTTTCTGAGAGCAGCCATCTTTGATCAACACTGCCTGTGAGAGTCATCCACCCTGTGCATATCAGCACAGAAACCCTTCCCTGTTGAGTGGCTTTCTGACGTTCAGGTGGGAAAGAGCACATTTGTGCATGTCCGTTCTCTGCTTCGTGGACTTGGCCATCTGCAGGCTCTGACTATCGCTCCCCAGGCCACTGCACACACACTGTGCCAGGCATCTTTCAGATGTGTGCAGTCATTGCTCTCGTATCTCTACCAAGGGGGCGCTTGCTGTCTCGGGAGTGTGTTTAGCTTCACCAGAACTGCCAGTTTTCCAAAGCGGTTGCTTGAGTGCACAGTCTAGCATGCGGTGTTTGATGCTCACGACAGCCTTGTCAGTCAGCTTCGTTACTTTTTGAGCAGCAACTGTGCACCAGGCCCCGTTTTAGGTGGGAAATACAGCAAAGATGAGACACATAATATTCCTTTCCTTGACACATTCCCACCGAGGAGATGAGCAAATCACCAGAATAAATGAAGAGGTCAACCTCAGAGGTCAGCCATACTGTGAAAACTAGAGCCTCATAGAGGAATGTGGTGGTGGTGGGGTGTTTCTGCTGTTGCTATAGTCTGAGAGGCCTCTTTGAGGACCAACAACTGAATTGCTGCTTCCCATTTCTCCTTCTATTTGTCATCTCTGCCAGCCAGCCCTGCCTGTCCTTGCTCCTGCCTCACTATTGGCCATTCAGCTCTTTATTAGATCATCAGGTGTTTTAGACAGGCAAAGAATCACAGCTTCACAGTTAAACAAAAGCATCATAAACAAAAATCACACACCTCAAAATAATATTCCCCAATACTGCCTCCTGTTAATAAGTTTCTCTGTCCACACAGTAAGCCGGATCAAGCCGAACTGAACAAGTATAATAACAATGGGTTTATTGAGAGTATCATCCGGGCGGGTTCTCTGGTCCCAGAGATGGAGGTCCGAGAAGCCACACCCCCAAACTAAAGCAGGGAGATTTTATAGGGTGTAGGCGAGGTGTGATGATGTGTCAGCCACCAGCTGGGTTTGTGCCCAAGTATGGTCAAAACCTGAGCACTTAACTGGGGACTTGAGAGGTTGGCAGCTTCAGGGGAGGAAGCTGCAATAGTCACCAAGAATGTGGAACTAGGCTTTTTGGTGACTTTCATTTGGGGACTTTCTGAGTGGGCAGGGTTTGGAGAGAGAGAGGAGGGAGGGGGAAGGGGAAGAAGAGAGAGACGAGTTTGGCTTTCTGGGGGAGCTGGAGGCTCTTACCAAGCATGAGTATATCTAATCATATATAATATAATTATACAGTATTAATTATCATATTTAATTTATTTTATAAGTTTCTAATTTATTTTAAAAGTTAATAAAAATAAAAATTTATAAAAAAATAAACTGGGATCCAGCTTAAATCCTAATCACTTGGCCTGAGCACTTGGGCAGATGGCAGCAGCCAGCAGGTACCAAGACTGGAAGACTAGGAAGAGGGCTGAGGAGGAAAAGCAATGGCCCCGTTTGCTAACCTGGAGGTGGAAATGAATGCTCAAACGGCGATGTTCAAGGGACAAAAACCCCAGAGCTCAGAGGAGAGAGCCAGACTGAAGACACGCTGGTGGTGGTGTCACATGTGCAGCTCTGAAGGCTGACCGGGGCGACCCAGTGGGAGGAAGCAGGCCAAGAAGGGGGGATAAAGCTGAGGATTTGAAGACCCATTTCACAGGTGGGGAAACCGAGGCTCTGAGCAGCCTAGCGAATTGCCCAAGGCCACAGTATGTCAAAGCCTGACTTACTCTAGGGGCTACCTATTTGTCTGCTTTGCTTCAATGCCTGTGGTTTCTCGACTCTGCCACTTAGATGTCCTGTAGTCTCAAGTGAATTAGCCTCGGGGTGCAACGCGAATGTTTTCTTGCTGGCTGATCCTGCCACCACTTCTGCCCCAAAGAAACACATGGATGCTATATTAGTTATAAAGCTGTTGGCCGTTGGCTATGATTTTGTATTGGCTAGCTCTGTCTTAATTATTAACCCATAACTACTAATCTTTGTATTCCCATGTGGTCCTACCTTACAGGGAAGTCGGGACCTGCAGCTCCTTTGCCTGCCTGCTACGTGATGACTGCTCAGGTTCTCTGCAGAAAAGAGAGTGATTTTCTGTTTGTTCCTGCTTATATCCTGATTCTGCCCAGCTACATTACTTCCTGTCTGGCCAATCACCCAATCATTATTTTATTCCTTAACTAATAAAAGAAACATATGCAGAAGCACATTCCCCATCATCTGGGCAGCTCAATCTCCCTGTCTGTGGAGTGAGAATAATGATTGATAACTATACACACCACCTAGAACAGTGAGCATATAAATAAACTAATAGACTAGAAATGCTCCCAACCGTGGCTGGCTCATAGTGACAGTGGTTTGTGTTATGGGAGTCACGGGGCATGAGGCTGCAAGCCTCACGTGTAAGAAAAGCCAAGAAGCTAGTTCCATTGCCACTGTACATACAGGCAGGGGACGTCAGAGGACAGGCCTATCTTAGAAACTCTTTTATACTTGTTACCAGGGCAACCTTTGGTCCTGGATAAATCTGGCCTTGAACTTATGCAAGTGAACTGCGATGATGTCTTTCCACTTTGGCTATAGCGGCAAGGTCTCCCCATGTAGCCCTATATACAGTGTTCAAGAGGAAAGACAGGGAGCTGGTGCCTCCTCGTGAGCTACTGGCACCTTGCTGTCTAGGCTGGCCCATCTGGGAACTCTCTTTGGCAATGGATCAGGACCGTGCCTACTGTTTGTAGGGGAAAAGGGCCAGCCAAAGAAACACACTTAGGCCTGGCAATCAGAATCAAAGAAATGTACCCTGACCCTGTAACCAGTGCCAAAGAAACACACTTTGTCCCTGGAATCAGAGCCAGTGAAAGAGATACACCCTGGCCCTAAAATTAGAGCCAAAAGGCTGAAAAGGACCAGTGGAAGAAACTCATTTCAGCCCTGAAACCAGAGCCAAATCTCACCCTAAACCTGTGCAGAAAACTCTGAGCTGGAGATCTAGTCTGAGCTCAGGGATTGAAATCTGACCAATCCCCACCCTGAAAATCTTCCTGAGAAACCCCGCCCCCTAAGAATCCCTACTTGTGATTGCTGGGCTGCCTGGCAGAAGGCAGCCACTCTCCTGGGTTCTTCCCTCCCAGTAAATCTCTTGAATGAGGTTTTGGTGTGAGACCTTCCTTTGCTGGAATGGAGGGGAGAAGAAACAACCTTTTGCCCAAGGCAGAGCTGAGTGAGCTGAGCAGGGCTGTAACACTTTTGCTGGGGAAACCTTCCCCTAGCCAAGCAGAGTTGTTACAGGAGCGAAACTGTAACAACTTCACTGGGGAAGCCTTCCCTGGAGCAGGGCTGTAAGCTGCTACGATTATTGTGACCTGTGGTATTCCTTGGCTCCCGAGTGCCAGGATACCTTTCCATCCCAGCAATAACACTCAGTATTCTGTGACTCCCAAGTGCCAGAATACCTTTCCAGTCCATCTGAGCTGTTGCAATGCTTACATTTGGTGCTATGACTTGGATAGGCTCTCCTGGTGCCTGTGCTCCCCATCATGGTCTGAGCCAAAATGGGACCCTATCCTTCCAGTCTACGTGCAACAGACTGGGCTTCCAGCTCACTGATCGCTCAGCACCGCATCCACCAGGGGCAATTGTGTAAGTTTCCCGTTCAGTTCCTGTTAACATTTCCCTGAGTCCGAGGAGGTGACTATTGCTTGTCTGGCACTCCTCTGGTACTCTTAGAGGCCCAGGTTCCCCCAGGCACAGGTTCTCCTCTGGCTTAGCCAGGCTAAGCATGACCTCCGTTGAGTTTGGTAACCACCCTCTGAACAGCTTGGTCCTTGTTCAGTGGTCCTCCTCCCTGAGTCCTCACGGCTACAGGCTGCAATGACCTTTTCCTTCTCATCCACAGGAACAGTGTCATCCATACCCTCTCATTCCCCCTTGGGATGCCTCCTGGAAAACCTCCAGCCTCTACACCTGACATTTGAACTGAAGGGCTCTAAACTTGTTTGCTTTTACAATCAAATTTGGCCTAAATACCCCTTAATCGGTCCAAATGGCCATGTAATGGCACCCTAGATCCCAATATTATTTGGGACTTTTATAACTATTCAGAACGATCGGGGAAATGGAAGGAGATTCCCCTTTCCCTACATTCAAACTTTCTCTTTTCTCCACTCTGAGCCTGTTTTTTTTTTTTTTTTTTTTTTGGTCTGGTCTTTGCCTCCCACACATACTGTGCAAATGTCCTGTCTTTTAAGTAACCACTGATGGATCCGTGTGCAAAGTGGGAGCTAGAAGCTGGATCTGGTAGGGGAGGAAAGCAGAGGAGTAGGCAAGCTGCAGTATCCACTCCTCCCGGGCTGGGGCATCTCTCAGCCCCTTCCTGCAGTGGCCCCTGCCTCTGTCTAGGGTTCAAAATTCCTATATGAAGCCTTCTTGGTTAAGCTCGCTGGATTTAGTTACTGGGATGCAGCTTTCCTCTAGGTATGAGTGTCATTGAACCATTATTTTATGCTGTCCCACTTCAATTAAAAGCTGGCTCTGGAGTTGGGGTATGGCTCCCCCTCCTCTAGACCCAAGCAAGCATGCTTGTTTAGAAGGTTTCCTCCAAAAATCTCTGTCCTATATCAGGGAGCCACCTGCTATGTGGCAGAAAGGAGAGCAAAACAAAATGAAGGGGCAGACTATTCCCAATGTGGACTATTGCAATTCATCTCATAGGCTTTTGGTTTTTTTCTCTAAACCTTTTGCTAAGCGATCTTAAAGGAACCATGTGGTGTGATGTCATTTTTGGATAAACCAACCAAAGAGGAAACAACTCCTAGCTATGAAGCCCAAACCAGCGATTCCTCCACTGTTTCTGTCACACTAGTGACCCACCCCCACATCAGCCTCAACCAAAGTAGTCCCAACTAACTAGCGTTGGTTTCACAGCCTTACCAGAGACCCTTCGAGAGTAATTGTTAGCAGCTTTGTGGATGATGAACCCAGAAAATTAATAGTTTTAGGGTGTGCCAAGATGGCCCAGTCAGTAAAGTGCTTGCTGTGTAAACATAGAGACTTGAGTTCGAATCCGATGCCTGTGTGGGAAGCTAGGAGTGCTGGTATACGCTTGTCGCCTCAGTGCTGGGAAGATGGGACTTCCTGGCCAGTCTAGCCAAATTGGTGGTTCCCAAGTCGCAGAGAAGGGCCCTGTCTCCCAAAGAGTAGACATTCTCTAATAAATTACACCCAAGTTTGACCTATGGCCTACACACACACACACACACACACACACACACACACACACATACACACACACACACACACACACACACACACACACACACACAGAGCCCTACCTCAGCCACTTAGGTTCTACCCTCAGATTAGACAGTAAAAACAAATCAGAATTTCCTGAAACTTCCTTGGAACTCACCTCCTGGCTTCATGTCCCTTCCATAGCCCTGTGATATTTTGACCCGAAAGCACAAAGTCCTTCAGGCAGCCACAGGCACGGGGCTGAAGCCGTGTGAGGACAACATTGTTGCACTGACCTACTTGCCTTCAGGAAGCAAGGTAGAAAGGAGGGAGGCTTGCTCTTCCTGCACCTCAGATCTGACAGGCCAGCTACTCAAAGCTGCACCTCACAGGGCTTTTGATTAGGGGTGAAAAAGCAGGCCCAGGAGGCCCAGACCCAGCAGCAAATGTGGGTTTGAAGTGTTATTCTCGGCTTGCTGGCCAGTGTCTCCATTGTTCTCAGTGCCTGGAGCCGACACAGTTAGAAAAGGCTAACTCTGTCGGTGCCACACAGGAGCGCCTGTCTGGCCAGCCTGTGAGACTGCCGAGTCTGAAGGATGGAGTCAGTATCCAGCCCACCAAGCTGAGCTGCAGAGCAGGCTCAGGCTGGCACTGGGTGTGGTGGCTCCTTCATTACCGGTGGCAGTGCTGGTGGCTACAATCGGCCTCCGGGAAGATGCTAACGAGCTCCCGTCTGCAGCAGATGGTAGAAGGCTGGCTTTTGATTTCTCTTGTTCCAATGCTTTTTCTTTCTTCTAAAAAAAAAAAAAAAAAGTGCTAACCAAGACACCCTTTCTTGTTCTTGATTTTAACAAAGCCACATATGAATTTTTAACCCTTTTTAGCCTGGTCTTCCTCAGATCTAGAATTCAAGGAACAATAGCATCTTAGAACCCAGAGAGACTGCTCCCTGTCATCTTCTGCTCCTTCCTATGCGGTTTACTTCTTTTCCTTTCTGTTGAGCCCAGAGGCCTGACATTCACCAGTGCTCGAAGACCCTGTAGGTCTTTTCCTGTTTGAGTGTCTGAGACAGGCAGAGGTTATTATGCTTTGGTTACATTCTGTTCCCCCTTACGGCAGACGCACTGCTCTGACACACATGCTCACACACACTCACACTTGCACACCGAGGTGAATCACTACAGTCTGACAAATCCCTTCCACATGCAGGCGCCCCACTGAGCAACACCCAGACATTACTTTCACCCTAACCCTTACTTCCTTAACCTTCACGTCCACATGCTGTGACCAGCCCATTTCACAGATAAAGAACTGAGGCTAAGGAACGTATCCAAGATCCAATGGCCAAGGAAGGGACAGAAGCCAAAGCCAGGAAGTACCAATCCCAAGCCAGAGCTGTCAGATGGTGTGTTTGTCTGTCTTCCCCAGTGAGTAGGTGGATGCATGATTGACATCTCCGGGATTTCAGGCATTTGTCCTGATTTTGAATTCTTTTGGGGGTGAGATGTTGAGAGGCCCACTAATGGAGGGAGATGAAAAATTGGAGGTTGTTCCAAACTCTCAGAGATGGAGAGAAGAATGGCTATCAGACAGAGAGGCTCTGCCTAGAAAACCACCGAAAACAGGATTGCTTAACCTGAAAGCCCTCTTTGCTTTCCGCTCTGTGAGCCAAGGCTTTGGGCAGAGTGTCAGCATCACTCCATGTGAAATGGCCAGACTGTTTGGGCCAGAGCCTTTCTCAGATCTCACATAGCTCAGGGGTTTGGCATTAACCACGGGCTCTTCCGAGGTATAAACGGAAACTACATCTTTCTGTCTTATTCTTCCAGACCTGTCCAGCCAAAGGGCCAGTCTAAATTCGAGGGAATTGGAACAGATTCCTTCAGATAGCTCAGTGGCCTGTATGTAAACATCTTTGCAGACAATCTACCCTGCCTAGTGTCTTGGCTGTGGCAGATAGCCAAGTGTTAGGCGATATTACAGAAAATCCCACCTCAGCCACTTTGCTAGGTGGGAAAAGATTTTCCTAGAAATCACATTGCCCCCCTTCTCTCAGCTCTGCAAGCAAACGTAGACGGTATTTGTTGGACACTGACTGGCACTGCACATTTGTCCCTTCAGGTGGTGACAGTTCAGTGGTTCTCTGACCAGTGAATTCAGTACAGGTGCAACACCCTCCCTTGACCCAAGCAATCTGCATACACTGCCAAGGCAGACTGTGTGTGAGGGAAAGGGCAGGGGTGTCTGCCCCATAGAGTGCTCAGAGGCAATGTGCCAGGGATGCACAGTGATTGCCAAGTGAGGAAGGCAAAACTAACCTCATCTGCCAAAAATAACCAGCTCATGTCCTCTAACGAAATCAAACCAATGACCCATCAGAAAACCCAGCAAGGACCTTAAAGACCTTCAGGTCCTAATTAGCCATCTTATGAAACACATTCAAGGTGAAATGTAGGAATGTAACTGGGTATCCTAGTCAAGATTTCTACTGCTACAACATAACACCATGACCAAAAACAACTTGGGGAATGTCTTAGAGTTTCTGTTGTTGTGAAAAGACACCATGACCATGACAACTCTTATAAAGGAAAACATTTCATTGGAGCTGGGTTAAATTCAGAGGCTTAGTCCATCATTGCCATGTCAGGAAGCATGGTGGCATGCAGACAGACATGGTGCTGGAGAGGTGTTTCGGCGGTCTACATCTACATCCACCGGAAGCAGGAAGAGCTTCTGAAACCTCAAAGCCCACCCCCAGGGACACACTTCCTCCAACAAGGCCACACCTCCTAATTGTGCCGCTCTCTCTGAGCCATTTTCTTTAGAACCACCACAGGAAGGAAAAGGCTTATTTGGCTTATGCTTCCACATCACTGTGGAAAGAGGTCAGGACAGGAACTCAAACAGGGCAGGAACCTGGAGGCAGGAGTTGATGCAGAGGCCATGGAGGGGTGCTGCCTACTGGCTTGCTGCTCATGGACTTCTCAGAACCTGGGCACCACAATGGGCTGGGCCCTCCCCCATCCATCACTGAGAAAGTGCCTGACAGCTGGATCTTACCAAGAAGGCTTTTTTTTTTTTCTTCTTCTTCCAGTCAAGGTTCCCTCTTCAGATTACTCTAGCTTTGGTCAAGTTTACTAGCCGACACACCTGGGGTGGAAAACTCCATTGAACTATAACCAGCTGAAAAGTCATTGCAATTTTAGGATTGCTGGGGTCAGGGGCAACTGAAGAGATGTTTAATCTAAACCACGAGAGGGCTGAGGCCCAGAGAATGGAGGCACATACTGGTCTGCAGCTTCTTGCAGCTCCCACACTGATAATGAACCCTGAATGAGCAGCAGTTAGACTGCCTGTCAGGCAGTTTGCATGGTGGTGAGAATCCAAGGTGGAGTAGCAAGCACAACTATAGGGCTACAGAATCCAAATGAACTCAGGAAACTGGCTGGGGGACTAGGACAGGGAATGGCAGGAATTGTTCAGGGATTCTCAGGCAGGGGAGGAGGTGATGACCAGTCCGCAGCCTCAAGTTTCTTATCGTCTCAGGAGAGCTAGGCTCCATCATCCACACACCTGGGTAGCTCTGGATTAGACCATAGGAGTGATTCAGATTTGGAAAGAACTCCACGATAGAACGGCACAAACATGGGAGTTACTTCCAACTTCCAGCCTCAAGCCGGGCATGTTTCTGATGGGTAACAAGCACATGACCTCCAAGGGGGCATCAGCCACGACCTGAGGCCGTATTGCATTGTCTTGTGCCGCCATCCTCACCTCGGTCCTGTGCGGTAGCCATGATAGTATCCGTTTTTCAGACGGAGAAACGGAGGTCTTAGAGCAACATTGTCATTGTCCAGTGTCACAGAACTACCAAAGGGTTTGGGGGTCAGAATTTGTTCATGCTTGCCAAGCGGTCCACCACTAAGCTGCACCCGGAGACCCCCTTTCCTTTAGGTGGATATAAGACTGAAGTGTGCTGCTCCACTCACACTGTGCCTCTCCTGACTCTGCTTCCTGTATCTATACCAGGTGTACAGGCCCCCCCTCCCACCCACCCCCGCACCAAAGTCTGCGTACAAACACCCCCCTCTCCCCTGGGGTTTCCATATTTGATGATTCACCATCCTGGCCCAACAGGCACCACATAGGGAATTTTACCCAAGGCCAGGGGCACACACCTCTCAGTGGTCTGGGTCGGTGGGCCTGGGTGCAGCCTGGCATCTGAGATTTTTTTATAGCGCCGCCCCCAGGAGAGTCTCGTGGACTTCAGCCTCTGTGGTCCACTGAGCGGAAGCAGCAAGGTGGTAGCAGTGCTAGGTAGTGACGTCACTGCGGCAGAGCCCAAACCTGGATGGGGCTATGCAAACAGCATTAATGAGGGTGCCATGGTAACAGGCTAGTGGCAATGCAAGACGGTGGAGGGGGACTCCTGGGCAGCCCTGTGGGCGACGGCAGCCAAGTGGAACGGATGACCTTTCCGCGTGCCCGGCGCGCGCGCGGGGGGGGGGGGGGAAGCATTGGGGCGCAGCGGCCTGCGCAGGCGCAGAGGTAGGGGAGCCGCGGGGCGGTGGCCGGTGGGGCGGGGTGACTCAGCGCGCGGAGGCGGTGCGGGGGCGGCGGGCGAGCGGGAGCCAACCGCAGCCGCCGCGGGCCCAGCCTGCCTGGCAACATTCAGCACCTCCCTTTGGGTGCTGAGCGGAGAGCAGGGCGGGGGAGCTGGAGGCCCGCAGGTGGGGCGCGGTGGCGCAGCTTTGTCCCCGCACGGCCCGAGCCTGTGCGCCGCCCGCCAAGGCTGAGTCACCGGCCGGGTGTGTGGCCAGATGGCCCCACCCGCATGGATGCGGCCCTCGGCTGAGCCGGGCCTGGCTGTGGCCGTGGAAGGGATGGAGACAAAGCAAGGTGGCTTCTGTGCAGCGCCCTCCTCCACCCCGGGATGGAGAGGTCCAGACACCCCCAGCCAGCGTGGGTTACAAAGCCCGGTAGCAGCTGTCACCCCCCGAGAGTCCACGCGAAAAGGAGCTTGTTCTAAGACACGTGTGAGGCTGGGAGCAAAGCTCAAGTAAACCCGGAGCAGCGGGGTCCAGGAAGGGAGAAAACACACACACACACACACACACACACACACACACACACACACACACACCGGAGAAAACACACACACACACACCCAGAGATGTAGAACCCCTTACCCAATTCAGTAAAAGCAGGGACAGCCAGGACACCTGCATTTTAACAAGGATCCCAGCTCTTTTCAAACTGGTGGCTGGTGCAGTGCGCTTGGAACGTCACCCGGGTTTAGAAGATGTGTGGGCAAAGGCTTGTGCTCATGGCACCTTCTCTCTGCTGACTAATGACAGGACCAGCAATAGGAGAGAAATGAGCCACCAGCCTCTCCTAGTCTGTCCACAAAATTCTCAACCCTACTCTGTGCCATGGCCTTGTCGAGGCTTGACCTTCAGCTCTTCCTACATCAACTCTGCAGGCATTCTCACTGTCTCGACCCCCTTCTTGTACTTCTGCGGTAACGATGCTGCTTGCAACCAGCGGCCTCCATTGGCTCTCCCATCGCTTTTTTGTTTTTCTGGTATGGTGTCATGTGTGGATATGGTTGGTACCTTAAGCCTACCACACACTAAGACACAGGAACTCCCAAAGTCTATTACTTCTAGAAGTCAGCTTAAACGGATTTTGTATTTTATGTAATCTCCAGTTTAAAGGCTGCTAGTCTATTAAAGGAGGATAGAGGGAAAAGTTCACTGAAAATTAGGCTTAAGACAAATTTATCTTTTGGCAAGTTTCTTATCCTGGAACAGCCCATAATGAAGGAAAAAAAAAACTGAATAAAGACAAATTATATTTTCTGCAATTTGTTTGAAGTGCGGACACAGATGTCTCTGGGGGCAGATGGCTTTGGTTCAAATGTCAGCATTTATACGGTCTAGCCATAAGATCTTGGGCTAATTTGTGACATCATGCCTCCATTTCCCTTACTGAAGTGTAGTTATTAACTATACAGACCATGAATTAGCACAATCATATTATTTGAGTTAATTTATCTAATTCTTACTCCTACCTTCCAAAACAAGAAGTATTGTTTCATCTCTACCTCTCCAGGTAGAGGTACAGAGATTTTTGAGAAACCCCTGAGACCACACTATTAGGAACGATCAAATCCTGGCACTGAGCCTAGTAGCCTGGCTGCCAGGCCGTGGTAACTAACCACTGAATCCAGTGGCTGTTATATAACCATGTGAATTACAGTGAGGGAGGGGCTGACCTCCCTCTTGACCTGTCAGACTGCAAGGGTGGAAGTTTCAACTTTCGTTAGTACCCTACCTCTTTGTACAAAGCTCCCTTGTAGCCCCTGAAAACTGGTGTCAGCATGAGGCCTTTTGGGGGGCTTTGAAAAGCTTTGGGTTCAAGCAAGCATCCACTCCAAGGATGGCACACAACTTTCAGCAGAGGCACATTGGGATTCAGGGACTGTGAGCATGTCTCTGGAGCCCAGAGCTTGGAAGTGCTCCCTGGAGACAGGGTAGTGGTGTTTTACAAGCTCCATCCATTGGCTTTGGCTTCAGCTTCTGCAGGGACCCCCATCCTGGGTCACAGTCTGGCACCAGCCCCACACACATGGCTGTAGTTCACATGCTAACTTGTTCCTCTTCATTTCTGTTCTGATTTTCTGTCTCCGGTCATTTCCAAAGTCAAACTACAAATTCTCCTCTGTACCGCCACCCTCCAGGGCAGTGGTTCTCAACCTGTGGGTCCCAACCCCTTTGGGGGAGGTAAACAACCCTTTCACAGGGGTTACCTACAACCATCAAAAAACAGATATTTACATTATGATTTATAACAGTAGTAACATTACAGCTATGAAGTAGCAATGGAAATATTTTATGGTTGGGGATCGCCACGGCATGAGGAACTGTGTTAAAGGTCACAGGATTGGGAAGGTTGAGAAGCACTGAGCCAGGGCATCGTTCCTGTCACTGGGGCTCAAGGGTTTGTGGTGACAGTGGCAGTAGGAGGAAGGAAGGGTGGGGAAGTCTTATTCTTATCTCCTTTTCTAGTTTATTGTAATTATTTTTAAAGCTTCACCAGGCATGCCCAATCTTTTGACATTGTCGACTTGGTGTTACCTACAAAGTTCATACTCAAAGAGAGAGAAAAAACAAAACAAAACAAAAAAACCCACAGAAATTACAGTGAACATAGTTTCTTATGTTGGCCTGTATCCATAGATCTCCTTAGCCACAGGCTAGACACACCTACATCCTTCACCCTTTGTAAATACACTGAAGCTTGCTTTGGTTTAAATATACTCCCCTAAATGAGTGTGCTAAACAGCCTTCAAGGCAACAGTGTTAAAGACCTGGAGCCTTCTGCAGGCAAGTAGGGCCCCAGAGCTCAGCCATTATTTTTGGTTTAACACCCATGGTAAAAGTCTTTGAAGTTCTGAAGCTAAGCTCTTCTACATTCCGCTATGGGATGGGGTAGGCTCCCTGCATGACTGCCATGGGATGGGGTAGGCTCCCTGCATGACTGCCATGGGATGGGGTAGGCTCCCTGCATGACTGCCATGGGATGGGGCAGGCTCCCTGCATGACTGCCATGGGATGGGGCAGGCTCCCTGCATGACTGCCATGGGATGGGGCAGGCTCCCTGCATGTCTGTTGGGATGCTCTAGGCTCTCGGGATGCAGAGGCTCAATCTTGTACTTCTATCCTCTAGAGCTATGAGAAGGAAGTAATTGTTCTTAACGCCTCACCCAGTCTGTGGTATGCTGTTACAGCATCACAGAAGGACTCAAGACAAAGCCTCAACCCTCAAGTGATAATATTTAGGTATTTCAAGTGGGGAGTTTGGGACACAGGGTTCAATGAGGTCATGATGGATGTACCCCATGATGGGATTGGAGCCCTTATTTAAAAAAGATCATGGCTGCGCAATACTCTCCTCCTCCCTCCACGCCTCTCCTCTTCCTTCCTTCCCCTTTTCTCCTGTGTGGGAACACTGGGGAAGTAGCCATCTTGACTCTGTGAGAGCGCCCCCTAGACACCTTTTGGCCCTGGTGTTTTAGCCTTCACTTATCGACTAAACTTCTACCATGTAGCAGGCATTGAGCTAACTCTCACCCTGGGGTACCTCCTTCAGGGCGAACCAGTGTTAGAATAGCCTTGACCAGGTCTGTGTGGAGGCCATTCTGGCCTGAGTGGAACCCCCCCACTTTGAGAACATTAAAAAGTGCTAATCCAGTAGGGCCAGTCAGTCAGCTGGCCAAGGACCACCCCTTGGGAGTATGAGTTTACTTTAAAAGTGTGAAAAAAGGGGGGGGGGGAGATAATTATCCCTTAATGAGGATACGGTCTTTTCCTTCTCAGAATTCTCATGAGTGGTGCAGTGGCTGACAGAGCTACAACCATGCAGCTTCCTAGCTCTGCCCGGTCTCTGATTGCTCAGAAAAGCACAGTATTTCTTTCCACCTTTCTATCCCTATTCTAAGCATGCTCACCCTACACTCTGGACATCACTTTTCCAGTGAAGCACCCCTCTCTGCCATGTATGCAGATGCTTGTGCACCACATGGTTGACCTCCAAGCCTAACTCTAAGAGCATGGCCTTAGGCTTCCTCTTCTCCATCTCCCTCCTTCAGGCAATCACCTAGATTCACAGTTTGCCTGCTTTGAAATTTTTATTTTGGCCGGGCAGTGTTGGCGCATGTCTTTAATCCTAGCACTCGGGAGGCAGAGGCAGGTGGATCTCTGTGGGTTTGGAGCCAGCCTGGTCTACAGAGTGAGTTTCAGGACTGCCAGGGCTGCACAGAGAAACCCTGTCTCGAAAAACAACAACAGATTTCTTTTAAACTCTAATAAAATTGTCCTCAAACTCCCTTTGGAACCCATTTTCATGTTCTTAGATTAATGACACCATGAACCCCGAGAGGAGGACCCGGACTTCCCCAGGAGCATGTGACATCTCAGGTGGAACTCCTCAGTAACACGAGCTTCGGGCAACCATACATCCTTGCTTCTCAAAGCTGCCTTCAGAAAGAGAAATGGTCTCCGTGCACTAACAAAGCCCCATTTGGGAAAATACCTGGAACCCACAGTATTCTGTCCTCCCTTGGTTTAACTCAACTTGCCCAGTCTTGATCCTCAAAGGGATGAAAAGCCACCAACCTGGAGTCAGTGGTGTGGGGAGATCAACAGAGACATTTGCATCTGGAAGTTTCTGTCTGTCCCCATGCTCACCCAGCCCCCTAGCAGGGCTGCCCAGAAGAGGGCAGACTGAGTTTCGCTTCCTCAGGAGGAGATGTGAAACTTTAAAGATGGGCAGCAAGAGCAGGAAGAGGAAGGGAGGGAGCCAATATTTATAGAGAGGCCCCAATTGCTTTACCAGAGTACCACAAGGAGGTAGCTGCTCACACATGCCTATGCACACAGGCTAAGAGGAGCCAAGCCCTGCCCAAAAACTGATGGGAAAAGGCTGGAGAGACTGGAGGGGGCCATGAGGGGATGTCCTGGGCTACCCCAAGCACACAATCCCTGTACATACTACCCTGCAAAAAAGGAAATGAAGAACAGGACCATGAGTCATCGTTATCTCTGCCATCCACACCCATCACGTACCCTGTGTTGGACACCCAGCCACTAAGGTGTCCTCCAGGGTGGGTCAGCTTTAGGGAGAGCTGTTATTTAATGGCCTGGTGCTCAGCCTGGCATTGGCACTACTGCTTGGGCGATTCCCACCCACAGACTATTCAAGTGCCCTGTTCTTAGGGATCTGTGCTTTCTCTGTGAGGTGGAAATGAGTCCTGGATAGGAAAGAGGTCCTGAGGGTGAACTAAGAGGAGGCCTAGAAAAAGGCCTGGAAGGCGGGAGGTGTTTGTGTCAGGCGTTTGCACACTGGAGGCTCCTTCGTGGAGAAAGTCAGGCTCCTGGGAGGAACGTGGTGTCTAATCCTAAGCTCAACAGTTCCTCACAGCTCAATGACCACGGCTCCAGGAGACCCAGGCAGCACTCAGTGGCCCTCTGGTGATTTTAAAATGAGTGACTAATGTCTGGAGACTTTCACAACTCCATAACAGAACCAAACGGAAGCAGATCTTCACCTCTCCTGACTCCAAAGAAGAGTGGGGGTTTGGAGCCTGATCAGGGTCCTCACCCCCCACCCCCACCCCCCACCCCCACCCCCGTCCCAGAGGCACTTGAGGACTTCACAAAGCCTTTGTTTCTCCTTTTGGGGAGCAGTGTTCTCCAGTGGCCCCTACATATAGGATGACACTGGACAGCATCTGAGACCGTGGCGGCCATTATTCCATCAGGGCACCGAGATGCAGAGGGCTAAATGACCCCCTACAGTCAGCTGCTAGGGAACTGGAAGCCTGGGCTTAAATCCAGCCCCAGAAAAACCTCTAGACTTTCCCATTCTTCTTCACACAACCTAACAGGTCCTCGTTCTCAGCAAGCAAGCAAGCAAACACCAGATAAAAACCTGGTAGAGACAGAGATGGAGGTTGGGAGGAGAGTTCAGGCTGTCAGCCCCAAGTCTCACTGTGGGTGGCACCGGGAGATGAGTTGTGTGGGAGACAAGAGCTGGGCCTCTGCTAAGACCTTTTCTTTCTTTCTTTCTTCCTTCCTTCCTTTCTTTCTTTCTTTCTTTCTTTCTTTCTTTCTCTTTCTCTTTCTCTCTCTTTCTGTCTCTCTTTCTCTCTCTCTCTCTTTTTTGTGGCTTTTTGTTGCTGTTATTCTTCAAGAAATTTTACCTTTTAAAAACTCATGTAAAGCTGTTAGTATTTTGGGCGCGGTTTCCAGCGCCGAGTGCCCGCCACCATGCCACAGAAAATTGAGGAGATCGAGAACTTTCTGCTCACAGCCCAGTGAAAGGGTGCCAACTCTGTCAAGATCAAGAAGGACAGGATAATGTGAAGTTCAAGGTTCGCTGCAGCAGGTACCCTTACACCCCATCATCACAGACACGGAGAAGGCCGAGAAGCTGAAACAGTCCCCGCCCCCTGGTTTGTCAGGGAAGGAGCTGAAATGAACCAGACTTCTGCGTTTGGCTATTAAAAACCCTAAAAAGAAAAAAAAAAAATCATGTAAGTCAGTGTACAAAATAGTGAGTTTAATGGATGATATTTTCATGGGTGTGTGTCATGTACTTCCCTCACATTCATATTCATATACCCCGTGTTTCCCTCTCTTTCCCAATGCGTTTCCTCCCTTTGATGTATTTATTTGTTTTCACTGGGTCTCACTATATACCCCTGGTTGGTCTAGAACTTGATGTATAGACCAAACTGGCCTCCAAATCACAGGAATCACTTGCCTCTGCCCTCCAGGTGCTAGGATTAAAGACATGTACCACCTCACCTGTCCCCATTTTTTGTTTCTTTGGTTTTTTTTTGGTTTTTTTGTTTTTGTTTTTGTTTTTTTTTTTTTTTAGAGACAAGGTCTCTTTGTGTAGCCCAGGCTAGCCTCAAACAGAGTGCTGGCAGTAGACGTGTGTGCTGCCAGGCTTTGGCTTTGAGGGCACTGTTTATTATTTCTGTTTGCTTTGTTGTTGTTTGTTTTGTGTCTCTTTTTGTCTGGAGGGGACAAGCCTGGGAGAAGATTCAGAGACCTCAAACTAAAGTCTTTTGTTTGTCCATAACAGAGAACCTGGGAGGGAGCCGGAGGCATGGCAGGTGTGGGCAGAAGGTCCTCCAGAGAGCATCTGTGGGCCAGAGACCTTTGGTGAGTGCTCAGTTCCCAGCTCACCCCTTGCAGGTGATGGGCAAGGACAGAAGAGGAGACCCAGCAGTCAAGCTCTGGGCCTCTACCCACTTGTCTGGCATTGGTGGCCTCTGTGTGCCCACTAAAGGCATAGCGGTGCTGGCATCCCTGGACGCTTATCCTGCCACCATTTGGGAAAGGAGAATTTCTATGCACTGTGCAGGTCACTGGCTGCTCTCCGGGTCCCTTCCACTCAGTGCAGCCTAACCACACCCGGAGTGCTGGCCTTTGTCTCCAGTCCCAGAATCCATGTGCCTCCATCCCCAGGCAGCCCCACTGCATTCTGGGGCTCACTCAGAGCAGGGCTGCCTAGACTGGCATTGTCTAATTGTTGGTCCACGCCTTTTGTCACATTATTTTCCCCAAGCTACCAGACTCTGAAAATCTTCTTCTCAGACAGACAAATGAGACTGCAGCCTCGTTCTGCCCATGCTCTGAGGAAGAGAGATCAGAGGCTCTGGCCTCCATGCAGCAGCAGCCGGATCTGAGGCGCAGGCCGCTGGGGCAGCGGGAACAACAAAGGTGGGCCGGTGCCCTATTTAAGGCTGTGGCTCTCTTATTAGGCGCAGCTTTCAGCTTCAAGGTACACACAAGGTGTAATCATGACAAGCACTGGGACTGGACCTTCACTAATCACCTCCCGGGAGGGTGACCTCGTTAGAGAAGAATCCAGTCAAAGGGCTCTGAGCCGACTTCCGGGTACAAAACTAAATACAGTCACTGACCGCCTGGGCCACAGTCCCAGGACGGTGGGGTCTGCCTGTGAAGAGAGGTTCCTGGAGAGCAGCGACACTGCAGCCTCGTCCTACCCTGTCCTGCCTGATGGGCAGGCAGCTTGGACAGAACAAACACGACCTGGACTGTGAGCCTGTCAAGGGTGTGACCTGGGCCTCCAATGCCACACTTGGTATCTCTAGCACATGATAGCACTTGAGGAACCAACGACGATTTGCGGGCATTTTAAGTGTATTTATCCGCCTGGCTTTTCCAAATGGAGAAACTGACATCCAAGAAGATGAGGTTTCTAAAGCTCCAAAGTGGCTGAGTCAGAATCTGAACATAAGTGGCCATTCTCTAGGGTCCAGGCTCGGAACTACTACTGTCTTGCAGTAATAAACCAATAATGGATGAATCTATGTAGGGAAGTCTGGGCAGGAACTTGAGGCAGAAACTTGGAGGTAGAACTAAAACAGAACTACAAAGAGGCTATGTGGAGGGGTGAGGCTGTATGGGGGGCTGTGTAGAGGGTGAGGCTGTGTGGAGGGGAGAGGCTGTGTGGAGGGGAGAGGCTGTGTGGAGGGGAGAGGCTGTGTGGAGGGGAGAGGCTGTGTGGAGGGGAGAGGCTGTGTGGAGGGGTGAGGCTGTGTGGAGGGGAGAGGCTGTGTGGAGGGGAGAGGCTGTGTGGAGGGGTTAGTTAGGCTTGAGTGCACTGCCTGCTCCGGCCACTTGACACTTCTCTGTGCTGAGTATTTGGCCCTGAATGCACAGTGCGCTGGCTGGAGTTCAGGCTCCTTTGTCCTGTCCTATCCCTGCAGGTGTCAGGGGCGAGGCTGGGCACGGCCTCCTCAGCCACTGTGGCTGGAGAAGGAGGCAGGCATGGAGGCTCACCTGCCCCAGAAAAGAAATGAGAATTTCTTTTTTAAGCACAATGACTACACAGGTGTTGGGTGACGGTAAGGGCTAGCAGGCGGCATGCCACACGTGTCTGAGGGTTAAGTCCTGATTCCCAAGTGATCCGGCTTGTCCCTAGAGGCCGTGTCGGAGATTAGGTGGAAATAAGAGTCGACGTGGTAACAGCATCAGTGATGGCAGTGGACAGCAATGACGGACAATGACAGACAGGTCAAGGATTCATTCCGCCTCCATGTCCTTATGAGTGCTGTTGATGAGTTAACGCCACCGAGACCTGACACTTGGCGAAGCATTGTTCTGGGTGTGGCTGTGAGGACACTTCTGATGGGTGTGACATCTGAAATCAGCAGACTGAATACAGCAGGTGGTGCGCCCTAAGATTCGAGGGCCTCACCCACTCAGATGAACTTCTGCCCTGAACAAAAAGCTTGACTGTTTTCAGCTGGGACGCTGTCTTCTCTAGACTTCAACCCAAAACTTCTAACATCTACGTCAGGCATTCTGGTGGCAAGGATGACAAATTAAGCCACACTGTCTAGCTGCCCACTTATCTAACGGCTGTGCTTTTCTGGAGACAGCCTAATCCTGTCGTCCTCCCTGCAATACGGAGAGAAAGGGAGTGTCACCGTTTTCTCTAGTCTGGAGACATGGGACCTGAGGCTCAGGAATGCTGAGCTCACAAGCAGCCTGGAGTATAAAAGCGGTAAGCAGGCTCTCTGCTGCACAGCTCCTACATGCAGAGTGGACTGTAGAGCAGGTTTACTTTCCAAGAAAAGGCTAATTCTGCCATCTCATCAGGCCAGAGCATCTGCTCCTGGAAGCTCAAGGTGGTCATGAGAGGCATTTTTAATACTTAAACATACATATATTTAAGACAAGCATTCTTAATGTAGCCCTGGTTGTCCTGGAGTTCACTATGTAGACCAGGCTGGCCTCCAACTCACAGAAATCTGCCTGCCTCTTCGTCTCAAGTACTGGGATTAAAGGTGTATGCTACTACACCCAGTATTTGGAGGGGGGAGGGTAAAGATTGTTTTTATTATTTTATGAGTGTTTGAGTGCATGTATCATTTGCATGCCTGACACCCATGGAGGCCAGAAGAGGGTGTCGGGTCCTTGCAACAGGAGTTTCAGACAGTTGTGAGGTGCCATGTGGGTGCTGGGAATTGAACTCCCAAGTCCTCTAGAAGAGTAGCAAATGCTCTTAGCACCTGAGCCATCTCTCCAGCCCCTAAGGTGATCTTTAAAAATATTCCTTCCCAGACCAAGGGAATGAGAGTATTGCCAGTAGTGGGGTCTGGGCATCTCTGTCTTCTGAAACATCTCAGGAAGGAAGGCCAGCTGGCCTGGGCAGGAGGGAAAATGGACAGGAAGGCACAGGAAACTTTGTATGGGAGAGACTGTCCTTACCCATCTTCCCTCCTTCCTTCCTCCCACTCCGGCCCCTCCCCCAGAATGCCAGACACAGCTCACACAAGCTGACTCCCCTGCACACACAGTGGTATAACTCAAGGCCCTCCTACACCTGCTTCAAACACTGCCCACACAAAGGCAAACTAGCACAACCTCTATGCTTTGAGAGAGAAGGGACTGGAAACCTTTTCTAAAAAAAAAAAAGGAAGAAAAAGAAAGAAAATAAACTAGGTCAAAAGAAAAAAAGGAATTATATATTTAAAAAATGCAAGTCATGATTAGAACACTTTTTATTCTTAAAGATGCCACTGTTTTCTGGGGTCCTGCAGTCAGGGGGATGGGACAATAGCAACAGCTCAGTGACCACTGGGTCCTAGGACCTCCAGTGTGCCAGGCATGGAGGAGACTGTCTCTGAATCATCTCAGCCTGGCCTCAGGGTCTCCCAAGAGGCTTTACAAAGGACTTGAGCAGTGTCACTGCTTTACTGCAGGAAGGGCAAGGAGACAGGGTACCAGTTTTTCAGGGTCACAGCTTCATGTCACCAGAAAGTGGGTAGCTGTTAACTCCTTGGAGGTCTCGGGATGGACTCAAGAGACTGGTGACCTGCAGATCTCTGGGGACATTAGTCAACACTTGGCCACCTCAGAAGCCAACCTCCACTGCTGCTCTGTCTGTGGGTTGGAGAAGTTAGGAGAAGGCAGGTGACCCAGCAGGCCTTGAGAGGTCACTCACGCGAGGGACCTGGGAGGAGTAAATGGGAATTCTCTGGGAGTCCACAGTGCTCACACAGGTCAGAGTTCAGCTTCTCCTTCTTGGAGGGTGGGCTTGCTTATCTGGCCTGCGTTTTTGAGTCATGTCCCCACAGTCCTTCCCACATCCTCCTCCTCAGCATTCAGGGAGCACAGGAAAGGGAGGCCTCTTTCCCAGACACGTTCCTCCCTGTAGTGAACGATACCCCCGGCTTCAGCTCACACACAGGAACATGGGTGGAGAAAAGGGCTGGACTTCCAACCCCCCCCCACACACACACAGGGCAAGTGGGGGGACAAATCAGTAAGGGCCATGCCTCAGACTGACAGCTGGGTGAGTGGCACTTCAGGAACACAGGCTTGACAGAGGCCGGTCACCTTGCAGGTGAGAGACAGGAGAGAGGAACACAGCCAAGCAAAGGATTTAAGAAAAAACGGTTTTAAACAGAAAAAGTCTGAGCACAGGGCCTTTGCTTACCTCTGGAGCTGACCTCCATCCCTGCCCTCCCAAGCCCAGGATGCAGACAGCGCATCCTCCTGCCCACTAACTCGCTCACCCGAATTTTTGGTTTTGTGGCTGCTGGGTTTTATTGGCTTAGGTTTCCTCTTTTAAGCTGGCTTTTTAAGTTCTTTAAAAGCAGGGAGTACTTTTTTAACCACTTCCCCCAGCCTCCCGTCATCATTGAGTATACCGGAATGTCTAATAAACACTCACAGGAAGCAGTGAAAGGAGGTACCCACTGCAACCTGAGACAGGAGGATTGCCGTGAAGGCAGCTTGGAATTGTGTAGAGGTTTCCAGGCCATCAGGGATGACATAGAAAAACAGCCTCAAAAGGCAAATGAATAGGCAGACTTAAAAAAAAACCTTACAGAATTAGTGATGGGAAAGTGTTTAACGGAGTGGGTGCGGAACCCCTGAGTATGACAGCTGGTTCCAAGCAACAAGCCAGAACTCGAAAGAGGCCCAAGTGAGAGTTACCATTGGTGTGTTGCTTAGAAAAGAAAGTAGGAGGCAGATTGGACACAGCAGACAGTATTTAACTTTGCTCTCAGTGGACGTTTCCAATATAACTGATGACCTATGTCAAATGTAACCATAACATTAACTTCAAAGTCAAATATTGAGCTGGAGACTTCTGTGCTGTGAGGCGTTACAAAGTTACTGTTCTACACTGGCGTTACAAAGTTACTGTTCTACACTACCAAGGAAAGGAAGGAGACAGCAAGCTCCATCCAAAGGCAGAATGCCAGGGTGATTAAAATGTCCCTCTCTGGAATCTAGTTTTATGGGGGGGGGGCAGGGAGAAGCAAGTTGGCTGATTCCAAAATTACCTTTAATATCAGTTTTGCTCGGAGTGATTCTTCTAGCTAGCTCCAGCTGTCAGCTTGACACAGCTGAGCTGTCTGGGGGAGTCTCACTTGGGAGGCTGCCTTGATCAATCAGATGAACCTGTAGGCATGTCTGTAGGCAATGTCTTGATTATCGCTTGACGTGGAATGGCTAGGGCTCCTGTGGGTGGTACCATCCCTGGGCTGGTGGTCCTGGGTGCTATAAGGAAGCAGACTGAGCAAGCCATGGGGAGCAAGCCAGTAAACAGCACCCTCTGTGGCCTCTGCACCAGCTCCTGCTCCAGGCTCCTTCCTTGAGTTCCTGCCTTGCCGTCTCTCTATGACGGACTGTAACCTATAACCCTTTGTTTTCTTCAAGCTGCTTTCGCTCAGTGTTTTATCACAGCAAGAGAGAAGCAAAATAGGACAGGAATAAAGGGTTAGACAGGAATTCCTTATCTCACTTTCTTGTTGCTGGGATACATCTTTTCAGAGAAAAACACTATCCCCTCTTTGAGATACATGTTTGGCATTGTCTTCAGCAGCGTGGTTCTTGATTCTTTAGTTTTCGACACATATTAACTTCCTTCTATAGAACAGAATTTAGTCTTTATGTTGTGTAAGAACGTGCATACAAATTCATTCTTCATTGTTAGTCACATGTTGGACATATTAATATTCATAATTTAATATATTATGTTCATGTTAATATATTATAACGAACATCACTAAGTATTGTTCATAATTGAGCCTTAAATTTTACTGCATTTCCTTCCACACTGTATCACTTTCCCCTTGAAGTGCAAAATGCCTGGCAGAAGCAACGTAAAGGAGGAAGGATTTATTTATTAATTTGGTTTCCACTGAATTTATTACTAATGTAAAATGTTTTTAAAAGCCTTATTCTCAGTTCTCTGTTAGCGCTCATCTCTCCCACACAATTCCTCACTGATTTCCTCAGGACAGCTCAAAGCCCAAGCTGTTACCTACAAATTTCATGGAAATAGTCCATGCCCAGGGAATGAGGGGAGTAGCTCAGAGAGGGGGGGCTACTGTCCAGGTTCCATGACAGGCAACTGGAAATTCACAGGACTGTAATGCAAAGCCAGTGAGTGGTCTTATGGTGATTAATCTAACTAAATGGTCCAGAGAGGAGCTGGAGAGGGTGGCCTGCCCAAGATCTTGCAAAGCATCACTGACCTGTGCTGAACATAGCAATGGCCACCAGGAGGGAGGGGAGAACCAGGCAGGTGACCTGTGAAGTGTGTATGTGTGTGTATGTATATATATATATATATATATATATATATATATATATATATATTTCTTCCGTACAGAGAGGTATAGAGTCGTGGCTGCCTTTTTGAGATTTAGAGTCCATGACCATTGTGGTGGGAGCCACGTGGCAGGCAAGGTGCTAGAGCAGTAGCTGAGACATTCTATCCTTACCCGCAAGCAGCTGGCAGAGACAGCTAACTGGGAATGGTGTGGGTTTTTGAAACCCAACCCCAGGGGCGCACCACCCCCAACAAAGGCCACACCGCCTAGTCCTTCCCAAACAGTTCCACCAACTGGGGACCAAGTATGAAGATATATGAGCCCATGACGGCCTTTCTCACTGAAACCACATCAGTAAAGTGTGGAGTGCCAAGGGCAAACCCTTTCTCTGTTGCTGGCAAGGTCACAAAGATGGCCGATGGTGAGTGTACGCTTCATAACACAGCAGCCACAGGCCACAGATTAACTGTGCCATCTGGAAGAAGGGAGAACCCTTTCAGGGAACAGCTCAGGGCATCCCCCAAGCCTGATGGCTCATCCAAACTTGATGGCTCCGTCTGAAACCCCTGCGGGTTGTCTGGGAGTTGAGAAACCCAGGATGTCACATAGAGGGACTTAATAGAGATGGCAGGCTGTCCTTGGGCTCACCAGAGTTGACAGTGACATGGGGACAAAGGAGAAAAGCCCAAGACGTTGTACTAAAGGTTTCAAGTTCTGCAGTCAAACCTGTGAAGGGAGAAAGCTCCAGGAGGCAAGCGAGGGAGGCGAGGAGGGGTCCCAGGGTGAGCCTCGGGAGCCTGGTCAGAAGACACCACACACCGTGCATCAATCATGAAAACACTCCAAGTTGGGGACCTGGAGGATGAGGGTAGTTGTGCCACTGACTGCCAGTGCTTGATGTGTATGTAAGTGTATGTCACATGAATTCCGGTTTTTGCAAAGCCCAGAAGAATTTGGAGGGTAAGAAGGAACCTTCATTAAGGCGGTAATAGGAGTGAAGAAATGGTTTAGGTGATGAGGACGTCCTTCTGTATATATGTTTCTCTTATTGGCTGGTGAAGAAGACACTGTTTGGCCTATAGAGGCAGGAAGATAAGCGGGACTCAGAGACCAGGAGAATTTTGGGAAAGGTAGGCAGAGAGAGAGCATGAAGGGAGACCATGAGGATAGGATGCACCAGGTGTTCTCTGGTAAGACAAGGCCATGTCATGTAAAAATACATAGATGTGTGGTTGTGGGTTAATAATTAAGATAGAGCTAGCCAGTAAGAAGCCCTAGCCATCGGCCAATAGTTTATAAATTAATATAGGTTTCTATGTGCTTATTTGGGGCTGAAGATAGGCAGGACCTGGTGGGAAAGAAACTCTAGCAACAGCTTAGGGGTTACAGGCAATCTGGATTCAGTTCCCAGCACCCACATCCTTCACAAGCACCTCTAACTCCAGTTCCTGGGGACCCAATGCCCCCTTCTGGCCTTTGCAGGAACCTGAATCCATGTGACACACACACACACACACACACACACACACACACACACCAAAAAAAAAAAAAAAAAAAAAAAAACCAAAAACCAAAAACCAAAAAAAAAAAAAAACAAAAAAAAACAAAAACCCTTCAATATAGCAAGAAAATCTGCAATCTCTTTCTCATAGAAAAAGCACTGTTGGTTGATACTCTGAGACACACCTGAGGGAAAGACATGCACTGGCTTGCCTGGGAGAAGGCTGCCTTTTATCACTTGTGTCGCTGTGATTTTAACCAATGCCAGTCACCGGTGTTTCTGCATTTTAATTGGTGTTGCTATTCCAGGCTTCTGTCTCAAGGTGATTGGAGTCAAAAGCTGGGCAAGTCTGTAGTTCAGAGAAATAAGCAAACACCAGAATCAAGCAGGATGTGGGGCGGAATTGATAATTGTGAGTACCAGGGAAGAAACTGCTCCTTCAGTCTCTCAGCCAAGGAGCAGAAAGTGACAGTCAATATTTTTTCAGAGTTGCTGGGAGTCCCTTCTCCTCTTCTGATTGTTCAGCCTCTGCTGAAGCGAAGCCACCTCTGAAATTTCTGGAAGCCCCACCCCAGCCCTGGTATTGTGGACCAAAATCAATAAACCATTTGACCTTCAAGAATTACATTATGTCTCTGTGTTCAGGTGGCATTTAGGGACGTGACTGAAAAAAAAAAATCAAAGCTGCTCAGAAGTGGAATGGGCTGACTGCAGGGATCCATCATTCAAACCTTACGGGAGGAGGTGGAGCTGGACAGCCTGGAGTCACACTAGTGGGAGCAGGGGCTGATGTCTGGGGTCGGGGGTTGCCAAGGTGGGGATGGGCAGAAGTCGAGGAGACTGTTCTTGGTTTTTGTTTGTTTATTTGTTTGTTTGATTTTTCGAAACAGGGTTTCCCTGTGTAGCTTTCTAAACCAAGCTGGCCTGGAACTCACAGAGATTCTCCAGCCTCTGCCTTCCTAGCACATACGCCACCACCTCCCTGCTGTTCTTGGGTTTTGATAAACAGCAGACACTGGCGAGCTCTAAGCTCTGCCCAGGTGCAGCTGCGCTCTGGGCAAATCCCCTGCAGCTCGGGAGGAAGTGTGGGAGGAAGCTGCAGGAGTGGAGGGGGCAGCCCATTTCATAAGCAGAGTTAAGTGGAGGAAGCTGCAGGAGACTGAGTGATGTGGATCTAGAAGAGCCCCACAGAACCCGGAGAGGACTTCAGCCTTTGCTCAGTCGGGTGGGGACTCGTGGAAATGAACAGAGAAACACAGTCTGAGCCTCATCTTGATCCCGATGGAAGATAAAGATGGCTGAAGTGCTGTGGCAGCGCTGTAAGGAAGAAAGTCACATTCTGAGTGTGTTTGCTGGTGAATCGCATCGCGGTGACAGAGAAGGACGACTCCGGGGTTTCACCAGGAAAATCAGGACAGTGTGACGCCCACTGAGATGATAGGATCCATGGGAAGAAGAGTGCAAACCGGAAGTGCAGTTCCAGAGAGGTCAGGGCAACCAGGGACACTCACACACACAATTAGCAACGTTGGGCCCCTGAGTGGACAGACAGAGCCAGTGGAGTGTGCTGGCTAGAATGTCAGAGATGAGAGTCGTATTTGTTACTTTTCCCATTGCCATGACAAAATACCTGGTTAATGTAGTTGAAGGAATAAAGGGTTTTCTAAGGCTCAGGGTTGGAGGTGATGCAATCCTTTGTGGCAGAAAGGCATGGGGGTGAGGTCATGAGGAGGTCATCACCGTTCATCTACACTCGGGAAGCAGAGAGCCAAACACAGGCGTCCCACAGCCTACCTCCTCTTTTCCCTTACATTCAAATCTCTGGAGAAAGCCTTACAGACACACCCAGGTGATCCTAAATCCATCAGCTTGATAATGAAAACTAGCCAGGAGTCACTGACCTAGTGAAGACGTTTTCAGCCACTGGCAGTAGATAAAAGAGAGAGACCCGAGGACAGCGCCCAGAGCTCTGACATTTACAGACCCAAGAGCTTAGAAGACAAAGGAGGCATGACGGGAGATGTCATTCTGTAAATATGTTTCTCTTATTGGTTAATGAATAAAGCACTGTTGGCCAATAGGAAATGAAGATAGGCAGGGCTAGGAGACAAGGAGGAGAAAGGAAGTAGTAGGGAGGAGATCCAAGATGGAGGACAGAGAGAGAATGCCAGCCCCTCTCTCCGGTAAGAGGAGACCATGTGGAAATACTTAGATTAATAGAAATGGTTTAATCATTAAGGCAGAGCCAGCCAATAAGAAACATTAGAAACAGGCCACCAGCTTTATATCTAATACAGTGTCTCTGTGTGTGTTATTTGGGCTGGCGTGGCGGTGGGACCAGACCGGCCCGTGGTGGAAACTGATGGTATAATGTCCTAGAACCCACCCAGAGGAGTGAGCAGTTGTTGTGCCAAGCACTCTGGTGGCTCAGCTAACTGGACAAGCCAGGGTAGATTAATGAGTGTGCTGACTGGCTTACCTGTGACCCTAGCATGAGGATGGTGCCTGTGTGAGCTTAACAGAATGAAAGAAGACAGACTCTTCAGTGTGGCAAGTCAGATTGCAAGCTAGAACAGAGTCTTTAAGTTTTGTACTTTACTTTTACTAATGACAAGAGGAAAACAGAGCCAGCACTATATTTCTGTGTTAATATCCAGGAGAGGGGAACAGTATAAACAAGGTTGGGACTTGTTTGCTGGAATATGGGAGAAGCCATTGATTTTAAATGTGTAATCAGCACAAATTCAGTGGTTTAACAGAAACACAAACCAGGCATGGGAATACATATGTAATCCCAGTACTCAGGAGGCAGAGGCAGAAGACTACCTAGATTACCTAGCAAGGTCCAAGCCAGCCAAGTCTATATAACAAGACCCTGTCTCACAATTAGAGAACAACACATATGTATTCTCTTACAGTTCTAAAAGCCATAATTCCTAAAATCCAGGTGGGCTACATTTCTTCTGGAGGCTCCAGAGAGTGACTTCATGTCTTGCTGTTGCCTGTTGACAGAGGTTTCTGTCCTGCACGTACTGAAGCCCTTTAGTCCCAAATAAACACACAGAGGCTTATATTAATTATAAACTGTTTGGCCAATGGCTCAGGCTTCTTGTTGCCTAGCTCTCTTAATTACTAACCCATTTCTATTAATCTGTGTCTCTCCACATGGTCTAGGCTTACCAGTGATGCCAGGACCTCTTTCTTCCTCGGCAGCTACACGGCGTCTCTCCTGCAACTCACTCTCTGCGTTCCTCTTCCCAGAATTCTCCTAATCTGGTGGTCCCGCCTATACTTCCCACCTGGCTACCTTCTGCCTGTCCATTGGCTGAAACAGCTTTATTCATCAACCAATAAGAGACACGTATATTCACAGCATACAGAAAGGCATCCCCATCAGTTGCCAAAGTCTGTCTCCCCTTCCCTTGCCTCTTGGTCCCTCTCTGCAAGTTCAATGTCAGCCATAGAGACAGGGCTTGCCTCCCCCTCCCTTTACACACCACCCTTTCTGGCAGAGCCTCTTACTTATCTCCTAAAAGGATTTTTCGATGCAAGGCCATCCTCCGGAATCTCTACTATAACACAGCTGCAAAGTTCTTTCTGCCATGGAGACAAACTAGTTACAGGTTCTGGGTATTAGAGTGTAGACGTTATTCTATCAGTGGCAGGGAACAGGATGTGGGTTTGGTGGCAGTTACGCGAGTAGACATGGTCACAGGGTCTGCTGAGATCCTCTTCTGATTTTCTTACTTCCTACGTGAGAGCAGAAGCCGTATCACCAAGCAGAGGAAGGGAAGGTGGAGATGTAGAGGAGAGGAAGGAGAAACGTAAGGTAGGAGTGAGAACACGCTGATGGAGCATACAGCTGGATTTTCTCTAAGCGCTGAAGACTGGGGAACTTGAAAGTAAAATAGACGTGTATCTGTATTTCTCCATCTGTGATGAAGTGTGGGGGTGGGGTGCTGAGATCAGGTGACCGATAGGTATGGAGTAAACAAGCGGCTGGATTCAACCAGACCTGAAACTGTGTGCAGTCTACACAGCCAGAAAGGGCAGGGGAGTTAATGTGTAATGTAATGGCTGACGGTGGAATTTATGCCGGACTCAGAGGAGAAAGATTTCATGAGGGGGACGAGGGAAAACTTAAAACACGGTAGAGCCAGTGGTTTTAGAGCGTGATTTAATTGAGGAATATGGAGAGCTTGTCTCTATAGGAACTGAGCTGTTGAGAAGTTAAAGGTAGGTGAAGAAGGTGTAGATACTTTGCAGTTCTCGGAAAGGAAAAAAGTCCCGGGTCTATGAAGGACAGGAGACGAAGAGATGTGAGGATTATTTCTGGGATGAGGACGTAGCTCAGTTGGTGAAATAGTATTTCCCTTGCAGACACAAGAGCCTGCACTCTAACTCCAGGTGGATCCCTGGGGCTTCCTGGCCACCCAGCCAGACCCAAACCCTCAAAAACCAATGTGGGGCGCTCCTGAGGAATGACACCAGAGGCTGACCTCTGGCTTCTCCGTGTATACATGTGTGCATGGAGTACATACACATGACACACACACACATACACACAAAGACTACTTCTTGGTACTTACCCTGGCAAAGCCGTGGTTGTGGCAGTTAACAGGGCAGCAGGTGCTAAGCCTTAGGAATTAGGGGGAGAGTCACAGGGTCAGTGGGCACCTGGATGGGGGCATAGGTTCAAAGGCCTGAGCTCCAAGTCTACATGCTCAAAGTCAGCGAGCCTTGCTGTGACTGACAGCAAGTTCATAGATGATAGTCCAGTCACATAGCTTCCCTCAAGTTAGCGGTGTCTCACAGTTCATGCAGCCCTTTCTGAGCCACCGCCCCCATGGCACCCAGGATGTGCCCCAGAGGTGAAAACAGGGTGTCTGCCTGGGAGGATCCTCTGTGCCAGCCCATACCCCAGATCCCAGCTTGTCTGCCTTCTCCCTACATCCCATATCTCACACACTCACACAACACACATACATGCATGTGCACATATATGTACACGCACACATGAATGCACACTCATAAGCACATATACAAGCATATGCACACACATGCACGAGCACACAATCACACATACATGCATGTGCATGTACACACACAAGCACACATATATGTATATGCACACACAAGCACACATATATGTATATGCGCACACACATGCACACACAGCATTTGATCAGTATGATAAGTCTATTTAGACTTTAGATTCTGTGCTTTAAATTACACTCTCCAGCTTTCAGAAATGTACAATTGCTCACACAATGAAGACTGATTTTTTTTTCACTCCCCGCAGTAGGGTTTGATTGTGTGAATGTATCATGTGTTCCACTCAGGCATTCGACAAAAGTTTTATTTGAGCGAAAAACAAGAACCCTGTCAGCGTGCTGATAAGTTACAGCCATGAGTCAACCAGCAAGGAAGCAAACCTCCTGCTCCCTCCCTTCTTCCCATCTTCCCCTCCTCCCCCTCCTTCCCTGTCTTCCTCCTCCTACCCTCCTCCTCCCCCTCCTTACTTCCTCCCCTTCTCTCCTTTGCCTTCCAGACCACTTTGCTGGAACCCTGAGGAACCGAGGCACCAGCCCAGTTCCTCTTCCAGAAGGTAGAGGAAAGGAAATACCTGTGAACACAAGGAGCACAGGCCACCTCCCCACCGGGACCACCGCAGGCTGTCGCCCTCTCACTTCTGGGTGGGCACACTTCTGCCCACCCAGGGAATGGCAGGCAGCCCAGCACCCTGCCAGCTTCTACCGCCTCACACTCTTGCACTCATGCATGCACACACTCACACAAGTTCATGCCTTTGAATCACCATGGAAACGCATCTGTGGGTGTTTCTCTGAGGTGGTTTGAAGAGGGAAGACTCACCCTGAGGGGGGGTGGGTCACTATTCAGTGGGCTGGGGTCCTGGACGAATGAAAAGGAGAAAGTGAGCTGAGTGCTCTCTTTGGCGCCTGGCTGCAGATGCAGCGATCAGCCCCCTTGTGTTCCTGCCACCAGGAGGAACCGGACCTCCTCAAACTGTAAGCCCAAGCAGAATTCCTCCGCCTTTAAGTTTCACTTCATCAGGTATTGCAATCAGCAATGAGAAGAGGAACTAAAAGGAGCTGGAAGGGATACACTGTCCTTCATGCCCCAAGTCACCAAAATGCCTCCTCCATTCCCAGGGCCATAGAAACACTCAGACTAGCATGACCGGGGCTGTGCTGAAGATGGTTAATGCACAGCACATGGTGACTTCTGTGGAGCCTAGGATCACTGGGATGTAGGAGGCTGTGCTTTATTCTGTTTTGTTTAGTCTGGAAATCATCTGACAGCTCTGCCTTCAACAGTCCATGGATACAACCTGCCCTCAATGGTCACAGACACAACCTTCCCTTGATGGCCCATGGACACAGCCTGCTCTTGAGCCACCTCTCAAACTCTCCTGATTCTCAAGCTCTTATTATCACCGTGAAATTCCCCACCCAGTCATGCCTGACCACATAGTGCAAGCATGTGAATGTGTACACATAGACACACATCTTTCAGTTGGGCTGGTAAAACAAACAAACAAACAAACAAACAAACAAACAAAAAAAAAAAAAAAAAAAAAAAACCTTGCCACCTCAGAACTAGTCTCAGGGAGACAAGGAACAGTCTAGCCCTGCAGTCTTCAGAGTCCTTAGAGTAAGTCACAGCGGAAATTCTACACTGAGCAGTCAGGGACTGTCTGGGGCAGGCTGCCATGAAGACAGTGGTCAACCATTTATCAAAGGGCTTTCCCTATTCCAAAGCTTCAGACACCCTTCCCCTGGGTTCTGAACTCAGATTTGCCTCCCTGAGAGGAGAAAATGCTATCACACTGATATGTACCCTCCTAATAACTTGCTTACACTGTGCTGTCTATCTGCAGTAGTATCATCCATCTACTATATGAAAGATGTCTGAGGCAGGAGGATTGCTATGAGCTTTGGCCCATTTGGGTTGCATAGTACATTCCAGGCTAGCCTATGTATGGAGTGAGACTGTTTCAAAACAGCAACAGTAGGGCTGGTGATGGCTTAGCAGCAGGGAAAGACATTCACCGCCAACCCCAGGAACCTGAGTTTAATCCCCAGGACCCACATGATGCAAAGAGAAAACCACCTCCCACAAAATGTTCTCTGACCTCCACACATGCGCTGTGGCATGTACACAGCAGCACAGGTACATATGCTCACACATGCACACAACCAACTAACCAATCATTAAATGCAATAAAACTTTAAAAGAAACAGCAGCAGCAGCAGAAGTGCCCCATGTATCCTTCAGGGACCAGTGTAGATCCGAACGGTTCTAACCACACACAGTGCCTCAGGTAGACAGGCAACACCTCAGGTCCGTGTTAGTCCTTTCTTGATGTCCATATCTCCAGTCTTTAGCAATTACATGCAAAGTCTCTATGAATAACTTTGTCCATACTAATTTTGAAATAGTGTGGGTAAAACCATGGGAAAAAAGTACTGAGTCAAAGATTTGTGCATTTTACTTTCTGATAAATATTGACACATTTCTCCCCTTAAGGCCTACGTTAACTTATATTTTCACCAAAAAAAAAAAAAAAATTGCACATTTTCTGTTTCCCACATCTTTACCAACACTGTGTGCTTTCAAATTTTTTCTTCTTTGTCATCCAAACTTATTGGATAGTGCAAAGTGACCTTGAATTTGCAATCTTACCTCTTCGTCCTGAGTTAGCGTTACAAGCATGGCTCACCTCAACTCATTGCCACTCTGAACGGTGAGGAGAGTGGTTGCTTTAAAATAAAAACCTGTAGCTGGGTGGTGGTGGCCCATGCCTTTAGTTCCAGCACTTGGGAGGCAGAGGCAGGTGGATCTCTGTGAGTTCAAGGCAAGCCTGGTCTACAGAGTGAGTCCCAGGACAACCAGGGCTACATAGAGTAGCCTGTCTCAGTACGTACGTACACACACACACACACACACAAACCTGCTGGATGGGATGTGTGGGTGCATGCCTATAACCCTAGCTCTCAGAAGACTGAAGGAGATGTAGGCCAGCCTCAGTTATACATGGTCCTAAAAATTGAAAATTATCCCACCAGAGTTCCAATAATACTTCTACTAAGAAACATATCTAACTCAGGTTAGAATTGTTTTTATTTGTTTATTTAGGGTTTTTGTTTGTTTGGATAGGGTCTTGATACATTGACTACAAAGCCACGTTTACCCTATTTCTTTCTTGAAAGTGCTTTGATTACAAGTGTGCCCATCAGACTCAGCTTGAGATGTCCTGTGTGTGTGTGTGTGCGTGCATGCGTGCGTGCGTGTGTGTGTGTGTGTGTGTGTGTGTGTTTCAAAATTAAATGGCTTCAAACCAACAGTCTCATTGTCTCACATGCTGTGCGTTGGTGCTCCAGGTGGGTGTTCTACCTGGGGTCCCTTGGTGCCATGGTCCAATGGTGACAAGGCTAGAGTCAACAAAAGGCTCAACTGGGCTGGGTGTCCAAGACTTTTGAACTGTAAGTCTCTCCTTACAGTTGCCTTTGAAAGCAGGAGGTAGGCTGCTTCCTAGCTTGCTGGGGGGGGGGGCATTGAAAATGTGACACGACACCTTCTTCTGGCTATTACTGATGGCAGAAAAGGCAGTCCCAGTCTCCAAAACTGTGATGACTTGCACATGCCTCACCTGCATATTTGCTGACTTGGCATTGTCTGAAGGGTTTGCAATGAACCCAAAGGTGACTTTGGGAAGATACAGACCACTGGGCAAGGCAGACCCAGCTTCCTTACTTCTACTGGGTCTTTAGTAACATGTATGTAACATGTATGTTTGTTGGTGTGCTGGTGATTGAACCAAACACCTTGTTCACACTGGTCTGCCTGCCACAGAATTACACTCTAGCTTATTCTTTTTCTTTCCTTTATTATTATTATTTGTTTTTGTTTTTGAGTCAGGATTTTTCTGTGTAACAGCCCTGGCTGTCCTAGCTCTCACTCTGTAGACCAGGCTGGCCTCAAACTCACAGAGTACTGGGATTAAAGGTGCGCACCACCACCACTACCGAGTCAGTTTACCCTTAACAAATGTTGTCAAATTCTATACAAAAATTCTTGACCACATTTCCACCTCCTCTTCCTTTTGTCCCTGGAAGCAAACACAACGCTGCTAGTTCTATTTTGAGAATTAAGGCACACTGTCTCATTATGTAACCCAGGCTGGCCCAGAACGTGGCGTATAGTCCAAAGAGAAGTGGAGCTTGCCATGTAGCCCAGGCAACCACTGAACTCTCTATCCTCTGCCTCCACCTCCTGGGTGCCGAGGTCACAGGTGTACACCACCATAGTCACCACAAATAAACACTTTAGATCGTTCACACTGTCCTTCCTGTGCACTCTGTCCTTCCAATATAACTGTTTATGAACCTTTGGTAAAATTCCATTATTATGATTTTGTAAAATAAACATTATCCATCGCTACACCAAGTAATAACATGAGAGCGGATTCCGAACCTCAGTGCATCCTTCCTCCTGCAGTGGAAATTAGTGGAAATCCCTCCATCCTGACCTCAGAGCAACCTATAGTGAGATAACCACCCCACCTGTTGCACTGACCGCGCCCATTGGGGGAGCGTGGGAACAGGCTTGGACTTGACCTGTGGGGTTTAGGTCTGGGGTCCTGGTTGGAGACAGAGAGCATCTGGGGACATCCTTGCCTCCATCAGATTGCCTTATGCATCTGTGGTCATTTTCTTGATTACTGATTGATGTAGGAGGGCCCTGCAGGTGGTGCCATTCCCCAGGCAGCCTGGTCTAGGCTGTATAAGAAAACTAGCTAAGCAGGAACCAGAGAGCAAACTAGAAAGCAGCATTCCTCCATGGTTTCTGCTTCAGGTCCTGCCTGGGGTTTCTGCCCTGACTTCCCTCCATGATGAACGTTGCCTGGAAGTATGAACTGAAACAAACTCTTCCTTCCCCTAGTTGTTTTGGCCATGGTTTTTCTCACAGCAAGAGAGAGGAAACTAGGCCAGGGATATTTTGTCAACTTTACCTTCCAATGCAGTTCTACAAACTTTGAGATTTCCTTTCATATTTTTTTTAACTTGCAGTAACTCTTGTGTTACTTACACTATTTCACGAATCTTGGGGATGCATGTCTAATACTCCTCAAGACAACAGCTTTAATTTGCTTTTTGTTTCTTTTGTTCCTTCTTTGTTTCTTTTGCTTTCCCACTTCAAAGCGCTATTCTCTGTGGGTATTGTCATCAGGAGTGATTCTTGACTAGCTCTCTAAGGCTGGTGAGGCACGCCCAGAACCCAGCACAGAGGCAGAAGCAGGCAGATCAAAAATTAAGCCCTGGGCTTGGAGAGATGGTTCAGCAGTTCAGAGTACTTGTGCTAGGTGTGGTGGTACATTCCTTTAATCCCAGCAGTCTGGAAGCAGAAGCAGGCAGATCTCTGTGAGTTTGAGAATAGCCTGGTCTACATAGTGAGTTCCAGGTTAGCCATAATAAGACCCCATGTTAAAAAAAAAAAAAAAAGTAAGAGAGAGAGAGAGAAAAGAATGGAAGGAAGGAAGGATAAAAAAGAAAGGTGCTTTTCTTGCAGAGGACCTTGGTTCAGTTGGAAGTGCCTGGTGGTTCACAGACATCGTGACTTCAATTCCAGAGCATCTGATTCTTCTGCTATCTGCATGCACCAGGCACATACACACATGCAAGCAAAACACTCAGACACAAACTAAAAATAAATAGATCTTATTTAAAAACAAAAATCCCTCCAGGCCTGCCTGAGCTATGTGGAGAGTTCAAGGCCAGCCTGGGCTGCACAGCAGCCACGTGTCTCAGGAAGAAAGGGCGCAAGGGGGGGGGGGGGAGGAAGAGAGGAGAAGGCGAACAGCCATGCTGTCTTGGAGAGCTCATCAGAAGTTCTGGAGTCTGGGGGTGGGGTTTATCCCAGGGTCATCAGGCCCCTCCATGTCAATGCATACGTGCATAGATCTGTTTCTGGAGTCGGATATTTTCGGCAGCAAAAGTAAAGGAATATTCCACAGCGGTCCCCTGCCCCTGTTCTGAGGCAGGGGAGGAAGCTCATTTCGTATGCAAATTCTGACCTCACCCCCCACCCCCCATCGTTCCTCCACAGCTGACTAGCAAGTCTCTCCGCTGGAGGGAGTGGAGCTTGGCCCCAGCAAGCCTAATCTGCTGTTAGAAGTATTTCAAAATAACCTCTCTGTTTCAGGTTCCATCTGCTCTCTTCCTTGGCACCTCATGTCCCAATTCCCGAGGCTTTCCCAGATCCTCCGGACGTGAGCAGCTTGCCTCTCAGAGTCTCTGCTAACTGCAGTTCCTCTTTGCTGTCTTCCCACACGGAGGCTCCAGGCTACACCCGCCTGAGGTGGGGCTGGGATTGCTCTGCCTGCCCATCGTCAAGTCAGGGTTGAGGGAAAGTTTGCCTTTCATGCTAGGGGGTCCCTCAAAGGAATGATAGGTGGCCCCAGGCATTTCTTAGCACCTACTGTGTGCCCAACATATTTGCATGAATTGTATTTAATTTGAAAAGTAGGTATTCTTGCCCTTGTTTTACAAGCAAGAAAACTGAAACCAGGCAGGGTTCCATACATAATTTGTATTACTCATCCCCTTGAAAACTGGAAGGCACTGCATAAGAGTCCATTCCTATACAGTCTCAACTTGATGGTGACAGCCGTAATCCTGTTAAGCCTACCTTAGTCATTCAGTGGGCAACTCACCTCAGTCACATATACACAAACAAACACACACATGCACACGCGCACACACACATGCACACGCACACACACACACACACACACACACACACACACACCATGCATCTATACTTTAAAAAGAAGCCAGGCTGTGGAGATGTCTCAGTTGGTAAAATACTTGTCTTGCAAATGTGAAGACATGAATTTGATCCCTTGATCCCACACTGGGAAGAAAAAAAAAAAAAAAAGGCAGGTATGGTGTCACACTTGCAATCTCAGTAATGGAAAGGCACAGACAGATCCCTGGGACTTGGGACTTGGTGGACAGCCAGTCTAGCTTACTTGGTGTGTTTTTGTCTTTAAAAAAAGAAAAAAAAAAAAAAAAGAATAGACAGCACCTGAGGAACGAGGAATGACATCCAAGACTGTCCTCTGCCCTCCACTCATGAGACTATACATGTGACCATGCAATTATATACACACGTGTACCAGCACACACATGTATACATGCACACACATGCACGCATATGTATGCATGCACACAGGCACGACCACACACATACATGCACACACACCACACATCCTTTCAGGCTGTGACTAGGCGTCCTGGGCTAGGATATCCTGTTTGGTTGGCCCCATCTTTTCTGTGGAAGGTGACCCTTACAGTGTGCAGCCCCGAGCTGACTTTAAGATATCCCAGCTCAATAGGAAGACTAGAGACAGCTTCCCTCCCCAGTTCTCACTCCTGCTGAGTGTGGAGCAAAAGCAGAAGCAAGCGTAGCCATGGTGATGGTGGCAGTCTGCTGAGAGCCAGGGAAATGGGGGAGGTACAGACAGCCTGCAGAGGATGGGCTGGATGGGCAAGCAGGCCTCTGGGAAGATGCTCAGGAGGAAGGGATGTGGCAGGGGACTGGTTTTCCCATCCCTGGGGGTTCTGGGTGACCTGCCCTGCCCCCCACCCACCTGTCCACCCTCCTTCCCTGACTCTCCGGCCAGGTGGGTGGCTCACCTTACCTGGGGTGTGGCCAGGTAGGGATGGCACAAGGAAGCCTCTCTCTGGGATGATCTGCCCTCTCAGGCTCCAGGAGGGACGTGTAGCCCTTGGGAAGGAAAGCAAGGCCATCTCCCCTGCCCTGTGTCCCCGCCCTACCCTGAGCTTAACCATTTCCTCGGGTTTACACCCTTGCTTAAGGGCTGAACTGAGGGACCCCATCTGTGGGCACTGTTTGACGGAGTGGAGAAGCCCTGCTGTGACTGGCTGCCATGCGAGACGCCCAATATACCCAGTGTACTTCAAGGTCCTTCCTGCTGTAGTCTCACCGGCCCCTCAGGCCACCTGTCACTCACCGCACAAAAGCTCAAATGCTCTGTGTGGCCTCCACGCTGACCCTGCCCTAACTTCTGACTGTAGCCTCACCGCAGCATCCATGGTTGAGCCCCTCAGGGACCAACCCGAGAATCTCTTTTCAGCAAAGCCTACTCTGTCCTGCAAGTCATTCATCACATCTCAGGGCCTGGGAACCTCAGGAAGGAACCCTTGTTCTGAACTGCTGTATCTCTCCTGCAGGACTCCAGAGCCAGAGGGCAGTGTCCAGCCTTGTCTCTGATCTCCTCAGATTCCGGGTATCTAGCACAACATCTGGCAGGAAGTCCCTGGGAAAGAGGGAGGGCGGGCATGAGGAGGGAGCTATCCATTTGCCCTGCTTGGGAAAGTAGCTGGTATGCCTCCATTTGACCCCAAGGCTAAGAAGACAGCAAGAACCCCAAGGATGCCCAGGGGCAGGAGGGAAGATACATTCTGAGAGACATCTGCACCCCTTTGGCTATCAGAATACTAAAACAAGAGTGCAAGGAACTGGAATTTCCCGGGAACCCCACGCTGGGGGAGGGGGGAAGGCTGAGCCTCTTACCAGCCAGAGAAGGAATGTGTCTCCCTGGAAGAGATTTCAAACACTTCCAACAATTGGTCAGACCACAGACTGGAACCGGAGACAAAGTCGATCAATACTGGGTGGGGGTGGGAGGGTGCGTGTGCGTGTATGCGCGTGTGCGTGTGTGTGTGTGTGTGTGTGTGTTATTAGTTTCTCTTCCTAGTGTGAGCACACTGAATAAACAATGTCTTTGCTCTAATCTTTACTATTGCTTTCTCTTTATTCAGGACACGTGGTTGAGCCTTGTTTGTTATGGCCGCCTGAGCCCATGCTCTGACCCTAACAACTCCAGACTCCATGGTCTCTTGGAACTAAATGATCATGTTGTCTCACTCTCGAAACTGTCCCTGCCCTCCCCACCCCATCCCCACCCCACACAGGATTTATCTGTGTAGCCTGGCTGTCCTGGAACTAGCTCTGTAGACCAGGCTGGTCTCCAACTCACAGAGACCCACCTGCCTCTGGCTCCCAAGTGCTGGGACACCTGGCCAAACTGCTTCTTGAAGCAGCTAAGACCAGGATGTGAGGCTGTGTTCTCTGAGCCCTGCCTGGTATGGGAGGCCAGTCATCTGGCCTGCGTGTCACAGCTTGTCCCTTCTCTGCTTTCAACAGCCCTGGTTCTAGGCACACACTCCGTCCAGCTGTCTGGCTTTCCCAGAGGGATTTGCCCAGAAAAACCATGGGTAGGGAAAGTATCCCGAGATAGAGCTGCCCCTGGAGGCAGGGCTGGAGGAGGAGACGCAGGGGTGGAGAGGCAGATCCTGCTCTGCCCTGGTCTTCGTGAGGAGTGAACCACCCCTGATAAAGAGTCCAGATAAGAGGGAGCCTGCATCTGGAAAGAGAGAGGTGCTGTGGGAAAGCAGGCTGGGGTGGGGGTGGGGGGGCGCAAGTCCACCTTACAAAGCCTCTGAGGGTGGGGGGAGGGGTGGAAGATCAAAGCTGCATAGTGGGACTCAAATGCTTGCCCTTGGTGGTCCTGGGCAAACCACATCAGGTCTATGCCTAATAAACCACCAGAAAGCTAACTCTGATGGTCTGCCAAGTCCCCTTTAACCCCAGTAAGTTTGTAGGGTTGACTAATGAGAGAGAAGTCAATGTCGCTTCACTGGGAGCCTGGGACGGAGCTGAGCTCTGAGTCTTGATTTTAGCCCTGTATAACTTCCCACCTCCGTAAAGTGAGCCTCCATAATGCTGCAGTTCCCAGTTATGGAAGTCACGAGCCTGGAAGGAAAAGTTACCCTGGAAGGAGAAGCTGCTGAGGTGTTTCTTGGTCGTCATCCCATCCGCTCCCCACCTGCCAGCAGGTGGTAGGAAGGGATGGTGACTGGGCTGTTTCTGGTGCAGGGCTTGTACAGATCATCCTGGAGTCAGGGGACTCTGCTTCTTTACTGGGATGTGTGGTGGGGCGGGGCGGGACTGAGTGTCTCAGCCTCAATTCCATAGAATTCTGCTCTAACCAGTCACATAGTCATCACCAGGGACACAGAGGCAGAACGTGGGGCTGTGTGAACAGAGGCCAAGGAAACATCTCTGAGTCTGAGGCAACCCTGCAAAGATGGTTCTAGAAGGGAACTTCGGGGTGCTCTGGTTTAGATCCCTTAGTTAATAGACAGACAGTAGCCCCCACAAACCTCGTACCTAGCTCAGGGTCTGCCAGTCATTGGGTGTTAGCTCTGATCAAGAGCCCAGCTCTCCTGCTCCGGGGAGTGGTTGCCTTTGGACTTGACTCGCCCCGTTGTAAGCCTTCCATGTTGGAGGTCACTGCCTATCCCTGTCAAGGGTTAGCCAGGACCTGAGGTGCAAAGGGCCTTCATTGCTCCCCAGCTGAATTAGTTTGCTTTGTTGTTTTTCATCTTCACCCTTTGGTAAATCATTCATGACAGACCTCTTTCGACTCAGCCACTGTGCCAAAGGTCTGAAAGAGATTGCTAGTAGGTGATGTGAGATGGAGGAAAAGCCAAAAGTTCCCAGGTGGAGCTTGCAGCATCCGTCAGGTCTACCCCTCTTGGCCTCTGTCAAGGTCCCAGTTCCAAGGGAGCTGTGTAAGAAAGATAATAAGGCTGGGAGAATTTCCACTTCCTTATCAGAGATCAGGGAAGAACAGTCAGGGCTAGACTTCCCCCATTCTTTCCAGGGAGCACAGGACCCTCTGCCTCCCCCCAGCACCATGATACAAGTAAACAGAAAAGTACCCGCGAACTTGGGTACCACTGAATGGTAAGTACTACTGTTAATCCCACCAATCAAGAATAAGACCACTACCACACTTTAAAGCCAAATCGGAAGCAAGCTTTAATTAAACACTGGCTTAAGTATTTCCCATCAGGTCCAATCAGGGGCAAGCATACATCCTGATGTACCTCCAGCCTACATCCAATCAGGGGCAAGCATACTCCCACCCACACGTGACCAAGCACATCCAGTGCAGATGGGTCAAACAAACTCGTTTAGGGGAGTGAAAATGTGTGGTTTGTTATCTCCCATAAGCATCAGCCTCCAGTATTTCAGGAACTGTCTGTCCTTGGACAGATCAGAGGCATTTTGTTTTGTGGATCTCTTAGGCATAGTAATTAAAACGTAAAATGTAACTTTGGCTCTCACATTGCAATGGATGAAGGGTGTGGCAAAGAGATATGGGACAAGGGATGTGGGTCCCTGTTATATGAAGGATGGGGCTGCAGATAATGACACAGTCTGCCAAGATGGTTGAGCAGATGAATTCCAAGCTTTTCTAGCTCTGCTGAGATGTGAGAACAAATAAGTAAAAAGGACTTCAGGGGTACAGAGCAGGACAGAAGGACAGCAGGAATGCACTTTCCTACAGCCTTTAGGGACACCTTACAGAATACAATGAAGGGACTAGACCCCCACTCAGCACCCTGCTTTGGCAGCCATGACAGGCTGCAGAAAAGACCCAGAAAGACATAGGCCCCTGACTCAGCAACATGTGCTGAGCTCTTGACCTTGTCAGACCTTCTAGTCAGTAGGAAGCTAGATACCCTCCATATGGCAAGGAACTAACCAGAAGTTAGCTGGCGGGCTCTGGATGTGCTTTACCGGTAACAGTGGAGTTACAGAGCATAACAACTGCCCTGAGACAGGACAGGTTACCCAAGCCCAGAGGTGCACCAATCCTGAGACTGTTGCTATGCAACCAGCGGACCCCTAGACACTCCCCTTGTATGCCCTGCCCCACTGCTGCTCAAGGTCCCAGCCTGCTTCACCCACTGTGTCAGATGGACAGGGGAACCCGAGTTAACTCAAAAAATTATAGACTCTTTCCTTTTGCATTGGATAGGGTCTCTTGGTGATTTGGGGGTTCAGAGTTTGAGCACAACACCCAAGTAATAAGAACACATTCCACTGCCTGTTAAGTTTGGAGCAGGAGCTGCACTTATGCCAAAACTCTAGTGTTATTTATTGAAACAATTGAGACAGTGAAAAACTCCAGTGTTATTTATTGAAACAATTGGAACAGTGGTACCTTGTTAGTGACTTTTCTTATCACTGTGACCCTGGCACAAAGCAGCACATGGGGAGGAGTTCATTTGGGGTCATGGTTTAAAGAGATACATGACCATCATTGTAGGGAAGATTTGGGAGCTTTGTCGTAGCTCCTTGTAACATGGCACCAAACAGGAAGCCGAGAGACTTGGGCGGCCTAGGTGGGGCATGACCTGTAAGTCCCACACTTATGGCCTTGCAACCCTATGTCTGCTGACTAGGTCACATGTCCAAATGATCCCACCATCTCCCAAAACTGTTGGCTGGAAACTGACGAGTTCAAACATATGAATCTGTGGGGCAAAAATTCTCTTGCAAATCTTTAGAAATAACCATCTAATCTGGCAGTAGTGGCACATGTCTTCAATCCCAGCAGTCAGAGGGAGAGGCAGGCAGATCTCTGTAAGTTTGAGGTCAGCCTGGTTTACAAATCAAGTTCCAGAACACTCAGAGCTGTTACACAGGGAAACTCTGTCTCAAACTGCCCCCTAAAAAAAAAGGAAAAAATAACCATAACTGTTATGGTTAGATGAAACAGCTACCATAATGCCTGACATGTTAGTGTAAATGTTCATATTAGTTAGTTCTTCTCATATAGTAGCTTATCTCCAAACTTAGTAGTTTGAAACCATAAGGAGTTATTAGTTCAGTTTCTACAGATCAGAAAATGGATGAGTTTGGATGGATGTTTCCAGGGCAATGTCTTTTGTGAGACAGCCATCAAGCAGTTGGCTATGCTATCTCGTCGGAAGTCTTGGCTGGGGCTGGGAACATACAGCCTTGCTCACTCATGTGACTGTTAGTGAGTCTGGGTCCCTTACACTGGGTCTGAAAGCCAAGAGGCAGAGGTCACTGGGGACCATCTTAGAGAATGGCCACAGTGTCATTCAATGCATGTTATTTGTTTCTAGTACTCTCTTCCTGGTGCCACCACGCCTGCTCCATCTGTGTAGCTATTGTTCCTTCTGCTGAGACACCTTCTTCAGAACTGCTACTCCCTCCCCACATCCATTAAGGGCAAGATTGAAACTGCCTCCTTGGAGCCTCTGAAAATCACTTACTTTGCCAAGAAGCAGTCATTTCCTTCTCTGGTTTCCAAGAAGGAAGAGTTGACAAAAGCATGCCCAGGCCTGGTGAGGCACCAGCTCCAGAATTTGTGCAGACATTGCCTTCCAGCTCTGTGTCGGGCTAGCTGAGCATCGCCCGTGGAGGGCTGTGAGGGCAGGAGGCTCGGTGTACTAGATTTGACCCTCATCATTGCTCCAAACCAGGTGTAGTGCATGCCTGAAATCCCAGAACCTGGGAGGCAGGAGGATCAAAAGTTCAATGCTGCCAACCCTACAGCAAGTTCAAGACCAGCCTGGGATTCGTGAGACCTTGTCTCAAAGTGGATGCATTTCTGCACGCATGGAAGAAGGAATGAAGGAATGATGTGCATCGGAGAAACGCCTCTGTAGGCTAAACTCCACCAGCCCTGATGATATTTACAGACAAAAGAAAGAGCTGGCTTCCAACAGAGATAACCATCTGCGAGGGCAATCTGAGTGTTTCATTTTGTATGAATTCTCTTGTGCATCTGAAAATTCCATCTTCAAGCAAGACTCCCCTGGGCCTAAAAGGGTCTTATTACACACCAGAATACTGTTCTGTGATGAGTCTGTTCCAAAAGCAGAAGCCACCAGGGTGTCCATGGGAACTATAGGAGAAAGACAAGCTTAGGTAGCAGACGTGGGCACAGAGTCTGGGATCCAAACGAAGCTGATTCATCACACTCCTGCACAGGGGCAGCCAGGCAGCTTAGAAGAAGAAACAAAAATGGCAGCTCTGTCCACCTACAGCATGAGATGGCCTGAAAACACACAGCTTTGTTGAATGCACTCTGAAGCCTTTCGAGGAAGATGGTAGTCCCCACATTTTCTGTGAGGAGAGATGGCTGCCATGGGTCACACCACCATCAGCACACAGGGCTGCCTGATTCTACTCAGTGTGCACTCCATGACTGCTCTTGCCCTGGACTATGGAAGAACAATGCAGGGTGGTGGTTGTGCACTAAGTAAAATAACTCCCAAAATAGCTCTTATAGACAAAGCAGAAAGTTACATTGGAGCTCTCCAAGATCCCTCTTAGCCAGATTGTAGCAATTTTTACCTTATTGTTCCTGCATTGCATAATGAGCAAACTTTTAGATTGACAAGTTGGGAGAGAAGATTCCTGTTGTCTGTTAGCTAACATCAGCCCATTTTGGCTGCTGTAACAAAATATCTGAGCTTGGGTAATTGATAAAGAAGAGCCCTATATTTTCTATAGCTCTGGACACCAAAGAGTCCAAGGTCAAGAGGACTGCACCTGTCAATTTCTTTTTAGATACATCATCCCCATGATAAGAGACAGACGGACAGAAGAGGAGACAGTGGTCAGCCCCCTTAGGTTGGCTGGTCGGTTGGTGTTTGTTTCTTGAGAAAGGGTCTTGAGATGTAGCCTGTATGACCAGGAACTCATTAATCAGGCCAGGTTGGTCTAGAACTTGTGATACTCTCCTGCCTCTGCCTTCCAAGTACTATGAACATAGACACATACTAGCACGCGTCTACTACATATAAACACGTACTAGCACACCCACATGAACTCATCATTTTACAGGAGCCGTCTCCTACGATAACTGACTACCTACTCTCATAATGACATGAGTCTGGTCATGAGGGCTGTGTCCATCCCACCTCTGCACATCTGTATTGAGGACATCTCCTCTACCCTGGGGAGCTACAACAAGGCTTCCCTGACCCTTTGACCCCTAGCTTCATCTTTATCCCAAAACACCTTTCAAAACAATGACTTTCATAACCAAACATTAGCAGGGTGAGAAATCCCACTGTGTGTGAGCTGGCTCCTTCACTCTTCTCTAACCATTCTGGCTTCTACAATTCCTGGCTTTCCACCCTCAAAGGAAGCAGAGAGCTTCAGCCAGGAGACAAGGGGCTGATTCAAGGATGCTATGTAACCAGATGGGCATGAAACTGAAGAGACCTGCCAGTCCCTTTCTGCTCTGTCTTCTTGCTTTGTTGTTCTCTCCATTGCTGTTGAGTCTTTTAGGGCTATGGATGATGGAAGATAGCAAAGGGTAGAAGAATCTAGTTGAGAAAAGACAGCAGCAAGTGTTTTTGATTCTCTGACCACGAATTTAGATGGAGCATGTTCTCTGCCATGCGTTAGGCTAATAGAAGCAATAGAGACTCAAACTACAGACTGAGGCCTTCTCCTGCAGAAATTTTAGAACCCTCTAAAGACAGTAAAATGTACAGAGATAGCTTAAAAATAAGATAGTGTGTTATGTAGGTCACTAGAAAATAAGCCAAATTATCATTCCTGGAAGAGAAGATAATCCTCCCCCAGGCTAGAGCACAACTCAGCCTTAAGAACAATTGGTGCTTGGTGGAACAAGCCAGTAACAAAAGACGGCTATTGTATGGTTTCTCTTCTAAGATACTTAGACCAGCAAAACTTCTAGAGACAAAACAGCTGAAGGTTATCCCAGCTGAGGGGCCAGGGAGTGTGGGCTTACTAGTAGTTAGTCCTTAATAAGTAACCCTATTAAATAGGTTCTAGGGCTGGAGAGATGGCTCAGCTGTTAAAAGCTAGGCTCACAACCAAAAATATAAGAACTGGGTTCTAATAGGTTCTTTAAGAAATTGACTTTCTTTTCTAAGATGATCCGAAAGTGATGTATGTACAGCCTACTTAACTGCACCCTAAAAAATAATTAGTGGGCTGGAGAGACAGCTCTGACTGACAGAATGTCTGCTGTACAAGCATAAGGACCTGAGCTTGCACCCCCTAAAACCTCATAAAAAGCCAGGTATGATATGTGTGGCTGTAATTCCAGTGCTGAGGAAGTAGGGATAGGCTGGTCCCCAGAGCTCGCCAACTGGCTAGTGTCTTGAGAATCAATGAACTTCAGCTACATGAAGAGGCCCTGCCTCAAAAAATAATGTGGACAGCAATAAAGGAAAATACCCTGTACTGATCTCTGCCTTCACATGCATGTGCATATACATACATCACACACATATTATACACATACATAAAAATGGTGGATATGGTAAATTTAATTACATATATATAAAAACACAATTAGAGATATTTAAAACTATAAATTAAACTAGGTGTACTGACACATACCTTTAATGCCAGCACTTAGGAGGCAGAGGCAGGCAGATCTCCATGAGTTCAAGCCAGCCTGGTCTGCAGAGTGAGTTTCAGGAAACCCTGTCTAGAAAAACAAGTGTGTGTGTGTGTGTGTGTGTGTGTGTGTGTGTGTGTATTCTATAAAACTGCAGAAAGGAAAGAAATCATACAATTCTACATCTATTCAGTGATACCCAAGAAGGGTTTGCAGGGCAGAGGGATGAGCCCTGTAGAACAGGAGGGTTACAATGAGCAGCAAAAGGCATTCCAGGAGAACAGATGCCTCTCTGAAAGAGAGAGTAAGAAGAGGGGAACTCAGAGGTTTCTTTCTTGCTCTGCAGCAAGTTTTAGCAGAAAGCATCTTTCCAGAGATCAAATTTCTGGTGCTTGTATTTGTGACTCTCCCTTCCTGCCTCTTGTCCTCTCAAGCCCTGGCGTCTTTGAATCTTCTAAAATGAACCCCTGATACAGGCTTGTTTTCAGGCCAGCAGCAGCCTTGCAGAAGGTCTCGTTACAAACAGCAAACACCTGGAGACATATACGACTTTATTAACACACCTTGTTTTGTTTCTCTTTCCTCCACGGATCCCAGAAGCTTAAGAAGAAATTACAGCACTCCCCACTGCAGGCAGGTCCCAGCTGTCAAGCAGGCCTTTGACAGACACTTTATTGCTGGTTCTCCCTGATTCGGGCAGTTTCACTGCTCAGCCTGGACCAGGAAGGAAACAGCAGAGATTCCAATTTATACTTAATTTGTAGGCAGAGTCAAAAGGAGGGCGGGCTCCTCAGAGAATTGCTTCATTTTTTCCGAAGGATTGTTGCAGTCAGAACTTATTATTCTCAGTGCCCATCACAGAGACTCAGAGCAGCTGCCCCAGCTCCTCCCCCCCCCCCAGGATGACACTGGGGTCCCCTGCATATTGTAGGTGCCAGCAGCTGTAGAGCCAGGATATAGGCAGAGGGCCATAAACACGGGCAGCATGGAGCTTACCCATCCTCTGGGCACAGGCATGTTTGGTAAGAGAATGCAGGGTGCTTGGTGCAGCAAACTGAGGGAAACCTCCACCTTGGTCTGCCAGCTCTCCAATCAGAAAATTGCCTTGCTTTCAGTTTTATGCCTTTTCCTTTTTGTCCTGTCCTTCATTTTTTATTATTACCTTCAGTTCCGAGTAAGATTCCACTCACTCTCATTAAGGAGGTAGGGTACCAAGTTCTGCAGGAGGCACAAGAAGCATTGTGGCAGCCACCCCCACACCACACACATACACACACACACACACACACACACACACACACACACACACACACACTCAGCCAGAAGTTCCATATGGCATTTTATCTTGATTCCTGCATAGCTGGCTTTCAAGCAACCTTGGGAGCTCTAGGGAGAAGACAGGGAGCCCATGTGATATGCACTTTAATGAGACCATCACCTGGGAGTTGAGGTAATAAAATACAACAGGTCACAAGCCTTCCTGGATAGAAGAAACCATACACAGCATTTTGGCCTAGCCCAGGCTAATATAAGAGTTCTCATCCTTTGTGAATATTGAAATCAATCAAACATTTTCCCTGCATGAAAAACACACCCTTCCTTTGAGTAAAATGCTTATGAAATTCTTATTCAAAGTAAATGAAAACCAAGGTTGTTTGTTTGCCCGTAGATACCAACGGCTGGCTTATGTGCCCATAACGACTAGCCTAATCACTTAGTTGAATGCATGAATAAATAAATGAACACAGTAAAATTGATAAAAGGAAAGAAATGGATGGAGAGGAAGCAATAACAGACGGTGGAATAGCAGGAGGGAAGGGAGAATAAATCACTTTTCTCTGAACGGGAGACTGTACCAGCTCATCCTTACTGCCTTGGCTTGTAGGACAAGCACAACAGCAAAGATACAGAGGCTGCTGCCAAAGATGCCCTTGTCCTGCACCCTTCCTCCCTAGGTAATCACCCATACTGTCTAACCACAATCTCCGCCTCTTACTCCTCGTATCTGTAGCTGTGATGCAAGATAGACCGGAGGAAACCATACCCCACTTTCAGGAACTGAGGGCAGCCAACTGGGCTCTGCCAGGCTTCACCACAGAGGCCCTTGCCTTTTCTCTGTCCATTTTACAGGTAATTGTAGTCATATCTCATCTAGCATATCTGTTTTCTCTGTACATCTGTACTTGGAGTAAAGTACAGTAAAGAAAGGGCCCTAGATGTGAATTAGAATTTATGGAAATCCTACGGTGTATGTGACCTTCTGTTAGAAGACAAATGCTTGCCTGTTAAATACACAATGCCATGCCCAGTGCTGTAGCACAAATAATAAAAACCCAGAGACAGACACTGCGGTTAAAGCTGAAGATCAGAAAAGCAAAGCAGCCAGCCGCTAGAGTTCTCACCTCTGCTCAGACTGAAAGTGCAATCCTGTCCTCACACCACATCTCCAGAGTACATCTGTCTCCACCAAACCTCAGACTGCACCGAGCTCCTGTCTCCTCCCGCCTTATATTCCTCTCTAGTCCTGGGAAAGGCATGAGCTCTGGTTCTCTTTTAGACTGATTCACTCTCATGTAGCTCCGGGTGACCTTGAACTCACAGAGATCCATCTGCCTGTCTCCTGAGTGCTGGAATTAAAGGTGTGTGCCACGACTGCCAGGCCTCTATGGCTGTGGCTAGCTTTGCATTCTGATCTCCAGGCAAGTTTTATAAGATCATAAATGATCCGGTCAGCATCTCTCCCTCGCCCTTTCTTGGCACCATGTTGGATCAAATATCCAGAGCATTATTGCTTCACATGGCTCTGTTCTCAGTTAGTTGACCATCAGGTGCCAATTGGGGGCTGTGTGAGAGCAGGTCACCATCTCCTGAGTCCTGCCCAGCTCTCAGGACAGACTTGCACACACAGAGATGTCTCACAGAGATACCTGTGGAGGAGTCTCGCCTCCCTCTCCTGCAGTGATCCAAGCAGCAGCCATTTGTCCTCGATGAACAGAACCTAGACTGGCTCCTGTGGACAAGCAGGTTTTGGATCTAGCAGACATAGAAGGGGGATTGCAATGTGCTGGGAACCCTGTTCAGGCTTGTGTGGCTCCAGAGCCAATATTGTCTTGGGTCAGTTTCAGTCATATTAGGCTGGACTAGAGCCAGTGATGAGCTGGAATCCAGTTTGGTTGCAAGAGCCCATTGTTAACTTTTAGGAGTTTTGGAAGCCAGTTTGACACGATGGCATTAGTTTTTAGTTAGCCACAATAGAAGCATTTGCTTACATCACTTTTTTTTTTCTTTTTGATACACATCCCTCAGTGAAGGAGTATTATTTACACTGCCTTATTTTTTGAGACAGAGTTTTTTGTTGAACATGGAACTTACCTGGTCCACTAGACTGACTGGCCAGCAAGCCTTAGGAGCCCTCCTGAGGCAGTTGTTAGATGTCTGGAATATACATTTCAGAAGTTCAGAAGTTCACCTCAAAGGTGACCACTGGGTCCAAAGGGCCTCACTACCGGGGGCCACCAAGTGTCTAAATCTAGCAGGAGAGGGTCTCAGAAAGTCTCCAGTGTCCATTCAAGCCCTCCCAGGGCTATGCCCAGCTCTGCAGCTCTGTTCAGAACTCCCTGTGGAAACAGCAAGTCCTGTTTCTCATCTTATCCAGTTCAGCACAGACATAGCAAGTGTTACTCCCCAACCCGGCGGGGGTGAGATTCCCCCAGGAGGCCTGCTCCAACCAAGAAAGGTGTCTCCAACTGCAACACCCTCCTTTGTGATGTGGTATCTCCCACAAAGAAAGGAGGAGGGGGATCCCATGGGTTGGGTAGCAAGACTATGGACACACCTTCTTCTATGCCTGTGCTTGGCTTTCTAGGCCATGGCTGCTTCAGCCTGAGAACACGCAGAGCCTCAGACAACTGATCTTCTCTAACAAGTTGGCTGCGACCATAGAAATCAAAAGTCAGAAGGAGGTTTGCCCACTTGTTTTGTATGTGAGTATACATGCATGTGTATGAGTGTGTGTGTGTATGTGTGTGTGTACATGCATGCATATGTGATGTCATTCTGTAAATATGTTTCTCTTATTGGTTAATGAATAAAGCATTGTTGGCCAATAGGGAAGCAAGATAGGTGGGACTAGGAAACAGAGGATTCTGGGAGATGTAGTAGTATAGGGGAGTCAAAATGTAGGACACAAGAGGACCCTCTCTTCTGTAAGATAAGACAGAGCTAGCCAATATGAAACACTAGTAGCTGCCAATAGTTTCATAATCAATACAGTGTCTCTGTGTGTTATTTGGGGCTGACGTGGCTGTGGGACCAGGCTGGTGGGAAAGTGCTCATAACAGGGTGGTTGTATGGGTATGTGTGTATACATGTGTGTGTATGAATATGTATGGGTATGTGTGTGTACATGTATGGGTGTGTGTTTGTGCATGTGGGTGTGGGTGGGTGTATATACATGCATATGTATGCATATGTATGGCTGTGTATGTGTGTGTGTGTGTTGCTCTTGTATCTGTGTATATGTGATGCTAGGAAATGAACACCCTAAGCGTTCACATTTAGTCTTCCTCAGAGCCACCTCCTCAGCCCAGGACATATTTTAAGGAAAGTTGTAACTGTTCTGAAAGCAGCTCAGTCATGCAGCAATCCCATCCATGTGGTGGTTTTTCCAGAATCAGGAGTCTTTCAGAGAGATGAAGATTGAGACTTCCGTGGGCTCTGACCAGAAACCAGGACAAAATCAGGCCAGAGGGATATGGCAGTTTCCAGGCAGAGGGATCTATGGGCTGCACCATTGATGATAGGCCCAAGGGATTCCATAGAAGGAGGAGTTTCTAAAACTTACAAAGTCCTCCTAGGACCTTGTCTGACCATGTGACCAAAGCCCAGTGCAAAGATACAGTGAAAAATGTCAAGCAGCAATGTGGACGGGTTCACCTTCAACTGGAGATGAGTGACCTCACAGGACGTCCTCCAGCCCCTGGAATGACAACCTTACCTGTTGTCAGGACCCAGAGAGCAAAAACAGCTCCTCCTTTCACGCTTCCTTAGCTTTGTGCCCTGACAGAACCTTCCAGAGCTGAGTGATTCAGAGCTAAAAGGTTATGGGTACCCTTGCTCATCGTCCAGAAAGTGGTGCTTTCCAGGGCTGGAGTCCCTGCCACTTGCCCTCTGCCCTCTCTACCATAAACTGTGTTGCTCAGTCAGGAAGAATTACAATCCAATGGTTGGCTACCCCACCTTCCACCTGAGAGATCACTCACTGGGTGTCCCCTAGGCTGCAAACACCCCTGCAAGATGCAGCTTCCCCTTCTGTGAGATCACAGGTGTGTGAAAGCTGTTCAAAGGATGCTACTCAGTGGCTGTTGGTCGCACATTGACCACTGTCCTTGAGCTCCAGAGGGCCCTGTTGAATTGCCCCTTCCCCTTATCTGTGCACGTACCTGACACTGGGCTCCCTTCATCCTCCTAACAGGCTCAGGCCATAAGCCTTCTACTCTTGGGGATGTATTCAACATCTGTGGCATTTCTCAGCTTTTTAAAAGGTGGCTTTGGGCTTCAAGAGGTGTTGTTTATCCTCCTCATATATTGAATGTGAACCTTGCACCTTTTAAAGCTAACTTACTGCCTCAGCATAGGAGACACCACATATTTTGAGGGATATTATTGAAAATGTTTGGGATTTTGAACCAAAGTCTCTAACCAAGTTATTTTTATGAGAAATGATTCTGTTTCTAATGGTTAATTTGAATAAATGACACTATATTTTAACTATACACTTTTACTATAGAAACAACATGTATATTTGGGTGTAACTTAAGTCTTTAGCAGCTCAAATTAAGCTGCTCACTGACTGCACTGTATTTGGTTTAGACATTAGAAGGGAGATCAAAGAGATTATAAAGAACATTATATTTGGGTTCAAGATACGTGACATCTTGAGAGACTTTTACCAAATGGCATTGACTAGTGTTGGGTTAGTGGGGCACATGGACCATTGTCACCTCAGAGACTAGTTTAAAGCCACCGCATCTCCAGACAAGCAGATTACCATCAAGAACTGGCCTGACATTGGGTGACAGCCAGATTCTTAGCCAGCAACTATTTCTTAAAGAGAACTGGATGGCCTCCAGTGAAACAGTAAAAAAGAAAAGCAACCTTCTTCAAAGAGCCTTGTGACAACACTAACACATCCTTTAATCAGATCCTACTTTGAGACACACTGCTATGACTTCTGCTTCTCCCAAGAGTCACCAGACTGAGAAAATGCAGAAATTGTACTCATCTCCTGGTGTGCCCTCCTCCACAACAAAGGCTCAGTCAGGACATCTCTCAGCAAGTCACAGAAGTCCATGTGACCAAAGCGTGCAAACCATAAGGGTGCCAGAATCCCACCCCATTCTCACTAGTACCCCGGCACACATCTCCGGGCATCACCAGACATCACAGGGAGTGGAGGTGAGTGAGTAACTCCTGGTTAGCCCTGGGCATGGTCTTTCCAAGTGGTCTCAGCATCTCTGGTCAGGTAGCACCTTCCAGATCCCAGTTTTCTCCTGTGATCAGAGGCAACCAATCGGCCAAGGTCCAGTGGAAAATCCAACTTGTGTGACTTAGTGGGAAAGAATAAACCAAGCATTCTAGAGTGAGATGGGGATGGGTTGTTAGCCTGCTTGACAGACAGTGAAAACTGGGCAGGCCGTGTCGTGCTGTGAGGAGGAGGGTGAATATGAACCGAAGAATTCTGAATCCATACCAAGTGAAAGGTCCAGCTCACACTTCCACAGGGATCTCTGAGAAGGCTGAATTATGTTTTGTATAGTTTCTGCATCTTTGCTTTTTTCTTTTTCTTTTTTTGTTTTCTTTTTTTTTTGTCTTTTTTTGTTTTGTTTTGTTTTTTTTTTTTTTCAGTTCACGGTTTCTCTGTGTAACAGCCCTGACTGTCCTGGAACTCACTATGGAGACCAGATTGGTCCCAAACTCACAGAGATCGGCCTTCCTCTGCCTCCTCTGTGCTGAGATTAAAGGCAAGTACCACCACCACCTAGCTAATATTTGTGTAAGCACCAAAAGCCACAATTCTGTGACCTCATCACACAGAGATTGCCTTTATATGTGTCCTTTATTTGAGAAATAATTTCTGCAGGAATGAATCTCCAGCAGCTGAAGGAACACTCTGAAATCTGGGAGAGCACCTTTCTCCAGGAAATCTGAAAAGAATCTTCCAGATAGCCCAGGAGATCTGCTCACACCAGCCCTTCCTCCGGTCACACAGAACACAGAAATAGCGCGCCATCTGAAGGGTCAAGAGCTATGAGGTACAGTGGGTTGACAGAGACCAGACTTTGGACACAGCTGGGATGACAAGTGATACTAGGCTTGGATACTATCTGGACTTTCTATTGGAGGCAGGGTCCCCTGACCTCGTATGGCCCAGAATGGCCTTATAGTCACCGACCTTTAGGTTCTGATCCCCTTATCCGCACCTGTAGGCCACTAGGATCACTTGTCTGCATCACCGCACTCACGTGGTGCGAGGTATGAATCCAGGAATCTGAGCACGCCAGGCAAGCACTCCTCCGACAGACCTTCATCCTCAGCTGCTATTTGTGCGTTATTTGGCAAGGATCGGGTTCCTGGGCACCATCCTCCTGCCTCAAAGCCTTTAGGATGTGTTGGGAAAAGAACCAAAGGAAAGGCGCGGTGCGGAGTGCCGATGTGAGTAACAAGCGACCTCTACGCTTCCCAGAGCCCTAGATGAAGCTCTGTTTTTTCCAACTGGTTATCAACGTTTCTCCCACACATCACGTTTAGTATGAGCTTCGCCCACTCCGCCTGCTGGGCCTGAGGGGAGTGTTGGATATGTTAAAACAGTTCCAAGAGCCAGATGATGGCTCCCCCAGATACTGCCTTGGGCCTCGGGAGCCTTAAGAGTTCCTCATCAGGAACCCAGCACTGTAGTCACACTGTCTCTGAGCAACGCCAGAGGGGACAGTGTGCCACACGCAGGACTGGGTAGAGTTAGTGTCTGCAGATCTGAGGAATGAGAGCAGAGGGTGTTGTCTGTTAGCTTTGAGAGCTCCAGCTCTCTGAGCGTCTCAAGGGCTTGCTGCTCTTCGTGGGTCTTCTAAAGCTGAAAGCAAAGGGGAACGCCTTTTATTTAGCAGGCCGGTGCAAACACTGCCGGCTCTAGGTATGTAGTCTGCCAGTACTGTTCGGTAGTGCTCAGTGACATCTATGGGGCCCAACCAAGGCAAGCATACACACACACACACACACACACACACACACACACACACGCATGCACGCACGCACCCTCTCTAGCTTCGTCCCACTTGTGACCATGAAATCTCAGCTTTTGCTTTCTGCCAGTGTCAATGACAGTTGTAACCAGCACGGCCAACTGCTGGAAAAAGCTTGCCCATTTGGAAGTCTGTTTGGCTCCTGAAGCACAGCCAGGGGAACTGGTCTCTAGCTGGGCAAGTAGTACACAAAACCACTCCTGGACCTAAATTCTTACAGTGTCCCTGGACCTAGGGCCCTGGTAACTCGTACCTCCTACATTCCTCAACAGAACAGACCTCTTGCCTGGCTCTGGGCTGCCTCCTGCACAGGTGTTGGGTGGAGCATCCTCCCTGGAATTTTGCCAAAGAACACCTGTTCTGAGAAATGGCAATGATGACTCAGCCCCTCAGCCCTGGCTCTGTGAGTACCTGCTGGCGGGGGCCTGGAACACTTACATGGGTGGCTCTTGGGTGACTCATAAATGGAGAGGCTGACTATTTTCACTCCCAGGGGACTCAAGGCTTTCTCAGAAGAAAAGCAGGTGGAAGCAACATCTATTCATTCTCTTTTCTTTTGGCCTCTGTTGGCCTGGGGTGACCATGGGAAGTGCTAATGTGTTTCTTTACTGCCTCCAAAACTTGCTGGGAGTTTCTGGCCTTGTGAAATAAAGAATTGGTTCATGAAGCTCGTGTGTGTGTGTGGGGGGGTGTGGGGGTCCATCGGTTTAGATAATCAAGTACTAAACTCAGTACTATGGGGTTTGAGGATAGTTCCACTGTCTAGTGCCTGCCTAGCCTTGGGGATGCCCTGGTTTCAGCCCTTGCCACCAGGTGTGATGGTGCACGCCTCTAACCAGAGCAGAGGATTTGGAGTTCAAGGTCACAACTTCTCTGCCTTTTGCGTAAGACCAAGTATAGAAGCTCATGGTTACCCTCAGCTTCATTAGGGATGGGTGTGAGAGGGCCCAGTCCACTGTTCGGTGTGCCACTCCTAGGCCGGTGGTCCTGGGTGCTCAGGAAGGCTGAGGAAGACATGGGGGGCAAGGTAGGAAGCAGTGTTCCTCGATGGTCTCCGCTTCAGTTCCTGCCTCCAGCTTCCTGCCTTGAATGCCTGCCCTGATGTCCCTCACTACTGGAGTGTGACCTGAGAATCATAAGCTGAAATAAACCCTCTCCTCTGCACGCCACTTTTGATAGTGGGTTTTATTATTATTATTATTACAATACTAGAATCCTAACCAAGACAGCAAATAATCTAAATCTATATCACTTGCCATGGCAACCACTAGTCACAAGTGCCCCAAATGCATAAGCCATGTAAGCTGCAGTACGGGATGCCTCTAGTCTTTGAACAGTTCTAGAGTATCGCAGAGCACCATCACAGAAAGTTCCTTGGGGCAGAGGTGATCTTAACACAGCGCTATTGAAGTCAAGGGCTAGGTGTGGTGAGTGACAGCATAAAGATGCTGAGTGGGCAGTCCCTAGGCTGTAGGGCAACTGTGTCATCAAGGACGCAGGCCTGTCACCCTGGGGATGAAGCTTTGCACACAAAAGAGCAGAGTCATCTTCAGGGCGTGAGCTTTCCAATCTTCCTTGCAGGATCTGCTTGACAGAAGAGCTTAAACACAGGTGGCACCCACAGAACACCTAGGCTTCATGGGAAGCCACAGAAGCCAGAGAGGTGGCTCAGGCGGAAAAGAACTTGTCAAGCAAGCGTAAGAGTTCAAACCCCAACTCCTGCCTTCCTAGTGTCTGGATTCCTAGACAAAAGACTCCCACCTGTGGGGTGCAGGGCACAGGGCTTTAATCCCAACAGAGGCAGCGGATCTCAGGGAGTTCTGCATATCAAGTTCTAGGACAGCCAGGGCTACATACAGAGACTTGTTTCAAGAGAGATAGAGAGATAGAAAGGGCTTATCACCAACAAGAAGGTGGAGAATGATGGAAGATGATCAATATTTTAAAAATGTATGTGTGTGCACACATGGGGAGTGTTAGGGGGTGCACACCTAGAGGTCAGAGAACAACTTGGAAAAAAATCAGTCTTCTCCTTCCACCATGTGGGTCCTGGGGATTGAACTCAGGCTTCAGGCTTGGTGGTAGACATCTTTACATACTGAGCCATCTAGCTGACCCAAGGCACCCAATGTTGACCTCATGCACACCACCCCCCCCCAGGAGAACTTCTGATGGTCTCATGGCATCAAGTATTCAATCATCGTCCCAGAGACCAGGCAAGCAGCTCTACCCTTGAGTTCTTCTCCTTCTCCTCATTATCCCCACCCCTTCTGACTTTTTGTTTGCAGGCAACACACCATGAAACCATCCAGGCTGACTCTGAACCTTGCAATTCTCCAACCCCAGCCTTCTGAAAAGTTGAACTCCAGGCCTGTACCTTCCCACCAGCTGGAAGGTGTTTTCAAGAGCAATTGGGGCCCTTCAGATGGCTCAGCAGGTGAAGACCCTTGCCATCAATCATACCAACCTGAGTTCAGTCACCAGAACCCATGGTGGAAGGAGAGAATTGATTCTTGAAAGTTGTCTTCCGCTCTACTCTCTCTCATCATATGCACACACAATAATAATGATGATGATCTAAAGAGGGCAGTTGATGAACACATCTGATAGGACCATTGTCACATGTGGGGTTGGATGTTGTCACTCACCTCCTGGGATCTCTTGACATTGCTTCCCTGGGTCCCTCTGAGAAACTGGTGAACAGCCATTTGCCTCTTTCTCCGGCACAGCTGCTCCTTGCCTGAAGGATTTTCACCAAGTTGTCTGCAAGGGGTTTTACAAAGATGACCAAATTGGGCAGGCACATTTGACATAAGCACAGCACAGGGTCTGAACAAGTCACTGCAAAGCACATGGAATGACCAGTTCTAACACACTTCTTGGCCACGTCATCTCAGGGGAGGAATGGCCAAGGAGCAGACACCATAACAAAGGGCAGACTCAGGCTTTATTCCAGAGCCTAAAACTCACGACTAGACTGGGAAATACTTGGAAGAACTTAAATCAGTGCCTCCAGAGAAGGAGGGCAAGCAGGAGGGGGAGAGGAGGAAGGGGGCAAAAGGTGGATGGCAAGGAGGGCGAGGACCCTTGTTAACCCAGTGGGAGTCACAATTACTGACAGCAAGAGCTGCCTCCAAAGATATTTATGAATTGTTTTGGGGTATTTTTTGGTTTTGTTGATTTGTTTTTACACTTAAGAATTGCAGGGGATGATTTGTGAGCTACAAAAGAATGTGCTGAGCAGCCAGGCTACCCAGATCTTTTCTGAAAGAGACTCCAGGAAAAGGAGTGTGTGTGTGTGTGTGTGTGTGTGTGTGTGTGTGTGTGTGTGTGCACGCGTGTGCACGCAAGCGCTCAATGCTTACAATAGGATACACATATCGTCAGGACTCAAAATCTAAGGAGATGCCACAAGGTCTATTAGAAGTCTCCTTACCGAGTCTGACTGCTCGCCACTCTGTTCCCACACTGGTTCATAGGGGCAGACACTTCATCTCTTTCAGACCCATCCCAATTTCCTATACACTTCTATAAGAAAATACAGGCACAGATTTTCCTTTCTCCGACCCTCCTCTACACACATCATACCACAGAGGCTGCTGTGCGTGCTGCTTAGTCATGTGTGCTTGTTGCAGAGGCCTCTCCCTTGAGAGGCCTTGTCTTCCAACCAGGCACATAGCACTCGCTGTATGATCTGGCCACAACCGATTTGACGATATTTTCTCTAGATGGATACCAATTGCTGCCTAAACTTAGTGTTACAAACATGAGGCTGTGGTCAATCCTCGGAACACACATTATGCTCACATAGGTACTTACTGTATCTCTTCAATGGTACCTCAGGAATGGAGGAGGGGAAGGAGGGACGAGGAGGATGGAACCGGTAGCTCAGTAAAAAACTAATTGGCATTTCTCTTACCGAGCTGAGGTCTAATGTCTTGTATGTGTTTTAGTCAGTTGTCACAGTTGTTTTCCTGGGAAGGGAATCTTGTCTTTTGCTCAGTTGTCTCCCCCCTCCCCAACTACCCCCATGGGGTTATTGACAGTTTTAAAAGTTGGTTTCTTTTTAATTTTTCTTCAACTTTCTTATCAATTTCAAGATTAGTTCTTTGTCCATGATCAGAGGAACATTAATATAAACATACACAGAACCAAAAAGTAACTTTTTGACCATTTTAATGGCTAAACATAAAATTACTTTCAAGGAAAGCTAGCCCGAGCCCCAGGTCCCCACCTCAACACTGGCCCTGTTTCTGTCTGTCTCTTGTTATTGCTTTCTTAGGGCGTTTGTGTTAACTGCTTCCTCTTCCTGGAATAAGGCTTCCCTTTGTCCTCCTAGTAAGTTCCTCCTCATCTTCTCAAGGCCAGGTGGCACTTCCTCATTTGAAAGAGCAAGTTGGGGGGGAAGAGGAAGAGAGAGGCCTTGAAGTCAGGAGGTCCATCCAAAGTAAGGGCTGAAGTGAAGGGAAGCCCGGCTGGACAAACACAGCTGGGCTGCACAGTGCCATTGGTGGAGGAGAGCTTCAGGGGCAGACCACGACTGTCCCGGGACATGGCTGAGTGAAGAACACTCCTAGGCCTGGGAGCTTGTTTAGTCTGGACGAATGCGCTCAGAGGCAACACTTCCAGATAGAGGAGGAAACCAAACCAAGAAATGAATGCTGTCTTCCTGCTGGCTGTTCTCACTCAGACAGGCACATTCTTCCACATTGTGTACCTTTACTGCAAGGCCTGTGCAAGTCACAGGGCGGGAACACAAGCCATGCCTGGTAGGATCCATCTTTGGTTGCTGACTTTCCCATTAGCTCTTAGCTGACAGCATCTTCTGCTAATGTCTCCTGTACCTCCTCCTCCTCCCCCCACTCTGATCTCCCCAGCATCCTTATTCAATATTTATGTCATTGGACCCAGCAAGGATTATTTGATCTGCAGCAAGGGCTGGGGACTCATCCAAAGCTGTCGTTCAGTCACTTTCCCCTGGCTACACACCCCAAATGCTTTCTTCCCCCAGGGCCTCTGGGGACCCCAAAGCCTGAAGGTGCCGACTCTCTCTGCAGAGGCTTTCTTGCCACTGGGCAGGGCCACACATCTACCACTCCCCCAACAGGACATCGGAAGGAGTTCTGTTGCATGTTTTAGCAATTCTTTTCAAAGTCCCATAGATTCTGCCTTGCGTTTTTCATTGTGATTTAGCAAGAAGTAAGATGTCTACAAGTCCTCAGTCAACAGCCCACGTCAGCAGGGCCAGCACATGCAACATGAGAGTGGATGTGAGTTGGGAACTATACTTTTTTTCCTGTTGCAATTTAAAATTCCCAAGGCCAGGCTGCCTGTCTCCTTCCATCAGAAAAAAGAAATGAGATGGCGGGACCCAGGTGACTCATTCACCCACAGAAGCGCGCGCACACCTCAATCAAGATTCTAAATAATGAAACAACGTTGGACTTGCTGCCAAGACTTTCAATAAGTGAAGGCCGGTTCAGACTTCTGCATTGATTGCCTGCAGCCCTGAGGATCTTCAGGAATACTAAGACAACTCAACTGCAACTGGCCCTCTCAGCTCAGCCACAAGAATGCCTCCACTGTGGCTGCATCCAGCAAACCTTGCAAGGTCAGCTAGCTGTGGGACACCAGCAGAAACTGGACCTCCTGGGGGAAGGAGGCAGGGAGAGCCTGATGGGAGATGTCATTCTAAAACCATACCCCTTACAAGAGCCTATGGCACACAGGGCCTGTTCACTGAACATCCTAAAGAAGTTATAACGTGGCAGAAAAGGCATAGCTCAGGACTGATAAATACCCAGGACTGCATGTCTTCTCAGGCTTCCTATCATCCTGCATCACTAGTCAATCATGAGCCCCTGTCTTTCCCTAAAAGTATATACCATCCCTGGGAGCCATAACTGCTGACAAAGGTCCTCAGGCTGCTGAGAAAGTTGAGACAGCATTATTTTCCTTGTGAGGTTAAGCCTTGTGGTTAACAGTTTAAGAGTCCTTATTGGTGTTTTTATACTTAGGAGTCCAAGTTTCTCCTTGTGGAGAGCGAACAGTGAGCTGCTGGCTTATTGGGTGGATGGTCGCAGGCATGAAGCAGGCATGAACAGGGCTAGACCTAGAAGGAGCTACATCTGCAATCCAGGAAGGGCCTCCACTGCTGCACTGAGCAATATGGAGGTGAGGATGTAGGATGCAGAGGTGATATCAGCATCTTCCCCAGCAACTGGAGACTGACATGGGGAACAGGAAGAGCAGGGAAGGCCAGTCACTCCTCTTTGGTGATTCCTGGTGCACAGAGAGAACAGAACAACCCTCTCCCACCTTCCTACTCATTATGTGTTCCAATTTTTTTATTCATTGATTTCCGTTTCCAATCTTTCTTGTGAGTCCATCTTTGGCCAGGATTTTAATGTGGGTGAATGAACTGAGACTCCTACTTGTGAATTTCTCAGCTGCTCCCATCTATCTCCCCATCAGCACGAGCATTTATTGCTTCAGGCAAAGAATAACATTGACAGACAGACAGACAGACAGACAGACAGATTGCTCCTGAGATTCAGAAGTGAGACAAGGCTTCCCATTTGCTGCAGCGTAGTGCCTGGGTATCAAAGAGCCAAGATCTTAGTGGTGACTTTGGAGTGACAGATGATCTGGATCTGTACTGGGTCTTGCCTTGTGGATGTCATTACCTTAAGAAGGAGGGAAATAAATAGAATGTAGAGCAGAAAGAAGCAGGAAATTAGTATGGACAGCTTGATACCATTATGTAAGGCTTTTAAATGGACACAACAATAGCATACAGTCTTGGAATAGAAGAAACAAGCAATAGCAGAGAAACGACCTCCAGGGCACATCAGCTCCTATCCAGTCACCCACTTTGGGGAGTGGAAGAGAGTGGGGTTATTTGGCACTATCTGTATTAATTAATTTTACTTTTAAAAAGAGAGGGATCCAACACAAATATGGTATGTTTATTCTTGATAGCAGATATGAAAGTGCCCTGTTATTTTCTAGTTTTTTCTGCATGTTAATATATTTTGTAACTTTCTTTAAAAGTTTAAGAACCATACTTATATATACACATATATCTTACATACCACATATACATATATCAAACATACCATGTACCTATAACATACATACACATATATTGTAAATAACACATACCATACATACCACATACACACAGCACCCATACAGGCACACACACACACACACACACACACACACGCACGCACGCACGCACGCACACGTATGTACACATTCATGCACGAGCGCACGTGCATGCACACACACACATACATGTACACACACACACCACAATCCAGAAAGGCCCTAAGCACCTCAGCTCTTTAGTCATTTATCTGAAAGTTGGAGAGAAGCACAAGAGAGAGAACTGGGCTCCAAGGGTCAGGAGGATGGGCACCTGCAGCCTCCTCTCCAGGGACGAGGAAATGACTTTAACGCCCCTAACCCTGACCTTCCTCCACCCGGGCTCCAGCTGCCTCAGTGCCACCTCCCAGCTGAACACCAGTGAGTGATCTATCTGGTCAGAGCTCTCATGACCTCCTCATCTCTGTGAACAGATCCACAGACACACCAGAAGTGGCCTTTACTGGTCTCCGAGGTATCTCTCCAGTCAATCAAGTTAACCATCAAAACTAGAGATCCCATCTCTCACTCTAGTATCATCTTTGCTGTCTGTGCCTGAGGAACAAATTGCCCCAAAATTCAGCAGCTTAAACCAATAACCTCATGACCTTGAAATTGGGAATTATTTTAGCGGGACAGGTCAGGTTCCCTGTGTCTCATTATGAGTACTGGGCTTCATAGGGGTAGGCTGAATCATTTCAAGGCAATACACTCTCATAAGTCTGCCTAGTGCTGGCCATTGCATGAGGCTAGTTCTCACCATGTGGGCCTCTCCAGAGCTGCAGGAATTCCAGAGGCAAAGACTAAGAAGAGACAAGGAATAAATAGCATCTCTTTCCTGGGGGTGGGGGTGGGGGGATGGAGGTGGGTTAACCAATCAAACCTACACTCTACATCATGAAGGGAGAAATATCACATACTGTGTGGATTTGTTTTCAAAAACCACCAAAGGGCATACAAGAAGCCAGATTTCCTCAACTTCTGCTGACCCAGCTCTGCAAATGTGATGGGTTGGTATAGATGCAGTTATTATTATCCTGGACGTTTGTTTGGCAAGGCTGGAACTTGGAGCTAGACATAGTTGGGATAAATTAAGCATCTAAACACAAAGTCCAAGCAAAACTGCATCACACCTGGGATGGAGTGTTCAAGTGAGCCCTGAAAGTTCTACCAGACTCAGAGTAGATAGAAGGGAGATAGAAGCCACATAAGTCAAATCAATCCTCTTAAATAAAATGGCAAGATTCAAAATGGCCGCACAGGTCTTCCAGGCAGCACCACCAGGCAGCTTTAACCCCGAGCCTGGGACCTGGATACCAGGATGCTGGCTCGCCAGATTACAGCCATGGGCATGAAGGCCTTGAGTATGAAGTGTGAACTGCCCAACTGCTGGCTAAATATTGGTGTAGAGACCCAGCCAAACTGAAAAAATATCTAACTTCAGTAAGAACTACATGAAAATTTTGCAATCTAAACATCTCAAGTGAAATCATTTTTAGTTGGGCACTTGTGTGAAGTTTCATGTTTTAAGAGTCAGTATCATTTCTATTTTGAATTACAAAAGTGGGGGAGGTTGCAAAAGGCTCTGAACATACCGGTCTAGCATACCACAGTTTGAAAAACAAAAACAAACAAACAAACAAAGCCAAAGGAAGGGGTAAGTGGAGGCTGGAATATAGTCCATGCACCAGCTCTCCAAAGGGGCCTGCTCTCCTAGTGTCTGTGGGCTCCCTGGTGGATTATGGAGCGCTGGGCGCCGGAGCTCTTTGGCCATTGAGATAGGGCATCAGTGGTACCCTGGGCAGATCCCTCCTGCTAGAAGCAGCCCCGCCCAGTGTCCATCTCCACAGTTGCTCAACTCACCCCTCATCAGGCATCCGGCCACTCTGAGAATATCTGGAAACACCACCACCACCCACCCAGGCACATTTGGTCCAGCTGCAAGCGTCCTATTCCAGTGTCCTTACAAAGTCCTCTGCTTACTAGTTGACCTCAACTCTGAGCAGACTGGGCAACAAGAAGGCAAGAAAGGAGGCTGAGGAAGGCTGAGACAAACAGTGGGCACGGAAGAGCTTGCTGAGAGAGCGGACTCCCCCAGAGCAGGGCGCTCAGTGCTCAGGCACTTGGCTGCCAGCGGCAGAAGGCCCTAAGACCCAGCAGCGGTTCAGCTGCTCCCCACGGCCTGGCCCACATGTCCCTGGGGGCGCCTCTGATGCTCCATCTTCGTCAGAATTGGTCTAAAGCAGCACAAGGAAGAGCGACACGAGGCTAGCCCCTTGCCCCTATGAGCGCGTCTGACTCCTCAGCCACAGCTTCTACCAGACAGCTTAATTTGGAGTTAGGGGACCATAGACACAATTAAGCGGATGGAACTGACATATGCAAATCAGTCACGTGACAGACCAGATTGATTTTTTTGTAACAACCTGTATCTCCCAGGACCTGCTTATAAAAGATCTAGACTCTCCTCTGGCAACCCTCCAGCTGCCCAGGCATGACTTAGCACGGAAATTGGATTTGATTTTTTTTTTTTTTTTAAACACTCCTTGTGACACAGTAGCTCTGCAGCCAGGGCAGGCTCTACGCTGAATTATTGAACAGTGCTGTCACAGATTTTCCTCTCCTCGACTCCTTGTCAAGACAGTCATTTTAAACAGGCAGCAGAGTCTGGTCATGTTTGAACAGTTGCCAAGACTCTGGCGCAGCAGGCCTGCAGGGCTCCAGGGACATGGGGACCTCAGCTCTTGGCACATGCATAGCTCGGTGACCTTTAGCTACTGTTCTGTGGGATCAAGTCTTAAGGCATCTAGAGCCCAAGCCATTAACCCAGCTCCCAGCTTTGCCACCTGTTCTGCTATTTTTACTCATGGTACCACCATCTCCCCCAGCTGCCCAGATCCCCATCTTGGCTACACCCTAACCCTCAACAGGTGGCTGGTCTCGTGTTTGACTCCAGTGCTTGTGAAATACTTTCCAACACTACTCAGTCCACCATTTCTTTCAATACTCCTGACTTATTCGTGGCATTTAACATCTAGATTTATTGATGACTGCCTGGTTGATTGATTGATTGACTGGGTGTGCTAGGACTCAAACCCAGGATCTCTAGGCAAACCCTGTCCCTAAGATACATCTCTAACCCTTCCCTTTTTAGAGAGGATCCCTTTACCCAATCCCTTTGGCTATACTCAGACACATTATTGTCTGAAATCCATTGTTTTTAGTCACATGAAGCTAAAGTCTGCGCTGCATGTAATCTAGTGAGACCTGTTTGGATGAATTCTCCTACCTACAACATTGGCCGGTAAAAGCAGAATAGCATGAGAATTAAAGAAGACCAAGTGTACGAGGGACTTGGTTCAATATCAGGTATCCAGACAGTACTGGGGAATGTCCCCTCTCGCCATAATGCTGGCTTCCCTGCTTTCAACTTTATGAGATTGTTTGTTGTTTTCAAGACAAGATCTCAGGCTGGCCTTGAACCCTCCATCTTTCAGCTTTACTTATAAGGGCTGGGGTTAGGAATATGCTACCACACATGATTCCCATCTTCATTTTCTTTTAAAAATATTTTTTTTTTTGGTTTTGTTTTTTCAAGACAGTTTTTCTCTGTGTTCACAGCCCTGGCTGTCCTGGAACTCACTTTTTTTGTAGACCAGGCTGGCCTGGAACTCACAGAGCTCTGCCTTCTAAGTGCTGGGGTTACAGGTGTGCACCACCATGACTGGTTCTCATCTTCATTTTCAACCTCCCTGGAGTATCTTTTAAGATAAACACATATTCTTCAAACATATGAGGCTGGCTGATGTGTTTGCGTCTTACGTAAACCATTTTTTCCTTTTGTTTTTCCTCTCTCTTCTTCGTGCTGTGCTAGGGGTTAAACCCAGGGCCTCGTGCACATGGGCAAAGCTCTGCCATCCAGCTGCACACCGGCCCCGTGTTACTCGCAGTTGGAGGCTTTCTCAAAGGTCCCCACCCCAAGGGGGTCCCTGATGCTCTCATAATGGCATTTTTCATCGCCTTTGTAGACAGTTGTTGCCACAGTTGCTTCCAACAATTGATTCTCCTTTGTGATTCCTTTGGTATACAGTGAACACCCCAAGAGCAAAAGGAGAAATGTATGTGTTCATTTACTAAGCAAGTGTGTGAGACAATCCTGGGTCATCCACTACCCTGGCCACTGTATACATGCGTGTTAACTCTGTAAAGGCTTGTTACATTTGTTTCTGCTACATTTGTTTATGTAAAGGTGTGTTACATTTGTTTCTGCTGCATTTGTTTAAGTATGTAAAGTTGTGTTGCATTTGTTTGTGCTGCATTTGTTTAAGTATGTAAAGATGTGTTGCATTTGTTTCACCTTGCCTGCCTAAGGCACCTGATTGGCCTAATAAAAAGCTAAACAGCCAATGGCTAGGCCAGAGAGGGATAGGTGGGGATGGCAGGCTGAGAGAATAAATAGAAGGGGAAAGCTAGGCTCAAAAAGGAGAGAAGGAGGAGAGAATGAGGGAGAAAGAGAGGGTCATGCCTGGGGCCAGAAGTTAGGCAGTCGCTAGCCAGGAGACACAGAGTAGGACATACAGAAAGAAAAGGTAAAAAGGCCTGAGGCAAAATGTAGATAAAGAGAAGCAGGTTAATTTAAGTTAAAAGAGGTAGTCAGAACTGAGCCTAAGCTAGACCAATAAAAAGTCTCCATGTCATTATTTGGGAGCTGGTTGATGCCCAGCGCCCTTGCCAAAAAAAAAAAAAAAAAAAAAAAAAAAGCCTGATACAGCACAAGGCATTAGGAAAACTTTCAGCTCTCATTATAGACAATTGACTCATCAGACTTCTCATTTTCTTGCTATTTCTCCACTTGTGCAGAAACTAGCAAGTATCCTAGCTTTTATTACAGGGATGACCCAGAGAGTATTAGCAGCCTTTTCTTCTCATGCTGAGACTGTGCAAAGCTGTCAGTTAATAGGTGGAGTTTGTCTTGGGCTGTTAAACAGGCACTGTGGCTCTATGAGGACAAACAAGCCACACGCCACCCTAGAGTCTCTGGCTTTAGAGCCCCCTGAGCCCAACACTGGGGCACAGGAGGCCTGAGTGTGCCCAGGCTAAACAGAAGCATTTCTTCTGAGAGAAACATAATTGTTGCTGCGACAAAACCAGCTTTGAGAAGACAGGGTTTGTCTGGGCTTATGGTTCCAGGGTACAGTCCGCTGATCACCATGTGTCCAGTCAGGAAGTTGAGAGAAATCATTGCTGGTGCTCAGATGGACCTCTCCTTTTTTTCAGATCAGGGCTCAAGCCAGAGAATGGTGCCACCAGCACTTAGGGAGGATGTGCCCACCTCAACCAGTTAACTCGATCTGAAAACTTTCATGGCTTTCCCAGAGGCGTGTTTCCTTGGTGACCAAGTTAACAGTCAATATTAGTTATCTGTGCCTGGGGCTATGACTTAGCTGATATGAGCGCTTACTGTGCAAACACAAGGACCTGCGTTCAGATCCCCAGCAACCACGTAAAAGCCAAGCGTGGCCACATAACGAGCCTGTGAGCCCAGTGCTGTTAGGGGTGAATGAAGAGTGGAGAGTGATGGAGCATGACACGCAATGTCCTCTGGCCTCTTCACTCATATGTGCAGGCATTGTCACCAACACACATGTGCACACGTATACCACATGAGCTCGCACACACACACTGGGGAAGTTTCTAAAGCATTAGAAAATCAGGGCAATGCTTGATCTTAGCCAGAAGGCCAAGAAGCGATACATGTCCTCTATCTGAGGACAATATATTAAATGGAATTTTGGAACCAGGAGTTGGAATAGGAGCAGCTTGCTCTGTCCACTCCATGCATTGACCTGGTATTACAGTACCTCCAGGAATGGTGGACCAGAAGGAGGAGAAGGAAGAGGAAGGGGAGAAGGAGAAGGAGAAGGAGAAGGAGAAGGAGAAGGAGAAGGAGATCAGGGCAAGTGTTAGATTTCTATCACTTTCACCTGCTGGCAGAGCTGCCTTGGGGATTATTTTTGGCATTGTGAGCTCCATGGTGCTGGGCATTTTGCTACACAGATTCCGACTCTCTGTTCTCCCAAGTGACTCGCTGAGCCCATCCGTCTGCCTTGCCCCAGCTCTATTCCTGCCCACTGCCCTGCAGGTACCCCACCTGCCCACCACACCCCCCTCAGGGAAACCATTGCATCAGATCACAGTGACCCTGGCATGGTGGAGTGAGAAATATACATAGAAGGGCCTGGAGTGGTAGCTGGTCATGGAGCGGGTATGCAGCTGAATGACTGGGAGAGAATTGTGTCTAGCTTACCTACATAATGGACCATTTTGTATGCAATATAGAAAACAACGGATTGTTCCTCCCACCCCTCTGCCTCATGCTACACCCTCCTGGGTTTTCTGGATAACACACACACACACACACACACACACACACACACACACACACACAGCTTGCTGTAGCTTGACTCCATCTCAAAATGACTAAATAGCCCACATACCTGTTGAGTGGAGACCTGGGAGGAAACCCCAGACCATGGTCCAGGTGAGGTTGAAAGGCTCTCTTAGATCTGAATTTCTAATCCTAAAAACAAATGCTCCACTTGCTGGATTCTCCTTGGCCAAATTCAAGCTGGAGGCAGCTGTACTAAATTAAAACCACACTGTGGTGTGCCAGGCCCACTGTTGCTGATCTTCTTGAACCAGACAGAGCTGCTCTACACCCACTCGGCAGCCAGGCACACTGAGATGCGGAGGGATTACTGGGCCCGTCCAAGGAGCACATGGAAGGCTGGAAGAGCCAGGACTTGAACCCAGACCTACCTGGTTCCCAGCTAACTCTGGGGTACCTCAGGAAGAGCAGAGAGACTGATTGCACACCCGATTTCAGCAAAGGGTATGAAGCATTCACCCCTGCGTTTTAGATCTGAATCTGACCATTTTTCCTGGGGTAGCTCTTCTCTCACACCTCACCTGACCTGTTCCGGAGACAGCTGTCCCCTTAGAAAAACCATTAGGACAGTTTTATGAAAATGGTCTCTGGCCAGATCTACAGGAACAGAGTTGAGGATACAAGACAGCCCTCGGTGACCTAAGGGAGCCTGTGGCTTTTCTGACCTGCTGGTGTTGGGACAGGCACAAATGTTATTAGGCAAAGCCACAGAAATAACAACCCAAATTAAGGCTTAATCTCCAAGCGATTGTAAAGATAATAAGTATACTTTATAATAATTGCTGGAAGTGAGAGGGGGGAGGGAGGCACTGGAGAAGTCCTGGGCATCTTCATATGCAAACCAGGCTTTAGAGGGCCAACCCTACCGGCAAAGGACTGGAGTGACGATGCCTATCAACTAGCTGGAGACAGATTTAGAAAAGGCCGGCCTGGAAGTGATGGGCACACCAGCTTCAGACCCCAGACTAGAAATGACCAGAATGACCATCACACAAACCAACCTGAAATGGTGTTCACTCACTCAGGCTAGAAATCCTGCTGGCTTATAAAGCAAGCTTCCAGGCCACAAGCATTCCGACATGGCTTCTGCCACAGGGACCTCCCTCAACTGCCTGTGAATTCAGTGACCCCCACAGCTGCCCCAGGGCTCTCCTTTCAGGTCCTGTTTGAGTCACCATTGGCTTCATGCCAAAGTGGACAACAAGTACCAGTTAGTGCAGTTGTGACAGCCAGCAAGCAGAAGGCAAGCCCAGCTAGCATAATTAGACATCCCCCATCCCATTGTCGTTTTGACTTTTCTATATGGGGGGGGGCAGACAGACAGACGTAGTTACTCTATAGAGTTGTGGTATTTCTCTATGGAGGTGTGTGTATGTGTTTGTGTGTGTGTGTGTGTGCGCGCGTGTTCATTCCCCTGAAATGTTCTGCAATGAATGCCAGTCATGTGCCAGGCATCACCTGGGTGATTATACCCTAGCAATACAAACATCCTGGGGAAGATGTAGTTTCAAAGTCAATTTCCCATCATGCTTTGTTCCAGGCCATTCACCATCAATGAGCCATCCTACACATGGTATTCTGAGACCTGCTCCTTCCAGAAGCACTGATGAGCCCAGATGGGCTTTCTGGTCCATTCTGCACTGTTTTGACCCAGGATGTATCTTGCTTTCCAGCCCAGCATCACTTATGCTCATCCATAGCCCTTTCTCCCATGATCCTCTAAAAATTAGTCTTGAGCACCAGCTTGGAGTCCCCTGCCTGAGTTCAACCCCTGACTCCACAGATACTAGCTGGAAGGAGTTTATTGTTTCCTTATCTTGCAGATGGAGATGGTGTGGCTTCGCCTGCTGAATTAAATAAGACACCATCTTTTTCTAGTCAGTTCTTCATAAATGACAATTATTACAATGTTTGCAAAGTCAGGGCCTTTCTTGGTCATCCTTTGTCTCTTCAGTAGCCCTGGGGTCCCTTCTGCTTTAATTTAAGCAGTTGTGCCAGGAAGTATCTTGCAAGATGTGTGTACACATCTGGCTTTGAGCCAACTGAAGAGAGAGGCTCTGTGATCGAAGTTTCTGTCCCACCTGCTCCCACCACCCTTCAGCCTCAAATAAACACAGGGGCTTATATTAATTAGAAACTGTTTGGCTGACGGATCAGGCTTCTTACTGGCTAGCTCTCTCTTAATTATTAACCCATTTGTATTAAACTATGTATTGCCATGAGGCAGTGGCTTACCCGTAATCCGGCATGTTACTCCTTCGGTAGCATGGTGTCTTGCTGGCAACTTCTCTCTGCCGTCTCTCCCCAGAATTCTCCTCATCTCATAGCCCTGCCTATCCTTGCTGCCTGACTATTGGCCAATTCATCAACCAATAAGAGAAACATAAATACAGAAGGACGTCCCCCATCATGGCACTGAATAGAACAATATGGTTGAGGGGATCGAAAGGAGAGGAGGGTCCTGAGGTGACTGAGAGTCAAAACCAGAACATGCAACAAGAGTGGCGAAGAAGGCATTGGGACAGTGGCACTGGCCCCCTCCTGCTCTGTGGCCTGCTTCTCCTACATACTGAAGGCGAGGGTGACTGAAGCTTTTAGATGCTCCTGTTTTAAATTCATAAAATTGAGGCTTTGCACTCAAGCAAGTATGTATATGTGCCCATTAGAGCATACTTGGGAAAGATGGATACAACCCCACCCAAAAAATCCATTGGCACATGGGTGGATTAATCAAATATGGAATGTCCACATATGGAATATTATTTGGTATAGAAAGGGAATGAAGGACCAATACTACAACTTGGGTGAACATCGGAAACGTTATGCTAAACAAAAGAAAAGTCACAAATGTGAGGTCACACATTGTCTGGTTCCATTCATCTGGAACTAACTAAAATAAGTAAATGTTTAGTGATGAAAGGGACTTTGGTAAGGGGCAACGGGAAGTAACCATCTAGTGGATACTGGGCATTCTTTCATTTCCATGCTGGAAATATTTCAGAGCTCGAGGCGGTGTTTGTGCCATGCTGTGAATGCACTAAATGCCTCTAAGTTATTCACTCTAGGGTGATTCATTTTAACTGGGTGTGGTGTCTTATGCATGTAATCTCAGCACTCAGAAAGCCGAGGCAAGAGTATTTCTACAAATTCATAGCTAGCTTGAGTTATGGAATGTCTCAAAAAAAACTTCATTCTACGTGAATCTCATCGCACCTTTTTCCATCTCAATTTTTAAGGCCATACCTCTACGAATAAACTCAGCTCGGAAACCATCACTTTTACCCTTTCCTCCCCAAATCTGGCCCTGGGGTGTTTGATAATTAGCCGAGGAAAAGAAATAGCCTGCAGATTTGGAGCCAGCACAATGAGTCATCCTTTAATGAGGATTATTTTTTAAAAGATCCAACAAAAAAGCCAGGTCAGGGCATCTGAAAAAGATGTATTTGATTTCAGCCATTTGTTCTGACTTGTGGTGCCATTCTTGTGTTCAATTAAAACCTCCATTCCAGAAATATCAGTGTGTTTAATACCTCCCCCACACCAACTGTACGATCTCACAGCCGCTTTCTAGATTTGCAGCAAGCTCCCAACTCCTTCAGAACAGGCTCGGCCAAGGCCTCCAGTGGTCCTGCCTGGCATATGGAGAGAAAAACCACTCTTCTACTGAGGCAGCCACCCTTTCTAAGGTCTTTCCAAAGGATCAAATGCTAAACTCCAGGGCAGGAAGAGGATGTTGTCAATGCTGAGAATCTAGAGAATGTCAAGCTTGTCTCTCTGTTTGCCCTAGAAGGCTGTCCTTAGCCACACAGTCCAAATGGCCTAATAGCACATTCATACTCCTGCCTGCAGGAGGAGGACAAGACAGGTGGCAGAGGATGCCACACCTGCTGCTGTCGCTCTAGCTGCTATCTCATTACACAGTCACACCCAGCTCCAAGGAAGGCTGGCTGAGTGCCCAACTTAAGGAATGGGGAGAATGGGCCCTACCATGAGCTGAGGAGCTATTGGCAGTTAACAGCCACTGGAGAAGGGGTCCATTTCTTAAGTGGTGTGGCCAAAGATACCCCCATGTTCATGCATGTAAGCAATACCATTAAACTCAGTGACCAGGAGGAGAGTAGGAAAAGGACTTTGAGTGGTCGGAGCATAAGACAGGGTAATGGGGATTAATACTATCAGAATGCATTATATAGATCCTGGGAACTAAATGTGGACATTTTTGCTTCACCAGCCAACTTTAGGTTTAATGAGAAACTCTACCTCGGAGGAATAAGGTAGAGATGGGTAGAGCAAGAGCAAGATGCTTGAGTTCCTTGTCTGTTCTTTGTGTGCATAGGGCACACACACACACACATAAGATAAACCATATACATATGCACCTCCATCTATTTTTAAAACTAAAGTTTTATGCTTTTTTCCCTCCCTCAGTCAACTGTTTCTGGAGCAACTTCCTGTCAACTCTACACAGACTGGCTTTAAAGTGAAATAGGCAAATCACAAGACAAACATTTGATAACTGACCTGACACACCACAAGTGCTCAGTCAATGTTAAGGGGGAGGCCAAAGGCAAAATATCTGTTCAAACTGAGTTGAGGTCTTTATGGCTTCCTGCAAGGGGAGGGGCTAAGCTTCCGGGTTCTGACTTTCTGGGTTGAAATTTGCCTGCCTGGCCTCTGATTCCAAGGCCTCAGAATGAGGAAGGAGCGAAGATGTGTGTGCCATTGCCGGCTTCCTCTCAGTACCATGCACACCTTTGTTTTTTTGCCTGCTTGTTCTCAGTCTCTCCTGCAAGTTCATCTGTTCTGTTGCTGGGCCATTCCTCCACTGGACTTAGAACCCACTTCCTCAGAATTCCAACACAGACTGAAGACTGACAGCTCTCTCGGGCCTCCCTGGGACTCCAGCATCCGACTGGGACTGTTGACACATGCAGTCTCGTGTACTAAACAGCTACTGCATCCTTAGCCTTTCAGGAGACAGCCGTTGTTGGATTACTTGGACCACAACCTGTAAGCCACTCTAATAAAAATCCTCTCTCTCTCTCCCTCTCCCTCTCTCTCTCTCTCTCTCTCTCTCTCTCTCTCTCTGTGTGTGTGTGTGTGTGTGTGTGTGTGTGTGTCCTGGAGATCACTAATTCTGCTAGGCTAAATGGCCAGGGAGCCCCAGGAATCTGCCTGGCCCCTCCTCCACCCTTTTTGTTTGAGTTCTGGGGACCAAACACAGGCCTTGCACAGGAAACACTTTACAGATGCAATTACCTCCCCAGCCCTGATGAACTCTTTATACTAGGCTGTCACCATCCCACAGGTGGGCTTCTGAGACCCATGGCCATGAGCAAAGTGTAAGGGGGTGGGGTGGGCAGTGCATTGCTAACACAGCTGGAGGGCTGGTGACATCATCTGCTATTTGAGCAAGTAACTGAAGGCTCAGGCATCTAAATCTCAGACATCTAACTGTGCTGCTCACACTTCAAAGTCAGCTCTAGAGCCTACTGCAGATTTTAAAAAGTCCTCCACGGCCTGGAAGCTTCCTTCGAAAGTGCACTTGATGATATGAAAACAACTTAAGCCTTTTGAAAATGAACTTGAGAATGTGATTAAAAAAAAAAAAAAAAAGCACTATTTGGTCAAATGACTGTTGCAAAGGGAACTGCAGTCTAGTCTTTGTGATCTGATTTCCTGAGAGGAATTGAAAGCATCTAGAATTGGGACTCACAGTCTTCTAACATGACTATTTTGTTTTATTTTTTATTTTAATTTTTTAAAATTTATTTATTTATTTTATATAACCAAGTCCATTTAAATGAAAACAAACATTTATAGACAATATTTGGGAATTTGGGCATCGTTCTTTCCAAACTACTTCCTGCTGGATTATTTTGTTTTATGTTTTATTTTTATTTTTGTTTGGCTTTGGTTTTTTGAGACAGAGTCTTGCTATGTAGCTCTGGCTGTCTCGGAAGCTGCCATGTAGACCAGGCTGGCCTCAAACTCAGAGATCTGCCTGCTTTTGCCTCCCAAGTGCTGGGATTAAAGGTGTGTGTCACCACTGCCACCGGGCTACAATTACTATTTTAAAGGATATTTATTATTATGAATGAATAGATCAAATGTATTTGTATATTTTTAGAAAAACTTGTAAGTTCATAATGATGAGTTCTCAGTTTTCTTCACATATGTCCAGAGTGTCTTCCTTTCCCGTTATGACCAAAAAGAGGAATGTTGTCTGAAAAAAATTAGGTTTGCTGACTCCCTCTCTTGAAACGCCCACACCTCTGGATGTGTACATCTGCCAATCCCCCCACCCTGTTATCCATACTTAAATTTACAGTAAAACCTTTACTGAATAAATTTTGTTTTCAAAAAGGCTTGGGTACTTGGGCAATACCCAGGTCTGCTCCCCAGAACCTGTGTAAGTAGCCAGCTACAGTGGTGGACACTGTAATCCCACCTGGGAGGGGGGAGGACAGTCACTGAGAAGTTTGTAGGACGGCTAGGCTGGAGTACAGAGCTCAGCAACAGAGACAAGATGAGAGGTGACACCATGGCAAAAGTATGCCTGCACTCGGGCACACACCCACACCATACATACATACATATGCATGTATACACACACACACACTCCAAACATACATACATACATATGCATGCATACATACACCCACACCAAATATACATACATATGCATGAATACACACACACACCAAACATACATACATACACACATACATACATTTGCATGAATACACACACACACCAAACATATATATATATGCATATGCATGCATACACACACCCCAAACTTACATACATGCATACATATGCATGCACACACATACACACCAAATATACATACATACATACATATGCATACATACACACACACATTTTTTTAAAGGCATAGATTTTGGAAAAAATTAATATGAAATTCTTGTCTCATTCTCTTCCACTGGTGAACAAATTGCTCAGCAACTTTGGGTTTCTTATCTCAGTAATGAGTGTAGTCATAACACAGCCGTGCTTCGCTTAACAGTGAGATGCACTGTGAGAAACGCATCGTTAGGCAATTTCACTGAGCCTTGAGCAGCACTTTGGACCAGGTGTTTTGCATATTGCAGATAAGAGAATTTTGAGAATTTTCTGCTCAAGTACTGACATTGTCCCCCACGAGGGTCACAAGGGATCACTCCACAGGATTTTCTACCTCCTGACTTTCTGAAGCAAACTCTAGCAAGTGTCCTAGAGAAAAACGTCCTACAGTTCACTTTTCATCCATCTGTCTAGATGTGCTCTTCACCGGGTCACCAGAACTGACGACAACTAGCATGAACACTGTAGTGTTTTCCACATGCTGTGCCCACCACCACGGTCGTGGAAGACGCCAGGTTGGCTGAAGCGAGGTATTCTATTTCAGGTTTCCTCAAAGCTGGGAGAGGGTGACAGTTCAGTGTTGCCCACTTTGATCACCTTCAGCTTATAGCCACATGAACTTTCCACTTTTTGGAACAGAAGTTGGTTAACTCCTGGGACCTTTTCACCTTCTTCATGGTCACTGTCTTCTCCATCTTAGATACAGGACAGCTTCCAGGCAAGAGCAGCCACCACAATGGCCAAGAAGCAAGAGAACACTCTCCTGTTTAAGTCCAAGGATGTGTCTTTGCTGTGATTGTTGTAGGCAAGGATCGTATTGATGAACCGAAAGACAAGCTGATCTGTCATTCTTATAAGATCCAAGTTTTTTACATAGCCCAAATGGCCATCCAGACCAGCCAGGCTGGCACACTGTTACTGGCCGCGAGCAAGCAGGGATACAAGGAATGGTTCCAGGGACCAGGTTGTTTGGCCTTGGTTGATGGCCCTTGATGTCTGAAGGGGAGAATTTAGGAGACACCAGAGCCTCTCACGAGCCACTGCTCATGGTAGTAAACACAGAGGCCGCAGAGTGATGGAGGCCAGGGCTCTGGTGGGGCTGTGCTCTCTTTGAGTGGTTATTTTCCATCCTTTGTATCCTGCAGGGGGTTAATTTAACACCCTCAATGGGACACATTTCTGGCTCTGCCACCACTAGGGGATACAATTTAAGGTCACTGTGAAGTTAAATGAAGACAACAGTAACTGCCACAGCCTTTATCCCTCCAGGCCTGAGTTGAGGCAGAGCCCCAGCCCCTGCTTCATCCCAGGCACTCGAATAAACCAGCAAGAGGCACTCGAATCTGGGGACACGTGCTGCCACTGAGCGCCAGCCACTCAGTATTGTCTTCATGTCTAACACATACTTCTCCGAGGGTCTCGCTGTCTTCAAAACAACACCCACAAGTTCCAGGATGAGGGCCCTCTTTCGGAACATGGCCATCTTTAACTTTTTATGTCCCCCATCCAATGCATAAACCCTCCATTTGAATATCAGCCATTGCCACTGACTTCATGCTTTAGCTGTGCAGGTCTGGGCACTGTGCTGGCTTGTCACTACTGTCAGCTTGACTCGATCTGGAATGCCCTAGGAGACAAGTGTGGGCCACGTCTATGAAGGCGTTTTCACAGAGGTTTTGTGGAGGGGTGGAGACAAACCCCAAATGTGGGCAAGCCATAATCCAGAGTGAATAGAAGGGGGGGCAAGGTGAGCATCACTGATTCCTTCTCCAAAGCAATGCTACTCCAGGCTCCCGTCGTCACAGCTAGAGGCCACCACACCTCCCCTGCCATGATGGACAGACCCTCAGACAACCGGCCTGTCCTCCCTCCCCCAAGTTGATTCTTGCTGGGTTATTTTGTCACAGAAATGAGAAAAGTGACAATCTCAGGGACCCCCGAGGATGGAGTCAGGATGCCACCTAGGAAGTCTGGAGAACCCTTTACAGTTTGGCTCACTCATGTGGTAGGCAGGCAGTGCTGGCCATGAGGACCTCCAGAGCCACTGAATGTCCTCACAAAAGGATGAAAACACACACACACACACACACACACACACACACACACACACACACGAGTGAACACTTCATGAGTTTGCTAGCCAAGTGAAAAGTGTCCATCTTGCTGGTCGGTGGTGGCACACATCTTTAATACCAGCACTTGGGTGGGGCGGGGAGCAGAGGCAGGCAGATCTCTGTGAGTTCAAGGCCAGCCTTGTCTACAGATTGAGTTCCAGGACAGGTTCCAAAGCTACACAGAGAAACCCTGTCTTGAAAAACCAAGCCAAACCAAACCAAAAGAAGTGTCCACCTTGTAACCCAGCCTAAGAAGTCTGCCACACTGTAGTTATTAGAGGGTCCTTAGTCACTAGGCTCAGCTCACATCTGAACAGAAAGAATTAGCTGCACTTTGTATCCCAAGGAGGGGGTGGTTACACATGCACATGTGGTGTGTTCCTATGTAGAGACCAAAGGTTAACCTGGAGTGTCTGTCATTCCTCAGGCACTGCCCTACCTTGCTTTCTGAGACTGGACCTACTATTGGTTTGGATTAGGCTAAACTAGCTGGCCAGAAAGCCCTAGTGAGCCCTTCTATACCTCCCCAGCGTGAGATTACAAACACTTTCCACCATACCCAGCAACCCAGTACATGCTTTGTTGTGTGGGTACTGGGGATTGAAGACAGGCCTTCCTGCTTGAGTTAGGTTACATTTTAAAGAGGGTTTCAGATTTGTCCTCTCAAAAGAAGGCAGAAGCGGCAGCAGTTTGAAGATGGTGTGTACGGCCTGGCTCTGTAGGCCACGAAGTCTGTGCAGAAGACAGCCACAAATCTCAGCAGTCCCGTCTAAGCCCAGTTCTCCTCCCCACTCTCTGCTTGGACAGATGGGAAAGAGGTTTCTCTGCCTCCCGTTAGGCCTTCCCTAGATCCCTGAAAAAGGCATTGCCCTGTGGCTATCCTGATGACCCCAGGCCTGCTGAGAGGGAACTATGCACACTGTAGGATGTACAAGGCAGAAATACAAGCAAGTCGCCCACTCCTGAAGAAATCACATGTAGAGATCTCAACTCAGTCACAGTGTTTTGACAGGTGTGAGCCCAGGCCATACCTCACCAGGAGCTGGCCAGCCCAGCGGTGGTGACAGGATTTGCAGATCCCTGAGTCAGGAAAGGGAGGGAGGTATAAGAAGACATTGCAGGCTTGGGCGTGGCCTCCAGGAGTCCGCACACTGAGGAACGCGCATGGTCTTGTCTTCAGAGACTCCTTGCTGCCTTGCTGATGTTGACCGGGGCCTGAGACTTCTAATAGAGCATGGGTACCTGGGTGGGGAATGCACATTTGAAAATTGAAAAGCACTGTCAAGTTACACGGCCGGAGAGCCCCCACCCCACCACCACCCACACCCACCCCCCTACTCCCCGACCACCCACCCCCCTCCAACCCACCCACCCCCTCCACCCCACCCACCCCCCACCCACCCCGGGCAGGTAGAAGATGGCTGGCAAGCTTGCGTTCCTGACCTAGAGAATGTGGTGACTAAGATCCCTGGGACAAAGGCGGAAGTCGGTGGAGACGAAAGGCTGCCAGGCACTGGCTGAAGATCAAAGGGAGGACTGTGCAGCTCGCTAGATACAGCATCCTGCTGTCTGTCGCCAGCCAAGCACAGGAAACCTTCACCAAATATGATGGCAATGATAGAATGAACGAAGAAGCTTGACCCTGGTGGATGCTGGGCATCAGGGACTTGTCACAAGAGTCAGCCATCACCAGGATGACGGAAGAGATGGGAAGGCGCACACTGGGTGCCAAAGCGGGTACCTCCAGCGGCATCCGAAGGCCACCAAAGCCCACTTTTCCCCCCAGAGAACAACATCATAAAATGCGTGAGGCGGACACATGAGGGCTTGTGCCCCCGCTACGCCACGGACTGGTTGTGTCTTGAAGACGTCCCTAGCTCTCTCTCCAGCCTCAGTGCTCTCACTAGTCAAAGGGGAAACTGAGGTGGCGAGAAGGTGGCTGAGGCGAAAAGACTCAGCACAGCTCCCAGCCTCGAGGAAAGTCAGCAATCGCAGCTATTTTTATTGTTGCTATTTTTACAAATACTGTGGACAGCTGCTGCCAGACAGTTTGGCTTTGTCGCCCAGCATTTCTGCCTTGGAAAAACTGTCCACCCTCCATCCATGTGACTCTGATTTCAACTAATCTGAGGACCCCCGACCACTGGTCTCAGGGGACAGACAAGTGACCAGGTCCTGTCAACCAACTCTCCCAGGAATTGAAGCTGAAACACAGACACACAGGAAGCTGGTTCTGGCTGAATCACTTGGTGACTGGAAATCCGTGCTGAGTTCCCAGAGCTGGGCCTGCTGTCACTCTCTCAGGCTCTGAGTGCCAACTCACTTCTACAGTGACTAAGCAAGGCCATGTCCATTGAAAGAATCTCCCAATCAGCCTAAGTCAGTAGAGGCGGGTTTTGTTTGTTTGTTTTGTTTTTCATTTTTTTGTGACCAAGTGTCCCTGCTGCCCAAGAAGCACTTGGCCAATACCTTGGCTATCGGAGTGGAAGAAAAGGGACATGCCACCTTCCTCTCTTCTTTACACATACGCACGCACGCACGCGCACACACATATGCAACTAATCGTGCATATCCAAAGGTTAGTGAGTACAGTGGATGGATGACTGTGTGGCCATGTGGGAAAGATTAAGTTAGGATAATAAATGAGGATATCATATAAATTAATCTAAGATTTAGATATATGAAATGAAATATTAAGGTCACTAGAAAGAAACATAGGTTGGCTCCTTTATAACTTTTCAGTCAAGGGAATCCATCAAAGAGAACATAGTTTGCCAGGCATAATGGCACATGCCTTTAGTCCCAGCACTTGGAGTACAGAAACAGGCAGATCTCTGTGAGTTCAAGACTGGTCTGCATCGTGAGTCCCGAGACAGTCAGGACTATGTAGATAGTCTAGGGGCTGAAGAGATGGCTCAGTGGTTAAGAGCATTAGCTGCTCTTCAAGAGGTCCTGAGTTCAATTCCCAGCAACCACATGGTGGCTCACCAATAGGGTTTTCTTTTTCAGAGCTTTTGCAAAGCGAGATTGATGACTAACTTATCTGCCATCATAGAGCCCTCATCTAGTATCTGATGGAAACAGAAGCAGACACCCACAGCTAAACACTGAGAAGAACTCCTGGAATCCAGATGCTGAGAGAGAGGAGTGATAAGAAAATGGGGGCAAGACCAGGCTACAGCAACCCATAGAGACAGCTGACCTGAACAGGGGAGAGCTCATGGGCCCCCAGACTGACAGCTGGGAAACCGGCATTGGACTGACTCAGACCCCATGAACATGAGTCTCAGTTAGAAGGCCTGGGCAGTCTAAGTGACCTCTGACAGTGGAACCAGGATGTATCCCTGGTGCATGAAAGGACTTTGGGAGTACATTCCCCATGGAGGGATACTCCCTTAACCTAGAGGCAGGAGGGAGGGCCTAGTCCCTATTCCAAATGACTTGACAGATTTTGTTGATCCCTCCTGGAAGGTATCACCTTTCCTGTGGAGTGGGGGTGGATGGGATGGGAGGGGGGTTGAGGGGCATGGGAGGGAGGGAGAGGGAACTGGGATAGATATGTAAAATAAGAAAAGAAGAAGAAGAAAATCTAAGGATCACTACATATGATTAAAAACACCAGAAAGCAATAGCAAACATAAATGACAAGCAGGAAGTAGATGTGACATGAAGTATTGCCCTTCCTAAAATATAAACAGCTCCTAGAAACCAACAAGAGAATGAATGCGGAAATGATGGGAGGAGAACACAAGAAATGTAAATAGCTCACCAGCGTGGAGAGGGCCCTAGCTGTCATCACAGGGAGACAGAATGATGTCATCTTTACCCATCAGATCAACAGAGACTAGACAGCTCAGCCACATTCTTTTGCTGGGCTGTGTGAAACTGACTGTGACACTTCTGTGGTGTGAGAATAAGATGGCAGATCCCTATGGGGACCACCTAATAGCATGTATCCAAACTACAAGGTCATCTGCCCTTTGATCTCTGGAGATGCATCCATCTGCAGCATCTGCACAGATGCAGGGTCTGTGCGTGCATAGCACATGATGTGAGCCTTGCTGCTACCATCGAAACACTGAAGTCACCCCAAGGGGCTGCCAGGCGGTGGTGGCACACTCTGGAGACAGAGGCAGGCAGATCTCTGTGAGTTTGAAGCCAGCCTGGTCTACATTGCTGACCCATTTTAATTTGTTCACATGCAGATAAATGTTAATGTTCTTTGGTAAATCCTTCGGTTTGGTTCATGCTCTCCATTTGTTCCAGTGCCTGTGGAGCCTGGAGGAAAGAGCCCATACCCCCACACCCACCTCCGGCCTCCCCAGCCCCCAGCCCCCAGCACATCAGACAAAGCTCTCCTGGGGCCCTGCTCACAGAAGAGCAATGTGATGGCTGCCTCTTCGCCTGCCTCCAGCCTTCCTCCTCCTCTTTTCCTGCTGCTTCACTCCCTGGGGTCCTCCGGCTGGTCCCCAGTGGGCCTTGGCTCTGACACCTGTATTGAAGGCGTACTATCCTGACTACCACAGCTGTTTATTTTGCTCTCAAAGTGAGCCAGCCCTCCCGCACTAAATTACTTCACTCAGCTACACTCACAGAGTGGCTTCAGTGGGACATTCAACTGATTCAGGAAGGATTCGGACTCTTCCAGAGTCACTTTTTTTAGGAGGCAAAAGAGGTTAAAGAAAGGGGCTGCACAGACCAGTTCTTGATATTACTCTTTCTTAGATCCATGCCCGGGATTCTTTTGATCTTATATTGCTGCCATAATTTCTCTTGTTTACTTTCAATTATTCATAGGAAAATGGAATTCTGTACCATGCTGGAGTCTAAATCTTAAAATCACTTAGGATACATAACTCCTGGGACACCCTGCAAAATATAATAAGTTCCTCCAAATGTAACCTAATTATAAATGTCCTTTTAAGTTTTTATTCCCATCGGGACCAAATGTCTACAGTTAAAAATAATTCTCGGAACAGGTCCGTGTGGCCACAAAACTCCTCAGATCACTTAAGCGTTACCCATCTTCCCAGCATATTTTTCTCTGCTGTTCCTGTGATGGAAGCCAGACAGCCAGCAGCAGGAGGAAGCCAACCACACCTCACCAGGGCTAGGCCAGCAGGGTTCTCACAGGAGGCTTCGCCTCTCATCTGACTAGACTGCAAAAGTTAAGCCTCGGACACTGGAGTCAATACTGCAGCCTCCTCTCATGCCGCCATGCTTCCAGCTGAGCGTGATGAAATCCTTGATTCTGCCTCACTCTTTCTCCATCCTCACAGCCCGAAGTATCTGTGTCTTCTTCTGACACCCTTGCAGCAAATCTCCCTTCGAGGGCAAAACCCTGCTGTTCTGAACACAAGAAGCCCACGGTGGCTGGTCAGCATCTATTGCGCATGTGCGCTGTCTTAGCCAAACCAATCTCCTAAATGGCAGTCTCTACGGATGCTCACAGACATGGCCTGCTTTCCATTTAACTCTCAGTTTAAAAGAGCAGAACCCGAGTTTCCTTCGATCTAGCGCTGCTGCCCTGGATGTTGGGTTCAGAATACCAGCGACTGTTGTGAAGTCACCAGGGCTTGAACCCCAGCTGCACACGAGTAGCCCTATCAGATGTCTCTTTCATCTCCATTTCCTTGTCTGTAACATGGGGATGCAGATTAAGATGCAGCGCAGCGGGAGGGCACAGCACAGAGCCTGGCAGGCGGAGAGCAATAGACAGGATCTATTATTGTTAGCCAGTAGGACAGCTTCTTCCCGCTAAGATAACATTACTGCAGACCGGGGATGCCAGAGGGATTCGAGGCAGAGATGGAGAGAAAATAAATCACCTTAGTCCTCTGGATGTTCTTCCAACCCTTAAGAGAAGCACTCAGCTAGGAAAAAAGAGAGGCTATAGCCAGGCTCGCTCTCAGGAGGCCTTGAACATGCCTTTTCCAGACCTTCCTCCAAGAGGAAAAACTAAGCGTTAAAAGGGATAGATGCATTTTAACGTTGATTCCAGAATGATATTTCTTCTGTGTTGAATGGTATCTGTGAGCCCTTGCTGGGAATGGGGATGGAGACTTCTGTTAACCTGTGTTGGAAGTTGGATTAAAAGGCCAAGTCTGGTTGGGCAGTGGTGGCACATGCCTTTAAACCCTCCAAAGGCAGAGGCAGACAGATCTCTGTGAGTTCTAGGCCAGCCTGGTCTACAGAGAGAGTTCCAGGACAGGCTCCAAAGCTACAGAGAAACCCTATTTCAAAAACAAACAATACAAAGAAAAGAAACTCATTCCCCCCAGTTCTACAGGCCAGAAATCCACAATATTAACGTTTGTTCACTCTGCCGCCTCTGGGGACCCATCCCTAGCTAGCAAGCACTTCCAGCTTCTAGTGGCTGCTACATCCCTTGGCTTGCTGCTGCCTCCCTCTCAGCAAGGCCTCCCCCACCCCATGCCCTTGTATCTTCCCCTTGTAGCTCTCCTAATCATAACATCGTTATCATAATAAACTTTATTTTCAGATTTTCAAAAGTTACAAAACTCCAGGGATCGTTCAGGGCCGCCACTGACATTCCTGGGACACTGTTCCTCACACTGTGGCTGTGGTTGTCCTGTGTCAGGATCTCTCACGGCCACTGCCTCTAGAATATTCACATGGGGCTGCTCTTGGTGCATAGCCACGGAATATTTCTGCTTCTTCGTGTTCTTTCTCTTCCATTGTCTAGTCCCAAAGTTTTCAGTCGGTTTTGCAAGAATGCAAGGTGCCGTCAGTGTCTCAGCCGGAAGGATGTTACAAAATTCTCTAAACTTTCCTCCCCAACGTCAAGGTTTGCCTCAACTGTCAATTCTTGATGACACCTTCCTTCCCCACAAGACAGGATTTTGGGTCTCTCCTTTCTGTCACCCAAATCCTCCACCCCATTTGGCTGTGGTTTTTCTCCCTCAGAGCACTCTCCGCCACCTCACAAGAATGTAAGCCCTATGTCTGACGTCTCCCGCCATGGGAGGGCAGAGCTGTCTATCTGTCTATGGGGGTTGATCCTATGCCACCAGGATGCAACAATGATCCTTGTGCACTGAGTGTTCTAACAGCCACTAATAGAAAGAATGGTGACGCCTGTGCTGTGCATCCCACCCTCTTTCCTTAAGGAGAAACCAGCTGACCCTGAGCTAATCACCCTGGAGGTCTAAGTGTGGGCTTCGGTTCCATCAACACTCTCAACCCTGACTGGAAGGCTTGGAAAAACCACCAAGTCTTTAACTGCAAAATGACCATCCACCACTTCATTATGACATACCAGAAGTTTCCAAATAGGAAATCTCCCAATAATTTTCTAAAGAAAGATTCTTTTTTTTTTTTTTTTTTTTTTTTTTTTTTTTTTTGCCTCAGAGAGTAAGCAAGATCAAGTAACTCTCCAGGGGCCATGGAAGCTGGATCTCAGCCAGCTTTGGTTTCCTGGAGGAGGCAAAGACCATGCCCCTCCCATCACCAAAAGGCCCTTCCAGGAAGGCAGTACCTGCCACCCAGCTGTGGAACAGAACCATGTGGCCCATCCAGACCTGCTGGCCCCAGGTATCTCAAAAGATGTGGCATTCCTATTGGTCACAGGATGCTTGGCCCAGGAGATCCCTGGTTGACACACCTGTACCTGCTCTAGGAAGCGGGGCTTCCAGTCAGGGGTGCTCTAAGAAAGGCTGGGCAGGCAGAAGATAGCAGAGATGTGTGGTGATGGAAACTAGGGGACAGAAGAAAGGGTCTCTGGAGAAGAGCTAGAGAAGCCAGTGTCTGACCCTCAGGGCCCTCGACCTGCTCAAATGCTTGGATCTTAGTCCTAACTAGTCCACAGATTTTGTTTTCTGGAAGTTTCCATCACCCTCAGTGTTTTTCAGTTTCTTTGCTGTGAACCCCATCTTCCGAGCCAGGTTAAACGGCCCTTTCTTCCTCACAGGCCAAAACATCCACAAAACCCACAAACGGGTGTGATTTTATTTTTGCATTTATTTTTAGCCTTTGATTTTATTTTTCATGCATGGGTGCTCTGCCTGGCTGCATGTTTGTGCGCCTCGTGCCTACAGTGCTGGCAGAGGTCGGTGCAGCCCCTGGTTCCCCTGGAACTAGAGTTACAGATGCTTGAGAGCTGCTGTGTGGGTGCTGGGACCCAAACCCTGGTCCTCTGGAAGAGCAGCCAGTGCTCTTACCTGCTGAGCCATCCCTCCATCCCAAACATAGGGGTGTGCGTATGTGTGTGGTGCACAGAAGATCGGAAGGGAAGGTAGAACTCCGGAAGGGAGCTGGTTATCTCATCTTGCTCTTTTCCTTATGACACATGCCCGGTACTATGGCCCTTCCTGCTCAAACATGTCTCCAGGAAGCCACCAACACAAACCCCACCCAGGAGACTGTCAGAAAGCAAAGTCTGTAGTGGCTGCTCAGGGCTCCTGCAAAAGATAAGTCAGAAGGACATTCTGGGTGAGACCCACCACACCCTCCCCCATGCTAATAATCCCAACAGTCACTGTCCAGGTCACCTTTTCAGTCCTCAACTCCCATCCGACAGATTGTCACATCACATCAGTAACTCTATGGGGACCAACACAGTGGCCAACAGTGCGGGGGGGGGCAATGCAGTGGGGACCAAGGCAGTAGGCACCGTTGCAGCAGGCTAAAGCCTTTGTGTCTACCATGCAGGCTTCTTGAACCCTTCCCTTCCCAGTGCCTTCCTGTGTCTCCCATTAGGTTACCACTGCAGGGTATGGTGCATGGTTTAGGAGTTGTGTTTTTGTTTGTTTGTTTGTTTTCCCAGTGGTTCATCCTGCTTTAGCAAAAGCCTGCTGAATAAACCCAAGCCTTGGGCGAACCTGTTCCCCTAGCCTGTTCTTTACAGCCCTGGGTTTTACTGCATTTCTTCACCTCGGCGTCATGGTTGCGAATTGTGCTTTCAGGTCACAGCTTGTCTGCATTGCAAATGCCGGAAAGGGAAAAAAAAAAAAAATCCCAGTGAGAGATGAAACAGCGAGAAATGAAGGTAGGTGTTTCCCACAAGCTTTCATGTTTCAGGCTCCAGAACCATGTGCCCTCACATGACCCCCACAAAAGTCAGTCAGTCCCTGGTGCTGTCCAGATCTGGCGCACCCACGGCCATCAACAAGCCTGCCCAGAGTCCAGAAGGGAACGTGGAAAAGGAAGTCTCTATGGCCTCCTATCCCTCCCTCCACATCTCTGTGTTGGTGTCCTTTGTCTTTTGCTTCCTCTGAAAGCTCACTCGAAGGGCTGACGATGAGTCCCACACTGTTTCAGGCTCAGGAGACGCAGTCACTAGAAAGTCCCACTGGGTCACATAAGAAGACAAACGCTCGAGGAGCCCATGCTCTGCCGGGCAGGCAGGCCAGCTCACAGAGCATCACTCCATAGTCTAAGCACTATGTGGTCAGAGACGGGGCACAGAGTCCCTTCACCAACTGGTGCCAACACCCAAAGGGATGTGCTGGTGGCACAGATGACGACGGAGCTATCTCCTTGATCCTTGGCTGGCCTCTTTCCTGGCCCTGACAGCCTGGCTTCTGAGCTACCCAGCAAGCACTCCTGTAGCACGCTGGTGTCTCTGAATGTTGACTCCATATGGACCTTGCCCGGTGCCCTGCAGTGCGGACGGCTCCACAGCCCGGGTTTGGAAGTTTGCCTCTGCTTTTGTTTCTCTCTGACCTCGGCCTGGGCCATTCCCCACCTTGCCTCTCCTATGTTGGTGCTGACAGCTTGCAGGGTCCCCACCCAGCTGAGTGGGGAAGGGATATAATGGCCTCACTTCCCACCCACACTCCCAGTCTGTTAGATAGCGCCTTTCCTTCTTGGCAGCATGGGTTACTCTGGGGACCGGAGCAGCTACTCAGGCTTCAGAAAGGTTTTATGCTCAAGGTGTGGCCAGTCCTGAAGCAGGAGACCATTTGTTTCCAACAACTGCACCTTCTCTTTGTCCATAACCAGCCCGTAGCCACAGGCTGATCAAGCATAGCTGTGCAGGGCCAGGGCAGGTTGCATCTTGCCATTGGCCTCGTTCTCACTGGTAGAGTCTGAGGGAGTGATGCTCCCTAGCCCTGTGTCTCCGTTCATCCCTTTTACTCCAAAGAAAGCCAGCTGCTTTGCTAACTGGACTGCAATTTCTCTTTTCAGAGCATCCCGGACATATTCTGGAGCTTTCTGCTTGTGAGCAGGAGTCATGGGGAGCATGACTTGTCTATTTATTGGGATGTTAGCCTATGTTTCATGAAAGCAATTTGAAAATGAAAGATGGCCGGAGCTCAGCCTTTTGCTTTTCCCAGGAGGCCCTGAGCTACAAACAACTGCTCCTACCTTTAGTATACAGTTTCCCATCTGCTTAGGTACTTTGATTTATGTTGGCTGAGATCCAGGATGGCTGATTTGGTTTATTTTAAGGAGTTTTATTTTAAGAAACTTTTGACATTTGAGAATTTAATTGGAACAATCTGTACCCAGAAAAAAAAATTAATGTGCTCTAGGATTAAAAGATGCTGTTCAGAGAATGTAAGGTTTCAGAAGAAAAACAAAAAGCAGAAAAGCAGACCCCCCACTCCCAGGCTGGAATTTGTACTTCAAGAGTTTGTTCAAGACACACCACACAAGCCCTTGGGTTGGGATTTCTGCCAGCAACAAGAATACACAGTCTACAAAGCTACACAGAGAAACCCTGACTTGAAAAACAAAACAAAAACAAACAAAGAGAATACACAGAATAGGGCTGGCAGTGTGGCCCAGTGGTAGAGTTCTCGCCTAAGTGCACAGGTCCTATAGCTCAGTCCTTGGACTAGAAAACAAAATGGCTCTACTAATATTATTCTAACCTTCCAGCACATTCCTCACACTCTGCTGGGGTACTCTCTACCACAGGCCAGTCACACAGACATCAAGGACATGCCTTGACATTCATTTGAGTTTCCTTATGTGGCCAGGCCTATACTTGGAGGGTTTACAGCAATCTGCCACATTCTTTTGACCAAATGTCAAAGTGTTCTGGTTTTGAAAGCCAGGAAAGAAACCACATTGGTTCAGAGTCCTCCACCTAAGAACAAAGTCCAAACAAGAAATTCAAGAGTCTGATAAGGTTTGAAGCTCCCGTGAAGGCGCAGCCTTAAAGGCTGGCCAGCATCTCTGTGGATATTCAAATTCTATTTCATAGTACTTCAGTGAGTTGGAGGGGAGCCATGATCCCAGAGATCACTGTGGAGCAAAGTGAACCTGTGCAGCCTTGCCTCCAGGAGGGGATGGCCGGGAGAGGAAGAGGCCAGTGTCGCACAACCAAGTGGACAGGGAGAGATGGGAAAGACTGGATATCATCTCCAGTCCTGCCTCTCGCCCTGGCTTCTCTCTCGCTGACCTCCTGTGCTACTGCGCTGACCTCCAGTGCTCGAGCTCTCCAGTCTGCCCTAGGTTCACTCTTCAGCGCCTCTGCCGCCACACCGCCATTCTGCATTCTCCCAGTCACCATCTCGGAACCTTCACTCACCTCATCTTACCGCCATAACTGTCAATATTGGCAGGTTCTTTTCAACCTTTTTAACCACTCTGATCCTGTGTCATCGTCTCTGAGCATCCACCTTGGATTGGCTTTGTCAAGAGCCCTAAGTGTCAGCAGTTTGAACTGTACTTGAGAGGTCAATCAGGAGAAAAGACGGTATTGACTCTTTTTGTGTATCTATTATGTGTCAGTCTCCATTGGAATTTACGTGGAAGGTTCAGAACGAACAAACCCCCCCCCAACTTGGCAGTTATCACTGTTGTCTCCTGTTTACATTTTATTTGGGGCAAATTAGGCTGTCCTCCTTACTGAGCAAGTTGGAATTCTCTCTCAACCCCTGGCTTTGTTCACCCTTGTCATTCTACCTGGAATATTGCATTCCCAACACCTCTGCGGGGTGGAACCCTTCACATCCATGAGGCCCATGAGGGATATGCTGGTAGATGTTTAGTAGCAGCTATCCAGCAGAAAGAATTCTAATACCACTTTCCAATGTCCATAGCACACTGTCACCCTTGCTGATCCAAGCTAAGTCCCTGTGTACTCCTGTCCCTGTGCTGCATTGCTAACAACGTTGCTAAAGACTTGCCTGCCATTCTACAGACTGGCACACAAAGGCTGTAACACATTCCTTTACACACACACACACACACACACACACACACACACACGCACACATACACACACACATTCATGCACGCATATACCCATCATCCTCCTAGATTCTCCAACAGGACCCTCATTCTTTGAACTTTGTTTGCACTCCCTTGCAAACAGTTGTCTGCATTCTCTTGTGGATGTAACGAACCCGGTTATCATCCCATCTGAAATGCTTGACTTTCCCAGGGCAGTGACCTGCGATTTACTCATCCCACAGATTTACAGGGGTGGCTAGAACAATAGTGATGTTCACTTCATATTTGCTGTTATTAGACTGATGGTGAAGATTATCTCCAGGGCCTGACATCCAGTTGTGGTGAGGATACAATGACATCATGTGTGTAAAACTCTTCTCGGAGTGTTTGGACCAGCCAAGGCTCAATGATGTCATGCGGGTAAAACCCTTCTCAGAGTACTTGGATTAGTCAGGGCTCAATTAGAGATGGCTAATTGTACTAATCACACATCTTTGGTTGAGAATGAGGGACCCCAGATTTAAAGTTTTAACTGTAGTTCTCAATGACTCTGCCTAGCTCACCTAGCTCAAGGGAGCTTTTATGGATTCTAATGCCCAGGTCGATAACTTTTCCAGTGTCACCCATGGGGTTCCATTATGCACCCAGCTATTGTATTATACTTCCGATCTTCTCCCTGGCAGAAGACTCAAGAGTGTCAGAAAGAAAGCAGCAGCTAAAATATGGAGCCATGTAGTGAGATATTCACTCTGTCCGCACCTGTGACATAGACCATGCCCATTGGGGAAGACAGCGGTAGACGTTACCTGGGGGAACTAAGTCTGAGGAGGGAGCTCTCTTGCTTGCAGCACAGGGACAGGAGTATATCCGGAGGCATCCTTGGGACCAAGAACCTGCTGGTGTTCATCTGTCTATGTTGTGAGTTATTTCTCCCTGAATAAACATCTATTGGGCCTATTTGTTTCTCCTGATCCTTATTAAACATCATTAGAGCCACGCCTGTAAAAATCTTAGGCATAAGCAGGTGCATGCTAAGCATGATTTCTCATGCATTGGAGCCCAGCACTCTGGAGGCAGAGGCCAGTGGATCTCTGTGAATTCAAGGCCAGCCTGATCTACATAGTTCCAAGCCAGGTGAGGACACACGGTGAGACTGTCTCAAATAAAGGTGCATGTGGTGGCACATGCTTTTAATCGCAGCACTTGGGAGCAAGGGGCTGGAGGATCTCTGTGAGTTCAAGGCCAGCCTGCTCTACAGAGCGAGTTCCAGGACGGGCTCCAAAGCTACAGAGAACCCATAAGCAGGCATGTTATGTTCAAAAAGAGAAAGTTCACTTTCAGGGTTACCTTATCTGGGGATCCTCCCAGGTGGAGTCACACGGGAGGGGAAGGATGGAGATGAATAACACAGTAGGGCGGAGAGACATAAATCACCATCAGCAAGCTTCTGTCCGAGGGCATCTTCAAGTCAGCAGAATCTCAGAGACGCTTACATTAGACTTGGCCCTCGAGAGCATTTGGTATGGATTCAACATAGGAAAGTTTCCTGGCGATGGCTGTCACTGTGTTTGCCCAATCCTTTTGTTCTGCCAGCATGGTGTCACATCAAAATGGTTGAGCAATCAATGCCTGCTCACACTCATTCTCATTCTCATGAAATATTTCTGGTGCTGAGGATGAGCTTCCTTTAACAGCAACATTTGACTGCCTTCTAGAGCAGTGTGAAGTCTGGTTGGTCCAATGGTGATGCCAACTGAGATCTGATTGGTCCAAAGTGGCACAAGGTGATTTCAAATACAAACTGAAGGTTCCTCTTCTGACAGCTCGACATGCTTCATCTTCTATGGATAGTTTGTACAGTACCTTAGTGTGCATCCCCCCATGGCAAGAAATTCTTCTGGATGAACTGTCTGAAATATAAAACAATTCTGCTCTAATGATCTTAGTTTTCCTTGTCAGAACTATAGCCTGATAGATCGACTTGCAGGAGAGAAAATGAAGGCTGGGGTTCAGCTCAGTGGAAGAGTGCTTGCCTCACACGCAAGAGACCTCTGGAGCCTGATTACCAGCGGAAGTGAAAAATGGTGCAGCAGTTAAGAGCGCTCTTGCAGAGAATAAGGGTTTGTTCCCAGCATGCACATGGCAATTCAGAACCATCTGCAATACCAGTTCTAGGGGATCTGTTACACTCTTCTCGCCTCTGAAAGCACAAGGCACACACACAGACACTCGGACACAGACACAGACACATGCACACGCACGCACGCACACGCACCCAGGCAAAACACTCAAACACATAGATAAAATAAATCAAAAACCAGTGGAAGCTTCTATTTCCCTCTGTTGGGGTAGCAGGCCAGGCTGTGACAGCCTGCTCCCTTCTGCCAAATGGGCTCCCTTAAGAGCTGTGTCCTTGCTCCTACACATACTGGGTTTGGTCTCTTTTCTGCTGCTTTGGTGTAAGACTCTACGCCTCTGGAATGAAGGTAACTGGCCCCTCTGCCCTTCGAGGTTCAATAATTGAGTCTTATGAAATGAACTGACGAGGATTAATGGGGACCTGGCACACCGATGCATGAATCTCCGCCGCACCATTCCTTCTTCATGGGGAGAGAGAGGCAGTTTCTTTCCTTCTTCATGGGGAGAGAGCACACCAATGTATGGCGCACACCTGACCATCGACCACCACAAGAGTAGAGAGGGAATACTTACGTTCCTTCTCCGTGGTGGAGAGGGAAGCCGTTTCAGAGGAAGAAAAATAGTTTTCACAGAGGAATGAGCCTCCAGCTCCACAAGGGTCCAGGGCCGTGTTCATCCAACTGGAGGTTGGGATACACGTAGGCTTCTTTCCTGTATGAAGGGACAACAGTTGATTCCTTATGCCGAACTTCTCTTTTTGAGCTAAGGAAACTGTGGACACTGCCCTGTGATGAGTTAGAGGCGGAAACAAAAGAAGTCAGCATTTATTTCCAGGTTGCTTCTCCCGGTTAAAGCACTGAATGTGCCAGGTACCTGGGGTCTTGTTTTCTGTACTTCTGTTAGTTTCCTTTGATGACTCATTACAAATGAGTCGATAATTATCTTCAGATATGTCTTAAAGTGTTAAAGGGCATGAGAGTGAAGGTGAATCGGATGGAGGGAGTCTGCCGCACCACACCAGATACTCACACAAAATCGTGTTTAGTTCACTAGCTTCAGTGTGGGTTTTCTTATGGAAACTTTGAGATGTCTTGGAAATAAACTTTTTTTAAAAATCTATAAATGCTAAAAATACTTTTCTCATATGACATATCATTGAAGTAGGTGTTCTGTTTTGTTCTTCTCCAAAGTGAGACAAAACTTTAGAGGAAACACTTGTTGGGATCTTGATTTTTAGATCAAGTTTCTCTAATGTCATAAATCCCTCAACTGTGTAAGATCACCAGGACATTTGTTCCCAGATGGCTCATAGCCTCAGCAACATGACTTGTCTTTCAAATACTCTTTCTCCAATCTAATTTTATAAAGCTATGGAAAGCATGTATGAGTGGTACCCAGTACTAATGTAACAAACGTGTCCTGGTGATCACTAAGAGAGGCCACTGGCTACCACGATGGCTAGAATTTACACCTGTGAGTCAAAACATCTGCTACTGGGGACAGGGATGTTGCTCAATGGCAGAGTGCTTGCTAGCAAGGATGATGTGTTCCGTTTGGTTTTCAGTGAGATGTGCACAGCGAGATGGGAACATCTTACATTTGTTTTGTCTTGAAACTATGGGAAATCAATTAGAATGTTCCTGAGTTCTCTGAAATGCTGGCCCTTCCACAAATGGTGTCACCTAAAGCTGGATGGTGTTGTATTGAGTGGAAAAAGGTTAAACCAATGTGTAGTGCAGTTTCAAAGATGAGTTAAAAGTAGGAAGATGGTGAACACTGTTATGCCCGTGTTGTGTGGCAGAGAGAGGGGCTGTGAATGGATCTTTCTGAATGCTGGAATTAGGACTCTCTGGAAGGCTCATTAATCTTATCTACTGCCCAGAAGAGCACAAAATACACTCAAAGTGTTAACACTGGGAACGGCCACACAGGAGATTTTAAGGTATTCCTCTGTGATGAATGACATCAGGAAGCAAAAATTCTAACTTCAGAAGATCATCTTGTCACTTCTACAGAAAATAACAGTAGGATACTGTACTGGTTACTTTCCTCATTGATGAATAGCTTTATGTGAGGAAGGATTCCCTTGGTTGACAGTCGGAGGGGACATAGTTCGATGTGGCAAGGAAGTATGAGGACAGGAAGATGAAGAAGCAGGTCACATTGTATCCACAGTTGGGAACACAGAGGGATAAATGTTCCTGCTCCGCTGGTCTCTGATGGGGGATGTCCTTCTGTACGTATGTTTCTCTTATTGGTCACTGGTCACTGGTCATTGGATACTGGTCACTGATTGACCAGTATCCAGGCAGGATGTATAGGCAGGGCTACTAGATGAGGAGGATTCTGGGAAGAGGATACAGAGAGTGAGCCGTCAGGGAGATATCGTGTAGCTGCCAAAAGAGTAACAGGTCCAGGCATTCTCCAGTAAGCCAAGAGCATGTGGAAATTTTAGATTAATAGAAACGGGTTAATAATTAAGAGAAAGCTAGCTAATTAAAAGCCTGAGCCATGGGCCAAACAGTTTATAATTAATATAAGCCTCTATGTGTTTACTTGGGAGTAAATGGCTGCAGGACTGGGAGGGACAGAAGCTCCATCTACAGGACTCTTCCTTTGTACTCAAGACTCCAGTCCATGGACCAGTGCCACCCTAACCCTAACCATAATCCTCATCCTAACCATAACCCTTACCCTCACCCTCACCCTAACCCCAACCCCAACCGTAACCATAACCATAACCCTCACCCCAACCCCATCCCCTAACCATAACCTCAAACCATAACCTCAAACCCAAACCCTCACCCTAACCACACCTATATACCTGATCTAGAAAGTTCTTCACAAGCAAGCCTAGACGTTTGTCCTGGATTCTAGATCTTGTTATAAGTGCCATCACACAACCTTATGGGTGGATGAAAGACCAAGCTGTCAATTAACACTTTACATAACAATTAACACTTACATAACAAGCAGCACTGGCTTAAATGAGACAAAGCGCGCCCTCTCTCTCTCTCTCTCTCTCTCTCTCTCGTTTATTTACCTTGTAAAAATTACTCAGGTAATAAATGAGCACGTATTTCAAGGAAGCTAGACTCCAGTACCCTGAACCCATGGTATGCACACCATAGGTCCAAGTGTCTGTTCAGATTCACCCTGTCTTGTGCTTAATCATTTTAAACACAAGGCATTTGGCAGTTTCCTGGATGGACAGCATGGGCTGGCGGGCAGTTCATGCAGAGAGTGACCCCAAAACTGCTCTCCTCAAGTCCCTAACTCCTGAAACAACGAAGAACAAGGCCATTACTCCTCTCCATGACAGTTCTTCGACTAATGAAAGAGAGTTTTTGTATCACCCCGTAGTTACCTCTTCATGCTAAACATCCCTGCTACCTGCAGTTAGCACCGTCTGTCTCTCTCTCCTCACCTTCACATTTTTCAGAGCTGGTTGGCTGCGACTGAACAACTAAAACTACTGTGCTTTCCCGGAACGAGCAGTTCCCAGGTCAGCCTTCCCTCACGCTGTGCTTACACAATCTGATTCGTCTCCTTCATCCAAACACCGAGCTCTAGTTTACCCACACTGTGTACCTTTTTAATTTCTTCTCTCTCTCTCTCTCTCTCTCTCTCTCTCTCTCTCTCTCTCTCTCTCTCTCTCTCTCTCTCTCTCTTTGTTGGTTTCACATGCTTTTTGGGTAATTATTTAGTCGTCGGTATTCCCAAATCGATGAAGGGAATCATCTGGCAATAGGGAAGACAATTCAGGAACCCTGTCCATTAATCTGCGGGTATCGATGTGGGCATGTTCGTGATTAATGATTGACATGACAGAGCCCAGCCCGCGGTGGGCGGTGCCATCCCTGGGCTGGTGGTCCTGGGTTGTATAAGAAAGCAAACTGAGCAAGCCATGGGGAGCAAGCCAGTAGGCAGCACCCCTCCGTGGCCTCTGCATCGTCCCAGCCCTCGGATTCCTGTTTGAACTCCTGCCCTTTGATGACCGATGTTACCTCTAAGCTGAAGCAAACCCTTTCCTCCCCTAGTTGGTTTTAGTCCTGTTGTTTTATCACAGCAACAGAACAAACTAAAAACATTAAGCGTTTTTAATAAGTACAGTTTTACAAGGTGTCTGAGCTCTAAAAGGTGGCGGACAGGGAGGGAGATTTGGTTCAGTGGTAAAGCACTTGCCTAAAGCACAAGGGTATGGGGCCAGCCAGAGAATTGAAAATAAAACTAACATAAGAAGATGCCTGGAATGTCGCCAACAAGGCCGGATTTTGAATGCTTGGTCACCATCCTAAGGTATTATATTGAAGACTGTGCGGCCTTTAGAGGGTGGGGCCAGCAGGTGGAATAAGTCGCTAGGGATGAGAGTTTGAAGAGTATACTGGCTGCTCTTTCCAGTCCCGCTTTCTCAGCTTCCGGCCTGTACCATGTGAAGGGCAATCACCTCAGGCTCCCGCTGCTACAGATGGAGTGTCACCATCAGCATGCACCATGGTGCATGGAGACCCCAGAGGAACCGTGAGCCCCAAATAACTCTTCTCTCCCTCCAGTTGCTTGCGTCTCAGTGACACAGCAGTTATTCGTGCCAAGTCTGTTTACCCAACAGTGGCTCCCAAACTTCCTAATGCTGCAAACCTTTAATACAGTTCCTTGTGCTATGGTGAACCCCCCAACCATAAAATTACTTGTGTTGCTACTTGATAAGTATAATTTTACTACTGTTATGAACCATAAGGTAAATATCTTTGGAGATAGAGGTTTGCCAAAGCAGTTGTAACCCGCAGAGCTGACCTAACGGCTTTGCCCCTATAATACATAGCTGTTAAAAAAGGAACTGTCAGCGGCAGAGACCTGGACGAGAATGTAAAAGTATTCCAGGCTGCCTCTGAGTTTCCTTTTCTTCACAGTGTTTGTGGGCAGACTCCGTCTAGAGGATGTTGACCCATCGCGTGGACAGAGAAGGTCGGCACCCGTGGTTTGAGTGGTAAATTTATGAAGGTCCGTCATATGTGAACTACACTACCAAGGCCTAGAGCAAACCTCCCCAGACCCCAGACCCAGGAGAGACCCTTGCTGCAGCAGTGTCGTCTGGCTAGGAGGGTGGGACAGGCTGACCACACACATCCTCTTGTTGTTCCTACAGGCATTTACCATCACCAACACGAAAGGAAGCAAATCAAAACACCAGTAAAATTGACTGCTCTACTGCACTGCAGAGGAAACAGAGGAAAGACAGGGCGTGGGTGGCCCCCTCTCCTTGCTCCCCATCCTCAAAGGCCCGAGATCTAAATAACCACTACTCCCTCAGTGCTGCTGCCTGCCTGCCTGACTTTCCTGGGGAGACACCACACATATCTATCGCTGCAGAAAGCAAACTCACGACTGACCAGTTAAGTAACAGTTGCACCAGAGGCTGACTTCTTAGCCAGAGTTTGGGTTGGGGTTACTTACAAGGGGCAAGGGTGACTTGGATCACCAGAAAGCTCACCCCAATACGGGCCACCCCAAGACCGGGGAAAACTCAAAAGCTGCACTCTGCCACTCTCTGCACAGATCGCACATAGCCCTGCCCTCTGGGGAAAAAAAATACTCTTGTCTCTACAGTTGTGCTGCTCAGTGTCTCCTCCCCAGCTGTTTACTCCTTTTTCAAGCTGCTGGAAGGAGCCTTGAGATCTTCCAAGTTTCTGTTCCCTAAGACATGTGATCTTGTGTTTACTTTCTGAGACCTGTGGCCCCCTCCCTCCCCCTTCCCATCCCCCCCTCCTGGAGGAAAGTGCAGTTATAGAGGGACAAAGGGGAGGACAGTGCACGCTGGAAGCCTCACAGTGCGAAGCACATAGGTTCTTAGTGCATGGCACAGAGCAAGAGTGCATGGCCCAGGAGAAGGCTGTGCAGGGGAAGGCAAGGTTCCCGAAGGGCCTGGGGTGGGGTGTTGAGGTTACTGAATCCATCTGCTACAGGTAGGGTCTCCTCTCTCACAGCACCAGAGGACGCTGACAGCTGTGGCCCACAGTGGACGCAAAGTACAGAAAAGATGGGGTTACCAAGAAAAGGAAAGTGTTTATTATATATTTTGTGTGTCTTTGTGTGTGTGTATACGTATGTGTATGTGTATGTGTATGTGCATGCATGTGTATATGAGTATGCGTATGTTTGTGCACATGTGTGTATGCATGTGCATGTTTATGTGTGTACATGCGTTTGTGTTTGTGTACAGTGTGTGCCTGTGTTTCTTATATGTGACAGCAAAAGATTGCAACTTTTTCCCCCTTGAATCATCAAAGATTTTAGTAAACAGCTAGAAAAGGAGCCAGTGTCCACCCATACGTGTTCCCCTGTCTTTTTCCTTAGCAGTTGAGTTTTATATTAATGGTAAAACTTGGAATAAACACATCACTGCACACACACACACACACACACACAATTACATTTTAACCGTCTTATTGTCCGTTGCTTTTCTTATTCCTTGAAGACTAGCTTCTTTGCTTTCTCATACACACTCACACAAAAAGTGTTTTGTTCCTTTGGTTTTCAATTCTGAAAATCCTATAAAAGGTGAGACAAAATGCTGTCTGTTGTCCAGCTGCAATTGTGTGGCCATTTGACTGAGGAAAAAGGAAGCCACGTGTGTGCGGAGTTGTGCATGCACATTGCCCACCGGTGCACAGCCTGGTTACATGGCTGTGTCATTGAGAGAAATTGCGTGGCAGAGGTGAAGAGATAGATCATCTTGAAGTCATTCTTTCTTCTCCTTCTTCTTCTCTTCCTCCTCCTCCTCCTCCTTCTTCTTCCCTGAGTTTCCAACCATGAAGAATGTAATGCCAGGGAGGGAGGGAGGGAAGGAGAGGGAACTGGGATAGATATGTGAAACAAGGGGGGAAAAGAATGTAACACCAAAGATTAATTAAAAGCAAAACAAAATACTGACCCCTTGCTTTTGTCACTTCCCACATATCAAAGCCACATTGGAAGAGGGAGGACTTGCCCATTACATTTCCTTACACACAAAGTCCAGCTCAGGTAGCAATGGACGAAATTGCAGAAACCTCGTAAGCAGAATCAGCAACATTGAAACAGTGTACAGTGACATCACATCACTGCTCCCCAACTTACCCTGAAGAAAGCGAGGCTGTGCGGGTGGTAGAGCTGGGAGAGTCCCTGTAAAACCGCCAATGCTGCAGAGACAAATCCTACAGACCTTTGCAGAGTCCCTGCCTTCCAGGCTTGGGAACCATGAACCAAGCAAATCCAAGACTAGAAACTGATTTGCAGTTTAGTTGCTTCTCCTGCAGATGTTTTCGTTTCATTCTGGTTTTTGTTTTGTTTTGTTTTTTTGGGACAGGGTTTCTCTGTGTAGCCCTGGCTGTCCTGGAACTAGCTCTGTAGACCAGGCTGGCCTTGAACTCAGAGATCCACCTGCTTCTGCCTCCCAAGTGCTGGAATCAAAGGCATGCACCACCATCACCCAGCTTTTTCCTGACTTCTATTAGTATTTAAGAATATTGCCTAGAAACAAAAATTGAAGGGAACATTTGGACAGATGAGATGGTCCTCTGCTTCTCCTCTGCTCCTTTAAAAGTTTGTTTCCCAAGTTTTCCTCCCATGCTTATATGGTAGATGATTTATCAAGTGCAAAGCTAAAAACGGGAAACATAATCTTGTATGTGGACACACGTTTCTTTTCCCTTGTGTGGTAGAATAACATCCTAGTTTTGATCTGGTTCGATTTCCAACTGGCTATTCCCAGTAGCCTTCTCCTGGGTAGACCAGAAGACCAACATGGAAAAAGAACCTGAGGTGAAAAGAGTTTTGTTTGCTTGGTTTTAAGTCCAAAGTACCCTACGAAGATCTTTGCCTCTCAGGAGGGAGTGGCTCTACTGTCCCTTTGATACCTCTCTTTCCTGTCCCTCTGTTGCCAAGCACTGAAACTCAGCCTTCCCTCAAGACACCTAAGCATCCAGAGCTCTATGTCAACTCCTGGATTTTTTTTTTCCAGGAAAACATGTCTGCATCCTTTAACCAACTCTGTGAGCCAGTCAGGACAAGCAGCCTTTGGAAGACTGCCCAGTTCCAGCCTTCCTCTTTGACACCAGGAAACTTCCTCGAAGGTAGAGAAGTCTGTGCCTGACCTGGGCACATCTTCCTTCTCCCGGGTGAAGGCCCCTGCTTTCCCTCTCCCCCAGATGTGGAACTCAAGGGGTGATGTGACTTGAAACACCTCTGTTCCAGTTCTCTGGGAGGGAGGTGACGGGGATGGTCTCCACATGCTCAGGAAGGTTGTCGTTTCAATTCCAGCTTGTCTTTGTATGCTTTAAGGTACAGGAGCTCTCATGGGAGAATGTTCTCTTTTGGTCTCATTAGTAAGAGGACTTGTGCTTTTCCAGAGCCAGTGAGATCTCCATCTGAGAGCTATGATCTGTGTAACAATCAGGCTTGGTGGCAGGTGTCTTCCCCCACAGAGCCATCTTCCTGACAGGCATGGATGGTCTCACTCCGCCCTGGCTCCTCATTTTACTTTTTGTAACTTTTTGTTCATAGTTTGTTTTCTTGCTTATTCTGTTTTGTCCTTTTGGAATCTCTACATCTTATTTGGAAAATAATACAATATAAAGTCAAATCAGTCTTTAAAACATATACTTAAAGGTGTTCCCTTTTCTTCCTCCCCCTTTTTATCAGTTTTCTCTTAAACACAGGTATAGATTTCAATGTCATCCTTCTGATTTTGCTAATGCCTTCAGCTGCAAATGTTTGGTATAATAAAATTATAAACTTCTAGAAGGCAGAAACAGCAGGAGTCTGACCTTGGGCAGGGCCTTTCTCTCTGGATCTCAACTTCCTTGTTTATAAAAATGAAGGGGTTGGGCCAGGTCACCTCTAAAATCCCTCCAGCTCTGAAATTCATTGACTCTCTGACCCATTGTGGGCGCTTAATAAATAACAAGCACACTTCCAGAGAGCCTCAGGAATGAACTACTTTAGACACTTCAGTCAACAAATATTTACTTAGTGTTCACCCAGAATGGTCACAGTGAGGGAACGAAATTGTCCCAAAGGGAGACTTACCCATGGCTGTCCCTCCTGATGCTGCAGTCAAACTTTCACAGAATCACTGAAAGCCAAAACACTCACCAACAGGAAGAGTGGCAGGCACGTGGCAGGAAGTGGCCCCAGGAGGCTGCAGGTCTCATCTCCATCTACCAAAGCCAATCATGGAAGTAGGGGAGAGATAGGGCCTTTTGTTGTTGTTGTTTTTGCTTTTGCTTGCTTGTCTGTTTTTACAAGTTAGTGAAGTCGATGTTTGATTTTCACACTGTACAAATCAAAAGTAATCTTTTAAGCATGTGGATAAGGTCAGGCACATGGTACACGCCTTCAATCCCAGGCATGGTGGTACATGCCTTCAATCACAGCACTTGGGAGGCAGAAGACAGAACTCTGTGGGCTCTAGGCCAGCCTGATCTACATAGTCAGTACCTGGCTAGCCAGGTCTACATTGTAAGACCTTGAATAATAATAATATTAAAAATAAATAATAAGGATGTGATGCTAGAGTACAGTCAGTGATATTCTATTTAGCATGTATACAGCTCTGGGAGTCAAATTCAGGTTCTCACA